>NC_139158.1:42101040-42766040 GCF_964270905.1 Leucopleurus acutus | reverse complement strand
CTGGCAATAGTCAAATGGGAGGATGTAGCTTGGATGTGAGGCCATGGCGGGCTCCAGGCCTGCCCTAAAGTGGGGAAACCCACGGCTCCATGGCTCTGCCATCAGCTCCAGGTGGGGAGCTGGGTCCCCTGCACAGGGCTTCAGCAGAGTGGAAGGAGGAGAAGCACTTGTCCTGGGCTGCTCACGGCATGGGAGCCTGGGGGTCCAGACACATTTTCCTGATTCGTGAGAGGCAGCACAAGAAAGGAGAAGGTGGGGACTGGGCCCTGTTTTCTTGTTGTTTTGTTCAGTTTTTGCCTTTGAGGCCCAGTCACCCCACCCTTGGACATGCAGACCTAAACTACCAGCAAGCTGTCACCAGTCATGTTAGCTCCTACCTTTGGGGCAAGGAAGCAAGAGAAAGGCTGGAAGTTTCTGTTCCATGTTACTCCCCCTGAAAAATGGAGATAAAATGTGCGAAAGGAAGTAAGTGCCCATCTCACGTGCATTGGCCAGAAGACGGGGTCGTTGAAGAGACTGTTCTGATTTTGGACGTTGCTAATCCTCCTTATTCTTGAGGCTGTAGAGGGAAAGGATTTGGGCAAGAGTCTCACCCTGACCTCCATTTTGACACCATGAGTCAACCTCCATGACTTTGGGGGAGAAATGAGGAAAATAACCATTACTGTGTCATCCCCAGCTGTTGGGGGGCCACTAAAAAGCAGTCTTATGGTTTGAGCTCCTCCACAGAATAGCAGACTGGCTTCCCCTTTGGCCCCCTCCCCGTCCATACCAGCCCTGGGCGGCATTCTCTACTTAGCCTCCAGTTAGGGTCAGACGTCAAGCCTCTTGGAGAAATGTGTTGGCTCTTTTCCTCCAGAAGGAGAAATGGTCTGTGGCTAGAACTTCCTGGTGTTATGACTAAAGCTCTTATGTGCTCAGTTCCTTTGAGGCCAAACCAATTGTCCTTCAGGCCCAAGGTGTGATTGGCCTCACGGCCTATGTGTCCTAAAAGCAATAAAGATCTTTGACCAGTTTCCTAAATCAACTGACCGCGGGTGGCCAGTATTGCTTGAGGAGCCTTCTTACTGTATGTGCCTCTTCGGATCCAGTGGGCCTGGTCACACGTATGGCTGCAAGTCTTACGTTGTGTCCATGAATGAGTGGTGAATGTGGCTTCATCAGAAGTGTGGCTTCAGCCAAGCTCAGAATGAGAACAGTGGCAAACCAGGTGAGCAGACAAGCTGGCTGACCCCTTCAGGCCGTCCCTCAGCTCACTCCTCCCCTCCTGACAGGTACAAACACTCTCTCTGTTGCCTGGGCTGAGGCATCAACTCTTAGATGTGATTGCTGTGGGGAGCGGTGGCATCTTGAGAGCAGACTGGACAAAGACCTGGTCCAGATTCTGGTTCTGCTCTGAACTAGACAGTTCACCTTGGGAAATAGTTCCATCCTCTTAGTCCTGGATTCATGACCTACAAGATGAGAATAAGTGAGAACTTTTTCTAAAAATTTTATATGTGATTCCAGCTATGGTAGACTAGCTCATGATAAACCAAACCTCCCATACGGAACAACTAAAAACGTTGGATAGAATATTTAAAATACCTGTTCAGAGGCATCAGAGTTGAGAAGGCAGCAAGAATTTGAGGGGCCAGGATCCAAGACAGAAGAAGAACAGAAGTGAGCCTGCATTTGGTCCAGCCTTTCTCCTTGAGAGATTTCTGGTTTCCAAAGCAGCAGCCTTAAGGGCTTAGAAGCCTAGAAACTGGGTGGCAGGGGTGGGGAAGAAAACAGCAGAAAGTGACAGTCAGAAGTCACTGAGACACGCTAGGTGGCAGTTTAAGTGGTGTCACGGTCTCACGAAGCTGGGTGGGGGAAACAGATCCCAGCAAAGAGGAGAAGCCCTGGACAAGGCATGGGCTGTGGGATCGACCATGTCAGGGACACAGCCCGGAAGTAAAGGCAAGCCAGACACAGACCAGCCAGGACAAAGCCTGGGCTCTGCTGCTGCCTGGATGTGGATGGTCTCCCCCTTCTTCAGCAGCCTGCAGGAAGCACAAGTAAAGTCTACAGAGAGGAAGATAAGACTGTCCAGAGCCTCAAAGTATCTCTGACGTTTATCAAACAATGTCTGGTATTTAAGAAAAATTACTTAGCATACCAAGAGACCAGACAACACGACAGGACACAAGTTTAAAAAAACAGACCCAGAGAAAACAGGCAACAGAATTACCAGCAAAGGACTTTAAAACAGCTGGGATAAATTTAATGTTCCAGAAAAATAGAAGAGGGAGAATTTCAGTAGATAATTAAAATAATTTAAGGAAGAATTAAATGCAGATTCTATACTGAAAAATAAACTGAAAAGAAATGCTAAATAGATAGGTTCAAAAGCAGGTAAGAACTGATGTGTTGGAAGAAAGATTAGTAGAAATTAACTGAGACACAGAGAGGAAAAAGATGGAAAATACAGAAAAGAATATATGGGACATGGTGAAGAAGTGTAACATATCATATAATTGGAATCTCAGAAGTAGAGGCACGAGAGAATGCGTCAGAAACATTACTTTAAAAAAATAATGACCAAAAACTCTCCAAAAGTGATGCAAGACATCAAATCTTAGATTTAGGAAGGGCTATACACCCTAGGCAGAAAATCGTACAAAGAAAACCACATTTAGGCCCATCATAGTGCTGTTTAACAGAGCAAACAGGAAAAAGTATCAGAGGATATAGAAGTTTTAAATGAGAAAATTATCAAACTTGACGTATTCAGTATATACAGAACATTGCAGGATATACACTCTTTTTGAGCTCTTGTGGAAAGTAGAAAAGTAAATGTAAATATTAAAGTAAGTGTGGGGTCTTTAAAGTTTTAAGGAACTTCAGAGGTTTTAAATCAGAGAGGGGTATATTCTGAGAAGAGTGGAATTAAGCTAATAATCAGTGCAGAAAAGATAACTCACAAAATCCCCTAATGTTTGCAAATTAAGTAATACACTCCTAAATTCCTTATAGACAAAAGAAGAGGTCACAGTGGAAATTAGAAATTATGTAGAACTGGATAGTCATAAAATATAACATATTGAAAGTTGTGGGATACAGCAAAAGTCATAGTTGGGGGAAAATGTACAGCCTCAAAAGAATATTTTAGAAAAAAAAAAAAGAAGGATAAAATTAATGAGCAACTCCAGAAGGTGGGGAAAAAAAGAGCAAATTAAACCCAAAGCTGGGAATAATAAAGGTGATAACAGAAATTGGTGACACAGAAAACTAACATATAATACAAAAATCTAGAAACCCAGAAGTTGTTCCTAGAAAGGAAGAGGGAAGGAGGACACAGAGTACCAATATCAGGAATGAAAAGGAGAGCATCACTGCAGATCTTAGAACTTCTTTTTAAATGAGAGGATAATATAAACAACTCATTTAAAAACAACTTGCCAACATCATACAAGAGGAAAATAAAAACCTGAATAGTTTTATAACAATTAAAGAAAATATTAAATAAACTGAATATGTAAAAACAAATTTCTTCTACATAAATAAACTGAATATGTAAAAACAAATTCCCTCAGGGAAAGTACAGCTTCACTGGTGAAATCTACCAAGTACTGAATAAAGAGATAATATCAATCTTACACAAACATTTCCAGTATACAGATAAAGAGACATTGTTCCTAATAATTTTATGAGGCCAGCATAACCTTGATACCAAAATTTGAAAAATCCATTACAAAGAATGAAATTTGCAGGCCAATGTTACTTGTAAATGTTGGTGCAAATTTTTAAACAAAATTTTAGAAAACCAAATCAAGTTACACGTAAAAATACTAACATGACAAACTTGAATTTATTTCTGAAATGCAACATTAACATTCAGAAATTAGTAAATAATTCATCACATTGTGAGAATAGATAGAATCATATGACTATACAATAGATGCAGAAAAAATTCAATACACTTGTGATAGAAAACAAAAATGGTTTGCACATTGGAAATATAATAAAACTTCCTTAATATAATATAAAAACCAGTATATGTGAAAATCTAGAACAAACATGATTCATAATGTTGAAATACTGAACATCTTCACTTGAGATCCGATGCCTATTCTAAAATGCAATAAAGCAGACAAAGAAATGTAAAGATAAAGGCTGAAAAGAAAGAACAGAAAGTCATTATTCACAGAATACATGAATGCATACATATAAAATATGCAAAAATCTACTTATAAACGATTGAAATTAATAAGTGAATTTAGCCAAGTCAATGGGTGTGAAATTAATATACAGCAGTAAACATCTAGAAAATAAAAACTTTAAACAGATACTGCTGATACTACAGTTGCTAATTATAGAATCAAATTCTCAGAAATAAGCCTAACAAAAAAATGTACAAGATCTCTACACATAAAACTATAGAACATCATTGAGAAAAATGACTGGACGGATATATCATGCTTGGGGATTAAAAAACTCAAGATTGTAATAACATCAATTATCACCAATTTACTCTCTAGAGCCAACAAAATCCCAATTAACATTCCAGCAGGCTTTTGTGGAAAATTTTGAAATTATATGTAAATGCAAAGGGCCAAAATAGCCAAGATGATCTTAAGGAAAAAGCTGAAAGATTTACAACACCAGATACCAACTGCATCTGGACTTCCTTTTTCTGAAGACACTTCAAGAAAAGTTATCTAATTCAAAGAGCAGAAAACAAAAGTATTGAAGGAAAATGAATAGAGTCTCAGAGACCTGCAGGACACTATCAAACAGTCTAACGGGGTTTCCCTGGTGGCGCAGTGGTTGAGAGTCCGCCTGCCGATGCAGGGGATACGGGTTCGTGCCCCAGTCCGGGAAGATCCCACATGCCGCGGAGTGGCTGGGCCCGTGAGCCATGGTCGCTAAGCCTGCGCGTCTGGAGTCTGTGCTCCGCAGCGGGAGAGGCCACAACAGTGAGAGGCCCGCGTACCGCAAAAAAAAAAAAAAAAAAAAAAAAAAACAGTCTAACCTGTGTGTGTAACTGGAGACTGAGAATGAGTCAGAAAAAAAAATATGAAGACTAATGGCCAAAGTATTCCTAAATATGATTTTTTAACCAATTCTTAGATCCAAGAAATTCATCAAACCCAAAACAGAAGAAAATACAAAGAAAGCGTACCTAGATATATCATAAGCTTCTAAAAAACAAAGATAAAGAAAAAAAATCTCAAAATCAGGAAAGGGGAGTGGGGAAAGACACGTTACATGGAGGAAGAAAAAATACAAACAGCTGACTTCACCTTATAGACAATAGGGGCCAAAGACAATGAACAATATACATCGTCCCCCAGGATTGGTTCCATGACCCCCCAAGGATACCAAAATCTGCAGATGCTCAAGTTCCTTATATAAAATGGTGTAGTGTTTGCATATAACCGACGCACATCCTCCCATATACTTTAAATCATCTCTAGGTTACTTATAATTCCTAATAAAATGTAAGTGTATGTAAATAGTTTTAAGTGCAACGTAAATACTATGTAAACAGTTGCCAGCATGCAGCAAATTTGAGTTTTGCTTTTAGGAACTTTCTGGAACTTTTTTCCAAATGTTTCCTATCTGTGGTTTGTTGAATTTGCAGACATGGAACCCAGGGATGCAGAAGCCCGACAGTATTTAAGATGCTAGGTGGAGGGGACGGAGGAAACTATCAACCCAGAATGCAACATCCAGCAAAAATACCCTTCAAAAATGAGGGTCAACTAAAGACATTTTCAGACAAAAGTAACACGGAGAAAACTCTATCTCTAACAGACCAGTGTGGCAAGAAATATTAAAGAATATTCTGCAAGCTGAAGGGAATTGGTAGCAGATAGAAACTTCGATCCACAGGAAGGAATGGTAAATGAGTAAGTATAAAATAGCGTGGAAGGTTTTTTCTTCTCAAAATTTCCTTAAAACACAACTGACTACACAAAATAAAATATAACATTGTAAGGTGAGGTTTATCATGTATGTAGAAGTAAAACTATTGCAACAATGGCACACATGACAGGGAAAGTCAGTCCTGGAGGCTGGAAGTCCAAGATCAAGGTGTCTGCAGGGTGGGTTCCTTCTGAAGCCTCCCTCCTTGGCTTGTAGATGGTCATCCTCTCCCTGTGTCCTCACATGATCTTCCTCTGTACGTGTCTGTGTCCAAATTTCCTCTTCTTATAAGAATGCCAGTCATATTGAATTAGGAACCACCCGAATGACCTCATTTTAACTTATTTCCTCTGTAAATTCCCTGTCTTCAAATATAGTCACATTATGAAATACTGGGAGTGAAGACTTTAACATGTAAATTTGAGAGGGAGACACAATTCAGCCTACAACAACATGTACCAATAATGGGACAATTAGACAGCTTGTGCCTCATGATACAATAAATTGTAATGAACACAGCATCACTTTTGTGACATTCTTGCCAAAAATCCGTAACCTGAATATCACCATGACAAAACACCAGGAAAACCCAAATTGAAGGACATCCTACAAAATTACCAACATACATTCAGGAGTCTAAAGGTGATGAAAGATTAAAGGAGGCTTAACATATACACAACTAATGCAACCTCTGATGCCAGCTTGGTTCTTGGGCCAGAGAAAGGGAATAACTGGCCAAACTTGAATAATGTCCACCAGTTACCTAATAGTATAATGCTAATTTCCTGGTTTCAATCATCGTACTGTGGGAGAAGAAGAAAATGCTCTTATTTTTTAGGAAATACACGTGGAAGTGTTTGGACAAAAATCAGAGGAATCTGGGTGAAGAGTTTATAGAAATCCCTTATATTATTTTTGCAATTGTTTTGGAAGTCTAGAATTATTTCAAAATTTAAAAGTTAACAGGGAATTCCCTGGCAGTCCACTGGTTGAGACTCCGTGCTTTCACTGCCAAGGACCAGGGTTCAGTCCCTGGTCGGGGAACTAAGATCCCACAAGGCATGTGGTGTGGTCAAAGGAAGGAAGGGGGGAAAGTTAACAGAAGAAAATGAGCAAAAAAATAAAAACCCGGGCTTCCCTGGTGGCGCAGTGGTTGAGGGTCCGCCTGCCGATGCAGGGGACGCGGGTTCGTGCCCCGGTCCGGGAGGATCCCACATGCCGCGGAGCGGCTGGGCCCATGGGCCATGGCCGCTGGGCCTGCGCGTCCGGAGCCTGTGCTCCGCAGCGGGAGAGGCCACAGCGGTGAGAGGCCCGCGTACCGCAAAAACAAAAACAAAAATAAAAACCCCACAATTGGAAAAATTACATCAGGGTATGTGTGATGAGCACCAAGCACCCATCCAGGTGCCTAAGAAAACCAGTGACGTTCCACTGGCACATTCGTGCATTTTCAAATGAATGGGAATGAATGATGTAATAAGTTGAAACCAACAGCAAAGTGTGCCTGAACATGCACCTTCTGGGAATCAGATTAACTCACAGATTTAAATGGGGTGGGGGAAGGAGGAGGATTTCCCCAGAGATCTTCCTCTTGGGCTCCTCAACTATTAATATAGCTCAGCTCAAATTCTGCTTAAAAGTAAACTCTAGGGACTTCCCTGGCAGTCCAGTGGTTAAGACTTCACCTTCATCCCGATCCCTGGTCAGGGAGCTAAGATCCCACATGCCTCACAGCCAAAAAACCAAAACATAAAACAAGCAATATTGTAACAAATTCAATAAAGACTTTAAAATGGTCCATATCAAAAAAAATCTTAAAAAAAAAAAGTAAACTCTAAAGAGCATGAACCATTATTAGAACATCAGTGGTGTCACATAGATTTAACTTACATAAAACCAGGTGAAAACACAGGTGAGCTTCCTGTGCCCTGTTTCCCCAGGTGTCACCTCTGAAAACATTGCTACCATCACACAAGCCCCCAAATTTAGACAACTGACAGGAACGTCCCATTCCCAGATAATTATTTCAGCATAGATCCAAGTTATGACCCTCACCCAATTAGGACTCTACTCAAGAATCTTCCTCTTTGTTCACTCCTTATTTAGTCATCCAGCTATTATTGAGTGCTCAGTGTGTACCAGGCACAGTGCTACAAGTTGCATGAATGGAAAGATAAATAAGGCAGAATAGTTGTCTTTGACAAGCTCACCTTTACTTAAGATGTTGCGAATAAGTGTTTTTCCCTTCTTTTATTTAAAAATTTTTATTGAAGTATAGTTGAAGTACAATATTATATGAGTTACAGGTATACAATATAGTGATTCATAATTTTTAAAGGTTATATTCCACTTATAATTATTATAAAATATTGGCTATATTGCCCATGTTGTACAATACATCCTTGTATCTTATTTTATCCATAATAGTTTGTACCTATTCCTCCCCTACCCCTATTTTGTCCCTCTCCTCTCCCCTCTCCCCACTGGTAACCACTAGCTTGTTCTCTAGATCTGTGAGTCTGCTTCTTTTTTGTTATATTCACTAGTTTGTTATATTTTTTTAGATTCCACATATAAGTGACATCATACAGTATTTGTCTTTCTCTGTCTGACTTATTTAACTTAGCGTAATGCCCCCCAAGTCCATCCATATTGCTGCATAGGGCAAAATTTCATTCTTTTTATTGATCTATTCATCTGTTGATGGACACTTAGGCTGCCTGCATATCTCTTTTCCCTTCTTTTTTAAGATTATTATGAAAACTGGAATTATTGGGGATTAAAATCTTGAGTACTGTATTCATATCCTAGAGCTGTCCTAACAAACAGCCATGACCTGGGTGGCTTCAAACAACAGAAATTTATTTTCTCATAGTTCTGGAACCTAGAAGTTCAAAAGAAAGGTATCAGCAGGGCTGGACTCCCTCTGAGAGTTTGGGTAGAATCCCTCCTTGCCTCTTCCCAGCTCTGAGGGTGGATGTCATCCTGGGTACTCCCTGGCTTGTAGCTGCATCAATCCAATCTCTGCGTCTCTCATCGTATAGCATCCTCCTTGTATGTCTTTGTCTTCATATGGCATTTTCCTCTCCTTATCAGAATGCCAGTCATGTTGGATTATGACCCATCTAAACGACCTCATCTTAACTTGATTACATCTGCAAAGACCCTGTCTCCAAATAGGATCACCTTCACAAGTACTGGGGCTAAAGATTTCAGCTTATCTCTTGGGATGACACAATTCAACCCATGACATGCAGGTTTCAGTAAACAACTATGGTCATTTCCTCTGGGAACTTAAATCTTCCTAAGAGAAGACAACATTGGTGTGTTTTTAGGTTTGATTTCCATGATATAAATGAGACTTTTTATGATTTGAGGGGCATATTTCTGGGCCTGTGGAGGAAGTTTAAATGTAATACTTGCCCAATTATGTGGACCAAAAAAGGCCATTTGAGGGGGGTGCCACGTGGGGATCTCAAGGGCTTTCAGATCTGTTATCACAGAAGTACTAATATATATGCTTTAGGTTGGAAAGGGAGGCTGCTGGAAAGAGAGAAAAGGAGAAAGGAGATTGTATAACTGATAGGGTGGATGGTCCAGTCTCCACCCCTGCCATCATTTCACTGTTACCTGCTCCACACAGTGGGCTTCTGCAGAAAGATTCCCTTTGGGGAAACACTAAAACAAAAACAGTTCTCCAACTTAAAACATTTGAAAACCAAAAGCTTAGATTGCTGGGAAATTTTTCAACATAGCTAAATCTGTAAATTTCATTCCTACTGGTAATGTTTTTCTTCCCTCTGTTTTCTTAATAAAATTGAGTGGATCAATTTATTTTCTAGTTTAAATTATATTTTCCATTCCATTGTTTTTCTGCTCCTGTAAGAATAAAATGCTACTGTCCTAAGTCCCACTGATGGTAAAGTTGTTTGAATAGTAGAAGACTAGAACATTTTGCTTTGATTTTTCTTAAAAAGTTCTAAAATATTTTTCTTTAAAAAATCAATAATTCACTTTTAAAAATTCAAATTCCAGTGTTGATTTAAAATGTTATTACTACCATTGATGGATGAAATCTTTTGAATTCACTTTTTTTCTCTCTGAATGTTTTCACAATAAACTTTAGCCTTCTAAGATAACTTCCTGTTTCACAGAAGAAACATTGCATTAATAAAGTTATTCATCTACATTCTTCTTGACATGATTTTCTATGTACCTTCCTTTCTCACTTTTTTTTATATCCTCCCTATTTTATTCTTTTGCTGTTCTCTTCTATTATGGTTAAGTTTCTTGAATTTTTAATTCCTTTTTATTGTAAGCCTTCTTTATTCCTAATGTCATTAGCCCAAATTTTTAAATATCTTATACTTAAGTTATTTGATTTTGGCAGTTTTTCTTTATTCCCTCTTATACCACTTTTAGTAGAAATAAAAAATATACTTTGTCTTAGTAAATGAACATGACCTTTACTGGAAAATTTTCAAACTACGAGTAGATTGTTTTTTAAAACTCCTAGGCTATCGCTTCGGACAGCATTTTCAATGCTCTGTGTTCTATCTACATCCAGCTCTTTGCTTAGCCCCTGTAAATACTTATTTTGTAAAAATGTAAGCATACTGTGAACTGATATTTCTGGGTAGGCCTAGAAAAGCTGCAAGAAATCCATCAGGGAAATCTCAACCGGGAGCAGCCAGCGTGGCCTCCGGGCAGGTGCAGGGGAACTTAGCTGCTGCCCAACAACAGATGGACGTGTCGCACCCAGTTCTGCACTTGCTGGCGCCGGCCCCCAGCTCGCGCTTGCCACAGGCACTGAACCACAGACTTGCCCTCGAGAAGCTCAGAAGGCACCCCCAAGTGTCCTCGATCTCATAGCTCCTCTGTTCTCCGCCCCTGATGGCGTGGAGTGTGCAGAGCGCAGGGCCCACCACGTCGGGCTGAGAGTGCCACAGGCACGAAGTCCGTGCAGCCTTTACGAGTGACTTAGCTTCAGAGAGCAGCCTGCCCCCTTGTCCCAAGGTGACCCACTTCAGGGATGGAACGTCCTGACTCTCTCCCACAGGCTGGGACAGCCCTGGAGGGCCATTCCATCCTCAGAGCTCTCACCCAGGCAGCTCTCCCGCAGCCTGTCCCGCATCCTTGCCTCCCTTCCGGGCCTGTGATGCCAACAGCCCTCCCAGATAGGCACCCCTCATGCTAATCTCCATCGGAGTCCACTTCTGAGGACCCCACCCTGAGAGACTGTCATCAGACTGGGCTCCACAAACAGCAGCAGCAATCTCTCCTCCCTTGGCCCAGCAGCCCCCCTGCTCCCAGACCCTCCGTGTTTTAAAAGAATCTTTGTGGATTCAGTGAACAAAGGAACAATGAGAACCAGTTTTATTTTGCCTTCCTTTGGTTCCTACTGAAGTGTGACTTTGTCTCACTTGCTATTTGCACATTTGCTCTTATCCTTTGTGACTGCTGTCTAACTCCTGTTATTTTCAGTGGTCCATTGTCTAACGCAGTGATCATCTTTCCCCTACTGATTGCTATTTTCCCAAAACTATCCTTTGTCTTTGAACTTGATTTACAATACTTTTAAATAAGCTGATGTTTTCATTTGTATGCAGTCAAATCTCTCAGGCTTTTCCTTTGCGACTTGTGTTTTTAATATCTTATATAGAAAGTCCTACCTCAGAGGGAAAGAGGTATTTGTAACTATCTCAAAGAGTACGAAATTGTCTTTACAGATTGGGAAACTCTGTTAGAGTCTTATTTGTTCCATCAGTGTTTAAAAAAATTATTTTGTCAGGATAGAAAGTAAAAGCCAGCCACTCTGACACCCAGAAAAGTCTGTCCTCCCACAGGCTCTTAAGTCATAGTCATGTCCAGGGGCCAGTCAAGGTCTTGGTCAACCTTCTCCAGGACTAGCTCAGCCTTCACTGCCTTTTAAAATGTCTTTCCTGGGACTGGGACCAGTTCCATAATTTCAGGGTCCAGTACAAAAAGAAAATTGGGTCGCCTTGTTCAAAAATTATTAAGACTTTCAGAATGCCATTTGCAGCAACATGGATGGACCTAGAGATTGTCATACTGAGTGAAGTAAGTCAGACAGAGAAAGACAAATATCATATGATATTGCTTATATGTGGAATCTAAAAAAATGGTACAAATGAACCTATGTACAAAACAGAAATAGGGTCACAGACGTAGAAAACAAACTTACGGTTACCGAGGGGGAAAGGTGGGGGAGGGATAAATTGGGAGATTGGGACTGACATATACACACTACTATATATAAAATAGATAACTAATAAGAACCTACCGTATAGCACAGGGAACCCTATTCAATACCCTGTAATGACTTACATGGGAATAGAATCTAAAAAAGAGTGGATATCTGTATATGTATAACTGATTCACTTTGCCGTAGAGCAGAAACTAACACCGCATTGCAAGTCATCTATACTTCAATACGAAATTAATTTTAAAAAATTAATGCATTCATCTACCTTGAAAAACATTATTAAGAATTTCAAGAGACCAACAACTGAGCACTGAACCAAGTATGGGGTCCTTCTAAGCATGGAACCCTGTGTGACTACACAGGTCAAAAGCCCATGAACACCCCACCCAGAACATAGAGCCCAGTTCTTCCAGATCAATACCTTTGACCAGTTAGGTCAATCAAGTCCATCCAAAAATGTTTCATGAGTTTTTCACATGAGTTGCTAAATGGTCGTGATGGTGTTCTTTTTAACTAAATTTGCTGAATCTACTGGGATGGGGGGAGGGTCGCGGGTGGAAGGAGATTATCAGGCTGAAAGTTCTGCAAACAACTTGAGGGTGATATCTGAAGTCTGTTGTCTTTGAAGATCCCAAAGACATAGCTCCAAATTTAAATACTAACCGCCAACCACTAATGATGGCCATCCTCTTAAGATGCTGGGCTAAGGGCACTTACAGGGAAGGTTAGTTGTGGCTCTCATGGTAACCCCATGGGGCAGGCATTGGACAGACCCAACTTACAGATGAGGAACCAGAGTCCTGAGGGAGAGACGGAGTCAATTCTCCAGGTAACACAGTCTGTTAGCAGTGAACGAGGGCTAAAGTCAGGTCTGAATCCCCACCCCCCTGCTTGACCTCCACATTGTTCTAGCACCGCGATCCCAGGCCCCACCTTCTACAGATATTACGAGAGAAAATCTGGATTTGGGAAGGCCGTGCGGAGGCTCACATGGTGGTCTGACACTTCCCTCGCCCTTAAAATGGGCCTCCTGTTTGTAAAAGACCCAGAACTCCCAAATATACCTGAACTTGCAAAAGCCCATACTTCAGGGCTGAGGGAAGTACAACTACTCTGTTTTCAGTTAAAGACAAGGATTTTTTTCCCTTCTCTGTATAAACAGCAGGTTGTTTTCCTAGTTCTTAGCTGAATGCCAGGCCTCAATAAAAAATAAAAGAAAAAAGAAATTCTTGCATAGAACATTAAGGATTCAGCAACATGAATCTCAAAAACATAGGTGCTCCGTGGACACAGGCAGCATTTCGGGTACGTACTTAAGCCCGGCCTCCTCCTGACAGTGTTTCAAGGCTGGAATTAAGAGCTTTGGCATTTAGTTAACCCTCTACTTTCGATCCTACTAGAAATAAAGCTAAAATGACCTGTTCATAGCACTGTGTGTTACTTATCTGCTTTCACAGCTGCCTCCAGGCCCAGGGCAAAGTCTGAAAGCAAGAATTGAACTGACTATGTGATTAAAGCCAAAATCGAGAGGTATATGTGTATATAGCCATATACATATATGACTTCCTCATCTCTCCAGTTCACTGTCTATGTATAGATACTAAAATAAAACACCGAACAACCATAACTTTTCATACTTCCCATGTTCCCTTCAGGATACAGACAACTGGATAGAAGTTTAAAAAAAATTTATTCGTTCTTCTCACTCAGATCTAATGTGTTAACAATCCAGGTGTGCCCCCGATTCCATATCTCATGTTTGTTTTAAACAATGATTGTCAATGCTCTTACTAAGAACCCTGAAACAAGACGCCAAGGTGACTTCCAAGTGACTAAAGATGACATTGTCAATACAATATTGTAAAACCTGTATTTTTTTATGATTACTTAGAAATATATTAACGCATGTATGTGAAAAGTAGAAAATAGTACAGATGAACAGGTTTGCAAGGCAGAAATAGAGACACAGATGTAGAGAACAAACGTATGGACACCAAAGGGGGGAGGGGAGGTGGGATGAATTGGGAGATTGGGACTGACATATATACACTAATATGTATAAAGTAGATAACTAAAGAGAATCTGCTGTATAGCACAGGGAACTCTACTTTGCTGTACAGTAGATACTAACACAACATTGTAAAACAACTACACCATAATAAAAAAAATGGAATTGGTAATCCTTTTAATATATTACATATATTAATATACATAACATATATATTATACACATTATTTTAATATATATTACATGTATGTACTAGTATATATAACATACAATAACATATACATTATATATAATATATACATTACATAAACATATATGTAATATATACTCTATGTGCAATATCTACATACATAAGTATATGTATATAAATGGTGTCTACTGTAGTAGGTTGCAAAAATTGATCATAAATTCCTCCCACCCAAGTATGCAGGCCCCTTTGCAACTGACTTTGCTGTTCTCAAATAAAGAGGTGGAGACTATTTGATCACCTCTAGTGTCTGAGTTGGCCTTGTGACTTGCTTTGACCAATAGAAGGCTGTGGACTTTCAAGGCTAGACTTCGAGAGACCTTGCAGTTTCCACTTTTGCCCTCTTGGGCTATTGCCCTGGGATTGCTAGGTTGGGAAGCTGGTCTAGCTCACTGCCTGAGAGGGGACCGTGCAGAGCAGACCTAAGGAGAGCCTGTCAACAGTCAGCACCAACTGTCAGTCATGGAAATGAAGCCACCTTGGACCTGCCAGCCCTGAATGCAGCTTTGGAAGTGAGCCCAGGGGAGACCAGCCAACCAACAGAATCATGAGAAATAATACATTGTTTTTGCTTTAAGCCACTATATTTTGGAATGGTTTGTTACACAGAAATAGATAGCTGCTACACATATACTGTAATGTTGCAAATGTCAGGTACATATGATAAATCTGCCTTTCCTTAAAGCCAATCCCAAGGGTAGGGACTCTACAAGTGTAACATCATACAGACATCAGAAACAGTTAAGACATCAAGAGCAGAGACTCTCCACTTGGGCAGGGAAAGGAGGGGATTATCAGAATCTCCTGGTCTTGCAAGGATTAAGTGCAGGCTCGGAGGCCAAAGTGTATGGACTCAAGTTCTGGACCTGCCATGATTAGTCGGGTACCCTCAGGCAAATCATGTTACATCTCTGTTCTGTTCCTCAATTTCTTCATCTGCTGATGAAAACAGATGTAGTACCTCCCCCAAGTGAGGACTGAATTAGAACGTATTCACAAAGTATTTTAAGGCATACATGGTATCTAGTAAGTGCATAATAAATATTAGCTTTTCCTATCGGGGGTGGAGGGAGTCACATCGATGTTGTGTCTTTCTATCTCTGCTAGAACAGCTTGGGACAAACACGGGACTAACATTTCTACCTATACCAGGGTGTCCCATAAAAAAAATGATGGCTCTTTCAAGACTAAAACTTTTTCTGCCAATACTACCTCTTTTTTTTCAGCCATAATACTTATTTTGAAACAAGAATACTTTATATGTGTGAGGGTCTGGGAATTTTATTTTTATCCAAGGAATCCTGAGTTTAAAGGCTCCACGGTGATAAAAACAGATGGAAGTTAACTAGACCATTTATTGTTTTCATGTGTATTAAACTTTCAAAAGAAATCTCTTATGGGACCAATACTCACCACCGTTACAGCCACTGATAACATCACAACCAAAAGTGGAGCTCGCAAGAAAAAACCTATGCTAATTTGTTTTCATTTAACTCAATGGAATGAAATTCTTGCAGCCAAAATTTCTTCTGATGCTGAGCCTAGTACAACCTGAATAATTCTCAAAGGCGATGTTATCATGACAATTCAAAATAAACTGTTGGCTACATTCCTGACGGAACTGATAGATCTTTGATTCTAAGGTGTAAGCATTATTTACATTCTTGAGAGAATCCATTCTGTGGGACCATAAGGACCCAAACATTGTTTTCCCTGCACTTTTTTCCTCTCTCAGGCTTCTTCTGCCTCAGTGTAAATATTATCAAGCTGCCTCAGGTGTTTGACTTGACAATGGTGTTATCCAAATTTAAAAGAGAGTGATAGTATGCTGGGCAGAGCAACCTGGAAGGAGGTACAAGAAGAAATGAGTCCAATGAATTCAAATGGCAAGTGTTACTCTGGAGCGTCGTTCAAAAAAGCATTCTTTGGGGGGGGGGCGTATTAATCATTATCCCATGGTTCAAATGACATCATAAGATGCAGGAGTCTGCTTGCTTTCGAATATTTTAGGCACCTCTGATTATTTTTCAAGTCTAAATGAGAACTAAAAACACATTGTAGCCAGCACATTTTCTTTTAATTTTTAAATTCATGCATATTATTTAAAAAATGAAATCCATATGCTTATAAAAATTCATTTACACTTTGCACTTCACAATGTGTGACAGAGTCTTTTTATAAATCTTTTAATGTCTTTGTTTGCTTTGGAAAACATCCGGTTTGCGAGAAAAAACTCCAAACAAATTCATGTCAGAACCCAACTGCCATATGCAGTTAACATGCACTTTTCACGACTGATAAGGCTGCAAACATTCGGAATAAATCCGAGGTCACCCTCTAGAGCAAAGAAGCGTTGTTAGGTAAGAAGATCTGGATGGATGGAGGTCATATCACTAAAATACTTGATCCTACAGCTACCTTTTAAACGTTATTTTGTCACATGGATTTGGTGTGTGTTTTCTTAAAGCTTTGAGCATTTGTGGATTTCCTCTAATTAAATTTCAGCAATAGATGAAGATTTCACCTACACTTCCAACTCCAAAATGGACACCTGAAGCGGATAGGTCTTCTCCCCTCCTAAAAGTCTGACACGGTCTTCCAAGGGAGGAGACCATCAGTGCAACTCTTCCTGAAGGTACCAAGTTGAAGGCTTTCGGAGCTACCTCTTCACGTCATAGCCAGAGGGACGGAGTCAGGAATGAGGTGACTTTGACTCAAAATTCATTTACTCAGCAAAGAACAGGAAGACACAGCCGGAGCCCAAGCAGCTCCCATAATCAACGCGCTAAGGTAAGCAGCGGAGGCAACAAGCTGTTTAACCCCCTTGAGGGGAACAGAGTAGGTTGAGGTCTCTGTACATCAGTTTCCAGCCTCCTGACATGACAGGAAATATGGTCACATAACATTGATGTAAGTGGACTAGCCACACAAAATCTACTTCAGTGCAGTCATGGTGGCTCCTGGGCCATCACTGATCCCCACAGGGCTAGCCATAGATTCATCAAGCACTCCTAAGGTCTTGGTGAACGTCTCAGGGCTATCAGATTTGATAAGTAGCTGACAGTGGCAGCTCCCTCTGATGCTGTGGAAAGTTCCAGTCAATTCAGAGACTAGCACTGGCAGTCTCAATGGCCTCTGTACCTTTCACAAATCTGACAGACGGCAAATATGGTCTGCAGGGTGGGACATGATTGAATTCACCCTAAAATGTTGATGTGCATGAAAAAAGGAAGAAAATGATAATAACGATACTAATAACAAATGAGCAGAACCCAAACCGAGTCTCTGCTCTTTACATATTATCAAATTTAATCCTCACAACTGCCCAGGGAGGGAGCTGTTAGTCTCATTGAACAGACAAGAAAACCAAGGCTGTCAAGTTTTGTCAAAACTTGACCAAAGTGACACAGCTGCTAAACAGTAAAACCAAGATTTGAACCCAGCCAACTGTGCCACCTTTTAATCACCCCTTACCCATCTCTTCCCAGATTACGTCCCTCGGGCGGGGTGGGGGGCAGGGGGGTCCACAGCTGGTAGTCTGAATCTAATACCTGTAAAAGTGCAGGTGAAAGACAATCAGAGAGCTCCCCCGCTTTTTAAGCTAAGGAGGAAATTCTCTTTACCCCAACTGTAAGTGATCTTTAAGGATTTTATCCTAAAACAAATACAAAAGGGAAGAAACAGTCATTTTCTACCTCTCTACAAAAGATCGCCCCTTACTTTAAATGTGAATCATGATTTTAAATGATTAAGAACTTCAAAAAGATTGCTAAAAATGCTTAAAATGGGGAAGAGTCAAACCCAAATTAATCAAAAGTATCAAAATAGCACGAATACAGATAAAGTTCATTTCCTGAAGACATCAGTTTTGACAGGTTGCTCTTTAAAACTCATATTTGTTCTAGATTCAAAGCATTGAATATATGTATCTCTTAGAGTCAAATTTAGAGGTGAAACCTATTTCTAAGGTGATCTTGATTCTCATCTAACTTATTTAATAATTCCCACGTGGATGAGCCTAGAAAATCTGTTTTTCACTATATGCCGAGCCTGTCTTCTTTGTTCCAGAATCAAAGCAACTGATTATCAATTACAATAATAATCACAACAGGAAGAGAACTCCTCTTGTAAACAGGTGTTGTTCACAACTGGACAGGTTACCACTTGAACAGAATGATGAATTTTTTGTATATTTAGTGTTACCTTTGTATTCATCTTTATCTTGGTGGAACAATGTGTGCTCCCCCTGGTGGCCAGAACGATACCTTCGCTTCTCAGATCTAGTTCATCATATCACAGCTTGTTTGCCAAAGGAGAATTTGTTTGCTTTTTTGTTTTTGTTTTGTTTATGTTTCACAAGCTTCGAGTTCCAATTTCAACTCTTTTTAAAAGATCAATTTCCTTCAATTCATTCAAATATCTTTCTCATTTTTTCATCCAAGAGGTTTGTTGTGAAATTAAAAACATCTAATTAAAGAGTTTTTTTTGTTTGTTTGGGGTAAAATTAAATCTTATAAGGCTAAGACCACATCCACCAGTGACCGGAAGAATGTCCTAAAAGTGAAAGTTGTATGGTCAATATAAGACACTGGAGATAATCCATCCAGTCCATATATCTCACTAGAGTAAAAGGAAATAGAACGTTACAGGATGGAAATGTAATTTAATAGCTGAGTGAACACTTGATCAGCTTATTTCGTCCTCAAGAAGAAAAAGGGTGAAGGCAACCCAGGTGGTTAAATTGTAATGCAGTTGAAATTCCATCACCCATGAAAACTGTAATTGGGATTCCACTTTTGGACTTGGCCAGCCCAGAAACAGATGTGTGTTCCAACGAGGATCGCAGACTGCTCTCCTGGAGAAGAGTTCTTTAGAGTGAAACAGGGGTTTCAACTGGTTTCAACTCCAAAGAAGAGACTAGACTAAATTGAGTATAATTGTTCCAAGTGTTTAGAATTCCCAAGTTGGATTGGTACTAAATGTGTGGTTTCCCTGTTATTGCCTTGAAAAAAGAAGACAGTGTGATTCCTTCTTACTCTGTTCTCTCTTAAGTTTGAGATCCAACAGTTTGGCTAGAAATATCTCAGCCACAGTGAGTGAGGCTATAGTTCAAACAGCAAGGTCAAGGTGAAGACCAAATACCATTTTGTGCGTAATTCCTGCCCATTAAAAGAAGAGAATCAAATGTTTCTCATTACATAGCCTGCCTGGATGCACAATCCTTTGAGCTGAGTTCCTCGGGCACATTTTGGCAAGATTCTAAATTCATATTACCTGGCCTAACATGGAGCAGGTAGAGTTTCTTTTGAAAAGAAACCCTGGCCAATATAATTCTACCTAGAGAAACTGATGCCAGTGGGCTTTAACCCAGACCACCGCTCCATTAAATAAATCCCATCCTCCTTGACAGAAGTCAAGAAACAAGCAAACAGGGAAACACAGTTGTCAATGAGCGGGGTCCACCCAACAGGAGATTAACGCCACATGGTTTTCAAGTGAATTGGGGATAAGTAAAAAGAATGCTCGTGCCAGTGTTGGATGTTTACATTTTATTCCTATCCAGTATTTCTTCAAACGAGGGTCTTCCCCATCACTTTGCCTCCGTCTCTCTTTCCTGATCTAGAGAGATGGTGTCCTTTCAAAGAAAGGAAAACTGCATTCTTCAGCCCCTGGCAGCTTTGAGCATCGTTGGGTGATCCGTAGGACAAGCCAGGATGTCTTCAGGAAGGACAAACCTCTGTGTCTCCTGTCCTTTGGTTTGCTTTCTTTCCTCCTCGCCCCAAAGCAGCCACCTTTCCTAGGGAAGTTCTTACAATCCATTCTAAGCCCTTTCTCCAATCATGAATGCCACAAAACCCAGTCTTTATTCATTTAAAGCACGAAGCTGGCCCTCTTTACAAATACTCTGTTTCTAATAAACCCTTGTTGATATGCATCCATTCAAGAGAATAAAGTGAATATGCTAGAGCTGGTGGTGTGCAAAGATCAGATCTCCAGACCCCATCTGTGTGCACCCAGCACAGCACTGTATGTACCTTTAAAGCACAAACACAGAAACAGAGTTCTGCTGGCTGCATTTTTTTTTCCTGGAAGGAATCATTAAAAAACTGTAACAGCGTTCACCTTTAAGGACAGAGATGAGGACAGGAAGAAACTTTCACTTTTCATTTCAATGTTTCTGTGCTGCTAGAATTTTCTAACGATGTACATATATTACTTTCATTCTTTTAACAAATCCAAGGGTTATTTGAGTGGTTACATGTCATTTTCTGTTTATTTTATTTTTGGTACTTTATTTTAAAAAATTTATTCTTAAATTAAAAAATAATAAAAGGCAGGTACTAGTGCAAATTGCCTCTAGAGAGTGATTCTTTCTCAAATTATTCTACCCGACATGGTACTTTGTAACCTTATCACGAGTCCCCAGAACAGATAGACCAACATGCAGGGAGAACAAAAATACAATCCTTAATGGGCTCTTTTGAAAAGTGTTTCAATGCTGAGTCCTTCCATCAACCATAAAAACGACTCCCCTGCCCTTTGTTAACAGCGAAAAAATAATCATCTCCAGACAGGTGAAGCAACACCCAGGGCTGGGCTTCCAGCAGGCCAGTGGTGTCACCGCATGGGAGGGTGCATTTCACAGACAGGACACCGAGGCTTGGCGAAGTCACAGACCTCCTCCCCACTGAATGGAACAGGAGTTTCACCTAAGCTCGCTGGGACTTTCCAGGGCCCGCAGCCTCCAGGGAGGAGGGAGAGCCCTGCGTATCCCTCAGGACATGACAAAGCGTGCTGGCCCTCTGACCAGATGCTGTCCATCCTCCGTGAACGTGCCCTCAGCGCCGGCGACCCTGGAAGGCCCGCCTCCAGCCACAGCACGCGGGGAGCTGCGGGGGACAGACTTGGAAAGTGCCTCCCTTTGCAGGTGGCAGCCTCCATCCTTCCTGGACTGCATTTTCCAGCTCTTCTCACCCCTGATCCCAGTCAGCCCATACACAGAGCACGACATGGCAGAGAAAAAAAGGATGACAGCAATGAGAGCTGGATTCTTCTCATTTCTTCCGAAAAGGTGAGGTGCTTTCTTCCTGGCCCAAGCCAGCCAGTCCTCCGGGCAGCAAGGATGGTTGTGTGAGATGCTGGGGACGACTGAGCACGTCAAGCTCATCTAAATACTTTATTCCTGTTATCATTATGGGCAGCCTCTCTGCAGGAAATGCTGGCACAGAAGGCTGAGGACCCCAGGCTCAAAGTTTGAGCCCCAATCCTGGCTCTCTAATGAGATGGTGTCACCCAGTTTCCATGTCCAAACCCTGTGATCCAAAGCTTGCTGTATGTGGTCCAGAGAAATAAACTAGGTCTCTAACCCTCAATAGTCCTGATTATAAAATGGAACTTTCTGTATAAGCAAGAGACTTTGAAGACCTGGGAAGAAAAGCCTCTATATGAAAAAAAGCAGATATTCTTTTCATTAGTTTTGATGAATACCTCCAGCAGGTACTATTGCAGTGAGATGCAATGAAAATAATTCCACCACCGGTTCCCTCCAAGCAGACAGCTCCACTTACAAGCAAAACCTTCAATTCGAAAATCTCTGCTCTCAGTTTTAGAAAAGCAAACAGTGGGAGGAAAAACAAAACAAGTGGCCAGAGACTCCTCTGTAGTGAGAAATCCCTAGGTTATTTGGTAGCCTGTGATAGTTTTCTTTAGCTTTAGAATGTTAAAAAATGTTCTGGGAAAGTCCTCCATTGTTCCTCACTGCCTTCTGCCCATTTTTTCCCTCTAAGAATTAACTTCATTTTAGGATGGTTTCTGCATTCTGTCTCTCTACCTCGAGTTTCCAGGGACCATCCCTGAAAATGTTCCTCCCCTCTCATTTTCTCTTCCACCTCAACCTGGGTTACAAAGTGTTAAGGAGTAAACCAATAAAACAAATCCCTCTTTGCAGGATCTTAGTTCCCCCAACCAGGGATCGAACCCGTGCCCCCTGCGTTGGAAGCATGGGATCTTAACCACTGGATCACCAGGGAAGTCCCAGAACAATTCCCTCTCAATAGTGTTTATGCTGGAAACCCAGGGGCTAAGTCATTGAGACATACCTATACAACACTCCAGTCTGGACACAGACTTGCTTACCCTTACAAAGCACACATACAGATGCTTTCCTTTATTCAAAGGTAGCCATGGTTAACAGGTGATGTCAGACTCTCACCAGTGACATTTTTCTGACTACAGAGATTGAAGTTTTATGTCCAGGGTCCTGCCACCAGTGCTCCTGAACTTGGGAGCAGTGAACGGAGCTTGTGTCCTGCTCTAGAAGACACTTTCTGGATTTTTCTGACCCCCATCCCTTTGCAAGCCAGAAGCCAGATTGCACCTTTGTACCCGGAAGCAGTTTGTCATTTAAATTAACAAATGTGCTGACCCCTGAATACAAAAAACAGTGCTGATGCGTCTACCATATGCCAGATTCCCTCCTGTTGGGTGTGAAGGGGTAGGAGGGGGCACCCCCAGGGCACGCATGGTTTTCTAACTACAGAAAACACAGTGGCCCCAGTGCCCCTACTCCTACCCCAGTCTTCTTTGGGGTGACATCATCTCAGAGGAAGCAAAGAGAAGCCCAGCCACTGGGCACTGAGAAAACATCCAAAGAAGAATATTTCCTGCTAATATCCTTGGGGTGGGGGGAGAAGAAGGGACAGTTCACCGAGGTTTTGTCTGGGTTCATGGTTATAAAAATATGAAATAAAAACTGTGGCTTCTCCATTTCCCAGGTTGGAGCCCCTCGGTGAGGCCTGGGGTCCCCGGAGGGGTGGAGGCTAAAGAGAGGAGGGCCTTTCGTGGAGACTGGTCTGGTGCTCTCGGCAAGGGGGTGAGGGTCCGGGCAGTGCCAATAAGGAGAGGCAGAGTCGTGACTTGTAAAGGCCAAGGAGAGAAGACGGCGGACCCGGCTGGACCACAGGAAAGGGAGCCCACGTAGACGGGGAGACGGAGGGAGGAAAGGAAGCGAGATAGAGAGGAAAATGAAGAGGGCGAAGGTGGGGAAGGAAAGGAGGCTCAGGAGGAAGGAGGGAAGAAAGGGAGGAAGAAGGGAAGCGAGGCAGAGCGGGAAAGAGGGAGAGAGGGGAAGGGAGAGAAAGGGAGGGAGGGGCGGTGCCAAACAGTCCGGGGAGAAGTAGGAAAAGACGCTGGAGGCCCGCTGGACGAGGGAGGCCACGTCAGAGCAAAGGTCGCGGCGACGAAGATGCAACAGTCTGAAGCCAAAGTTCAGAGAAGCCGAAAACCCCGGCCGATGGAGGAAGCGCGGCTGCCGGGCGCGGGGCCGGGCGAGGCCGGGGCTGATGGGCACTTCGGCCGCGGCGAGTCCTCGGGTCCGCGCCCCACTGCGCCCGCCGCTCCGCCGCCGCCTCCGGGCTCGGGCTTGGGCTCGGCTCACGGACGCGCGGCCCTAGGAGGTCGAGGCCGGGACGGGCAGTCCGTGTAAGCTCCCGAGGCCGTCGGGGGCCTTGCCGCCGGGGCTGGGCGGCTTCCGGTCGGCCACTGCGGGAGGAAGCACACGGCGTGGGGTCACTGCAGGAAGCTGCGCCGAGCGGGAGACCCGGGGACCGCGATACCCGGGAACACGGCCGACAGCGCAGGGTCCCGGGGAGAAGGGGCGGCGCGCGCTCCACATCTCGGGGTTGCAAGGAGGCAGCGAGACCGCGCTCCCCGGAGCCCTCGGCACCCACCCTTCGCGGCCCCGCGGAAGCCTCTCGCCCTCCCAGCCTGGGTCGCGGCTCTCCGCGCAGGGCCCACCTGCAGACGCCCCGCGCCGCGGGCCCCGCGCCGCTCAATAAAGCGGGCGCCGGGCGCAGGGAGGCGCTGCAGAGCCAGGCGGCCACGGGCGGGGCGGTGGTCCGATCGCAGACCGGGGAGGGAGCGGGGAGCTGAGATCCGCGCACCCCGCCTCCCGAGCCCCCACCCACGCCAGACCCAGCTGGCGCACCGGCCCAAGAGGCTGCCAGCGCGTCAGGTCACGGTCCTCAAAGCAGCTCAGGGCCCGCGATGGGCCGGGGGGGGGGGGGGAATCGAGTGGGGGTGGGTCACCAAAATGCCCCGCGGGGAGGGCCCAGGGTGGCCAGGATCACCCCCGACGTGGGAGGCGGTCGCGCGTTAGGCGGGCGGCAGACTTCGTTCTGCCCCCGCGGCCCGGGGATCCAGATGCGCTCATCACTGTGGGCACAGCACGTCCTGAGGCCTGTGGGCCTCCGGATTTAGTGACAGTGGACTTGCCATATTAGGCAGCATTCAGCGAGTTGCTCTATTATTTAGGGTTTTGGGAAGGGGCCCAAGTTTTGCTACTGGAAGCCAGAAAATTGACGCCACGATTGTGCAACCCCTGTTTTTCCCTTTCCCGACGCCCGGCCCCTCGGCTTCTCCTGCGCTGGAAAGCACAGGCTTATTTATACCTAAAAGCGCCTATTTTCAACTTTCTTTTCTCCTCCACACGTCCTCCTTTAAAGGGGGAGCTTGGGGGCGCCTCAGTTTGGGGTGAGGGGGAGCTCCTGGCTGTTTCCTCCTGCAGCTGCCCTCGCCCCGGCTCTGGCGCACGACCCCGGGGCCGCGCGGAGCCGGGCCCACACCTCTGCGCCAGGGGCGCGCGCGCGCACATCTGGTTTCGCAGAGGTGGCGAAGGGGTCTGGAGACCTTTCCAGGACCGACTCCTCGCTCTCCCTTGCCTCTCAGCTCTCTTTCCTAAACACAGTTGTGGCCGCTCAGCCGACGAGGTTTTCAGACCTTTTCATTCCACCCAGTACACACACTTGGAGGTGAGGCCCTGTTTAGAAAACAACTCCGGAGTTGGAGGTTTCTCAGCCAAGGGCCGGCCGGTTGCCTGAGAGACAAGCGAGAAAATGAACTCGTGAAAAATAAACACCCGGGAGACCAGAGACAGATTTCACTCAGCTCTATGGGGGCGAGCCTGCTGCTGCGTTTGTAGCTCTTCCCCCGCCCCAGTCCCTCCCCATAGGACCCCTCTGCCCCTCCTTTCCCACCTGCAGGAATCTGGGCGACGGAGTGGGTACGTCGCGGGGCCCCCACGAAGGCTCGGGCCGGCGTTAGGCGCTCTGCAAGCTTATTTAAACTTAATGGGCAGGAATGGGGACAAGCTTTTTAAAAAATATTGGTACTTCCATTCCAGGGCCACTGGGACCCTGGGGTGGGGCAGGGCGGGGATGGGGGAGATGTCAGCGGAGTCCTGGAAAGGGGTCTCCCAAGGCTGTGTCAAAGGAGACCGAGGTTGGCGGCGGCGGGCTCTCAGGCCAACGCTTGCGCCCTAGTGTTCCTGGCAAAGTTCGCTTTTAGGATCCTTCAAGAACTAATCCGGAGCAGGGGCGACTGGAACAAGCCGCGAGTTATCTCTAACAAATATAAAAGACACATATCCTTTGAGCCTATGCAATATCTTATAAATTTGATTTCCAAATCTTTAGTCTTTCCAAAAGCCGGCTGGGAGGGACCTCAGAGCCGGGAGGTTTTGAGGTTTCTGAAAACACTCTGTAAATACCATTTGTCTTGAGGGAATGCCTGATGGGGTCTGTCACCTGTCTGGAAGGGGAAGGGGAGGGAGATGGTCTTGTCTGGATAGGGGTCGGAATTCCTAGAACACGGGCCCCCCTCCACTTGTAGATGAAGTGGAACTTTCCTATGCTCTCAGGCCTTAAGAATTAAAGTTTCCTTTCACCGTCGGGAAATGTAAATCACACTGTCTTGCCTAAATAATAGGGAACCCAGACTCACAACCCTCTACCAAGATAAAGTTAATAAATTGTAATGAATAATTTGACATCTGAGTAAGCTTATCTTAGGATAATAATGTTCATTCGCACCTGATGTGGAGGACATATTGAAATATATGTATATACATATACAAAATATAATATATATTATTATGTGTATATTGTCTGTGTATGGACTAGGTGATCAGAAGTATTTGTTTTATACTGAGCCGTCGTGATATTAAACCGCCTTCAGTAAAGAAACTGTTTTCTTACTGAAGAAGTTCAATAGACACTATTCCTACTACTCTTATGAACAATTAATGATAGTAAATTGTCTTATGGGATAGGTTTCTTTGAAGATAATTTCTTAAGCAATGATTAGAAAATTAAAGGCAGTGATTCACATTACTTTGCTTTGTAATTTTTCAAAGACCACTTGTGGGTGGGGGCAATCTTTCAATTCCGTTTCTCTGCCAATGAGAAAGTAAAAATCCATAACCCAAGTAGATATGCAATTCTCATTATTTATATGTTCCTGTTCAAACACAAACATTTGTATGCCAGCTGGAGAAATCATTTTCAAGGATCGACCTGATTTATTCGATGACCCTTTACTTGGATCTTTAAAGAACTGTCAGGATCAGAACATTGTTATTAATTTAACAATGAATGTAGCTAATTACTGCTGCAGATTTTGGAAATGGGTGGGATGTTTCATAATAGGAAGTGAAAATAATGGTGAAATGGACAGGAATGCCAGTGTCATTCAATGGCTCTGTATTTCTGAAAGGAAAGTATCTTCCAAAGAAAATTAACCACCAGTGAGTACCCCCTGCCCATCAAATTAACTAGAGTTAGCCTAGAACTCAGAACTGTGTGTTTCACCTTTGGATTATTACCTACATTTCATAATTTGTTTCTAAGGTAGCGCTTGAAATACCCTGGGACAGAATGGCTCTGTTAGGAAAGGACCGCATCACTCTGAAGATAGCGAGTCCTTTTTCTAAGTCTTCCTGCTACTTGGGGTCAGCCCAGGGGGAATCATTTAAATTTGTGGATACACTTTTCTAAATCAAATTAACCTGCTTAGTTAAACGATTAGTCTAATGAGTATAATTTGGTAAATTCCATTTTAATTTCTAATTCAACAGATAACCTCAGGTGTCAAGAAAACGAGTAGGTCCAAGTCCCAGGACAAGGCTCTGAGCAAAACACTTCCCCTAAGACCCCTTATCTGTCCTTAAAGGGAAAGATCGAAGGAGCTCTGAGTCTCGACTTTTAAAATTCCCTTTACTTAGATTTTCCTGTAAATGAACAAGTGGAATTTTCCTATTATTTAAATTAAATTTAAAGATTGAAGGAGTTCTAAGTCTCAATAGTTGTAAATTGATATCCCAGAATTTTCGTGCTCTAAAAAAGTGACAAAAAATTTTTTAACTTTTGTTCCTTCGCTTGACTGTTAATGATGGCATCTTAATCCTCTCTCTCTCTCACTTTCTTTCTGTCTCTCTCTCTCTCTTTCATAGATCACGCTATTATATCTCAATGAAACTACTTGGAAATAAAGTTTTTGCCTGGGTATCACCAAAGAGGAAGCCCCTCCTTTCCTCTGCCTACCCAGTGCCACCTGCCCCCACTTCTGCCTGGGTGGGTATAAGGCAGATCAGCTGCAAAGACCCTTCGGGAATCTGGAACATCCTTGTGCCCCACGCAGCCCCCAGGTTCGTGCTCAGCCACCTTTGCTACTGAGGCCGAGAGGCCCCACCTCCACCCCGGAGTGACTCCTGCCTTTTCCTAGAGGAGTTGAAGTTGCAAATTCCTGGCGCTCAGAACCTAAAAGCAGGCAGGTTGGAAATTGGCAAATCCAGTCGTTCCTTTCACCATGAGGAAAATGCAGAGTCAAGGGCAGGTGAGCTTTTCCCAAGTTACAGGAAAAACTAGAACCCAAAGGTCAGTGTAAGAAGATGCCCCTCTCACTGTGGACCGTGAATTAAATACCTCAAATCTGTTAGTTGGCTTATCAGAGAGCAGATTTATGGAGGAGGAGGGGAAGAAGAGTCTAGACTTAGAGACACATGATTGAAATGCTGTCTCCTCTCCCAAAGGATGTGTTGAAGAAGGTGAATGCAAGGGGAGAACAGGGCCTGCTTGGGAAAAAAAAAAAAAAACTCGGACATGGAAGAAAGAGATGGGCAGTGCGTGGAAGGGGTCCAGGCCAGGGCAGGTCCAACCCCACCTGCGGGGTTCAGGTGCCACAGCAGGTCCTCCACAGAAGGTACAGTTCCACAGGCCACAGGAAGGTGCCCCTGGAGGGTGCCTTCTAGACCCTTCTACGGACAGAGAAATGAGACCCAGAGAGGGGGTCTTCTTAATCCATACAAGTTAGGGGACAGTCCTGGGGCCTCTCTCAATCTCTGCCTGCCTTTCTAGGGACACGGCTTATACCTATTAGAAATTAATCTGCTCTGGCTTAAAGTGTAACCCAGAGGAAGAATCTATGCCGGTACCCACTCCAGCCTCTCTGTCTCCTGTCTCTGTCTCTGTCTGTGTCTCTCCTTTGCTCCTTTGCACCCTTCCTAATCCTCCAGCATTCGTCTGAACCCCTCCCGCCGGCCCGCGCCCCTCACCTTCTCGGCTGGGATGCTTGAAGGTCACGGCTGCGGCAAGCTCCCCGCCGTGTACGGTGACGCCGGCCCCGGGGGGCGCCAGCGGGGGCCCCTGCGCCGGCGGCCACGGCGGGCCCGGGGCGAGGTAGCCGCCGGCCGGCGAGCTGTACACACCGTGCTGGTTGGAGGCCGGGTAGGCGCAGGCCGGGAGGAAGCCGCCCACCGCGGGGAGGCCGGAGGCCGACTGCGGGGAGAAAGAGCGACAGACCGTCGGCAGCGGGCAATCCCGCCGGCTTCCCCAGCACCGGCAGTTACCGGGGTGGGGGGTGTCCCCATTCTCCCTGCTGTCCCCACAATGATTCCCCATGCGGAGTCTGGCCTCTAATTGTCCTGGCAAGGACTGTGGCAAAGCGATGTCCACTCAAATTGTTAGAAATAATAACAAAAGGTGAAGGGGGTCATCATATTCACCGTCCGGGACTTAGAGAAAGGGAGTCAGTCCTCAACCTTTTGTGTTAACGGGGCCCAGGTTTTTTAGCAAAAGTGTCTTGGCAAAAGGCAAGTCAATCCCCTCCTAGGAAAGGAGAGAAATATGCCCGCAGACCAGACCTCAACCTTCAGCCCAACTCGCCTCCCCTGGGGGTGGAGGGGGTCTCTTCCCTTTCTCCCTACTCCCCTCCCTCTCCCTCTCCCCTGATTAAGGACACCTCCTTCCCCGCGCTCAGTTACCTGCGTGTATTTAATGTCTGCCTCCAAGGCAGGTTTCTCGAGCCCGTTCACGGCTGGGCTGGCGGGGAAGGCCGTGCGGTTCACGCCGGCCCAGTCTTCCATCTTCGGGGAGTAGGCGGCGCCTTCGCTCCCCCCCAGGGCCCCTGCGGGGACACGGGAGGATTAGAAGAGGCATCTGAGTCCGCGCTGGGCACACGGGCAGCCCTCCGGCCCGGACATCTAAACGCGTGCCTACAAGCGCCCAGCCCGGATCCGAAGGCACGACCCAGGCTCCTCTGAACACCCGGCGGCAGATGCTCAGGGCAGCGGGGACCCCAGATTTCGCTGTTGCTCCCAGCGGGGCAGAGAGAGGGTGCTGGGGACCTGCCCCTCGCTCCTCCCAGGTCTCCACCCGCTTCCCACGAAACAGGAAGTTTCTGACAGGGAGAGGCTGACGGCCAGATCTGGGCACCCTCCGCCCAGGCGGCTTTTCCACTTTGCAGAGACGGTGCCCCAAAAGGTCCAAGTTCAAATCCACAGCAGGCTCAAGAGAACTATATGGGCTTCTCAATGTCTCAATAAGCGTCTGGAGGGCTGGGCTGGAAGCCGTTTCTACTCACAACTCCCTCCAGAGACATCCCGGGCCTCCAGAAAGAGGCATCAACCCAGCCACCCGTGAGCGTCCCCGGCACAGGTCTGCTCCTCGCACACGTGTGTGTGCAGAAAACCGAGAGAAAGCTCCAGATCTGAGCTCAGGCATGGAGAGGTCACCTCCCCGCTAGCTCCCCACCGGACGCTCCATGGGAAGCTTTGGCCCAAGCCTGCGGCCCAGGCTGGGTTTGAGCCACAAGGAGAAATGAAGCCTGTGCACGGCCTGGAGGCGCGGCCCACAGCCGCTGGAGCTAAGCCTTCAGTTTCTTTCTGGACGCCCCTCCTGTCTCTTGGGCTACGGTGAATTTTGCCTCTTATGCTCCTGCTGAGTCTGCGCACCTAAGAACACGCCACTCTCTGGCCGGCTGCTGGGGGCAGGGGACAGTGCAAAGAGACTACGGACCCGGTCCCGGCCCCCACCCATTCTTCCGAGCCCCTCACCCAAACTGCCCCTAACCTTCCCCCCTCTCCCCGTCCCCTCCCTCCACACCCAGAGATTGCAAGCAAAGGGCAAATCCGTGGGAGCTTTCACCCTGAGGATGGCTGCAGGCGCCTGTCACCCGCCAGGCCACGGGGCCTGCTGGAGATTCAGGCCACACAGCAAGACCGGCCAGCCAGACCCTTCGCCTTTTACTCCAAGAGCCTTTGGGCCTGGGAGGGACAGAGCCCTTTGGGGAATGGTGAGGGATCCCGAAAGATCGGGATCTGAAGAAAGGGTCGCAGAATTGACTTTGCGGTTTGTTTGGCTTAGATCTGGCGATAGGGGTTTGCATACTTTTTGCAAGAATGAAAAAGCGCAATTTCAAGCCTCCGAATTTGTGGTCGGTGATTGCTCTTCTATTTGGGAAATATTTTCCATATTTGTCATAAAAAGTTCAAGATGTCCGAGGACTCCCACAGAAGGCCCAGGACCCTCAGTCTCCCTGGCCAACCCGGAGCCCTCCCCTGAGCCAAAACCGGTTGGAGGAGGCCCGCGAGAGTGACCCCTCACCCGCATGCCTCCCCCCCGCTCCACTTCTGCCCCTTCCAGGAAGGCTACAGAAGGCTGGCGCCACTGACCTGTTTGCTCCATAAACGTCCGGATGCCCAGGATATTGCTGACCGAGTGAGCCGAGGGCCATGAACGGGGGATGCTGACGTGGCCCGCTGTGCCCGGGACCCCGTGGTGGCTGCCCATCTTGGCGCCCGTGGGCGACACGGGGCTGGGGTAGGGATACTGGTAGATGTGGTTATAGGGCAGCGCCGGCTGCGGCGGCGGCTGCTTGCTCGCCTCGTACGGGCCGGGCTGCGCCAGGCTGCCAATCTTATTGCGAAGGATGCGGCTGATGGAACTCACAGAGGGCACGTTGTACTTGTCGCAGACGCCGTCGGCTAGCAGCCGGTCGCGGATCTCCCAGGCAAAGATGCCGGGGTCGCCCTGCTTGTAGTCCCGGATGTGCTTGACCACGTTGGGGGTAGTGACGCGGGGTTTGCTGCCCCCAATGGCCCCGGGCAGGATGGAGCCCGTCTCGTTGTAGCGCGCCAGGATCTTGCTCACGCAGCCGTGGGATACGCGAAGCTGCCGACTGATGTCACAGGGTCGGATGCCCAGCTGCGCCAGCTCCACGATGCGCAGGCGGATGGCGTTGGGCAGGGGGCGGCCGTTGACGAACACGCCGCCCAGCTGGTTCACCTCGCCGTACGTCTGCTCTGCGGACGCGCCCGACGAGAGTGAGGGGAGGGGAAAGAACACCGGCGGGTTAGCCGAGGGTGGCCGCGCAGGGACAGGGGCTGCACCCGGGGCACCTCCGAAGGTGACCGGCGGGTCCTCGGAATCCGAGCAAACGGACCCGGTCCGGTCCCGGGAGTTGGCACGCGCGCAGGGACCACAGAGGGGGGAGCCGCGCACTTCAGCCCTCCGTGCCCTTTCGCGACTTCCGACGCGTCTACTTGGGACATCCCCTCCCGCGACACGCCGAGCGCCCCCCACCCACGCCCGGGGCTGGGGGCGTGCGGAGAACGCGGCCAGTCCGGGACCCGGGACCTGGTCTCCCAGGGACCGCGGGCGCGAGGGAAGGGAGGCGCCGGGACACCCCCCGCCTCGTCCGCCCGCCCCTTACCCATGGCGCGCGGGCCGGCCGGCTGCCTGGCGCCGAGGCGGCCGGGGCTGGGCCCGGCGCGGTCCGGGAGAGCTGGGGCGCCGCCGCCGCGGGAGAGGCATAGAGGGAGGGCGCGCGCGAGCCGAGAGCCGCGGCGGCCGGGCCGCGGGCTGGAAGAGCGCCGTGAGCCGCTGCCGAGCGCGCCGCCGCCCGCCGCCGCCGCCGCCCGCTCCCAGGACACTCTCCACGCCCGCGACCCCAGGCCTAGGGTGAACTTCATCCGATTAGGAGAAATTCGTCTGACCGGGAGGCTGCGGAGTGCGGGGATCAATTTGACGTGTCCTCCACGTCAATCTAGGCAGTCACGCCGGAGACGCGCGAGTTGGCAGCTCATTGGTTCCCGTCACTGCGCCCCGACGCCCCCCTCCCCGCGCTGAAACTCTACCCCCTCCTTCTGTGCTCCCCCCTCAGCCTTCCTTCGGAACCCAGCCCCCTACACACACACACACACACACACACAGTCCTAACCCCAGCCGGGCCTAGGACCTTCCACTTGCTCCGCTTCCCTCGAAGCCCCTTACCCCTCGGGTTTTGAGAATGATGGGCTAGTCATTTCAAATTGATGAGTACTTATTAGTACTAGTACTAGTTTGGGTTTTAGTTGTATCACTAACCTCCGCTGCCATTACTACTAAGATATCCGAGGATTAAAGTCGATTACGGCACGGTGGTCAGTGTGGGGCTGCCTCTCCCGTCCCTCTCCCTGGGCAGGGTCAGGGGAAGAGCGGTGTCAGCGCCCCAACTCCGGGCGGGCGGGCAGCGTGCTGGTGTCGCAGTGAGAGCCCAGGGTAATGCAGGGCGCCTGGCCAGCCGGGTCCAAAGTGTTTGCGATGGAGTGACTCCAGAGTGCCCCACTTCTGGCTGACACCCCAATTTCGCTCTCGGAAGATCTTTACAATGTTTAACAGCTGCCCACTCCTTGGGATAGTAGTGTGATTTCAGTGATGTGAGAGGGGGCACATTCTAGATTCTGTCTCCCTGCGGACAGGCCCACCCACTGGAACTCATTTCTCTCAGAGAGGTGACCCAGGACTCAGGTCAGAAAGGGATTCTGACCTGCTGCTCCCAGAACAGGGACCCCACACTGTCCGGACCCCAGGGGCGTCCTGGTGGCCTGCCAGAGGTCAAACGCTATAGCTCCTGCTCTAGGTCGTTCCAGTTCCTTGTCTTCCAAGCTGGAAGCCTGCATCTGTCCATGCTGGGGGGGGGGGGGGGCGTGGCCTCATCTTTCACCCAGCACCTGTGGCTTCCAAGGGGTCTTTGTTAAACCACTGAATGGTCCTTTCCCCTTCCTGTAAGTGGGGTTTGCACAGCCCTGAACTCTTTGGACTTAGCATTAACCATCAACACTTTTCTCTACTTCTATCCTGCATCAACATCGAGTTGTAGATTTCCCAGCCTGTGTCACTAACTGTGGTAGTCCCAAAGGGAGCCTTGAGGTGGGGTTCAGGAGAGAGCAGGTAAAGGGAGAAAGCTCCTGGTTTTGACAGGAGAAGACTGGGCCCTGGGAGTTCTGAGCTTGGGGCCAGTAATTGCCAAGGGCATTTAGCTGAATGCGTAGGAGCAGAAAGGGGGGCCTTGGAGGGAGCCTAGGAAAAGCCCTGGCTCCTGGGATTCCTGTATGCTCCCAGCTCTCCTCAGAAGGAAGGAAGTGTCCCCCGCCACCATCTCCCCAATAGTCCAAGCGCTTGGGGGCTGGCAGAAAGCGGCACACAGCTCCTGGACGGTGATGCTGCTGGAAGCACAGACAGACCCACCAACGCAGCAGGGAGTAGTGGAGACCAAGTCCCTGACTCCTTTCCCTCCTCTGCTCTCGGGAGGGAGTGCACAGGCCCCGGCAGATAATTCCAAGAATTATCCTTGGAAAAAGAAAACCCGGGTTCAAAAGAAGTGAGGACTCTCCCTTCCTGCAGCACAGAAAACATAGTGCAGACTCGGGCTCCAGGGACTTCAGGGAGGCCACAGGGACCAGTAGAGGTTAGTCAGTACACTGGCGAGAGTTGGGGGTGGGACTCTTTGGAAGATAAGGCCCGTCCACGACCGTGCAGCGTCGGGTTTCAGAGAGGGGAAAAGGTGCTTTGGATTAAGGTGGGCAAAGCCAGGAACTCTGCAAAGGCCCCAAGCAGAGCACTGAGTGCCCGATGGACGTGGGGCCCTCCGAGGCTGCGGGCAGTGGGATACGCCCTGCTCAGTTCTCTCCAGGTGGTTTGCAACCTGTTAACCCCTGATCTAGACTTTCGTTGTCTGAATTTCAAGTCGGGCGCCGGAGACCAAAAAGTTTTATTCCGGGAAACGCAGCGTCCATAACCCGGTGCGCCCTCAAAATAAGGTGAAGCAGCTGAAGCCGTTTCTACCCGCCCCCCGCCCACCCCGTAGGCGCGCTCGGAGAAGAACAAATAGAGCTGGGGTGTCTGGGTGAGAGGTGGTTCGCCCCAATCTCCCTGTCAGGGGAGCATCACCCCACCTATGCCAGTAAACCGCGGGGCGCGGGCAAGGAGGTGAGCCCAGGTCCCAGGACGGCATCTTCTCCCCACTCCCCTTGGCGGAGATCTTCCAGGGCTGGAGGAGACGCTAGGAGGATTGCGCCGGCGGCTCCCTGGGGTGTCGGAGCCCGCCGGCCCTCATTTCACAGCCCACATCCCTCGCACCACCACCCCTCCAGCCGCCGGCTGCCCGCTGCTGGACCACACAGCGCTCGCAACAGCCTGCTCCCAGCCCGCCGCCAAAAAGCTTACAGTTTGTCGCCCCCTGTCGGCCCGCGGCTCGGCTCCACCGGCTCCCGCGCGGCGGGCTGGGCTGGAAGCGAGGTGGCCCAAAAGTGGGCTTGCAGAAGGAAAGGAAAAGACTCTTCCACCTCCCCGGGATACAGCTTGGTCTCCTCCATGGCAGGGGGCGGCGACGTGGTCGGTGCTGAGCGCGCAGAGGTAAAAAGCTCGCGGGTTCCACGTCTCTGCTGGGCTGGGTTTGGCTCCGTTGTTTCGAGCGCCTCGGCGCAGCGTGGAACAAAGTGAAGAGCGGCTCCCGGGGACGCAGGGCAGAGGAGCTAAGGGCGCCCGCCGGGACCCGGGAGACAACGCGTCCGCTGGGGCTGGAAGCCCGGAGGGCGAAGGACAGATTCGAGGGTCCCTGAGTGGCTTCGGAGACTGACGCGGGTTTCCCAGGACAGAAAAAGGAGTAGCAACTACGTGCCAAAAGCGAGCGGCAAAGAGGAGGCAGGAAGAGGGTGTCGGTCCTCCCGGGAGGCAGGATGGGCTACGGGTGAGTACTCCTGCGGTTTGCCGCCTGGGCCCAGAACCCGAAAGTTAAGGCTGTGAGATAAAGGTTCGGTGATAAGGTCATCCTTGGAGCGACAGTCACCCCACTTCACGTCTCCTGCGTCGCTTTGCTTTTTGGTGGTACTGTATCGGGGAGTTATTTGGGTGCAAACGAAATGTGCCAGTCGCGATAGACCGCGGTGTTCCCGGAGCCCGTGCATCGCAAAGGCTTCAGGAGAAACCTAAACCAGCAGAAGGAAGTCCCGCTCGGGTCCCGCGGGGCTGAAGGAGCAACCGTCGGGCCGGGCGCCCTTCGCTTCGGCGACCTGGAAGGACCCGAGCGCAGAAAACAGAGGCAGCATCCCGGGAGGACCCTGGGCCGAGCCCGCTGACTAACGGCGAACGCCGGTACCCAGCCACCTCCCGCCGGGGACGCTGGACCAGCTCGGGCTCCGAGGGAGCGGGGACGGGATGCCGGGGCCTCCCTCCGGCCCGCGAGCCCCAGGCCTGCGGGCCTGCACGCGCTCCGGGAGAGTCCTGGCTCCGCGCACACCCCGCACTTTTTTTTTTTTTTTTTTTTTTTTTTTTTTTTGCGGTACGCGGGCCTCTCACTGCTGTGGCCCCTCCCGTTGCGGAGCACAGGCTCCGGACGCGCAGGCTCAGTGGCCATGGCTCACGGGCCCAGACGCTCCGCGGCATGTGGGATCTACCCGGACCGGGGCACGAACCCGTGTCCCCTGCATCGGCAGGCGGACTCTCAACCACTGCGCCACCAGGGAAGCCCCACACCCCGTAATTTTGCTGTGATTTTAAGTGCACTGTGCCGTGAGTCGTGTGGTTGGAAAGCAAAGTCAAACCGAGTCTCTTCACTTTCTTTTTAAATTAGCTTTAAAAAAAAAAAAATAGGGCAAGCTACGTAAAGCGCTTTGTGCACCAGGTTATGTTGTGCCCTCACCCACCGCACTCACACAGTTTTGCAAAGGCGATCCCGCGCAAACTCGTAAGAAGTAAGTAAGGAGTGGACAGCTGCTCAGAGACGTAAGGGAGGAAGAGCTGGCCCAGATCAGGGAATTGCAAACCCCACGGAATGCGCGAACCGAGAACTAGCTCGCCGGAAACGGGACTGTGAGATAAAGCAACGGAACCCCACCCGGAGTGACCGCGGCGTTGGGGGCCTGGGGGGAGGGGAGGAGGGAGGAGGACTCGCGGTTGAACTGGCCCTGTTGCAGGCGGCGGAGTGGACTCACAGGGAAGAGGGTGGGTGCGTCACGCCCTGCACCTGCCGCTCCAGATTGGGACACAGAGACTCCCCAGACCCCGAATGGAAGATGTTGAAGATGATGCCAGTTAGCATGAAAATAGAGCCCCAGGCACAAGAAATACCGTAGGCTTCTCAGACAGATTCCTGAGGCTTGTTTCCACTTGGCCTGCTGGTGGCCACGCTGGCCTTGAAGTTGGTTGCCTAGCCTCGCCTTTTAGTTGCCAGCCTGGAAACGGGTCGAGTAGGCAGTGATGGGAAGGAACGCCGTTCCCCTGGGCGCTGACCCGGGCATGTCCTTGGAAATGCAAGGGGAGAGAAGCAAGGAAATGTTTTTTTTCATTTCCTAAAATGAAACGGACAAACAAGAATAGATGAGTATTGTCCGTGTGAATAACAGTTTCCGGATTCCATTCAGAGGGATAGGGGGGAAAATCAGAAAACAGAAATCTGCCCTGAAACCCCCACTAGAAATAGAGGGAAATTGAACACAGCAAACGAAGATCTGAGATACTTCCTACCCTGCAATGCAGGGATATGACTACTACATTTGTAACATTTCTTTTGGAGTAGAAACGTTTTATATGTCGCATTTGGGTGATAAAAATTAACTACAGGAAGCTGGTGCCATGTAGGAAGAAATGGTTTCTTTGAGTTTTTCTGAAGGACCAGCGGGCATCCCTGCAGTTCTTTCGTGGTTATTCTCATGGGGGCAAAATCCACAGTTTCCCTCCTCTCCCTGACAATGGGCGTATCAGATAAGCTTCAATTTCCCCTTATATGAAATGACCTAGACTGTCTAATTAGATCTATTTCATTTCATTCCATCAACCAAAAGCCTCCAAAGGGCTCTCCAAGCACTGGTCAAAATTCCACCTCTGCAGTGAGCTCTCAGAAATGTTTATGTGACAGTGCTAAGAGTCTAAACAGCAATATTAAAATGGAAATATTTGGGAAACTTAAAATGTCCATGGGGCATATCTCCTGTACCTGGTCTGGGCACTTGGAAAAGGAAAGATCTAACAGGGGTACAGAGGACAGGAGGGACATTTTCAAAGGAGACCAAGAGAGTGATGGCATGTCTGCCTACAGAATGACTCGCACAGGCGGCAGTGGGCGAGGGTCTCCCACTGCCTAGTGGATGCCCCTGTGGATCAGACTTGCTCTGCTACAGATATTGACATGTGTGAGACATCCACACCGGCCAACCTAATTGGAACCAGCTTGAAGTGTGCTGCCCTTGAATGCTTTGGAAATTTCTGATCCTCCATGGACATAGGACCTGGAGAATGGATGTAGGACATGGCAACTGAAGGACACATGTAGAGCCCTTTTCCTTGAACTAAAGAAATGCCCATCCAGTTGTGATTTACACGGATTTGTCAGATTTCTCATTAAGGATCAGTGCTCTCCAATCTCATAGTGCAAGCGCTAGAAACAGGGCAGTTAGGAGGTTTGCACTAAAGAACTCTGAAACCTGCTGGTAGAGGGTTTCCAACTTCCCCTCAGACCGACAGTGAAGCAGGCATCCTGCCCCCATTTTCTGTTATCCATTTCTTGCAAGCTTAAAATTATCATTCATAACTAGATGGTAATGATTTTACTTTTTGAATCCAGCATACTATTTGGAAACCTTGCTGTTTGGGAATAAAGTCTTTGTTCCAGGCTTGTGGGTTGGTTGGTTTAGTGTAAGCTCAGAAGTCTTAAAGCCCTCTGGAATTGTATGTTCTCATCAGAGTAGGATCTCCTCCATGTTCATTTAACTTTTCATATAGATCCCTATGTTATTTCTCCCTGCAATGCTGCTCAAATCATTTTCTTGTCAGAAATCAAGTGCCTTTTATGAAGAGCTTTCTTTCGGGCACAAATGGGATTTTTACTTGTGAGTAACTTTTTACTGCCGGGCTACTTGGTCACTTTTAAGCGGTTACCACTTGATATCTTTTTCTCTGTAATTGCTGCAATATCTCAATGCCTGCTACATATACATATATATAACATGTTCGCAGCTCGGTGATGGTTTTAATTTTCTCCCCCCCCCCTCCCCACATGTATGGGCTATGGAGTTTTATTGAAGACCCGTAATGCCTCCGGTTTTGATTTAGTGTTTTGGAGTTTGTGATCTCACTGCCCGGTATGGAAAATATTAGACAGGGTCTGCAGATTGCATGCCGGAAAAGACCCACATCACCACTGTGGGCCGAGCGCTCGTCACCAGCTCCCCAATAAGCCGAATGTGCGGCCATTGGAATCAATGCTCAGTTTTTGTGCCTTGGATAGAGACCATCTCAGCCAGTCCTGCTGAAGCAAAGGCTTCTTGGAGACAATGATTCTCCCAGCGGCTGCACTTTGGAATCATCGGAGGAGACTTTGAATGCCCGGGTCCCACCCACAGAGATTTTGGCTGAATTTTTCGGGGTGCAGCCTGGGGTTTTGAAGAGCTGCCCAGGTGATTCCAATGTGCAGTAAATGTTGAGAATCTCTGCTTTAGGGAGGGGGTTGATGTAACTTGATGCCTTCCACTTTGCAGCGGTGTTGCAGGATGCCCGAGACCGGCTGGCGACTGACCTGCCTCATTCACCTCTGTGGGCACCTTAACATGACACATGAAAACATGACACATTTAACTCCATGGAGCAAACGTCCTTCCTGTGCGTTTTTACACTGTCACTTTGGCCCCTCTCGAATCAGCTGAAGAGGGAGAAGGCTGCCTTCTCAAGCTTGCTTGGCTGCCCTAGGTTTGCCGTCTTTAAAAGCAAGAAACTTGTATCCCTGCCCTCACACAGGTGATCACAGCCTCCCAGTTAAGTGAAGCCATCTTCAAAAGGAGCTGGGGTCGGAAGCGGGGTGGGGGGGGATCATGGAGACGGAGATTGGCTCAGCTATTGGTGCTGATGAAGATGGACTTGGGGAGAAGTGGCAACGAATCATAAACGCTGCCCATCGGGGAGTCAGAGTAACTGCATTGTCCAAGGAGGCGAGAAATGAACTGGCCTTTTTAACAGGGTTAAATAACCCTGCCCTCTTGCCATGTAAGGTAGCAGGGCGGGCATAACCCTCAAGCTTCTCATAGCATCTAAGAAAGACTGAATCTTCTTTAGGGCTAAATGTAGCTTAGTATTTTTCTGACTGTTTCTGCTGTTAACATTATTTAATTGCCACGCACATTGGAAGGCGAAAACTTTATCACAGGGCTGCGGCAGTGTTGCATTTTAGATCTCAGAGTTGCTTGCCCCCCAGATCGCTGGTTTGCTGTGATAAGGACAGAAGTGTCAATTCATGGGGGGAGGGTAAGGGGGGGGGCGGAAAGAGAAAGAAAGAAAAATGCTTGACTTATCCTCTTTAAAGTCTCAGAAGTCATTAAAAGGAAAACTCCTTTTCATTTTTAATTAGTCTCGCCTTGGTAATAAACGTGAAGATTTAGATTGCTCTATTTGATTTGGACTGTTTTCTAAGCTTAGGCGTATTCCAGAATATGAACTGCATTTCATTTTTAAACAAGTTCCAAGAAAATCTGAGGTTAACTCTGTTGCTGCAGTGCCTTTATGTCCTTAACTTCTAAGGTGCAGGTTTTTAAGATCCTGTTTAGCTATAACATTTTGTTTCTCCATCACTATAGGATCAAGAGAACAAATACACTAGTTCTTGTGGGGCTTTTAGGTCTCGTTCATTTTTTAAAATCTTACATGAGCACCTCTTGAGGAGATCTTAAACTATCTATTTTAGGAAACACATCAATTTTTTAAAGTGTCTTATAAAAAATTCTTTGTGTTCACTTACTTTAATAAGATGATACTGTTTCTGTTATGTTCTAAGATAATGGTAAAATAATTTAAAGGTACGGGGAAATTAATCATAACAATAACAACAGTAAAAATTAAAATGCCCTTAGAATGGTTCGGCATTTCTCAGCAACAACTGGAAGCTTAAGATTTAGAAGGTTGTACCCAAGGCAATACCAGATTCAGAACTCAGTGGCAGGACACCGGCCTTCCAAATGGATGTGCTGAGAAAATGTGTTTTGACAGGGTTTCTAAGCATTGAGACGTGGGCAAAGGGGATACGTGAATTAACATCCATCCAACTGGGAAATACTCAGTGCTGGGAATACCCCTCTTGACAGGCCATCCAGGGAAAGGTTGGCTACCCCGTGACAGGACAGCACAGAGGTGCTGTCCATGCCGCTTTCCGTAATAACACCTCAGGTTGAGCCAAGACTCTGCCGGGTCTAATCTCCTTCTGTAATTATGTCTCACAAAATACAAGCCAGGCCGTGATGCGAGGGCCTGGTCTTTGCATGTGCGGGACATGTGTTTGTATTCTCGATGTCAGCCAACTGATGTGGGCAGAACGAATCTGGTACTTCCATCTTCATTTCTCTTTAAGCTGGGGTGTAGGTAACGGCAAGGGGGCCGGTGGGGTTGACTGGGGCTCAGCACACAGCAGAGGTTCAATCTAGACGAATGGCACTCCATGAGGTTTGATGGTGGTTTGCTTCGCCTTTGGGCCCCAGGTCCTCCTGTCTTTTTAGGCTGGATTCATGCTGCCCCTCATTACCGAGGGCATGGGAGTTCGGCTGAGGGCCTTCTGTTCTCATTACGCATTTAGAGCTTCTCTTTGTGTCTCTAGTATTTAAGCCGCAGGGAGGTTGGAGGAATTTATGATCAGATGGGAGCCCAGCCGAGCTGCTACCCACAGTGAGAACACGTGTGTGAGCACCATCATGGAGCTGGCACACAGAGGTCGACGCACCCTCTTTAAAGCGGACGCATCCATGGGTCCAAAATGTACGTGCATCTCAAACTCAGCAAAGGACCTGGCTACAGAAAAGCTTAGTATAGCTGAGTCGAGGCTTTTTATTCACTCTGAAGTCTCAGTTTGGAATCCAGGCTCTGCCACTTACTGAGACCTGTACTCTGAGCCTCGGTCCCTCTGGGATAGGGTCATAGTAAGGATTCGTGGCCTGGCTGTGGAAAATGCTTCACCACAGCAGGTGGTTAATCCGTGGCCCTTATCCTCTACATTGGTTTTCTATAGTTTTAAGAAACTCATGCATTTTAATTCTTTGTCTCTTTGATAGGACATCTGTTAGATATGCAGTGGGTGATTTGCTTATAGAAATGTTTATAAATCAAGCTGTCTTAAATCAGGTCTTGGGAAGGAAACAGCTTTAAGTTTGCCACATTCTTTCGTGGTTCCTTCTGGGGAAGGGCCACTCCTGGGGAGACAGGGTCCACAGTGAAGAGGTGGTGAGTGGCAGCTGTGAACACTCGAGTCTGAGAAAGCTGAGGAAGAGGAAATCCATGGATGGCCCAGAGTTTTCCGATGTCCTGGGAGGACAGTGATTCTCACCAGGCCACTTCTTCCTGTGATGCGAGGTCCGCACTAACAGGACTCCCGGGCCTGTTCTGGCTTTACCCGCTGGAACACCAAACTCTTCCTTTGTCAGAAACAAGAAGATCTTATGTCTGTGTTTGCTTTCTTGCTTTTTTTGTCTTAAGTGGAGGTTTTTCCTTTCCTTGTTTGCCTTCTGAACATGTTCTTTCTGCTTGAGGAAGTGCTGGGCACTCCCTCAGGGAATGGGCCCCGTCCCTTGTGAACCAAGGCTTGGGCTTGGCTGTCAGGGGGCTGTCTCTCCGAGGCCTCCACAGTGACGGGTTGCCCCTGATGGAGCCAGAGTGAGGTTTGACTTCCGTGCCTACCACAAGTTACCATCCCCCTGCAAATTTGCATCTCTCTTGGGTTGCCCCCCATTTTAACTTTTAACTTTTTAACTTTTTAACATTTTAACTTTTCCCCATTCCCGGAAGTACCTCAACTCCAAGGATTTGGTGAAGTGGCAACTTTGATTCTGAAAAAGGTCACACCCTTGAGATAACCAGGCTGTTACCTTTACCTTATTCATTTGGGCAGAATGCTTTAGTGATCTGATAGCCTCTGTTTATTCTGGGGCCGGCGCCTTCCGTAGAGCAGTGGCCACTATGGGGCGCTGCCCCGACCCACCTCCACCCCAGGTCTGAGCCCCTCATCCCCGGCTGCTGGGAGTGCAGATGCTGACAGCTCCCAGCCGGCCCCTCTCCACTGCTTCAGCTGATGACAGCCATCACACTCAAGGATTCTCCCCTTCCTGGGGGCAGCTTACATCCCATGACTGCAGACGTGGGGACCCAGAAACCTCCACAGGGACAACTGTGAAAGGCCATCCCAGGGCCAGGGCTCGGTGTGGGGTCAGCAGAGGCCTTCCCAGCACTGCCACTTCTCCTGCTCAGTCCTGACCCCTCGTCCCTCAAGATGTCGATCCAAGAACACCTCTCGGTAAACCTCCTGCCACAAATCCTGACTCAGCCCACTTCCCTGGGAGACCAGCCTGTGACAGACGTTCCCTCCTTTGCCAACCATGTGGGCTCGTTATAGCCATTTCCTTGCTCCACAGATGAAGGGAAGAGGCATGGAGATAAAATCACGGCCACCAAATCACACGGGGAGGGAAGCCAGGGTGGCTGCCCCGCCATCCTCCTGCCCAGCTGATGGAGCTGCTCCGAGTGGGTGGGACTTCTCCCCGGAGAGAAGTGATTGGGCTCGGGTCCACCGGGGGCCAGGAGGGGGCTGTCTGGGCTGCAGCAAGACCATCTCAGATTAGCATCAGGGATTGAGAATCTGAAAAGCAGAAGAAGGCAACAAATATGAAGGTGGGAGTGCTCCTTCCCTCCCACCTTCAAATGCAGTGATTTTAAAACGTGGTCTGGACTTCCCTGGTGGCGCAGTGGTTAAGAATCCGCCTGCCAATACAGGGCACACGGGTTCGAGCCCTGGTCCAGGAAGATCCCACATGCCGCGGACCAACTAAGCCTGTGGGCCACAACTTCTGAGCCTGAGCTCTAGCGCCCACAAACCACAACTACTGAGTCCACATGCCACAACTACTGAAGCCCGCACACCTAGAGCCCGTGCTCCGCAACAAGAGAGGCCACCGCAATGAGAAACCGGCACACCGCAATGAAGAGTAGCCCCTGCTCGTCGCAACTACAGAAAGCCTGTGTGCAGCAACGAAGACCCAACACAGCCAAATAAATAAATAAATTTATTTAAAAAAATAAAAAGAACATCCCACTAGTGTTCAAAAAAAACATAAAATAAAATAAAATGTGGTCTGGCTCTGTTTCCAACATATGTACATTTCTGGAATGGAAATACAACAGAACCTCCTAAGGACGCCACAAATTAGAACTTGGGAACATGAACCATGCTGGTGGGCTTATGCCAGCTCTAAAAAATAGCTTCATTCAGCAAATTAATCAAGTAGCTTCAATTACAAGGGAAACATATCTACTGAGAAAGAAATGATTTTCAGACTTTTAGGAGCTTATGTTAACATGTAATTCATTTGAGCAAATATAAAGTTCTTTCTACAATCAACACACGGGTGGTGATGCAGGGATTAGGAACAAGATGCCGTTTTCAGTCTTTATGGTCTTTATGTTCTGGTTACAATTTCTGAAATTTGGGTGTGCCTCTCCTGCCGGGGCTGGCAGTGAGAGAGAGGGAGCTCCCAGCCATGCAAAAGCACATCCTCCTGAAATGTTCATCTCACCTCATGATTTGGGAAAATAACACGATTTTGATAGCCAAACAAGCACGCGTTGTTCATGGCATAGGAGACAAGTCTGTTACCCTTTTTAAGGGCAAGACAGATGTCAGAAACACCACCCTGGCTCCCTGGAGCCGGTGATCAGACGGGGCATTCACCTGGGCCATTAGAGGGGTACTGTGGGGAAAACCTTGGAGCCCCGCTGAAGGCAGAACAAGCAGAGGTAAAGCCACAGTTCCGAGGCAGAAGAGGTCGCGAATGGCCGGGGCCGCTTCAGGAAGGAGTCGGCATCTGAGATGCACCTTGAAGAGTGGATTTTGACAGGTGGAGGCCCAGAGGGCGGAGGAGGGGCGAGAAGAGCCCTTCCAGCAAAGAGAAGGTGAGCAAAGGAAGGTCACAGGAAGGCAGGGGTGAAAAGTAAACAGTTTGGCTGGGAGGGAAGCAGGGCCCTGGGAGGAAAGTGGGGGCAGAGAAAGCAGGGAGGAGGGTTAAGGCCGTGCAGTGTCGAGCCTGGAAGTTAAAGGGCAGTTAAAGTGGAGGTGTCAGAGTGGGGAGGCTGGGGAGCTCAGGCCCCAGTTCTGGGGGGAGAGCTTGGACTTCAGAACACAGGCTGTGCAGACTGAAGGCAACTCCTGCTCGACCACCGTCGTACTGGGGCAAGTCATCAAACCTGTTTTTCCATCTGGAGAATGGGGTCACAAGAGAATGCATTTCTTGACATGAAGAGACTTAAATGAGATCAGGAAGCTAAGGCATGCTCTTGGGACAGTGCCAGCCACATAGCAAGTGCTCGATAAATGATTGTTGTTAGAATAATAGTCATTAATGATTATAATCACATATAACAATTTTATTATAATATATACTTGTTATCGTGGGTCTCCAGACAAATTAGTGAAATAGTGAGAAGTCAAGAAGCCAGGTGAGCTGTGACCTGGCAAAGCTGAAGGGGAAAGACGCCCAGACAGGTGTTTTGCTCTGCTAATCGTAAAACGATCTCAGTTATGCACAAAGGCAGAATTTCTGCAAGCCACAGCCTGCTGGCTTCCGATATATTTTTCCCTGGAGAACAACAGAACCTCATTCCTACAGACTCCTGGGAGTCAGGTGTGTTTTCCCAGAGTTCTCCTCCCCCACCCCCTCCCCCATTCCCACCCAATCATCTCAGTACTGGGAGCAGCCACTGGAAAACAGAGGGCAGCATGTATATGTCAATCCCAGTCTCCCAGTTTATCCCTCCCCCCTTCCCCAATACTCTGTGATGACCTATATGGGAAAAGAATCTAAAAAGGAGTGGATATATGTATATGTATAACTGATTCACATTTTTGTACACCTGAAACTAACATAGCATTGTAAATCAACTCTACTGCAATAAAAAATTTTTTTAAAACAAAGAAAAGAGCAGATTTGAGCTTCACCTCCTGGGGCCTGGGGCCAAGAGGGAAGGAAAAGCATGCCATCCAGGACCTCCCTGGGATCCTGGGATTGATGGAAAAGGTCTATGGGTCTTGACTGCCTGCCACACCTGCCAGTAACAGGCCTTCTCTTCCCAGAGGTGACCATGGACCTTTGACACCATGGACCACTCTTTTTATTTTTTTTTTAATTATTACTTTATTTTCATGAAATTGACATTATACAATACTATTTTATCACTCAACTGTATTAATAAGTAAAGCAAAAAAGAATCAGCCCTCTGAAGTTATTTGCATTTAACCTGGCTAGAAAAGTCAACCCGATTATTTAATCTTTCTAATTCTCTTCTGCCCCACATATGGCAGAACATCTTTCTTATTTTAACTTGTATATTTTGCACTTTATGTTGTCTCCTTTATTTCCTTCTTAACAATTTTTCCCTTTATTTTCTTCTTAATATTTTTTCTTTTTTGTTTTTTTGCCGTCAGTTTGATTGGGTCATATCCAGTATGTCAACTAAAACTGATATAAAATGTATACAGTGCTTGTATCGGTCTGGGTCCAATCAAGAATAGGAGCCACACAGTGGGTTAAGTTTAATATAAAGAATTATCAAGTTCTGATAAAAGAATGACTAGAAGGAAACTGTGTACGGTATTCTAGGGCTAAGGGAGAATACCCAAAGAAGGACAAACTTAGAAGGGTCCCCCTCCCCAAGGCTGGTTCGGATCTTATTGGAGAAGGTGTAATTCAGCCCATTGGATAGCAGAGAAGCTCGCTGGTTTGCTCTGGCCACAACTGTTCTTCAGTCTCCTCTGGAGTGCAGGTGATCAGGAACCAGTGGGGTGAGCTTGCAGAGGGAATGGGAGGCAAGGCACAAGTGTGCTGTGTCCAGGTCTGCAGTGGGAGGGGGGCAGGTATAGGGGAAGGGGGTGTCAGCTGCAAAGTGAGCAGTGACTCAGGCGGACCACTCTTTTTAAAATTTCGTTCTATCTTTTTATCTATTCACAAAAATACAGTCACATGACTCGAGTTCCCAAAAGGTTTAAAGCGGTCCCCTTTAAGTACTCTTGTTCTCACTCACATCCTGCCCTGTTCCCCCCCTGAAATATACAGGGACCCACTTTTATCTGTTGTTTTTGTGTTCTTTTATGCAAATAAATGCAAACAAGAACACCTGGTCTTACCCCACTTTCTTACACAAAAGGCAGCGTGCCAGGCTCGCTGTTCTGCACTTCACTGTTTTCACTCACCCTGGAAAACTTTCCAAATCAGCACAGGGAGGGCCTCACGCCCTTCTTTTAACAGCCGAGTAGGTTTCCACCGTCTGAGTACAGTGCTTATTCAGCCTCTTAATTGTGTCCAGTCTTTTGCTATTTTGTGGGCACACAGATATGCATCTGTGGGATCAATTCCAGAAGTGGAATTTCTGTGCCAAAGGATACGTACATTTGTAACCCTGATAAATGTTGCCAAATTGTCCTCTACAGGAGTCCTACCATTTTGCACTCCCAAGGGCAACTTTTTCAGCCCATCTGTTAGGGGCCGGCTGGGGTATTATTACAGTTATTGTTGGCATTTCTCTTCGTAGGAATGAAATGAACATCTTTTCGTGTTTCAGGCCTTTAGTGGTTCTTTTTCTGTGAAAAGTCTTTTCTATTGGCCCTTTTCTCAGTTTCCAGGAAATCTTCACATATTGGGAAGATTCACACTTTATCTGTACTATGTTTTTTTGTTTGTTTTTACTTTAAAATTTTTAAATTTTATTTTGGAGTAGAGTTGATTAACAATGTTGTGTTAGTTCCAGGTGTACAGCAAAGTGATTCAGTTATACATATACATATATCTATTCTTTTTCAAATGCTTTTCCCATTTAGGTTGTTACAGAATATTGAGCAGAGGGACTTCCCTGGTGGTCCAGTGGTTAAGACTCCCCGCTTCCCATGCAGGGGGTGCAGGTTCGGGGAACTAAGATCCCACACGCCACATGGTATAATTTTTTTTTTCCCAGATTCTCACTTGTCCTTTGACTTTGCTTATGGTGATTTTTTTTCATGTAGAAGTTCTTGACTCTTAGGAGTCAGATTACTCTGTTGTGTTTTGTTTTTTGTTTTTAATTTTCTGGATTTTGTTGCACCCTTAGAAAAGCTTTCCTTCCTCCATGACATAAAGAACTCCCCCATGCTTCCATCTGCTACTTTCCTAGCTTCATTTTCTTCTATTTAAACTGTGATGCATGGGCATTAACCCAAGTGTATGGTGGAAGGTGTGGGTCTGTCTTTCTTCAGAGGGTCACCTGGTAAAGGAACCCCTCATAGGAACCCTGGCAATTCCTAGCTTGTCAATTACTGAAGCCTTTTACCTGCACTGTCGGCATCCTGTCACCCCCCCTGTGGACAAGCGATTGCCCAGAGGCTCATTCTAAAATACCTGCTTGGCCGTACTGTTCTCCAGCCCCTGAGCTCAACCTACCTGTCCCTTCCACAAATGGCCCTGCTCAGTGTCACCTTTTCACAATTCTGGCCACCCAGGTCATTCTGCCCAGGGGGTGTCCTCCGGGTGGTCCTCCCTCTCCCTGGATCACCAGACCCTTTTAGGGAGACAGGGAGGGAGCAGAGTAAAGTGGTTCAAATGAACAACAGCAGTAATATCATTTATTATGCAACCTTGTTATGCCCAAGACACTGCTCTCAGCACTTGCACGCATCCACAGTGTTCAGCACAGGGCCCGGGCTGTGTGTGTTCAAAAAACAACATCTACACGTCCGGCTCTCTCTTGCCTTTTATCCTTCTATGAGGTCTCTATTTTTGATACTAGTCTATTCGCTCTTTCTGGAACACATTAGAATTCAAAAATTGTCTTCAAATCTTCTATGGCTCTAATGAAAAATTGTCCATTAATAAGACTGGCAACATCTGAACCCAGTGATCAATCTTCACATCACAGAAGAGGAACAGCCAGACCTGTGTGCCTCCCTGGGGGGCAGTCGGAGGCCCAGGGCCCAAGCAGTGAACCGGAATTGGATCACCTCATTACCAGCTTACAGGGCATAAAAGATAAAGGTGGTTTAAATGACCTCACAGGGATGCAATTAACCCAACCTAAAATGTGGGAAATTCTACAAAGCAGGGACTCCATTTATCCAATAAATAAATGGCAAGGGGGAAATGAGGGTATATAATAGATAAAAATAAAATTAAACTAAATAAAGGAGACCTAAGAGATCTATCAACCAGGGGAAATGGTTGACTTTGTTGGAATCATGATTCAAACAAAACAACTGCAAAAACTCACTTATTGGTCAATCACAGAAACGTGAACACTGGCAAAATATTAGAAGACGCCAAGAAATTATTGTTAGTTGTTTAGGTGTATAAATGGTGTTGTGTTTTTGTTTTTAAAAAGTATCCTCATCTCTTAACTCTACATACTGAAATATTTACTGATCAAATGGCATCTGGGATTGGCTTTAACATAATCCAGCAAATGTACTTGATGTGTTCCAGTACATTTCCTACCCTTGCCTGCTAGGTCCCAAGCTGCTCAAGGAAGGTCAGGGAGCAGGCTCTACACCTTGGTACTGGGCCTTAAAGCGTAGCATTTCCAGGAGGTATTTGCTGAATTTGCTGAATTTCCTGAGCACGGAATCACTTGAGTCCAGGAGCTTAGCTTGGTTTCCAAATGTCCCCCAGTTTGAAGGTTGCCTCGAGGTAAATTGGGTCATCGCATGAATCTGATAAGACAACAGTAGTTTGGTGAGAGTTGGCATTCTTAGTTTTTCATTGCAGACACTGTCAAACCCATCTTCAACACCCGTCTCCTCCCACAAGCAGGAGCCCAGAAAATGGTGGTAGCCATAGTTCTCAACCCCCCTAAGGGTCTGGGGGACAGGAAAATCAATGAATGTGGTCTGCTTCGAATGGTTCTTAAGCCTTTTATTGTTTCGTTCCCTGGCATGGTTGAACTCAGATGGCTCTCCAAAGAATAGCCAAAGCCACCTGTTCTGTTCTCTTCCTAAATGTCCACTTCCTGCTCACCTATCATGCACAGCTACAATTCCTGCTTTTGTACAACATATATATCTAAATTGGAGGGCTAAGTACGTGTAACATGAAGCACACTTTTCCAGTCTTGACTTTATTACCAAGTCACCATGGGGACCCCGAAAACCTTGTGATTCAGTTTTCTCTGCATGATATCCCTAGGGATCATTTTTCCGGGACCCTCCCCTCCATTTGTCTTTCTTAAAGAACTGGTCTGTTTTCTCTTCAGATGCAAAACTGTTTAACCTATCATGTTTTCCCCAAATGTTAGTGTTCAGCTGAGCTAATTATATTGTATATTATTGCTGGAGTATTTCTTTCACCATCCTTTTGTGACCTTCCTCTTTTATTGGTCTGATCGATAGGCAACCTTATCGACAGGATATGTTGATATAAAATGAAACAGATGTTTCAGATACAGCAACAGCACCATGCACCACGCCCTTTGGTGTCCTGCTTTGCTTTCTTTTGTTTCATTTTGCTTTGTTTTGTTTTATTGTAATATAGTTGCCTTATAATGTTGGATTAATTTCTGCTGTACAGCAAAATGATTCAGTTAGACATGCATATACATTTTTAAAGATTCTTTTCCATTATGGTTTATCACAGGATATTGAATATAGTTCCCTGTGCTATACAGTAGGACCTTGTTGTTTATCCATTCTATATATAATAGCTTACATCTGCTGACCCCAACCTGCCGCTCCATCCCTCCCCCAACCCCCTCCCCCTTGGCAACCCCCATCTGTTCTATATACCCAGGTCTCCTTGATCTTGGCCTCACCTGCACGTGCCCCCACAGAGACATCTGCAGATGTCCGTCTTCCTGAGCCACCTGGAACAGCTGGCTCTTGGCAGTTCGAGCGATCTGAGTCCTCCCACCACCAGTCAGACCAGCTTGCACTTGACTTGTCCTGAGTCATCTCCACTCCCACACCAGAGCTGCCCCAGACAAGGCCCCCCACCCCGAGAAAGAGCGGCCCAAGTCACGGTGTCGGCTGTACCCAATGACAAACGAGGCTCCAACAGTCTCTGGAGCAGTGAGAAAACAAAGTTATTTAATATTTCCAGCTAGGAATAACCTGCATTGCATTACACTCACGATTCAGGTCTTGAAAATAGAACTGGAACTCTGAATTTCGGAAGAGTTGAAAGACTTCCTGTGTTATAAAGAAAATAACCAATAAAAAACGAAGATGAAGTGCTTTTAAGTCAAAAGAAAACTGCTCAGAGGGAACATTCCATCTATGCTTAGAAACAGAAGCTGCTTCGGGGGCTGAACTTCTGAGGTGAGGATAGTTATAACCAGGTGCCCAGCCCTTGGGGCAGGTGTGGCACTGAATACTGGGAGACACAGACACAGTGCGAATAAACCGCTGCAGGGGGCTAAGAGAAGGTGATACCGAAGAAAACAGGCCCTTTTTGCTGAAATAGTCTTCACCTGAGCGGATTTGGGGGTACATATACCAAGTAACGTGGAGGAATTGCCAGCTTGGAGGTTTAGCCCACACAAGAACCACAACTGATGAGCAAAACCTTGAGGTCAGCCTCCCCCGGCTGCTGGAGCACCAAGGCAGCTGCCTCGCTGTGACAATGTCCCACTCCGGTACCACACGACCCAGAACCGACATGCTCCTCCTCCTTAGCCTTGGTAGCGAGAGCTGCAGCTTCCTGTGTGCCTTCTTCGGGCCAGGCATTGTTCAAGCATTTGTACATATATCTTGCATGAGGCTAAACTGACATCACATCATCCCTGTTGTCCAGATGAGGAAACTGAAGCACAAAGAGGACAGCTCGTGCCTGGCCACACAAACCAGAAAGTGGCCAAGCCAGGATCTGAACCTGGCATCCACCTTCAGAGTACGCACCTACCCCTAGGCTGTGCGCACTGGGCACAGACACTGTCCTCAATTCAGGAGGCTTCATCCTTCCTCTGAGACCTAGCACTCAGCCAACTCGGAATTTCCCAGAACTGACTTCTGGGCGGCAGGCTCTCCAGGCCCTGAAGGTCTCCTGGGCCCCTCTCACTTACCACCTAGGGAAGTGTGGACTGCTTGCCAGTGCCACCCCCACCCCGCCCTCCGAGGAGGTGGCTGGTGGGAGGAGAGGTGATGATAGGCAATTGGGAAATTTGGCTAAGCCTGGTTTCAGAACTATTTGGTAGAGGACACTCTTGGAGGTGATTTATAAAGTGAAGACTTGGGGTAACTTGAAGGCTTCAGTTGTCCATCCATTCCGTTTTAACTGGAGGTCCCTGGTCCCAGGTCCCTGGCTGCATGTCCTCAAACTCCTAAAACGGTTGGTGTCATTGTGTCTCTGTATATATATTTTCCCAAGAGAGTATCCTTTGTTTTCATCATATTTTCAAAGCATTTAGCTAAAGAACTCAAAGCATCACTGTCTTTCTTACTCAAACTTGTGGATAAATGAAAGTTTATTGTGAAATAGGCTACTTGGTGGCAAACAAAAAACCATTGAGGGCAGCACAAGAAATTTTACTGTTTACTACCAGGAGTCAACTTAGCATTTTATAAAACACGAGGGTAGTGGAACTTGGAACCAGAGGACCTGAGTTCTCCTGCCAGCTCGGCCATTGACCAGCTGTGTGCCCCAAGGAAGGTCTTGAATTTCTCAAAGTCTCAGCTGGCTCATCTGTAGAAGGAGCATAGCAAGATGTGCCTTGCCCGCTAAACACGATGGTTCAGTTGTGGGTCCACAAAATATTGAGCCTGGGCCTTGTCCTTTAGCCCTGGAAAGTGTCTGCAGTATTTTCCTAAGCTTTGGAGAGTGACCTGGAGGACACGCCATCATCTTGTCTGGCCACGCCCACTCTAGACCTTTCCCCTCTGTGAGGGATGGGCGTGGAGATGAAGGGAAAGGCCCGCACTAGTCTGTCCTTGGGTTGAAAGTGGGGAAATACTACAGAGACCCTGGTCTCCTGAGCGGCCACAGCGCCGTGGTTAGGGCTACACAGAGAGCAGTGCCCTGGGTTGCAGGAGGGCTGCCAGAGAAGCTGAAAGCCTCAGGGCCCCCTTCATCCTCATATGGGGTCGGCTTGCATGGCCGCAGCTCCGGCTCAAGCACTGGTCCACACTGACCTTGGCCGACTGGGCTGGGATCGCAGCACCCCCAGATCAACTGTCTGTCTTCATTGATTCCAAAGGCCCTGAACTCCAGCCATCACTCAAGCCCCTGTTGCAGGACCTCTCTCAGACCCCAGAATGCTCGTTGGGGGCCTCTATCTGAAATAATTTATATTCTTTCGTCTCGTGGCTTTGTATTGCCGAGCCTAATGACTGTTTCTACTTCATTTTCAGATGCTTAATTACAGTGGAACACTTCAACACCATTAAATTAGAACAAGCTACCAGCTCACTTTTGATTGTGGCCTGGCACCCTTCCCAATGACGTTTGCAGCAATATCAGACATTTAATTCATACCACACATTTTGCTAACTTCGGAACAAAACGGGAAAATGCCTTCCGAAACGGCGCTTGTGAGCCAGGGACGCGTCCACCAAAGAGAGAGCTTGGGCAGCACATCTCATTCTGCTAATGAGTGTTTAGTGTGTCGAGGAGACCAGAGTCCCTTGTCTTGGGATATAATGATTTTCCAATTTGGCTTAAATAAGGACTGCTTATATTACATTTTGTGAAAACTAATGAAATTACGTGTTTCTTGTAATCATGCTTTTATTTACACGGCCACGTGATAAGAAACCTATTATTTGGACTTGGCAAACGAGCAGACATGTCATTAATCCCCAGCCTTTTGGTGTGGAAAGTAAGCTTTTTAGGTGCCATGAAACCTAGTAATACAGGTACACAGGTTTGAAGGGAGCTGAAAGCAACCTAAGGCCCCTGTAAGATAATATTCTTTGGGAATGGATGTTAAGAGTTAGTTTGTGTCTTTACAACATCAGTCATATGAGTATTGTTTGCATCTGACAGTTTTTCTTTTAAGATTAATGTGCTTATGAAAACCTTGTGCGTTCCTCTACAAGGCAAGCTTGAAATCCATCAGCATTACCATCGGAATGACACAAAGCTGGGAGAGCAAACCAAATGACAAACAGAATCTGGTTTTCAGAGGCCAGTGTGTGTTGAAGAGAAATGATCTGAAGCCAAAGTTGGCCTCCTTCCAGAAATTCCTCCTGCTGCACTGTTAGCACAGCCCACCAAAGGGTGGGGGGTAGGGGTGGGCAGATGAACATGGAAGGGGGGACAGGACCGCAGGGAGAGGGGAGTCGGAGAGGAAGCATGATTGATCGAAAGACTTGGTCTCTACAGCAAACAACAGTCATATGTAAAACCAAGTCGTGGAGAAAAGCTTTGTGAAAAATGGGGCTTTTTCTGGATCATTAGGGAAAGTCATTGCTAACCTCAGCATTTGACATGCAGTTGGTGGTGTGCAGTTGAAATGCATGATGGTTGGATTTGAGAAGAACAGAGGAGGGGGACAGTGGCCTAAGGGGAGACCTCAACCGTGTAAAGAGCCTGTACATTCTGCAAAGGGACGCTTGAGCTCGTGGGAGGGGGAGGGGAAACGTGGCTTGGTCTCTAGGCTGAGAGGAGATCAAATCGGTGTCCCAGCTCGAGAAATCAGGGTGATGTCTGCGGAAGCAGGAGATGCATCCGGCACCTGCAGGGCTCAGGACGAATCATCATCAAGACGGAGGATAGATGCGGGGCCAGGCAGACAGAGCGGCAGGGAAGGGGAGCTAGCAGGGCTCCCCACAGCTACCCCGTGTCCTGGTTGACAGCCCAGTGAGCTGAGAAGGATGGAGAGGTTTCTTACCCACCACTCCACCCTGTTAGCTACCACCTTTATTGACCTCAGAACGTTTCACTTCCCCTCAGCTTGGCCGGATCCCACTTTCTCGGCTCAGAAAGTGGGTGGCCAGAAACAGAAGAGAACAACGATGCAGAGTTCCCTCGATCTGCAGCCTTTCTGAGTCCCAAATCACTTCCAAATGCGGCAGCCCAGTGGAGCGCCAAGAGATCGTGCTGCCTGCAGCGATGGCACATTGAGACGTGATGAATCGATGAACCGGTGGGACCCCGAGGCAGCCGTGCCAGCGGAGCGGGCCAAGAGGCTGTCACTGCTGGGGGGAGCTGGGATGCCTTCGGGGGAGGCCAGGTTTTCACACCCTCCCAGTCCAGGCCCGCACTCTTGGCAGGGGCGGCTTCCAATGGGCGAGGACTGGTGTCTGGCTCTGGAGAAGCTGCAGAAGACCAAGTGTCTGAAACAGACGTGGATCCAAAAGCGAGGAAGATGGAAGTGGCAGAGAGCGAGTCCCACCAGCTGCCTGGGACCCGTTCCTAGACATCGCATCTGGGGAGACATCACATCTGGGGCAGCTGCCGGCCTCAGAGAAGCATGTGTGAGCAGAGATCAGCCCGGCTGCCCGAGAAGGCAGCCCTGCCCATCTCCACAGCTTTCAAGGAAGGGAGAGAGGCCTGGGGGCCAAGTCTGCAGCCACCAGTGCCCAAGGGCTGCAGCCCTCTCTCTCCACCCTCCATGACATCTCATCTGCAGGACAGATGAGGGTCATCCTGTGTGCATTCACTGGGTGGGCTATTTAGTGTGTCCAGGAGGGGTTTGAAAGCAGAAATTCTTATAATGCAAAATGTGTCTTCACCTTGGCTTCTCTGGAAGCTGCGTGGATTCCTCTCACCCGCCCCCCACGACGATTTCTTTCCCGTGGAGGTGGCCCTCTTCAAAGCCGTCGCTGCAGGGAGAAGCAATGGTCTGGAACTGGCTGAAACCTCTGTCAGGCTCTTTTTATTTTAATCTCCACGTTCTGTGGAAGGAAGGCAGCCTTCCAGTCTCACTCCTGTCACTCACTCCTAAGCCAGCCCTGAACAGATGATTAACAACCCAGCAAAATGGGAGTAACCCTCACCTGCAAGATGCAAGCAACAGTGACCACGGATGCAGGAAACACCAGCCATGAGGAATTTACAGGTCAGTGGGTTTTTAAATCGTCATCATAGACCTAGTCTATTGACAGAACACGGGATTTTTTTCAGAGTGAAGCTCAAAACTCTTGAAAGAGAAATAAATGGAAGGCATTGAAACGTAGTTAAAAGGAGCATCTTTCTCGTGATGGTGATACAGATATATCTATTCCATTTGAGTGACCTAAAGCTCTTGAAAATTCAATATTTCTTTCATTCTCAGTAAATAAATAGTGTTTCCTTTCTCTTCCCTGTAAGCGTGCACCATAAACCAGCTCATTCATTCCTCTGTTGTGCCATGAAGAGGTCCGGGGGGACATGATTGTACATAGATTGAAAGAGCTTACCGCATCATTTTTTTCCCTGTTCAACGGTGCATTTTGGAAACGTCTGCAATCCATGCACACAGAGTGCCCACCCATCCTTGAGGGTGCTTGGTGAGTCCCACGCCCACAGCAGGTGAGAAATGGTAGGTCCTCAAAGGCTCTCACCGACACAAACATAACTTGCACACGCTGTCATTTTTCTGAATGACTGAAGTGGACATTCATCATATTTTCTGGTCTGACTCTTCTAAGAAGACTGAACATTCCTTGTCTCCTTTTGACTTACCAGTACGTATACTTATAGCCTCTCATTTAAAATTTTTAACCATTTTAATTTATGGTAAAAGCCAATTTTCTCGGTATACGGTGGTATGAATTTTGATACATGCACAGTCACGTAACCACAACCTAATCAGGATTCCCCTTCTTTTCTTTCAGGGAATACTCATAAACATGGCAAGTCTCTGGATGTAGTGATTCTTTGGAATAGTCTCCTTCAGTTCATCTTGTACCTGGAGAAACAGAGGCTACACGAAGGTCGTGGAACTTTTTTGCTCAAAAACAGCTTTTGAAGTACTGTCTTGTGGAATGTTTACTATCTTCACGAAACAAAGTAGATTCCAGGGAAAGAAGTTAAGTAAGATGTGGAGTGGAGGAAAGGCTGTGTCAGCAAGCGAAATTGTCCTTTTGCAACATGAGTTCAAAATTTAAATGTTGCACACAGCTGGATGGTGATGTCGGGCTACACCAACGCTGACTAGAGCCTGGATGCTACAGCCAAACTCCCTGGGCTCAAGTTTTTCTCTATTCTTTTCTTTTTTCAGCTTTACTGAACTACACCTGCTATAAAAAAAAAAAAACCTGTATGTATTTAATGTATACAATTTGATGATTTATCTGGGTTCAAACTTAGTTGCCACTGTGTAACCTTGGACAAAATGCTTAACCTCCCTGTGCCTCAATTTTCTCATCTGTAAAATAGGTTATAATTGCATCCGCCTCATAACGGCATTGTAAGGATTGAATAAGGACTAAGACACATGGTAGGCGGTCAATAAACGTTAGCTATTATCTTCATTAGTACAGTACTGTCAAGAAATCTTCTTTTCATGCATATGATTCCATTTCAGACACGTAAGCCTGGATCCAATCGTGGTGAAAATAACAACAAAAGTCAGGAGAGGAGAGTTTGCCTCCGACTTCAGGCAGCTTTTTAATGTAAAGTCTATCATGTAAGAGGGCTGGTGGGGAAAATCGCAAAGCTTTAGCTCCAGGGTGGACAGGAAGCTGATCTTACCTGGCGTGGAGACAAAGCTGACCAAGCAGGCGCTCAAGGATGTCACGGGAACGGTCCCACCTGGGGGGAACCATTCCTCCCACTCCAGCACTGGAATGGGGCGCCGAGGAGGGTGCCTCTGAGGCAGGGGTGCTCTGTGCTGCCTAAGATGCTGGTTTTGGATGGAAGGCAGGGCCCCTGGGCACCGACACGTCACGGCCCTATTCGGGACCTCAGGCTTGCTGGCCAAAGTGTCCCACTGTTCTGCTATCTGTTGCAGTGTAACTGACCATCCATACTTAGTGATATGAAGCAATGTGCATTTGGTCCTGCCCAGAGGTTCTGTGTGTCAGGAGCCTGGACGGGGCCGAGAGCAGGTGGCTGGTGTCTGCCCCTCCATGTCTAAGGAGTGACGCCAGCCTCAGGAGGCTGGGGTCCCCTGGAGGCGTCTTCACTCCATCGTGTGTTGCTGGGCTGGGATGACTGTCCATGTGGCTTGGGCTTCCACACAGTGTGGAGGCCTCAGAATGTCTGTCTGTTCGACATGTGGCTCAAGGCTCTGTGCCCCCGTGGACGAGTGGGAAGCTGTGTGGCCTGTGATGACCTCATCTCAGGAGTCCCGTGGCTCCAATCCCGCCACCTACCGTAGGTCACAGGTGAGATCAGATCAAAGGTCAACTCTGTGGGAGGAGGGTTAAAAATCCGTGACCACATTTTAAAATATCTGTACCTGCCCTTATGAAGTTTACAGCACTCTAAACAGACATTAGTAAATAAGTTTTTTTTCCTCGTCCCCCTCCCTTTAGCCTCTAAGAGGCAGGGGTTCTCCCCTCATTGACTCAAGAACCCCTGTCTCTTACTAGCACTACAGAGCAGCCCCGGCCCCGGCTCCTAGTTGGTCCTCAGTCTGGTTCCTTGCCCTGTGGTTCCCCTGGAATTTTCCCCTTGCTGTGCTGTAAGTTCCCCACCACACTCTTAGCTACATTCTTATGACTGTTCTACAACAAAGCTGCAAATTCTTTAACACTCTGTCCATTGAGAGGCGGTGCCTCTATCCTTCTGTCTTGAATCCGGGCAGACTTGTGCCTCCTTTGATCCATAGATTATGGCTGAGGTGAGGTTATGTGACTTCTCAGTCCAGGTTGTAAAAGACCATGCGAGCTTCCGCCTAGTTTCACTGGAATGTTCCCTGTTATAACCACGCGCTGCCGTGTTAGAAGTCAAGTGCACCTGAGGCAGCGTGTTGTGAGGAAGTCCAAGCCACACAGAGAAGCCACACGTGGTACTCCGGGCAGCAGACACAAGAGTGGAGACGCCTTGAGATGATTCCAGGCCCCAGAAATCTGAATCTTCCCAACCGAGACCTCAGACATCATAGAACAGAGACAGGTCATCCTCCCGGTGCCCTTCTGAGCTCCTGACCCACAGAATCCTTGAGCATAATACAATGATTAGTGTTTTGGGCCACTAAGTTTTGGGATGGTTTGCAGGGCAGCAGCAGCTGATTTGAACAATTGTCACCCCCGCTCGGGCATGTGAGGACTGTGGCTCCTTCTGTGCCACACGGGAAGATTGGGAGAGTGAACTCTGGGCCATCTTTTGGTCACCCGGGCGTTCCATGGCTGCACCTTTCATGCAGCCACCAAGCCACCCTACAGGGTGGTCTGTATCCAGCATACACGGCACTATGGGGAAAGGTTAGCTTTAACCCTTCCAAATATCCAAATATCCAAATATGCTTGCCGGATTTGGGTTCAGAAGTGGAAAGCCAGAACACGTGCACATCTGATGACCTGTCTCTCCCCATCATTCCCGGGCTGACATATGTACCATCTCTTTATCTTCTTTCCCTGTGGCATGGACTTCCCTTGTATCCAGTCTCGGGATTCCCTCTGTCCCCAATTTACAGTAAAACTTCACGATGTTGCCCACAGAGTTAGGATCCTGATGTGCTAACGCAGCTAAAGAAACTTAGAATCTACCTTTTTCTCTCCCCAAAGCCTGCTTCTCAGCATCAGAGTCGGGAACTCCAGAACGTCTTCCCTCACACATCAAAACACTGACTCTTGTCTCTCATCCTTGCTGTAACAATTTGAAGCCTCCCTCAGGCTAATGGACCCTTGCAGACCTGGGCGGAAGTCACGAAGACCAAAGCCGCTGATATATTCACAAATTTCAACATACATAGATACTCAGACTGCAATATCTCCAGTAATAATAATAATAACAATACCTTAGGATGTGAACTGTACAACTTGAAATGAGATTTCCCCTACAACGTCTCATTTCTGTTTCACAGCCCTGCTGTGAGCGAGTAAGGGTGATCCTCATTACTGACCAAGAAACCAAGGCTCAGAGAGGTTCAAAAGCTTGCCTGTAGCCACACAGCAGACAAGTGAGCAAAGAAGAGTCAAGCCTTTTGCCCTTTATAATATATGATAAAAAAAGTCACTGAAATGTGCAGTGTTTCGTGGTCTTTTTTATCTGGGGTTTCTGAGCGTATCAGAGATTAAAGGGGGTGAATTGCAGCAGGGTGGCATGATCCTTTAAACCCTCCAGCCCCCCTCAACAAAAAACATAGAGCAGGGCTTCCCTGGTGGCACAGTGGTTGAGAGTCCGCCTGCCGATGCAGGGGACACGGGTTCGTGCCCCGGTCTGGGAAGATCCCACATGTCGCGGAGTGGCCGGGCCCGTGAGCCATGGCTGCTAAGCCTGCGCGTCCGGAGCCTGTGCTCTGCAACGGGGGAGGCCACAACAGTGAGAGGCCCACGTACCGCAAAAAAAAAACAAAATACATAGAGCAACTAAAATAGAGAAACCAAAATCCCACGAACCTCAAAACATCAGTGGATGGAGACAAACCGTCCAACAGGGTCTGAGAGCTGTCAGCTCCTGTGCGTGAGGACGAGCAGAAAGTGAGAGCACATCTGACGGCCCTGAGACAAAGTGACCCCTCAAACCAGCAGCTGAAACTGGAGGCGCGTGTGTTCGCCAAGGTGCTTAGTTGGTGTCCCAGGGGCTGGAGCCGGGGAGACCAACAGGTTCTCAAAACTGACCCCTAAGCTCAGGCTTATCCTGAGGGTAAGCTGCAGGGGTGATGGTCCTGCCTGGACGGACAGCCGTGAGAGAGGAAGAAAGGGAGGCCCAGACCCTGCGATCTCTGAGATCAGCGGCCAGACTGCTTACCCCTCACACCAACAGTGCAAGAGGCCGTCTGAGCCAGGAGACCATATAAACTACCCTAAGCCCCACCTACCTTCTAAAAGTTCCAGAAATCTAATTCAAAATGAAAATGAGAACCAAAAAATGCCCCAAGTCAAATCCTGTACAAAATTATTACAAGAAAACAGAGAAGACAGCGAAGGAAAGGGAGCACTTCCTCTGCAGCACATCTTTCTGGAGTACTTTTTACGCCAGCACAAGGAGAATTTCACAATAAATTATGATGATATTCAAGGGATAATGAATGCATTTTCAAAGCCTAAAGAAAGGATAAGTAAGAGTTAAAAATTCCTCAGGACTGTGAACTTTCTCCTGGAACTACAGGAAGGTAACTAACTTCTCAAAAGACACAATTTCCAAGAAGCATGTGTGACCAAGAACCAAGAGTATCCTCAGACCCATCCAACCTCAGCCACACTCAGAAACAGGAACCAGTCCCTTGGGCCACGTCCACACAGTCAGGGGGAGGGGAGGTCTCTGTGTGTGCGTGTGTGTGTGCTGCGTGTGTGTGTGCATGTGTGTGTGTGTGCATACGTGTGTGTGAAGGAGGTTGCAAACCCAACATCAACAACACTCTCTGAAAGATGAAACAAAGACGATTCCCCGATTTCAACCCAGCCTGGGTGAACACTTGTACTTTGGACAGGGTGCCAGGTTGGGGATGAACGTGAACAGTCTGAACATGGACTTACCAGATCTCAGAGGTGACAGAAGCGGCCAGAACTGTCCATCCACCAGGCAACCTGCGCCTGGAACTGGAGGCGATAAGAAGGCCTCCTGCCTGGGGCTGATGGCTCTGCGTTTGCTGTTTGAAACGCTTCCGATTTTTTCTGAATTTGGGTTCGTAAGTGAAGTCGTGTGGGAAGAGGGGCACGGACCAGGGGCCGGGAGGCTTGTCCCACACGTGGTCCCCCAGCCCATGGCCCCCTGTCCCCAGATCCTACCATGGCCACCACCTCCTCCCCAGGGGGCGGTGACCTGGTCTCAACAGGGGCACTGGGACGGGGCGAGGTCAAGATCAGACACACCCCCTCACGGTGTCTGGGCAGAGCGGCAGCCGTCCGCCCCGGCTGCAGGACCATACACACTGGGTGAGTGACTCGGTGGGACCCGACCCACCGTGTCCCTGCATCAAGGATGTTGTAATCACTCGGGCTTCACCCATCAGCTGTTGGCGGGGGGGCAGTGGGAAGGGGACATTAACTTCCCCGCCCCCAGTTGGGGCCCCACGTTTTTATCTTGCACCAGGTGCCACAAATTACGTCGCCAGCCTTGCACACACTCTGGTCCGTATCAGTTTGGAGGTTTGTCGCAAGTAGTCCATAGCGAATAGCTGTTAAAGTCCTGAGAAGGTTCTAATAAGACACTTCTTTCCATAAACTAGAGCAGATTTGAGGTGGTTCCTTTCACTCGCTTGCTTTCCTAGAGAAGGAGGGACAGGGGTGGAGGCATCCTGCCCGGTGACCTTGGAGAGCTGCAGCTGAGGTCAGAGAGGGCTGGGTGATCTGGGCTGGGCACACGTGATTTTGGTGACTTGGGGGAGTGGAAATAGAGTGGAAATCAGATAGGAAAGGGTTGGGAGGATGGGAGGATGTCAAAGTAGAGGCATGCTTGGAAGCAGGAGGAGGGAGAGAGCAGGGGTTGAGCAGAGATTTCTTTGAGATGGAGCAAACCTGGAGGGAAGAGACCTAGGAGGCGGGTGTGGGTCAGAGAGCCGCGCGCCCATGCCACACCCCTTCCCAGGCTGGTCCGTGTCCAGTGGCTGGTTGCCGTGGAAGGATAAAGCCTGGCCGTCTTGACCAAGTCAGGACAACTTGGAAAGGCCACTCCACCGCAGAGCTCCCTGTGGGGCGGGCAGAGGCAGTCCTTGGACCTGAATCGTGGTTGCACGCCTCCCGTTGCCCTCTCCTGCTTCCTGCCCCTCCCATCCACAGGCATTGATCCCAAGGACACTCCTTAGTAAGCATCCTGCACGCTCCACTCTGTCCCAGAGAAACGCTCCTGAGGGTTGGTTTGACAGGTGTGGTCAAGGGGCCAAGGGGACCTCCAGGCATGGATGGGGGGCAGCCTTCTAAGAAAGGCCTGGGACTCAAGCACTGAGCCGTTGGTCCCACTCAGCCCACCGGCTCTGAGAAGCCGCAGCTGCCTCAGCTCTGTGTCCCTAGAACCCGTTGCTAGTTCGCAGCCAGCCCTGGGAGCCACTGGACCAGCCGGTCCCCAGGCCCCCAGGGTGGGTCATGCTGGCAGGGCACTTAGAAACGTAAGCTGTGTGTCATCAGTTGTGTGGTACTGAACTGTTCAAATTTGGTTCCACTGACATTTCATCTTGGAACTATAGCACTATAGAGGATAATGCCAACATCATGAAAAGGGAAAATAAGTATAAATAAATGCAAGACCAGTCCTCATTGGAGTCACATCCAGAGCTCACACGCCAGGCCTGGACCCCCTTGACTCCCCAAAAGATGGAGGAGCGGGGCCCGCTCAAGCCGGCTTCTGATCTCTTGGCCCACCACTAAGCGAGTTTTGGTACCCTTCCTCCGAGACGGAAGAGCAGGAAGAGGAGATGCGGGCTTCTTCCGGAGAAGGGGAACGCCCCTGAGTGACTTCTTGTTAAAATGGGCGTGCTTTCATCCTCGGGGCACACAAATCATTTCTTGTGGTTTATTGTCAATATTGAGGAAGAACAAGATGTAAGATGCTGTGCACAACACAGGATACGTGTACTTGTTTCTCTCTATCGGATTTCCTTACTAAATTTATTAATTCCCAAAACGTGACATGTATAAAGAGTTCTACCATTTATTAAAAAAAAAAGACAAGCCTCGGAGATCAAAGGGTGTTAGTAGGAAATATACCTGAGAGACATAGTAAATGAGCAGTGAAATGTTATAACTGGCAATGTGTGTCAGGGCCATAGAAATGGACACAGGAAAGGAAGGCTTATCAACATGTCCTCGAGACAGGACCACCACCTACAACCTGTGAAGATTTGACCACAAGGACGTCCACTGTAACACGGTCTGCTGTAGTGAAAGCTGAAACCAGCCAAAGTGTGCAACGTTATGGATTTGGTGAAATAAACCCAGGTACATCTACAACAGAATATGACACAATCACACAGAAAGGATGCAGTATACTTAGGGAGTAAACTAATAGTGATTAAAAGTGAAGGTTCAGGAATTCCCTGGCAGTCCGGTGGTTAGGACTCCGAACTTTCACAGCTGAGGGCCCAGGTTCGCTCCCTGGTTGGGGAACTAAGATCCCACAAGCTACGCAGCATGGCCAAGAAAAAAAAAGTGCAGGCTCCAGGATCACACAGCCCGGCTTCAAATTCTACCTCCTCTGCTCACTTGTGTGACCTTGGCGAGTTGCTTAATTGCTCTCTGCCTCAGTTTCCTCATCCGTAAGATGAAGACAGCCATGACATCTTGGCAAGGAGTCAAGGAGACAATGCTAGAGAAAGTTGGCAGAGGATTTGACATAGAATAAATGTCACGTGATAGCAGTACCACAGGTGTTTATCAACTTGGAAAAATGCTCCCTACAGCTCAGTGACTGAAAAGATATATAGTGTACTAACTAGCTCCTACAGACCGAGAGCTTATTAGAGAGGAGAGAAAAGAGAAATGAAATACCCTGGAATCTTGTACTCCTAAGAACCTGTATGGAGAAAACTTGAGGCCATGGACAACATTCTGACACAAACAAAACTTCTCTTGTCTGAGTGATCTAAACTGGGGCTTCCTCCGTTTTTCTGGAAAAAAAAATTCATTTTCTTATGCTTTGCCTGCATTGGGGTTTCCTTGTGGTCAGGAGTAGCTTACAGATTCTTAAAGGAAACTGATGGTGACTCAGGTGAGATTTTCTGGAAGAGGTGGTATCTTCAGCCCTGTAGAAACAAACTTCAAGAAGCCTGTGACTGCTGGCCCACTGACCTTTGAACAGGTTAGAATTTGGGCCATTCCAGCACCTTCATCCTCTGGAGGTGTCACCAACCATACAGAGACAACAGTTTGGAGAAAGAAAAAAGAGCTTTGATCAAAAGAAGAGTAGAGGAAACTGAAGTTCTTCAAAGCTGCTGGCCTGGCTCAGAGGGTAAACACCCAGATCTGAATCAATGGAGATAAACAGGATCACAAAACAAATGACAGAAAGGGTCAAGCGTGGGCTTCCCTGGTGTCGCAGTGGTTGAGAGTCCACCTGCCAACGCAGGGGACACGGGTTCGTGCCCCGATCCGGGAGGATCCCACATGCCGCAGAGTGGCTGGGCCCGTGAGCCATGGCCGCTGAGCCTGCGCATCCGGAGCCTGTGCTCCGCAACGGGAGAGGCCACAGCGGTGAGAGGCCCGCATACTGCAAAAAAAAAAAAAAAAGAAAGAAAAGAAAGCGTCAGGCGTGAGCATGTGAGTTTGAAATGAGTCCCACTGTTTGTGGAAACCAGTGACATTATCTTGTATAAAAAGTAGAGCCAGGGCTTCCCTGGTGGCGCAGTGGTTGAGAGTCCGCCTGCCGATGCAGGGGACACGGGTTCGTGCCCTGGTCCGGGAAGATCCCACATGCCGCAGGGTGGCTGGGCCCGTGAGCCATGGCCGCTGAGCCTGCGCGTCCGGAGCCTGTGCTCCGCAACGGGAGAGGCCACAGCAGTGAGAGGCCCACGTACCGCAAAAAAAAAAAAAAAAAAAAAAAGGTAGAGCCAGGCCCTAATCCCATCCTTTCTGGAGCTATTCTTGCATCACTCCAGATCCACACTTCGAAACCTGCCCCTCCTGCAGTCTCACCGTCTTGGAATCTGGCACTGCCATTCACCCAATGGCTCTGGCAAAAAGCCTAGGAGTCATTCTTGATTCCTCTCTTCTCCTCAGTCCGCATATACAATCCATCAACAAACCCAAGCGGCTCTACCTTCGGAACATACCCTGAATTTGACCGTTCCTCATTACCTCCACGGCTGCCACGGATGACCAACATCATCCCACACCTGGACCACAGCAACACTCCTAACTGGTCTTCCTAATACAGTGATCGGAGTCAGCTTTTTAAGCTATAAATCACATCACGTCACCGAACTCAAAACCCACCAGCGGTTTCTTATGCCACTTAGAATCACAGCCAAACCCACAGTAGGGCCCCAAGGCCTTTGGGGTCCAGTCCACACCTCCCTCCCCAACCCTGGCTCTCACCACTCTCACTCTCACCATCCACCTTGCCAGCCTTGCCCCCTCACCTCCATGTGCTCCAGCCACACTGGCCTTCCTTCTTGCCATCCTGGACAAACCAACCTGTTCCTGCTGTTCTACCTGCTGAGAATCTGTCTCACTTCTTCACATCATTCAAATGTCACCTGTTCAGAGAGCCCTCCTCCGACACTCTATCTAAAATAAATAACTTCTTGTATTAGTTAGGTTACATTCAGCTGCAAGTAACAGCTTAAACAATACAGACATTAAATAACTCAATTAACAAGAAGACCAGAGGTAGGCAGTCCTAAGTCTGATTTGGTAGCTTCACAACGCCCTCAAGAACCAGGCTCTTTTCAACTCTCTGTTCTGCCATCCCAATAGTTTGGCTTTTTATCCTCCTAAGTGGTGATGCATGATCCAAGATGGTTGCCATAGCTCCAGCCTTCACATCTTTTTACCACCAGGTTCAAGGCAGGAAGCAGGAATCATCAAGGCAGAAACTACTTCTCAGACCCTTTTCTTTAATCAGCAAAGGATAGGCGTGGGGGAAGCTTCCATAGAAGCTAGCACACGAGGCTTCCCTCTCACATCTCTTTGGCTAGATCTTAGTCAGCTACCCCTAAACCAATCACTACAAAGGAGAATGGAATTTTCATGCTTGTCTTAAACAAATCACATTTCTTTGGGGGAAGGAGGATTCACCTCCACTGAGCCATTTTGCCACCTTAACAAAATTCATTTGTATAAATTGAGAAAGAATGGATGTAGGTTAGGCAACCATGGTGTCTGAACCCACCCCAGGCCCCATTACTCTTTATCCCCATCCTCTGCTTTGTTTTTTCTCACGGCTCTGATCGTGACCTGAAACACCATCTGTATTTATCTGTTGCTCATTGTGTGTCCCCTCACTAAAATGGGACTTTGCCTAACTTTTCACTGCTGTATACCCAGAACCCCCGACAGTACCTGGGGATCAATACATCCTCACCAAATGAAAGAATGAGTGAATAAATGGGTAAAACTTAAGATCTTTATGTAACCTGTCTGAGCCTCATGTTCCTCATTTTTATTTATTTTTTATTATTATTATTTTTTTTTTGCGATACGTGGGCCTCTCACTGTTGTGGCCTCTCCCGTTGCGGAGCACAGGCTCCGGACGCGCAGGCTCAGCGGCCATGGCTCACGGGCCCAGCCGCTCCGCGGCATGTGGGATCTTCCCGGACCGGGGCACGAACCCGTGTCCCCTGCATCGGCAGGCGGACTCTCAACCACTGTGCCACCAGGGAAGTCCCAGGTTCCTCATTTTTAAAATGAGGATGATCTACCTACTTCTTCCGTGAGAATGAAATGAGCTAATGCAGGTAAAACTCCTAATACCATGCCCAGCACGAGGAAAGTGTTCAACACACTGCATTGGGATGCAGCACCATCAGACAAGCACAGGAAAAGCATAAACAATAAATATTCATTTCATACACTTTTTCTGATTAGGAAATAATGCATTAAGGAATCAAGCATTGGAGAAATGCATGACTTAGAAAGTGAAAGATAATCACTCTTGGGTATATATCTTTTTCTAGATATTTTTTCCAAGAACACACTAGCATAATTTTTACGTAAGTGAGGTAATACTAGGCACGCTGCTTTGCAATCTGGTTTTTGCACTGAATATCTGTTGGATGTTTTCCCACAATTATTCATACAAATATATCTTTCGTATTTGATTATATTTGATAGAAGCTGGAGAGTTATTCTTGCTGGAGACCCTGATCGCCTGCCCAGAGCTCGCCTTCTCTTTGGTCCAATGCATCTTGGAAATCATGAGTGTCCACGCAGGCGCCATGGCCTTCCTTGGTAAGCTGGATCAGAAACTGCCCTTTGTTGCTGCGTCAGCATTTTTTACTCTAAGATGCTGCTGTTGAGAAAGTTCATTATTACACAGTCTTCCCTTCAGGCAGAACCATGGGAGAAATAAGAAGAAAATTTACATCTCCTGTGATCACACACTGTAAATATTTATAAGAATTCTCTCCCATCCTATTTCCTATGCAAATATAGTTTATTTTAAATCTATTTGGGACCATCCCGGGAAACCAGGTTTATATCCTTGGCTTTCACTTACCATTAAATTATAAATGTTTTTCCAACTCTTATGCAAGCAAGATCAGGAACACTCTGGGCTGTGAGAAACCTTAGAAATCATTCCACTGTGGCCCATCATGCAAATTTTACAAGATGAGATGCCTCAGGGCTGAGTTGTCTGAGTTTCTCCAAAATGTCTTAATACCTTGGTGATCTGCAGTCTGATTAAGGCAATGCATGGCCAGAAAAGCCGGCCCCATTGGTTGCTTTGTGTACAAATCAAGTGAAGGCGTGTGTGTGTCTTCATGCCAAGGAAACTGGCTGCCAGCAAAGTCTCCTGGCCCCTGGCTGACTTTGCTGACAAGTACATTATCCCTCCACACCTTTCTGTCATCACCCCTCCCTCAGGAGGGTTCAAGACCTAGATAGGATCTGGGCACCAAAGAAACCTGTCAGACCAGCGTGCCTCTCGAGAAAAGCCTGCTTGGGGATCTAGGTGTTTTGTCAAGCTGGCATATTTGTACTACAGGGGTGGGAAGGGCATTAGGGTAAAACGTTCGCCCGGGAGAGAGCACGGCCACCTCTGGGGCATAATCCACAGTCACAGAGTGGGGCATCTATTTTCCCCTATGGAACGCCATCCCTAGGTACTGCTTCGGAATCAGGGCTGCATGGTACTGTCTGAAAGACTCTTGGGTTGACCACCAAGTTTACTGCTCTGTACCTTTGGGACCTGGATCACATCCCTCTCTGGCCTTTAGTTACCTCCTTTGTACAGAGGCAACCGTGTGCCCACTTGGTCGAGTTGTAACACCCCCAGCATGCATGTGAGCACTCAATAAGTAGGAGCTGCTATTAATAAAGTTCCCCTTGTCCCTCTGTGAACAGCCCAAGGCACACAGTATGGACTCAGTAAAGGTGGCATCCAATTTTATTTCCAGCTTTTTTCCTGAACAGGAGGACCTGGAGTTTTCCAAAAGTATTCCCCTATTGTTCAATCTGTTACCCATTTTTCACCATTTCAAATAGTGCTGACATGGATATAATTATTCATAAAACATTTTCTGCAGTTAGGAAAACATTTCTTAGGGTACATTCCTTGGAAGTGAAATTACGTTTTTAAAACTTATGGACATTCTTTGGTACACACCAATCAAAAGGCATTCAAAAAAAAATTTAAAAAAAATAAAAATAAAAAAAAAAGGCATTCAAAAATTGTTGGAGAAACTGGCAAACTTTTAGCAGTCCTGGATGTTCTCATGATAATTAGCAGGCAATCATCTTATTTATTATTTGTGTAAAATGTATAACATGTTTATTAAATACTTTTGATTTCTCTTTGGTGAATTATCTTATTTTGCCCATGAATTTTGTGGGATGTGGTGTGATTTTTATTAAATTATGTGACACTGTGGTTTAAGGATTAACACTTTGTCAAATAGTTATAGAATTTTCAATGTCTTCCTATCAGCATTTCCATTTTGTTTGTATGTCCTTTGGGGGACTAAAGAAGTCTTCATTTATATTTAGACAACCTAAGATTGTTTCTCTTCACGAGTCTTTTATTGGATTTATCCTTTCAATGACCTTTCCTATTCAGAGATCAGACAAATATTCACTGTTATTTTTTTTCTAGATTTTTAGTCATTTATTTTGTGCATGTAGAGAGGGTTGTTTTTTATTATTTTACTCTTTACTCTTTTTTAATCCTAGTAAAATACATATAAAATAAAATTTTCCATTTTAACCATTTTTAGTGTATAATTCAGTGAGGTTAGTCATAGTTACAGTGTTGTACAATCATCACCACTACCCATTTCTAAAACTTTTTCATCATCCCAGACAGGAACTGTACCTGGTGAATACGAATTGCTCATTCCTTCCTGTCCTCAGCCTCAATAACCTCTACTCTGCTTTCCGTCTCTAAGAATTTGCCTATTTTAAGTACCTCATGTCCTTGGACTCATATAATATTTGTCCCTCTATTGTCTGATTTATTTCACTTTGCATAACACTTTCAAGTTTCAACTGTGTTGTAACAAGTGTCAGGGCTTCACTCCTTTCTGTGGCTGAATAATATTGCATCTCATGTATACACAATATCTTCCTTATCCATTCATCTATTGATAGACACTTGGACAAATGGGGTTTTCCACCTTTTGGCTCTTGTGAATAATTCCTCTGTGAACATCGATATACAAGTAGCTGAGACCCTCTTTTCAATTCTTTTTTTTTTTTTTTTAGATGTTGGGGGTAGGAGTTTATTAATTAATTAATTAATTTTTGCTGTGTTGGGTCTTCGTTTCTGTGCGAGGGCTTTCTCTAGCTGTGGCAAGCGGGGGCCACTCTTCATTGCGGTGCGCGGGCCTCTCACTATCGCGGTCTCTCTTGTTGCGGAGCACAGGCTCCAGACGCGCAGGCGTCAGTACTTGTGGCTCACGGGCCTAGTTGCTCCGCGGCATGTGGGATCCTCCCAGACCAGAGCTCGAACCCGTGTCCCCTGCGTTAGCAGGCAGATTCTCAACCGCTGCGCCACCAGGGAAACCCCTCTTTTCAATTCTCTTTCGTACGTTTCTTGGAGTGGGATTGCTGGGTCAAATAGTAATTCTATGTTTAGCATTTTCAGGAGCCGCCAAACTGTTTCCCGCAATGTTTTGGAAGGATTGGTATTAATTCTTGAAATGTTTAGTGAAGCCATCGAGATCAGGGATTTTCTTTGTCGGGAGACATTTGATTATTGATTCAACCCCCTTACTAGTTATACATCTATTCAGGTTTTCTTTTTCTTCCTGATTCAGTGTTAGTAGTCTTTGTGTTTCTAGGAATTTGTCCGTTTCGTCTAAGTTATCCCATTTGTTGGCATACAGTAGTTCATATCACTCTCTTATAATCCATTTTATTTCTGTAGAATCAATAGTAATGTCCCACTTTCATTTCGGATTTTAGTCATTTGAGACTTCCCTCCTTTTTTCTCAGCCAATCTAGCTGAAGTTTGCCAATTTTGTTTATCTTTCAAGGAGTCAACGTTTGGCTTTGTTGATTTTTTCTATTGGTTTTCTCTTCTCTATTTATCTCTGCTCTAATCTTTATTATTTCCTCCCTTCTGCTAGCTTTTGGTTGAGGTTGGTCTTTCTCAGGGACGTTTTCTGAATGGGCCATATTTTCCCGTTTCTCCGTATGCTTTGTGACTTTCTGTTTAGTGGACATTTGAATCTTATAATGGGATAGATGTGGAAGTCAGATCCCTCCTCTTCCCCAGAGTTTGTTGGGGTTTTTTAATTTTTGTTTTGGGGTCAGTTTGGTTTTATTCTGTTGCTTTGATTTCTGTGACTTGGTCTGTGCCAAGAATCAGCCTGCAGCGCAACCTGAAGTTCCCCTTGGGTCTTTTCTGAGCCTGTGCACGTGCAGTGATGTGTAAATTCCTGGGCACGTGCAGTGACGTCTAAATTCCCCTGTATATGTGGTTGCTTCTGATTGTCCAAATCCTTAAATGTTTGCCTGCCAAAAAGGGAAGAAAGGAGTAAATAAAGGGGAAAAAAATAAACCACTTCAGCCAGAGAAGGTTGCAACAGTGGGGGTGAGGATTGCTGCAAAGGAGGCACCAGTCTCTGTGCCTACACCTGCACAATCAGAAGTGGCAATCAGTGACCAGAATACAGGTCCCTGATATTGGGAGGACAAAGTGCCCACCCTGACTCCTGCAATCCACAGTCAATCTGTTCCAGGAGCAACTGCACCACTGTCTGCCATGGGGCTGAGTCAGGTAGCCACCAGCTCAGAGCTGAAATTAACCAAGGCTTACCATCCAAGCCTTTTCCTGGAAGCTGCAAGCCATCAAATAGACTCCAAAATTCCAAGGCAGTTACCCGACACTTTCTGCCACTACAATTGTCTAGGTGAAGAGATGGACTCCTGGGGCTTCCTTCTCTGCCGTCTTCCCTGGTGTCATTTGATAGCGTCTTATAATGCATACAAATTTTTCATTTTGATAAAGTCCAATTTTTCTATATTTTCTTTTGTTGTCTATGCTTTTGATGTTATCTTTAAAGAAACCATTGCCAAATCCAAGGTCAGGTTGGAAAGGTGATGCCGGAAATAGAGGTCTCAGAGACGAGGTCATTGTCATAATCCAGGCAAGGAACAGTGTGGCCCCGGACTTGGTGTGAAAATGGGGCCAAGGGACAAGTTTTTGAGATACTTAGGAAGTGACGGATCACCTCTAGCCGGTATGAGAAAAAGGGAAGAAACTGTGATGCCTGGACATACCCTGGCTCAGCTCCTAACACCCTAGAAATCTAGATATGACCACAGTTAACCCCAGGAAAACAACCCAAGTGGGCTTAAGCAGAGCATCTCACAAGAAGCAAATGATTCCTGCACCCCCAGGGAACACAGGTAGAGGCCCTACCCCAGGCACCTCGGGTATATGGGATGTGCATATACTGCGTGTGCCCTAATCCCAGGAGTCTTGGAAAGCAACACTGCATTCCTGGGGCCGTGTCAGGTCAAAAAAAGTCTCCTTTTCGGCTTTCCTTCTCACATCCTCCCTTTAGTTCCACCTCTCATTGTGTTTTTAGGAGAACCATGTCCTTCCTTCACCTCCTTCCCCTGATCCCGGCTGCCCTGGGCTGACTGACAGGGAGCCTCGGACGGTCATGCACAGAAATTTAAGTCCCCACACAGTGCTTGCCCAAGCTCCTCCAGAAGGCTTGTCTTCACACGCTCAAAACAGACAGGAGGCTGTGTGTTTAGTTAACACACACGGGAAAACGCTGATGCAACAAAACACGACAACACCATATGACAGGTGTCAGGCCAAAAGTTGTAAGGATAGTACAGAGCTGGCCTGGAGAGGATGAGAAGAAAGGAAAAAATGGTGCTTTTGCAATGTTAGGGGAGAGGACAGTTTTTGGTATTTTTATATGTCTGAGGTCCGCATGGTCACCGTGCGGCAGTATGTAGGAGAGAAAAACGCCACATGCAGAGAAGTAAAATGCCTCCGTGTGTTTGATAGAGTTGCATGGCATAGTAAAACTAACTTTTTCCATGTGATGTCCTCTGGGTAAAAACTACGTTGATTTTTTTTATATGCACGATTTTTTTCTTGTCCAGTCAATTTCTATGTAGTTCAAGACAATGATGACTGTTAGATAATAGTTTGGGATCTTACTGACACTGTAGACTGACCAACCAATATTCTGTAAGGGTTCCATTATGAATGAACTAAAATGTGTTAACCTGCATCTATGGTACTTTTCTATCCATTTAACTGACTCTGGATTGACTTTGCACATGTTGAGTTATTAACAAGCAGAAATATTTTTAAATAGCGTGTTATAAGATCCCCAAAGTCAGTCTGTTGGTGAAAAACTCTGTCAGAGTTTATGAAAAGGTTAGATTGTAGGTTCTTTTTAAAAAAAGAAATGTGTTTTTATTAGCACTTCCAGCCTATTGCTGGACATAGGCTAATCAAAAGGTATTGTCAGGCAGGGAGGCTCGGGGAACCCTGTCAGGTACCAACAGGTGACACTTACCTGGCCCCGAACTGCACCTAATGAGTTATATCATCCCATCTCATCTTCTCAATAACCCTGTGAGGTAGGTACTGCTATTATTACCCCATGCACAGATGAGGAAACTGAGGCACGGACACTAATTTGTACAAGGTCACACAGCTAAGAAGCAGGAAGCTGGGATTCAGCCTCAGTGTTGGAAAGTTCCAGCTTTTGAACCATTTCACTGGACGACACCAAGAGGGATCACAGGACCTATTAGCTGCACATACCTCCAGAAGAGCTTGTGGTATATGTCCCACAAGGCTGCTTTACACCGTATAGCTTCTAAACCTCAAGCCTTCTAGAATGCAGTTGGGGGGAGAGAGGGCAAGACCTGCCAACAGGAAGCAAGCGAAGCAATTAATGCTAAGAAAATAGTCACATGGACTCTATGTGAGTAAATCGAATCAGTGCTTCTAAGTTCTTTGTCACTGGTTTTGTCTTAAATGCTTCCATTTGTTCTCTCAGTCTACTTAGCACTGCTCTTTCTTAGAGAGGCTGCAAAGATGCAGTTGCCCAGCCCCTGGTTAAATCATCACAAAAGGCAAGTTCACAGGTGTCTCTGAAGCAGTGAGAGCTTCTATTTCAGAAAGCAACCCAGAGGCATCTTGGCTGGAGAGAAGGATGCGCAATGGAAGAAGGAAAGGTCGGTTCCAGTTCTGCTGGTGTTTTTCAAATTGCTGAGATCACCACGTCATTTGGGTGTGCCACTACCAGCATTTTTTTAAAAAAATAGGATATAATACAATGAAAATCGTTTCATGAATCTTTTATTTCAGTTATGAATTATAAGTATATGTGTATATGGGGCCACATTGTAAAATGTATTTCTTGCATGAGTTGTGGTCAAAATATTTGAAAGACGTTGTTCTTTAAAAAAAAAAAAAAAAGATCATTCCCGCCCCCCCCACCACCACAAATCAGGACATCTCTGGTCCCTTCAGGCCCATCGAGGTTCTGTGTAAATCACACCAAAGAAAACATTTACCTACATATTAGAGCAATGGGGAGGCAAGTTAGAAGGGACCCCAAGAGACTATAATACAGTTTTTGGTTTTTTGGTTTTCAATTAATTTTTTAATTGGAGTATAGTTGATTTACAATGTTGTGTTAGTTTCTGCTGTACAGCAAAGTGAATCAGCCACACATATACATATATCCACTCTCTTCTAGACTCCATTCCCATAGAGGTCATTACAGAGCACTGAATAGGGTTCCCTGTGCTATACAGTACGTTCTTATCAGTTATCTATTTTATATAGAGTAGTGTCTATATGTCAATCCCAATCTCCCAATTTATCCCTCCCCTGCTTTCCCCCTTGGTAACCATAAGTTTGTTTTCTACATCTGTGACTCAATTTCTGTTTTGTAAATAGGTTCATTTGTACCATTTTTCTAGATTTCACTTATAAGTGATATCATATGATATTTGTTAATTCAGTTTTTGTGGTACCACCTTTACCGAGAAAGACTTTAGAAAGTTCTGGAGGGCCATAAGTTTTTATTCAGGAACTGGATTGTGGGGTGGAACACAGCAGGCAAGTCAAGCCCTGTTAGAGCCTCCAAACCTGGTTCCTGATGATGTCGGATTATCAACACTGAAACAGCCGCCTCTCCTGATGCACAGGGAACCACGGTGGGTATTTCTAGCCATCAACTCCCTGTCGACATCTCCCATCAACTAGTCTCTTGGGCCTGAAATCTCTCCTCTCCTGCTGGACGGAATCAAAGTGCATCACGCTGGGCCTCCTGCCTTGTTCCCGACTCACAGCACCCCCTCCCACCAGATCAGCTTCCTTCTTCCAAATTGTCCCCAGACCCCAATCCTTGCCCGAGCAGCCAGCCTCAGCCAATCCCTGCCTCACTCCACGCCCCTCAATCATCCTTACAGGCACTGCTGTGGGGACTGCTTGTGTCTGTGATCGTACCATTTAGCTCTTTGAGAACAAGGGCAGCCCCGAGCATGGACCTCATGCTCACGGAGAGCCAGCCCCCACCAGGGCAAGGACCACCACCCCTGAAGGTTGCACATGGCACAGTGAGCGCTCTGATACAGCCTGACTGCTACGAATGTGTGGCCCACCTGGTAGACAGGTATTCTCGGTGAAGGGGAGCAGACATCCTTGGAAGATGGAATCTCTGCTAAGTAGGCTGTTCTGAGAAGCTAATGTCTGCATCGCACCCATGAGGACTCAAAGTGCTCCTCTAAAGGTCGTCCTTGGCTTAAATCACGGAGCTACTCCTGCTGCGTGGGTGATGGGAAGAACCGCCTGCCTCAGCGCGCGCGCTGCCTCGCCTGCCCACTAACGCCACCTGCCGGCGCCTGGAGGGGATGAGCGTGAGCCGTGTGGCTGAGACTGTGCTTCCTCCAGCGTCTCCCAGAGGCTCTCGGGGGCTGGGAAACGGTCACAGAAGAAGCCAACCTATAGGTTTCATTTTTATCCTGCAGACGGCTGAAAGCACACACTGCATAAGAAGGGGAAGGGGAGACATAAGAGATGAGAAAACAAAGCAAGTTCCAAGGACAGATCCTCCATCCTCACCTGGAAATCATGCTCCCTCCACTTGACCTTCAGCTCTACATTGGACTTTTCTGATCAAACATTGGACGATGACTCTGATACTCAAGCATATCTGTTCTGTTCCTCAGGTGAATGTCCCTGGCATGTCAGTCTGTGGTCGCCAGTCTGAAGCCACTGGGAGCAGTTCAGATTCCCCACGATGCTCCTTCCTCCTCACAGACCAATCTCATTTCAGGAGGACGACAGGGCCCGAAGAAAGGATGATGCAGAAAGCCCACCACCTTCAAAGCCAGTTCAGGGGGCAAAGTTGCTCAAAGCCCAAGGACCCAGAGCAGCATTTCTGAAACAATTTTGTGCAAGGGACACCTTCGTTAAATCCGTTGAATCCCTTCTCAGAATGCCTTTAAGGACCGTAAGTAAAATACACAAGAATTCAAAGGAAACGGAGTATGTCAAACTACAGTTAGTTATCAAACTACTTAAAAACAAATTTATCATGTATTAATATCTGTGATTATTATTTGCCCATTAAATAACATCTCTAGCTGCATATCTAATGATTACATGATTTTGCAGTCATGATGAGTATAAACAATACTTTGAGATACCCATACAAACTTGACTATAATAGGAAAATATCTGTGATTTCTGTTAATGACAAACATCACAGGCACTGCTAATGTCACAGTGACTTGTTGCCTACACAATTGAAGGAAATGTTATTTTGTAGGTAGCTTTCCATGAACATCAAGGTGCAAGTTTATTTCTTATTCAAGATTACAGATGCTCAGAACCCTTGGGGTCTCTCGGGGAACACCAGGCCAAGAACCAGAGTGTCTGACTGTTAACAGCATCCCACATGTTTGCCTGAAGCCATCCTCCCAGCCTCCTACCGGCCATGTTCTGAGCACAATCTTCTCCCCTTTTCAGCTAAGAAGGCCAAGCCTCAGGAAAGTTGAGCTTTCGAAGCTGAACGCCCCTCTGGAGCCCATGCTTTCTCGCCATCCCACCCTCCTAGGGAGCTCTCCTTCCGTCTAAGCAGCCCATCGTGGTGAAGCCACTTTCTCACGCCTTGTCTCCAGCTAGAGAGGAGACGGAGTGAGGAGATCACTGTATCCCCCCGCCGCAGCGGGGACACAGGAAACCCTGCAGTGCTTCCTGCCACTCCCACCTGCCCAGGACCCTTCTCAGAGATGGAGGGAAACTTGACATATGCTAGCCCTTCAGAAGGGAGAGAAGGGTGTGGAAAATTCCATTCTGCGTGAGAGGCCTGCAGTTAAACTGTGCCACCTAGTGCGGGGATCTGCAGCCCCTGGGAGGCCGAGGCTGAGGCCCAGTTAATAGCTGCATGGGGGCCCTGAAGACTTAGAGGTGGAAGTATGACCTCTCGCCCGGGCAGGGGCGGGCTCCTGGAGGCCGGGCCTTGGAAATGCCTGCCCCAGCCTTTGAAACTGCCATCTTCAGGGCCAGCCCCAACTCAGGGAATTCCTTTTTGTCTACGGGGCGCTCCACATGCCTTTTCACTTCGATGGCCTTTGTCCCAGCAGCTGATGAGACGAGCGTCTGCCAGGCATTGGGCCTGCGACCGGGCACCTGGGCCTCTCCAGGTGATTCCTTAGTCAGCCTGGAGCAGAGCAGAGCTTGAGCTGGGAAGGCCCAAGGAGAGGTGGACAGGAATAAAGCCTCAGCTAAGGCTGTCACAGCGATATCTGGGGCCCCTGACAACCGGATGGAAATGGTAAGTAACATCTCAACTACCGGCCTTACCCAGCTTAGTTCAAATCTCTTCCAGGGCTTGGGTTTGCCTACAGGCTTGAGTCCCCTGGGCAATAAAGTCCCGGGTGGAGAAGCAAATTGAGAGGAGCTTTCATTCAGTTTGAAGCTTTTAGTGGGGCCTTAAAAGGTGGATTTTTTTAATTAAACTACGCATGAGGAAACCATCAGACAAATCCAAACTGAGGGACATCCTGAAAACAGCTGGCCTGGACTTTTCAAAATTGTCAATGTCCCGGAGGGAAAGGCTGAGGAATTGTTCTAGAACTGAGGATGCTAAAGAGATAGGTCAACTAAATGCAGCTTGCAACCTGATCCTGGGGCAAACAAACAAGGAAACATTATTGGGACAACTGGGGAAATGTGAATTGAGACTGTCTACCGGATAATAGCATTGTCCCAACACTAAATGCTCTGATAGCCATAACCACGCTATGGTCACATAAGCACGTGTCTTTGGTCTTAGGAGACGGACAAATTACTTAGAGATGAAAGGACCTATGTCTGTGACTACATCTCGAGTGGGTTCAGTATTTGCAGAGACGTGGGTGGACCTACAGATTGTCATACAGACTGAAGTAAGTCAGAAAGAGAAAAAGAAATATCGTTATAATATCGCTTATATGTGGAATCTAGAAAAAGGTACAGATGAACTTACTTGCAAAGCAGAAATAGAGTCACAGATGTAGAGAACAAACTTACAGTTACCAAGGGGGGAAAGGGGGATGGGATGAATTGGGAGATTGGGATTAACATATATACCACCACTGTATATAAAATAGGTAACTAATGAGAACCTACTGCATAGCCAGGGAACTCTACTCAGTGCTCTGTGGTGACCTAAATGGGAAGGAAATCTAAAAAAGAGGGGATATATGTATACGTATAGCTGATTCACTTTTCTGTACAGCAGAAACTAACACAACATTGCAAAGCAACTATACTCTAATAAAGATTAATAAAAATGCATAAATAAAATAAAATGGGTTCAGAAAAAACAATTCGGTAGATAGTGACAAAGATCCTTTGCTTGACCAAACTTCAATCTGTCCTGACCTCATGAGAATTCCTCAATAAGAGAGCCATCATAAAGAACTGCTAATAAAATTCTGAATGAAAAGAAAAGCTTGGACTTTTACCGCGAACACAATCACCCAGTCATTCAAATCTACCCATTCAACAATGCACCAGTTATCGAGCTATATCTCTAAGCTCCAACCCCACCTTCCGTCCTTGGCTTTGTGATGCTGTGGCTGGGACGCTGCATCCACGGTTCCGCTCAGCCAGCCTCCCCCATTGGAAGAGAGGCTGTGGGACTGGAGAGGGAGGGGTTCTTCCTTCCTGTTCCTGGCACTTCCTGTTACTGTCTGTGCCCCATCAGCGATGCTTCTTTACCAGGTGATGGCAGCTGGTTCTCACAGCAGCAACTGGATCAAGTCTGCAGTTGTCCCAAGACTGGCAGGACCCATTTCCTTGTGCCCCCTGCTCAGATATCCGAGCTCCATGGGGCCCCTCCTCTGAGCTTCTAAGTTTGGATAATTTCCAACCTTCCTTTGTTCGCTCATCCCCAGGGGAAGTAGCTCTTTCCTTCAGATACCAACACCATAACACCTTAGACTTCTCTTTTTGCCTTTCAGTTACTCAGGTAACAATTCTTTCTGAAAATTCTCTGTGTTAAAAGAACTGTGCAGTTTTGTCTCCTGGCTGGTTGAAGCACCCACTGTGAACCACCATGAAAGCCCCACAGTAAGTATTAACCCGGAAGAAAAGGGTCCCCCACCAAAGGCTGACATATTTCCAAAGGATGAGAAGATGGCTTTCCAAGATAAATCAGCCTTTGTATTTATGCTGAATTGGACAAACATTCGGATCAGAGCAGTTTGTAGTTCCCATGGGGCAATATCCTTCAACTCCAAGGAAATGGCTTCAGATAGCAAGTCTTCCGTGGCTGCCTCTGACATGCCAGGGGACAGCGGGAGACTTGGACGATGCAGCTACCCATGTCCTCCTGGTCAGCCAGGATGGCAGCCTCGCTCAGTAAATAGATCTCTATCTATCTGAACGCTTTCGCAAGCAGGATTCATCCTTCCAGGAGTGGTGAATATCTGTTTCTGAGCTGGGCAGGTTATCTTACAGCTACAGAGCCAACAGGACATTTCAGATCTTGGCAGAATTCCCTTGGCAGCTTTAAAATGCCTTCTTTAATTGTCCTCCAGATCCATGCATGAGACCAAAACTCTTTCTTCTGGATGGGAAAGCTGGGTCGGGAAAGGACGGGGCAGTTCCAGGCAGGCACTGTCACTCAGAGCTCAGCTCAACCTCTGAAAGCTTCCTCCTTTCCTTCCCGGGACAGACCTGTGAGTCACCTGGCTAAGACACACAGCCACACCAACCCAGTGGCTGATCTGGTCTGCATCTCCTTCCCAATCTGTCTCCATGATGCTGGAGCCTCCTTGAGAACCAGGGTCTTACTGTTATCAGTGTCTCCGTGAGCAGCGTGGTCCCTGACCCCTGCCAATGCTACTGGTGTTTTTCTTGAGCTGAACAAACTGAATTGAGTGTAACAATTCCTGGTGGGAGCTTTAAGGACTATGTAGAAACATGACCCCATACTCTGATCTCCTACAGCCTCTATTGGTTTTGCCTTTTCATTCACCTCTGCTTCCCCTTCCTTTAATCAGCAGAGAGAGAGGGAGAGAAAGAGAGAGAGAGAGAGAGAATGGGCCAGCCATTATTTCCCACTGAGGGCCTCCATGAAAACCCAGAGCAGAGGCACCCAATAATGCCAGATACAAGATGAGACAGCCACAAGACAAGACACCTTCAGGCAAGAAAACACTTGTCAACCCTCTTCTCTCTCAGTTTAAAAACCAAGCCATTTTATGCTAGAGAGGGTGTGGGAGAAACGAGAACCCTCCTACACTGTTGGTGAAAATGTAAACTGGTGTAGCCACTGTGGAAAACAGTAAGGAATTTCCTCAAAAAACTAAAAATAGAACTACCTAGGATCCAGCAATTCCACTTCTGGGTATACATCCAGAAAAAATGGAGACACTAATTTAAGAAGATACATGCACCACAATGATCATAGCAGCACTATTTACAATAGCCAAAGCATGGAAACAACCTAAGTGTCCATCAACAGATGAATAGATAAAGAAGATGTGGTACATATGTACACAATGAAATATTACTCAACCATAAAAAAGAATATAATGACACTTGCAGCAATATAGATGGACCTAGAGAATATCATTCTAAGTGAAGTAAGTCAAACAGAGAGAGACAAATATCATATGATATTACTTATATGTGGGATCTAAAAACTGATACAAAGGAACCTATTTACAAAACAGAACAGATTCACAGACATAGAAAACAAACGTATGGTTACCAAAGGGGAAAGGGAGGGAAGGGAGGAATAAATTAGGAGTGTGGTATTAACAGATATACATTACCATATATAAAATAGATAAGCAACAAAGATTTACTGTATAGCACAGGGAACAATATTCAATTTCTTGTAATAACATATAATGGAAAATAATCTGAAAATATATATATATATAAAACTGAATCACTTTGCTGTACAACTGAAACTAACACAATATTGTAAATCAGCTATATTTCAATTTAAAAATTAATTAAAATAAAATATTTAAAAATTGAGCCATTTTAATGTCCCTTGTAACAACAAAAGCAAAATTTTAAATATCATAATATATATATATATAATTTTTTTTTTTTTTTTTTTTTTTTTTGCCGTATGCGGGCCTCTCACCATTGTGGCCTCTCCCGTTGCGGAGCACAGGCTCCGGACACTCAGGCTCAGCGGCCATGGCTCACAGGCCCAGCCGCTCCGTGGCATGTGGGATCTTTCCGGACCAGGGCACGACCCTGTGTCCCCTGCATCGGCAGGCGGACTCTCAACCACTGCGCCACCAGGGAAGCCCCATAAAATATATTTTTTATCTATAAGACTGGTTGTAATTATTGGCATTATAAATGTTAACCTAAAACAATTAAACAGTTATTTTTATCAGCAAAACAAGTTTATTCCGGAGCTGCAAAAAACGCAATCGGAGACATGAAACTATGGTGAACCACATGCAAGTCTGGTAAAGCAAAGGAGAAGAAACTCTTTTATAGAAGAGAAGGGAAAGCTGGGAGGGGCTGTTATAAACAAAAAGCCCACTGGAGGAAACTGGGAGTTCAAGGTATAGTGGCTTTTCATTGGCTGAATAGTGATAGTCTCTCATTGGCTGAGCTGTTGCCAGGCAAGGAGAAAATCTACCTTCCTCCTGATGGCCATAGTAAAGTAGTGTCCTTTCCTGCTGCAGATACAAGGTAGTCTCCTCCTGTTGGGCTCTGTATTGACATTGAGTGGTAAGTGCATGAGCCCTTCTCCTTCTGGCCTCCCGACTCTTTTTTGGTGAGGTTTCCCTTTATTCATTTTTATAATGGTAATACTAATTTGAGTATTATTAACAGTCAACATATACTGAGATTGGGCTTTTAAATTCACCTATAACATTGACAAAGATTGAAAAAGATGGATGACATTATACATGTACTAGAATGTTAAAAAAAAAAAACAACTAGTAATACCAAGTGATGGCAAGGGTGTATAGCAATTGGAACTCTCATACATTGCCAGTGGAAATGTAAAATGGCACAGGAAAAGGAAAAGGTTTGGCAGGATTTTTTTTTTCAAATGAAACATAAACTTACTCTATGATTTAGTTTAGCAGTCTCACTCCTGGGTATCTATCCAAGGAGAAATGAAAACTTATGCTCACACACCCACCAAAGAAAACCTATATAAGAATGTTTATATAAGCTCTATTCATTATCAACAACAACTGGAAATAACCCCAAATGTCCTTCAGTGGGTGAATGGATAAGTAAATGTGGTGCGTCCGCACACTGGAATACTTAGTAAGTCAGCACTAATGAGGAATAGCTATTGATGCCTGCAACTAGGTGGGTGGATCACAAAGGCATTGTGCTGAATGAAAGGCACCAGACGCAAAAAGTTGCATGCTGCAGGATTCCATTTATGTAACATTCCAGGAAGGTAAAATTATAAAGATGTTGAAGAGTTCAGTGCTTTTCAGGGATGTGGGTAGTGTTTGACTACAGAGAGGCAGCCCAAGGGGTTTCTGGGGTGGTGAAACTATTCTGTATCTTGATTGCAGTAGAAGTTTCATGATATACATGTGCTAAAAATCCTAAAACTGAGCACTAAAAAAGCCAATGGTACTGTATATAAATTTTTTAAATAACAATAGTAAGAGAGATTAAATAAACCGCCAAAGGTGGTTTGGAGAAATGGTTGATTCCAGGCTGGAGGCAAGAAAAGATCAAGGTGAGCCTGCAGCATCTTGTGCCACAAAATAAGAACATACCCAGGGATGGGAGTCCCGTCGGAAGGGATGTCAGTTGCCAAATCTGGGATGATCTGGCTCTCAAGACGGGTAACTACAGAAACACACTGAATACAAAAAGATCCCATGAGTCCCTACTAATACTGAAAATGGTGAGGGATAAGATGAAAAACTTTTCTTTACAAGGTATAGTGACCACTTAAAAAAAGAAAGTAGAAGAAATAATAGAAAATGAAACATCGCTATACAGCCAGCAAAGCAATCATTGATTCAGGTGAGGATCATCAATGGATCCTAAAATCGCCGGGTGAGAGAATGTTGAGAAACAGAATATTCAGTCTCAAAGTATCACTGAGTCAGTCACTTATTAATCACAAAGGATCAGGGCATTTTTCCAATGAAGACATATAACCATGTGATCAAAAAGTTCACATCAACAATAATAGGCCCAATGGGCATCATGTTCCTCCAGACACAAGGCACTGAGAAGGAAGCAATGTCATCTGGGTAAGATGCCTGCCAACAATAATTATGCTAACTCTAATCCTGAAGAAGCCATCAGAGAAATCCAGATTGAGGAACATTCTATGAAACCCTTCAAAATGTCCATGCCATGAAAGACTACAAAAGAGACTAGAGCAGTGTTCTGGATGAAAGCAGATAAAAGACACATGACTAGGAAACGCCATCTGTCATCCTGATTCCATTTGGGATCAAAACAAAAATCTACTAAGTATTCAATAATCTGATGTGGACTTTACATTAGAAAACTGTAAAATCAGTGTAAAATTTCCCAAGTGTGTTGATCACAGGATGCTTATGTAAGAACACGTCCTCATTCTTAAGAGATACACACTGAAGTATTTCAGGGCTGAGAGTCACGATGTCTATAACTTGAAGAGCTTGATGAAAACGAATACGTGTCAAAATGTTAACAGTTGGTGCATCTATAACAGGTGGAAATTTTACAAGGGCTCATATACTTATTATTGAGATTTTTTCAAAATAAAATAAAAAGCAGTGGGAAAAGAAAAATGTTTTTAAAGGATGAGGAAGACCTAGTATTGACAAGGACATGGCCCACTGGGAATTCTCCTGATGCAGCTGGTGGATGTGAGATGCCACATCCTGCCTGGAGGAGAGTGGGACTCATGCCAAAGTGTAAACTGAGAACAGTTTGACCAGCCACCCCACTTTTATGCTAACTTAAGGAGAGAACTCACTAATGTGCAAAGATGTACATGCCCTACAGTTTCATTACATCCTTAATTTTTATATCAAAAAACCCCCTAGAAACAACTTAAGGTCCATTATTGAAAACCTGGTAAATAAATTACGGAGCATTTCCAGCCCAGTGGTCTGGAGCAAGGGCTCTGAAGTCAGATGCTGTGGTGGTGCTGTTTAATTTCCTCGTGCCTCAGTCTCATCTGTGAAATGGGCATAATAAAAAAACCCTGCCTCACAGAGTTATGAGCTTATGTAAGATCACTTAGGTAAAGCATTTAGCACAGGCACAGAGCAGATATCAAATCAATATTACGTGATCAGTGAAAATGATGATGCAGACCTATATTTATTGACCTGCAAAGAAGCCCATGACAGAGTTGAATGAACAGCAGGCGACCGAATAGAATGCAAGGTCGAATTCCACTCTTGTAAAGGGCATTTTAAATTTCCATCTGAACAGAGTGAAAGCCAGCTGTCCCCAGGGATGGTCACCTAAGTGTGAACTGTGGTTAATGAGCAGGGTCTTCTAGTCCTGTCTTTTCTTCTTTGTACATTTCTATTTTCTTTTTTTTACAACACAAAAATGACACCTTCACTATCAGTTTTTTTTTTTTTTTAATTTTGAAAAGATAAACAAATCAGAGCTCCCTGTACTTTGCCTGGCTTTGGCTGGGTGGCCAGACATCCTGCTAGTTGAGGACAGGCCATCTCTCACCACCTCTGCCCATCTACGCTCACATTCGATGACCTTGCACACAGGTTACCGGCTCCTTCCCCCTGCCCACCCCCCCCACCCCACCCCCCACCCCGGGATCCTTCACAGCTCCCTGTCAGCCCAGCAGGAGACATTTGGTTCTTGTGTCACCATGAGATTGTGTCTTCCCCACTTTTGTACCTCATCGTCCCGCAGCAGGTATTGTGCGCCTACTGGGGAACGACAGTGGATGTGCAGAAGGTTCACTGAAACCTAACAGCTATTGTCCGGGGGTTTTATAAAGACACCCTACTGTGCTGCAGAAACATAGCTCGCAGCCTCGATTCCCAAGCCCTGGCTTCCGGCAGCCAGGACGGAACTGAGGTGCCGAGTACCCCTCTGACCACGAGATGGCAGTCTTTCCCCGCCTCAGGCCTCGCGGAAGCCCGCATCCCAGACTGGTGTTTTCTGAATCCAGCGTCTGTTTCGCCTGAAGCATCAGGAAAGAGATCCTTTACTAAAGAGACCTTCACTAAAGACAAGAACAGTAGGATTAAATATTCGGAAACAGAAGAACTCGAAGAAGAAAATACAATTTCCCAACACCACGTGCTCACCCAGCCTTCTCTGCAACAAAAGTTTCAACAGTTTTGTGCCCATTTGCAGTCTGGAGTCGAATTAGAATTGCCAAGCATCCCGGCGAGCTCTGAATCGACATTCCTTTATCCCTTTGTGCCACTCAAAGCCAGATATTGATGTCTGAAAACAAGATACATAAGCTTCATTATTTAAGTGCCTTTTCCTTAAACAAGAACGCTTTAATACTTAACAAGGTAGGGAAGCTACATAATTTAAAATCTATGCGAACAGAAATAAGAAATTATTTGTAGCGGTCTCCACTTTTACACCCACCAACAAAGAAAGACATTCACAATTTTTTGCCTTCCCAGGGCCCCAAAATACAACACAGGCCTGTTCTGCTGCTCCAGGCAGAAGCTGCAGCTGAAGCTGTTCTTTATCGGCTTTTCTTTCTCAATATTTACCAACCAATAAATCTTTTTTTCCCCTAAGACAACTGACATTCGAATCCCGTTCATGTGGAGGTCTGTGATCCAAATAATATTAAATAAACTGCTTCATTATCCACTGAAAAAGTATTAAGATGCTTCCCCGCCCCCCGCCGCGGGTCAATATTCAAGAAGAGAAGGGGGTGTTTCCATCCGAGGAGAGGGCAGCTGCCTGCCCGTCGGGAGCTCATCTCAATCCAGGGACCTCCTGCTCTGGGGGCGGCCGGGGGCCTCCTCGCTGTCACGGGGGCATGTGCGCTCATCGGGGAAGCCTGTCTGTTTTGGCACAAAGGGCTTCCCACGGAAGCTGCTCCACCAGCAAGGGCCAGCCTGTCTGCAGCATTACCTGAGCTGCAACCCAGGAGTCCACAGAACAGACTGCAGCTATTTTGCTCATTTCCAAAGTGGAAGAATTCCAATTCCATTGTCCCATAAGCCAGTGCCACCTTCTCTTCCTTGAGCGAAAGGCGTGTGTGGTGCCCAAGGCGCCAGGAGTGGGAGGCCTTGGGCCGAGCCTCTGCTAACTGCCTGGTGGGGCCAGGCCGGGACTCACCTCAGCTTCTCCACCTGTAGAATACGTCCCACTGGCCGCTCCTTCTAACCTTCCCATCACTCTACTTATCAGGGGTTGGAAGTGAAGGAAGGGGCTTTGGGACACTGAGAATGTCCAGCCATCAGAGACCGCAAACACTGGTTTGATCTTTTTTTTTATATACTTCTTAAAATTTTATTTTAAATTTATTTTTGATTGAACTATGGTTGATTTACAATATTGTGTTAGTTTCAGATATACATACAGCATAGTGATTCCATATTTTTGCAGATTACATTCTATTATAGGTTATTACAAGATACAGGGTATAATTCCCTGTGCTGTACAGTAAATGTTTATTGCTTCTCTAGTTTATGCATAGTAGTCTGTAGCTGTTAATCCCATACCCCTAATTTGTCTCTCCCCCTTGCCCCTTCCCTTTGGTAACCACAACTTTGTTTTCTATGTCTGAGAGCTTGTTCCTATGTTGTATATACATTTATTTGTATTATATTTTAGATACCACAGGTAAGTGATATCATATAGTATTTGTCTTTCTCTGTCTGACTTATTTCACTAAGCATAATATTCTCTAGGTCCATCCATGTTGCTGCAAAGGGAAGTATTTCATTCTTCCTATGGCTGAGTAATATTCCATTAGTATATACGTACCACATCTTCTTAACCCAGTTGTCTGTGGATGGGCACTTCTGTTGCTTCTATAATACTGGCAAAATCTTAACGAAAATTAAGAAGCTCACCCCTGGAGAATCTTGTAGAATAAATTTTTTCCTATTAATAGTAATAACCAATATTTACATAGAGATTTTATTGTACCAGGCTTCATTCTAAAGTTCTGTCACACTAATTAATTTAACACTTACAACACTCCCATATTATTATGACTGTTTATACTCAAGGAAGCTAACACTGAGAGGTTAAATAATGTCCCCAAGGTCACGTAGCTGGTGACTGAAAGATCTGAAGCTGGGGGGCCTTGCTCTGAAGCCACTCTCTTAACCCCCTGCTCCATGGATGTGGCAAGTCCAGGAAAACTCTGGGGGCTGTCGTATCCTGAACTGGGTACAGAGCAGGGCTGCACACCAGATGCCCTGTCCACTGCGTGAGTCGTGGCCCTAGCCTCGGGCATCGCCCTATAAGTGATCTTGTCTCCTTCCAGTCCTCCGACCCCATCTTTATTCTGACAGGCATGGCTAGGGGGTGGTACCCACACTTATCAGCATATCTGGGCTTCTGACATTATTTTATAACTACATAAATAAGACATGTGTAATTCTTCCTCACTTAAAAAAACTACAAGGATACAAAATCATAATTCAGAAGATAGTTGTGTTTCTGTACACTAACAACAAAACATCTGAAAAAGAAATAAAGAAAACAATCCCATTCACAATAGCATTAAAACTAATAAAATACTTAGAAATAAATCTAACCACAGAGCTGAAAGATCTGAAAACTACATAACTTTGCTGAAAGAAGTTGAAGGAAACACAAACAAATGGAAAGATATTCCATGCTCATGGATCAGAAGAATTAATATCGTTAAAATGTTCATATTCATCCATCTATAGATTCAAAGCCATCTATAGAGTCACTGCAACCCCTAACAAAATTCCAATGGCATTCTTCACCGAAATAGAAAAAACAATGCTAAATTTTGTCTGGAGCCACAGAAGAACCTGAATAATGAAAGCAATGATGAGAAAGAGGAACATCACACTTCCTGATTTCAAACTGTACTACAAAGCTACAGTAATCAGAACAGTATGGTGCTAAAAACAAAAAAACCCCACATAGACCAATGGAATAGAATAGAGAACCCAGAAATGAACCCCTGCATATACAGTCCACAAATATTTGACAAAGGAGAAAAGAAGAACACTCAATGGGCAAAAGCCCACTATAATGGTGGATTGGTGGACACATGTCATTATACAATTGCCCAAACCCACAGAATGTACAACACCAAGAGGGACCCCTAGTGTAAAATGGACTTTGGGTGATGATGACACGTCAGTGTAAGTTCATCAATTGTAACACATGTACTACTCTGATGGGAGATGCTAATGGCCAGGAAGGGGATACATGTGTGGGGACAGGGAAATCTCTGCATCTTCTGCTCAATGTTGCTGTGAACCTAAAATCACTCTAAAAAAACAAAGTCTTGATAAAAATAAATAACTAAATGGATGATAGTTTAAAAAACAACTAACAAGCTTAATGGCTTAAACCAGCAGAGCCATTTTTTTGGTCACAAATGTGTGGTCTGGGTGGGACTCGACAGGAAGAGTGCATCTCTCTTCACTCTTTCCATGCAAACCCCATGGGCATTTCTGGAGCCAGAGCTTTGGTCTGTGGCTCCAAAACCAAGTCCAGCTAAATGATGGGTACCCTGCTCTACCCAAGCAAACCAAGAGCCACCCCCTCCATGCAGCCTTCCCTGATTCTCCTCTCTGGCAGAATGACCAGCCAATAAGCTCTCTCCCAGAGCTTGTTATCTCATTATGGCTCCTGGCCGGTGGCTTGTTGTGTTGCCCGAATCCACTGAACACCCCTTGAGGCAGGGGGCTGCACTTTCTGCTTTGCTGTCTCCCCAGCTGTGCTGGCCCAGGGACGGGCACACACAGCCTGTTGACTGTTGACTGAGAGTGAGAGAAAAGAGTGGGGGAAACCCAGGGATGCAGCCATAATGCTATTTGAGTTCTCTTTATGAAGAAAAGTTCACATTTTCTTATATTTCATTGGGAATCCCATCCATATACACACAGTAATGTGTGTCCTGCTTGTGTGACGAGCATGCATTTGTGTGAGTGTGTGCCTGTGTGCGAATGTGCATGTGCATCTGTGTGTAAACATGTTTGTGTGACTGTGTGGATATTTACGTGTCTGAGTGCACGTTTGCACCTGTAAGTCTGTGTACACTTGTGTGAGCGTGTGCCTGTGTATTTGTGTGTGTCTATCAGCACATGTATACATGGGCATGAATGTGTGTACGCGCACGTGTGTGTGTGTTGCGCACACAGCCCCCATCCAACCAGCCTGCCACGGGCTGCGGGGCTGGACCGTGATGCTCCTGCCCTCATTGGCGATTCCGCCGGCATCCGCAGGACGCCATCCTGACTTCCTCTCGAGGACGAGGAGCTGAGCAGAGGTCAAGTGACCTGCCCCAGACCCCACAGCAAGCCGGGGCGGCTCGGCGAGGCTCTGATCGCAGGGCTCTCGCTCCCCCTTCGAGGCCGGGCCCCTCTCTGCGGCGTGTTGGCGCCTGGCCCAGGCCCGGCTGCCGCTCTGAGAGCCCCATTGTGGGCCTGAGTGGCTGCGTGCCATCCCCGCGATCCCACAGGTGACGGGTCTGTGCAGAGATGCTGAGGGGCTCCCGAGGGGACAGGAAAGGGGGCTCCTTCATTCTGTGTGGCTAAAGGGGGAAGGAGGGAGAGGGAAGCAAAGCCAAAGGGGAATAATGAAGGCCGAGAAGGACGCACAGGGAGAGCGGAGGGGGCCGGTGAGCAGAGGCGGAAACACACGCACACAGACAGCAGCAGGAAGCGGAGGGCTGGGGACAACGTTGGCTCAGGAAACTTTTTGTTTCTGGCTCTAATTGGTGACCCCACTCAGAGTGGCTGGAAACGGGCACAGATCAAGAGACTTGAGTGCCGGGTGGAAAGCAGGGCGGGCTGAGAGGTGGGGACCGCAGCCAAGAGCGGTTTCCAGTCCTGGCACCAGTGGCTCAGAGCTACTCCTCTGGCAGAGAGGGAGGGCTCGAAACCCTCCCAAACCGTGCTCCCAGCGGGGCTCCCCATGGAAAACCCACCTGCACAGAGGTGCCCCCGGGCTGAGACCCGTCACCCCAGTGTGCCAGCCGGATGCGCTGCATAAGGGCGCTGGAACAGCCCTGGAAACGGAGCCACGTGGAAAAAACAGCATTCACCAGAGCTTTTCTCATAAAAACGACTAGAAGGAATGCTTCTTAATAAGCTAGTTGGGTGGGAAGTAAGACCTCCCAAGGATCGGGTTTAAGTAACAACAGGCACGCAGAGAACTTCCTTCCAGAGCGGAGGTTGCTGGTTAAGGGCAGGCTTTGGTCTTGTTTGTCAGGATGTGCTGGTTCGGGACCAGAGGACGATTACCTGGGACAACAGAAGGGCAAAGACGGCCACCAGTAGGCGTCCCTCACACCTTCCCCCACGCCTCTCCCCCGATCAACAAATATTTTAAGCACATCCGTCTAAAGAAGCACAAATTATTTTCCAGGAAAATTAACCCGAAGCACATATTTCAAAAATGAGCAAATTATAGATAGGAACGGGGCCTCCACATTTGTCTTCCTCCTCTCTTAAGACTCCTTTAAGGGAAAGAAAAAAGGGATGACAATCTCTTAAGACCAAAAGTTAATGCAAGGAAACCAACAATCAAAGGATGAAGATTTCTAAAAAGAAATCTCCAGCACCGGGTGGGTGGAAGCGCATTGAAGAGTCAGCCTGTGCAGGGAAACCGTGGCTCAGAATGCACCGGCTGGGACAGCAGTGAAAGGGGCTGAGCTGCTGGAAGACTCCAAAGGGCCATCAGGCTGAGTGTCGGCAGGCCCAGTGGTGGGCAAGAGAGAAAATAGGGAGGAGTTCAAAATCGATTCCCGCAGCCATGGATCTGTTCACTCCCTGCAGCTCTGCCCCACTCTGAGCACAAAGCGGGTACGCAGCACGTACCCCTGGCTTCTGGGGAAGGGAAGGACAGCAGGACAAAGTATTTCTCTCTAAATTGAGCAAATTTTCCAGGTGTTAGGAGCCAGGACTCCTAAAGTGGGTACTGGCACCAGAACCAAGCCCTCTCTGTCCTGGCATCTGAGGGCACCCAGCCCAAAGGCTCCGTGCCTGCCTCTTCCCTCTAAAGTGAAGCCTCTGATATAATCAGCCCTGCTCCCCTCAAAGGCTCCCCATCCAAACTACACTATTTTTTTTTTTTTTTTTTTTTTTTTTTTTGCGGTATGTGGGCCTCTCACCGCTGTGGCCCCTACCGCTACGGAGCACAGGCTCCGGACGCACAGACTCAGCGGCCATGGCTCACAGGCCCAGCCTCTCCGCGGCATGTGGGAGCCTCCCGGACCGGGACACGAACCCACGTCCCCTGCATCAGCAGGCGGACTCTCAACCACTGCGCCACCAGGGAAGCCCCAACCTACACTATTAACAGCTACAGAGTGCACAGCAAGTACCTAGAAAAATTAATGACTTTCCTCCTTCTTCAAAATCAACAACAGCAAAGGATCACTAGGTATACAGAGAATACAAACTACAAACTACTGGAACAGAAGGACCAAAACAAATGGAAAGAGATGACCCCAGAGAAAATGGACATAATTCAGGAAACTAAAGAAGTCTTTAAAAAAAAACAACTCCAAAATTAGCATCCTCAGAGGGATTTGAGATTATATCCCATCCACAAAGAATAGAATGCCTTAAAAATAGAACAAAGAGGGCTTCCCTGGTGGCGCAGTGGTTGAGAGTCCGCCTGCCGATGCAGGGGACACGGATTCATGCCCCGGTCCGGGAGGATCCCGCATACTGCAGAGCGTCTGGGCCCGTGAACCATGGCTGCTGAGCCTGCACGTCCGGAGCCTGTGCTCCGCAGCGGGAGACGCCACAGCAGTGAGAGGCCCGCGTACCGCAAAAATAAATAAATAAAATAAAATAAAATAAATGACTAAGTAACATTTATAAGAACTGAAAGCACCCATCAAATGCCCATCAAAACAGGTGAGAACAGAGCCACACCAAGTCCTATTATTTGGCAATTTCACAGTATTGGTGATAAAAAGAAGACCCTAATATTTCCATAGAGAAAATAAAATTTCGTATGCAAAGGATTAGGAATCAAAATGTCTTTGGACTTCTCAATAGCAACACCAAAGCTAGAAGAAAAACTGTTTTCAACATGGAATTCTATACTCAGCCAAACTATCAACAAGTGTAAAGGTAGAATAAAGCCATTTCGAAATTTCAAGCTTCAAAACATTCATCTTGGGCTTCCCTGGTGGGGCAGTGGTTGAGAGTCCGCCTGCCGATGCAGGCGACACGGGTTCATGCCCCGGTCCGGGAAGATCCCACGTGCCGCGGAGCGGCTGGGCCCGTGAGCCATGGCCGCTGAGCCTGTGCATCCGGAGCCTGTGCTCCGCAACGGGAGAGGCCACAGCAGTGAGAGGGCTGCGTACGGCAAAAAAAAAAAAAAGTTAATCTTTTTGGCAACTTTTTTTGCAGGAAGCAACCTGAGAGATGCTTTGCTAAAATGGGAGGAGAAGTAAATCAAGAAAGAATAAGATGCAGGATGCAGAAAACATGGGCTCCATCCCAAAAGAAAAGTAGAGAGAATCAGAGGATGGTTAAAGGAGCTCCCAGGATGACCGCTGTCAGCAGGCCTGGGTAGAGGTCATACCATCTTGGAACAGGAGAATGGGGACATCTAGGAGCAATGTCATCAATATGATAAACTGATGGGTTCCTGAACTGTTTGAATATCTTGAGAAGAAACAGGTTTCTGGCAAACTTTTTAAAATGAATTAGTGATTGGTAAATTTTTTTTTAAATAACAAGCAAATGGTTTTTAAAAGAGACTAGTACCAACTCTGGAGGGAAACTCTGTACATGAGATGAAGAGTAACTGTAGCACATGGTGTGTCTGGGCTACAAGTGATACTCACCTGTGATTGGACCACAGAGGGGTGGGGGGATGCTAGGCTCGTGTACAACCATTCTAAATCCTCATCGTTCATAGCCGGAAGTCAAGACGGAATATCTCAGATTGAACAACAATAAGAAATAGCAGTAAAAACATTTAGTTTGAAATGTAGTAATAAAGACCAAACAGCTGAAGAGTTCAAAGTCTTTACCTCCTAGCAATGATGAGGTGAGGGGAGAGATGGGGTCAAATGCTACTGTCTTATTACCAGTTTTACGCAACTATATGATTTTTTTAAAACTATATGATTTTTTTAAAACTATATGATTTTTTTAAAACGATATACCTGTGTACATCTGTACTTGTATACAATGTGTATTTAAGGGAACTATTTATATGTGTAAAATAAAAATTAAATTTTAAGAAATTGAAGGAATACAAACATAAAATGAATGAGGAAGCTTTTCTGAAACTCTCACTGCTGGAGATAACCACTAAGTCATATATATATATATATATATATATATATATATATATATATATATATACACACACATACATATATATATTCCATCATCTTCTTTTCTGGATGCAATCAACCCAAAATAGCACCATATTAAACCATAGTGTGAAAGCTCACTCTTCTCGAAGAGCAGTATCTCTTGGCTGTCTCTGTCGATACATGTGGACAATCTCAAAAACATTATTATGAGGATAATATTAATGACTGCCAAGCAGAGCTCTTTTGAGGATTAAATGCTTATGAGACACTGAATGTGGAATCACTATGTAAATTATAAAGCAAGCTAAGTAGTGTTGGTTATAGCTATAATTATAGTTAAAAATACAGAAAATCTGATCTGAAGCCAGAGTGCTTGATTAAGTGGTGTACTCCATGATCAACAGATACTCTCATGCATCACACCCAGATATCACAGAAATCACGGCGGAAGCTGCTGGTTTCTCAGGAGCACACCTGAATCAGAGCTCGCCGTGCATTATTTAAAACAAGGAGAAACAGCCTAGCAGATGTTCTGGATAATGGCTGTTTGTCAGAGATATTATCTCCTTTGTCTGGGAACATGTACTCATGTTTATAGAAGCCTCTCTTGGGTTCCACATCCTGCACAATGATGGAAATGATGCCTTAAAATGCAGCTGCTGAGGCACATTTTTTCCACTGAGAATCGAGTGTGAGAATCAGTGTTGAGCTGACAAGCCCGCTTGGTCACCCGGCTGTAGTGTCTAGCAGGGCGCGACCCAGCTCTGCTCCTTACTAGCTGTTACCAAACCTCTAAGAACCCCAGTTTCCTAATCCCTAAAATGGTACTAATAAGACTTTCCTCCCAAAATTTTTATGCAGATAAGATATAATATGCATAATGTGCCCAGCGTATCAGAGACGTTTACTAACGTGAACATGTTACTGCTTTGTGCATACTTATGTGGAAGCAATACGAAGAGACAACTTCATTAGCTTTATTTTTCATACATTCTTGTTTTTTTTTTTTTTTTTTTTTTGCGGTACACGGGCCTCTCACTGTTGTGGCCTCTCCCATTGCAGAGCACAGGCTCCGGACGCGCAGGCTCAGCGGCCATGGCTCACGGGCCCAGCCGCTCCGAGGCATGTGGGATCCTCCTGGACCGGGGCACGAACCCGTGTCGCCTGCATCGGCAGGCGGACTCTCAACCACTGCGCCACCAGGGAAGCCCTATTTTTCATACATTCTTAATCTAAGCTAACACAATGAAAAGAGTTCATTTGATCTAAAGCAGCGAAAAGAGTTAGTCCCTAGACCCTCCAAAGGGAATCTGAATTCATCTGATGTTAATTTCCCATGTATACACCTGATGGTACCCAAAGTATGAAGCATGAAGATCATGCACTTTGGTATCCAACCTTGGTTTTAGTCCAGGCTCTGCAAACTTAAAACCAAGAGGCCTTGGGCGAGTTACTTAATGTTTTCACGTTCAATTTCCTCACCTGTAAAATGGGGATAATAATATACACTTCTGTATAGACATCATGAAAGCATACTTTAAAAGGACCTAGCTCAGTACTCGCTTCATTTTACGTGATCCATAAAACTTGTCTATTTTTATCATAAGACCCACGCATCTTAATACCTCTCTCTAACAAGACGTGGGAACATACTCACAGACTAGTAGATGTAAACTTTAAATAGCTGACATGCTTTTATATTCAAAGAATAACACAAGTTTCATGTCAGTATCAAGATGCTGATGCGTTATATTCCACCAGCACAAAAGACTATATGTAACTTTCTTTTAAGGTTTTTATAGGTCTAAAATCAAGAGTTCTGACAGCAAATTGTTTTTATGTTAACTAACCCAAAACAAAAGAAGTAAGAAAGAATAAAGGAAAGAGAAGTTCATAAACCTTAGAATCTAGCCTTGCCTCTGCTCTGATTCACTGAATGACCTTGGACAAGGACAAAGCTTTGTTTCTTTGCTTGGAAAATAAGTGTCCCTCCAACCCGGCTACTAGTCAGCATTTTCCTGGAGGTTGCGGCCAATGCAGTAAGATGAGGGAAAGAAGTTAAAGGTGCAAGCATGCTAAAAGAGGGGTCAGCATTGTGGTTATTTGTAGACGATATGATTATCTCCATAGAACATTTGGGAAGATGTACAGACAGACTATGAGATTTAAAAGAGTTCAGCAAGATTCCCAGGTGCATGATGGACACACACACACACACACACACACAAAATAAACGCGCCTTTCGACCAACAACGACCAGTTAGATATTAGAGTTGGAAAAGACATGATTTTTAAAAATAATAACAAACACAGTACATGGTGCCCAGGAATAAATCTAACAAAAGAGGTGCACAACCTTCATGGGGGAAATTAGAAAATATTGTTAAAGACATGAAATTAGATCGAGAAAAAATGTAGAGAGATGAAACACGTTCGTGTTTGAGAAAACTTGATATTATGACAGTGATTCTTCCCAAAAGTGATCTATAAACTTAACAGAATTTCAATCAATGCCCAAAATAACCAGAGGTGATTTTGCCCCCAAGTGGACAGTGGACAGTGTCTGAAGATATAGTGGGTGGAGACCAGGGATGCTGCTGGTCCTCCAAAGCACAGGACATTCCCCCACAACAAAGAATAACCCGGCCCCAAACGTCCACAGAGCCGAAGAGGAGAAATCCTGGTATAAGAGGAAAGAGTCTGGAATATATAAGAGTAACCTGAGGGACTTCCCTGGTGGCGCAGTGGTTGGGAATCTGCCTGCCAATGCAGAGGACACGGGTTCAAGCCCTGGTCCGGGAGGATCCCGCGTGCAGTGGAGCAGCTAGGCCCATGCGCCACACCGGCTGAGTCTGCGCTCTGGAGCCCGCGAGCCACAGCTGCTGCGCCCACGTGCTAGCACTGGTGAGGCCCACACGCCTAGAGCCCGTGCTCCGCAGCGGGAGCAGCCACTGCAATGAGAAGCCCGCGCACCTCAACGAAGAGTAGCCCCAGCTCACCGCAGCTGGGGAGAGCCCATGTGCAGCAGCGAAGGCCCAATGCAGCCAAAAATAAATAAATTAAATAAATAAATTTTTTTTAAAAAAGAGTAACTTGAAAAAGGAGAATGTGGCAGAAGTGTTGCCTGACCAAATAGCAGGACTTGACATAAAATTTTAGTAATTAAAACCATGTGGAAGTATACAGGAACAGGCACATTTTGAAATGCAGTCAAATAAAAAGCCAAACCCACACATGGATGTGATACGACAGAGATGGTAGGACAAGTTGATGGGGTGAGAAGGATGCACCCCTTAATAAACGTTAGGAAAACAAAATAAAATTTGATTTCTTATTCACACCAAACACAAAAACAAATTTTGGATGGGCATAAGGCCTTTAAAAATCTTAAACTCAGTGGGCTTCCCTGGTGGGGCAGTGGTTGAGAGTCCGCCTGCCGATGCAGGGGACACGGGTTTGTGCCCTGGTCCAGGAAGATCCCACATGCCGCGGAGTGGCTGGGCCCGTGAGCCATGGTCGCTGAGCCTGCGCGTCCGGAGCCTGTGCTCCGCAATGGGAGAGGCCACAGCAGTGAGAGGTCCGCGTACCGCAAAAAAAAAAATCTTAAACTCAGTATAAGTCTCTCCAACCTTGGAGAGAATTTCTTTAAAAGTTTTTTTTTAAAGGTAACTATGTGAACAGATGAATGTGTTACTTAATTTGATTGTGGTAAATATCTCAAATCATCATGTTGTACACTATAAATATATAGAATCTTATTTGTCAATTGTACCTCAGTAAGGCTGATGGAAAAAGTTATTTTAAAACAAAATGCAGATTTAAGGTGAGGGCCTCGGCCATTTTGGTGAGTTACTCAGTTTTCCTGGGTCTCTCCCATGTACACATGTTATTAAACTTTTGTATGATTTTCTCCTGTTCAAAAAAAAGATGCAAAGCAAAAGAGTCATAATTTGATCAATTCAAGGTTTTTAAATCAATGTGTGATGAAAAATAACATAAATATAAAAGACAAGCACAATACATGGAGAAAATGCTAAACACACACACATAAAACTATTCAGAATCTATAACGAACACGTATACACCTGTGAATAAATTTTTTAAAAAAAGAAAGAGGTTAAATTAGTGATCGCTAAAGTTCTCCCTGTCTTAATAGCCAAGAATGAGCACAGCAGGTGCTCTGTATCCACAGGTCCACATCTGCGAATTCAACCAACGGAGGATGGAAAACAAACCCTGAGGGCTGACTGTGCTCCACTATTTTATAAGATATTTGAGCATCCGAGGATTTTGGTATCCGCGAGCGTCCTGGAATCAATCCCCCGCGGAAACAGAGGAACGACTGTACTTCCTAATTAGGGTTTAAATATGGATATATGCATTTTCTTGGATATCCTAGTATTCTTTTCGTTCTAAGATGAAATTGCAGAGACTCTGATGGCCCCCAAAGGCCCCGCTGTTTTGCAGCCTAGGACCCCACAAAATGGTCACTTGTCATGAACTTATTCAGGTGTTCAGTGTTCATATCTTTTGTGTATTACCTGATAGTACTATATTCCACAAGCCTTAATAATTTGCCTTCAATCTATTTACATTGTAATTGCCCTCCAGTTTTTTGGTACAGCATGCAGTGAATTCCAGCAAAGAATATGGTGGAGGGAAAAGACTTTTAACATTAGAATTCTTGGTAACTTAGGCTGAGTTCTAACACATGGTTTGTGTAAATCCGTGAGCTGTGACAACCCAGGTGTCCTTCCTTTGGTATCAAAGGAGAAAGTAACAAACCTCCCAAAAGTCCCTTTCCCTCTCTGCCGCCTGCATGCCTACTAATAAATGAGATGTAACACACACCAATGAAGAAAAAATGAAGAAAATAACCAATGAGATGTAACACACACCAATGAAGAAAAAATGAAGAAAATAACCAGTGAGATGTAACACACACCAATGAAGAAAAAATGAAGAAAATAACCAATGAGATGTAACACACACCAATGAAGAAAAAATGAAGAAAATAACCAATGAGATGTAACACACACCAATGAAGAAAAAATGAAGAAAATAACCAATGAGATGTAACACACACCAATGAAGAAAAAATGAAGAAAATAACCAATGAGATGTAACACACACCAATGAAGAAAAAATGAAGAAAATAACCAATGAGATGTAACACACACCAATGAAGAAAAAATGAAGAAAATAACCAATGAGATGTAACACACACCAATGAAGAAAATAACCCAAATCTCCACAGCTCCCTGAGCATGAGACAGAATGTCAAGTCAGGAATATTACTCAGCCGTAAAAAAGATGAAATAATGCCATTTGCAGTGACGTGGATGGACCTAGAGATTGTCATACTGTGTGAAGTAAGTCAGACAGAGAAACACAAATATATGATATCACTTATATGTGGAATCTAAAAAACAATGGTACAAATGAACTTATTTACGAAACAGAAATAGAGTCACAGATGTAGAAAACAAACAAAACAAAGGGGGAAAGGGGGGAGGGATAAATTGGGAGATTGGGAGTGACATGTACACACTATTATATATAAAATAGATAACTAATAAGGACCTACTGTATAGCACAGGGAACTCTACTCAATACTCTGTAATGACCTATATGGGAAAAGAATCTAAAAAAGAGTGGATAGATGTATATGTATAACTGAGTCACTTTGCTGTAAACGTGAAACAAACACAACGTTATAAGTCACCTCCATTCCAATAAAAATTAATTAAAATATAAAAATTAAAAATTAATCACAAAAAAGTGAGTCTTAGCTGTAAGGAATTTAAAATTCCATTAAGCTACTTTAATCCTTAGAATCATAGAAATTTAGAGATAGGATGGGTGTCAGAATCTATCCAGTCCAATCTCTCACCAATATAAGTATCCTCCTAACACACCCCACCCTAACCCCTTTCCAATGACCTTGACAACATACGTACCATAGCGAACAACTTGAGAGTTTGTTATACTAGTAAGGAGCAGGGACTCTGGAGCCAGGTGTCCACTAGCTGTGGGGTCTTGGGCAGGTCACTTAACCTTTCTGTGCCTCCTTCCCTCAACTGCAAAATGAGGATAAAAGTGGTACCTCTTTCCTAACTGTTGGGAGGATTAGGTGAAGTGTGAGAACAGAGCCTAGTCATAGCCAGAACTCCACGGATGCTGGTTATTGTTGATATTATTCTCTTCTTAAGGAATGTTGCCTGTCCTACTCATCTAAAGAGTTACCCAGGTTGGAAAAAAATTAGTCAGTTCTCAATCACCCATTCTAATGAAAAAATGCGGTAATACAGAATATAAATACCACAGACTATGGACAGTCTCAAACCACACTGTCCAGTACTGTAGCCACTAGCCCCATGAAGTTATTTAAGCTTAAATTTAAATAAATTAGAATTAAATAAATTTTAAAATTTAGATCCTCAGTTGCACTGGTCACATTTCACATATGCAGTGGCTCCTGGCTGCCACAGAGGACAGGGCAGGTGATAAAACATTCCCACCATCACAGTCAGATCTATAGGACAACACTGATCTAAAAGCCATATGTGAACAATGTTCCTTCTTACTTCCATAGGACCAGAAGGAAAAATCTGCATTCTCCAGGAACAAGTAAGGAGGGTGATGGGGACTGTGACCCAGAGCAGGCAGGGTAGCAGGGGGCCTTCTTTGGGGTACCATTTCACATCCTGAACCATATATTCTAAGTAATCCAGCTTGGCTTTTTCCTTCATTTAAAAAATATTTTATTTTGCCTTTTTCAAACTCCCTTCTGGAAGAAAAAAAGAAATCCAGCTGAAGACATTTTGATAGCCCAGCATTACCAGTTAAGATACCATTATGGGTGGCAATTGTGACCCATTAGAAGGGGTCATGGTGCATGGCTATATGCACACGAATGTTCCAGTCTGAACTCATTACACATCCACTGAGTCTGTAGCTCAGTGAGATGTCCTTACTTGGTTTTTCTATTACTGTTATCATGGTAGATCAAAACAGACAGATGCATTTACTGGTTTCCCTCTAACGATAATAGAAAGAAGCAGTTTATAAAATCAGATTATATAAAAAAATTACCTAATGATAATAATTTATAAGCTCATTGTGGAATAATGATGTATTCAAGAGTTGTCGTAGTATGATGAAAGAAAGGTAATATGAAAGATTTTCTCTGTGAAGAATGACTCCAGATGAATTGCACTGAGATACAATTCGCTGATAAGACACAATAAGAACCTCTAGAACACTTAATAATAGACGACTCAGGGTGAATTGTGGATTGCAATAAAAGCCCATAAATTAAAAAGTTTCCATATGATTTCTGATAAAAGACGCGCCAAGGTGAAATAACGAATCATTGGAACTGACTGATAGCCTGCTATGGCCCAGTAGGTCGTGCAGAGGAAATTTCTAGGATACTACATAAAATATAATTTCTTATGCCTAGGGATTTTTAAAGCCCAGGTTTCAACTACATCTACTTAGAATTCTTTTTCTGGTGAAAAGAAAATTTTACAAAAGAACAAGTACGGTTTCAGTGGAACTTATTCTGTGTCCCTTTGTGTGTCAAGCCCAAAGTAAATGTGGTAGATGGCGTCCGCAAAGTAAAAACGTCTTGTTAATTTATTGGAAGTGGATGCCTTTAACAAGCTCACAATTTTTACAGACAAAAGAACCCAGGCACAAAGGAGAAGACCGGGGTGCAGGGAAGCTAAGCAAGGCTGTGCCTGTACCGCGTGGTGAAGCCAAGTTTAAACCCAGGCAGGCTGTCTAGAGGTGGAGGGTTTGTGGTCGCTACTCCACAGTTGCCTAAACGTGACACATCTGTACCATGCTACGTGATGCAGCAGCCAACAGGAAGAGGTGATACCTGCAATCCCACCTGGAAAGGCCTTCAAGTAATATCAAGGTAAAAGAAAAAAGGTGGAGAGAGGAGGGGAAGGAAGCTGCAGAATTATAAGTATGATCAAACACAAGAGTCAAATAACTCCTAGAGCACGACTATGCCCTTTGTTCCATGCCTATTTGTACAGCCCAACGCATAGAAACCGCATATACCCCACCTGTCTAAAATATACACCAACTCTAACAGTGGGTGCCTCTGGGGAGGGCAGTGGGAATGGGAGTGGGATGGAGGGTTCAAGTGGGATTTTTTGCTTTTCTTCTCTTCGTGCTTCTTTATTGTTTCACCGCGTCGTCTTCCTCCTAAACATACCTCTCCTGTCATTTGGGTGGTGGTTTCGTCTCCAAACATAACCTAATGTTTCTTGAGAGCTCACCATCTGCCATGCTCTGTACTAAGTGCTTTAATTCATTACCTCATTTAATCATTTCAACACCCCCAGGAGGTAGAAATCACCTTGTAGGCCAGACCCATACTGTGGACACGAGCAAGAGGTGAGGACGTGCGGGCAGAACATGGAGGAAAGTTCCACTTTGGTGAAATTCTTGAGCATTTTGCACTCACAAAATGTCAAGATAAACTACTTTACTTTCATCATATAAATGTTGGACCATTTTGAATGTTAACGGTGTTTTGTGTTATACACAGAGGATTACCACATATAAATAAGCCTGCCAGTGCTCAGGAACTCTGAACTTAATCCTGTTCAGGAACAACATTAGCTCCATTGTACAGGAGATAAAATGAGATCAAGGGGAAGGGCAAGTCAGGGGAAGGGGATTCAGAGGTACAGGTTAATAGGTACAAAAAAAATAAGATAAAAGGATGAATGTAGGGGCTTCCCTGGTGGCGCAGTGGTTGAGAGTCCACCTGCCGATGCAGGGGACGCGGGTTCGTGCCCTGGTCCGGAAGATCCCACATGCCGCGGAGCGGCTGGGCCCGTGAGCCATGGCTGCTGAGCCTGTGTGTCCGGAGCCTGTGCTCCACAACAGGAGAGGCCACAACAGTGAGAGGCCCGCTTACCACAAAATAAATAAATAAACAAATAAAAGGATGAATGTACAGCACAGAGAATATAGCCAATATTTTACAATAACTTTTTTTTTTTGGCCACACCAAGGCTTGCAGGATCTTAGTTCCCCAACCAGGGATCGGACCTGTGCCCTCTGCAGTGGAAGCCTGGAGTCTTAACTGCTGGACCACCAGGGAAGTCCCTTTTTTTTTCTATAACTTTAAATGGAGTATAAGCTCTAAAAATGACGTACACCTGAAACTAATATAATATTGTAAATCAACTATACCTCAGTTTTTTAAAAGTGAGGCCAAGGGAAGTTAAATCACTTTTCCGTTGTCACACCGTTGGGACATCAGTCTGTGCTCTTGAACCATTGAGGAGACCTGGGTATCTTCCCTCTCAAAGGAAAGTAGTACAGATCTGGGTGACCTCAAGTTGACCCATCAGGTGCTATTACCCTGTGCCCACCTTAACAAAGCTGAACGACACGTGCAGCGTGTCTGAGAAGGATGTATTTTTAAATAGTAGCATTTTATTGCTACTGTACACCCAGTAGAATGACTCAAGTGAAAAAGACTGATGATGCCAAATGGTGGTGAGCATGGGAGCATCCGGGACCCTCATGCATTGCTGGTGGGGTTGCAATGGTACAGTCACTGCAGGAAATGCTTTGGTAGTTTCTTACGGAGTTAAACATGTACTTTCCGTGTGATCCCCCAATCTTACTCTTAGGTTTTTATGCAAGAGAAAGGAAACGCTACGTTCACACAAAACGTACACACGAATGCTTATAACAGCTTTATTCCTAAGAGCCCCAAACCGGAAACCACCCAAATGGCCATTAACAGGCGACATCCATACAATGGAATACTATTCAGTAAGAAAGAGGAACTGCTGATACATGCAACAAAATGGCTGCATCTTAAAAGGATTACGCTAAGTGAAAGAAGCCAGACACATACTAAAAAAAAAAAAAACCCTAAATATTATATGATTCCATGCATGTGAAATTCTAGGAAAGGCAAAACAGTAGTGACAGGAAGCAGATCAGTGGTTGACAGGGGCCAGAGATGCAGGGAAAGGTTGACTATACAGCAGCATGGGGGAGCTTTGGGGATGACAGAAATGTCTTATATCTTGATTGTGAGAGTAGGTACCTAATCATATTTATTTGCCAAGCTAATCAAACTATGCAGCAAAAATTCATACACGTTATTGTGTGTAAATTGTTCCTCACTAAAACGGATCAAAAATACATTTTACAATTTTTGAGGAACTGTTCAGTAATCGACTCAATGATGTATTTTTGTTTGTTGATGTCTAATGTATGTCACCTACTAAGAAGATAATCTGTAATTGATAATATTACTATAAATTAAAGATAAGTCCATTTTTATTAGGCATATTCTTTATTCTCTAGAAATTCTAAAAACTATCCAACTGGAAGTCTTCAGCTTCTAAGAGATTAAAAGAAGGCAATAAAGAACACTGGTTTTGGAAGCAAATAGATAGGGGTTCAAATAGCACCTCTGTCGTTTTTCTAGCTGTAAGACTTTGGAAATTTTACTTCATCATTCTAAGCCTCAGTTTCCTCCTCGATTAAATGGGAACAATAATAGTTCTTCTCTCAATTAAATGAGATGGCAATGAGGACCTGAGGGTGGAGGATGGCTCCTCGTTCAGTGCACCTGTCAGGATTCAAGCAAAGTTTTCAGCACTTACTAAATCCTGATACATGGAAGCTACTGATTCTACAGACCCTGACAGATGGACGTTAATTTCTATAAAGTTCTTGCTTTTAAGCTGCTGACATCCGGTAAATATACACCTTACCTTTGAGCCTCCAGAGAGGATAAAGCCTTAAAAAAAGATTTAGATATTATTAAAAGACTAGTGATACTTTTGGCAGATGAGAAAGCAGAGTGAGGGACCGAATCACCTTCCCACAGAGCATCGCTGCTCTGATACCTGGAACCATTCCCAATTCCCCGTGAGATTCAGGCCATGAAAGCAGACGTGGGTTTAAACAGCATCTGGAAGGATTTAATTTTAGCTGTGAAATCCTAGTTACACACGGCAACAAATCTTGGAGGGGGTTGATGGCATTTGGAGATGTGGATTCACAGAATGGGTATTGATCGTCTAATGTGCCTGAAGTGGTTTAATTAAGAAGCCTTCTCCCACACCTCCAAACGTGAGCACTCTTCGCTGATGTATTGCCAGAGTGGTGCCTGGCACGTAGTAGGTGCTTTGTCTCCTGCATCATTTCTGGGTCCGTCCACTCCCTTCCTTCTACACCGCCACCCCCTCATCCATGCCACCACCACCTCTCTCTGGGACCATGTCAGAGCCTGATCACATCTGTCCACAATGCCCCACTGCGTAAAGTTATCCAATGGGATCCATTCTTATTAGGATAAAAACCCATGAAGAGCCAACTCTACCTCTTTTCTCTTGTCCCCCACCTCCCACCCTATCTGCTCTCTGCCCTCCAGCCACACTGGCCTTCTGTCAGTTCCTCTAACTCCCTTGGTCTCTCGAACCACAGGACCTTTGCACAAGATATTCCTTCTGTCAGGATGCTCTTCTCCCATGCCCGCAACCCTCACCTGCTCACTCCTTCCCAGATGCATCCTGTGTCAGCCTGAGTCTTCTGAGAGGCTGACTCCAGGTCAGGATTAGACAGGCAAGAGTTTTATTGGGGAACGTGCCTGTGAAGGGTAGAGATAGAGAGCACCGGATGGGGCAGGGAGAGCCTCAGGTCCTGATGCAGCTCTGCCACCCATGAATGGAGGGAGGGAGGGAAGGGTGGGTTAGGAAGAGCATCCAGCTTCAACCTGGTTCTGAGAAGACTCAGGGAGTCCCCAGCAGAGTGGGAAGCCTCAGGAACTGGCCTCCTTCTACTCCGTAGCTTCACCAAGTATAATCTCCACTCTCCACCTCATGGTGCAACGTGGCTGCTCCAGCTCCAGCCAGTGTGTCCCCTGTCTCAGGCAGAAGGAAGGATAGAGAGGCAAAGGGAAAATATGCAAAGAGCACACACTAGCTGCCGTTTAAGGGAGTTCTCAGGAGCTGCCATCAGACACTTCTACATCCCAAAAAGCCAAAACTTAGTCCCAGGGCCACATCTAGAGACTGGGAAGTGTCACCTTTATTCTGTCATTTGTTCAGCTATAAATTCGGGTTCTGTTCCTGAAAAGGAAAACTGATGTGGGGTAGGAACACCCAGCCATCTCCACCACAGGGCGTATTTCCCTCAACACACGTTGGCCTTTGGAAATGACACCACAGAAAACATAATTCCTTTTCTTTTCTTTCTTTTTTTTTTTTTTTTTTTTTTTTGGTGGCCTCTCCCATTGCGGAGCACAGGCTCCGGACGTGCAGGATCAGTGGCCATGGTTCACGGGCCCAGCCACTCCGCGGCATGTGGGATCTTCCCGGACCGGGGCACGAACCCGCGTCCCCTGCATCGGCAGGCGGACTCTCAATCACTGCGCCACCAGGGAAGCCCCCTTTTCTTTTTTTTTTGAAGTACCTGCCCTTCTGCTTCATGACCCGCACCACACACACAGGACCCCATTGACCCATGGGCATTGGAAAGCCCAATCTCTTTGATTCGACATGAGTAACCTTGGAGATACAGGCATTTCCCCCAAGCCACCAGACTGGGCTCTTCTACCTGTGTGGCAGCCGGGAGGAAGGTGGTGTCTTTCCCAGCCTCAAGGCTGCCATTCTGGAAGGTCTCCCCTTAGTCCCATTTTGTTCCTCTCCTCACCAAGATGCAACAGAGCCCTTCTGTGCTCGGCTCAGATGCAACCACGATTACAGCCTGAGTCCTTCGGAAACGCAGTGAGTCTCAGTGGCACCTCTACTCGTGGAAGCAGGAAGCGAGACAAAGGAGAAGGGGAAGATGCTTTTGCAACGTGAAATAGCGTCAGGGTGAGCCTTCTGTATCATCGACACAGACAGTGGCTTCAGAAGCAGGAGGGTAACTGCGTGATTCCAGCTCCTTGCCGTTTTGAGGGGCTCCCTAGGGAAGACAGAAGTGCAGAAAGGGGTAACACAAGAGGCAAAGTATCAGATGTGAGGACCTGGCATCCGTTTGGCGTTGGCAATAGCCATGTGTGCTCACGGCTAACCAGTCAGAGAAGGAAGATGATTTATTATAAGCCGTTGCAGAATATATTATGCATGGTAGAGGCACGGAAAGGTCTTTGATATGTATCTGAAAGAGCTTCAAACCCATAAAAGAGATAAATTTTGTATGAAGAGTGTCACTGAGAGGCCGGGAAGAATCTCCGACACATCTTCATATCACAGGGAATAATGAAGGGCTCTCTCCTCACACAATCCGGGCATTAATTTCACTTAAAGAGGCCACCATTAGCATATCGACACACAGACTTCACTTTGCAGCCCCTGTGCTACTGGGAAACACAACGAGAGACCACGGTCAAGGCTTCCATCAGCCATCAAGGCCTGGGCATGTGTTTTGTCAGTTGTCTCCCCTCGAAATGCTGATCTGATCTCTGCTACCTTCCTTCTAATCCTCCAAAAACCGCAATGGTAGGGCAGTGAGCTGCCTTCTTTGGCTTTTGTCTTAACTTGCAGCTTCTGGGTAATTCCCAAGGCCTTCTGGGACATAGCACCCCCATCCCGTGGGCACAGGACCCTTCTTTTAGCTTGGTCTTTGTCCCCTCTTATTGAAGGGCTTGTCCCCCTGAGGCAGCTGCCGGCATGGCCCTGGGACCTCACGGTCTGTCCCCTTCATCCTGCTTTCTCTCTCCGGCCAGGCTTTAGGGGAGCAGGTAAGAGTTCTCCGGAGCAGCTCACAGCACTCTGGCACACAACCAGTTACCAGGCAGGCAACATAATATGTGTCGAGAACGCCTCTTGTTCTTGAATTATGGCTTCCTGCTCCAGGCCGCTGCCACTGTTTGAATCGGGCTGCACCTAATTATGGTTTGATTTGCTTTAATAAAGACACATCCAAGTGCGCGGAGAGTTGCGCAAAACAATACCAACAATAATCATAGCAAAGTGTCTCCCTCCACATCTGCAATTAAGACATTCATTGTTAATTGCATTAATTAACCTCCCCCGTGAAGCAGCTGGTGAGGTTTCCACCACAAGGAGGCGAGTAGGACGATTCCCAGAAGCGCCTGGTTAGCAGCTTGAGAGAACGCAACCCGGGTTCCAGAGGACCATGCCTTAGGACGGAGGCACACTTCCGACGAGCTGCCTGCCACCCAGGTGGGACCAGGGACGAAGCCACCCTTCTGCAGGACAAGAGGAGCACACAGCTGATGGAACCGCAAGCCTTGGACGGCTGGAGGGATGGTAAAGCTTACTGAGAGGGAGCCACGGGAGCAACCATAACAATGGTGACACTTGGATTTAGTCCAGCTCTCGAGTCCCCAAAGCAGGAGGACCCATAGAGCAGCCCCTCCGCCAACATCCAAGGGGTGGTGTCTTGCCCTTTGCAAGGCAGAACGGAAGAATTTGGTGGAATCCTGACCCTAAACATTATTGCCCTTTTCCTAGTAGGTTAATGTGATTTTAACGTTTTGTGGAGATGCACAAATACTGTCTCATCCTCACAAGTCCTGGAGACTCCAGGGGCCGTTTGATGGTCCTGATTTGCCGATAAGAAAAAGGAAGCATTCACCCTTTCCAAAGCCGCAGGAACTCAGAGCTGGTGCCAGGCTCCAGATCTCCAGTCCGTGCTCTGTAAGCCCCTGAGTGTACAGCCACCAACTCCAAACTGTTTGTAAAAAATGAGGTGACAAGGCTTCCCTGGTGGCGCAGTGGTTGAGAGTCCACTTGCCGATGCAGGGGACACGGGTTCGTGCCCCAGTCTGGGAAGATCCCACATGCCACGGAGTGGCTGGGCCCGTGAGCCATGGCTGCTGAGCCTGCGTGTCCAGAGCCTGTGCTCCGCAACGGGAGAGGCTGCGACAGGGAGAGGCCCATGTACCGCAAAAAAAAAAAAAAAAAAAAAATGAGTGAGCCTTTGTTTACTACTCAAGGAACTAGATTCCTAGATTGATCAAAATATTTTCTTTAATCTGAACTCACAGCTGTTATACTAATCCTTCAATTTTGATATCTTGGTTAACACTAAGTGCCTTCCATTCTAAAAACCATTGAGTAATATAAAGCATGAAATTTCATGTATTCGGTCCACAGATATTGGTTATGCCTCTAATATGTATCAGACATTGCACTAGGTGCTGGAGATAACACAGATGCAAAAACAAAAGCAGATACAGGCATGAAGCTTACGTGAGGAGGAGGAGGAGGAGGAGGAGGAGGAGGAGGTCTTCCATCCCAAGGGAATATCGACGTGTGACCGTGTATCTGAAAGGAGGGTCCCGTGGGCTTACGAGACGGATCACACCAGGGAGGTGTTTACACGGGAAAGATGTGTGCTTGGAGGGTGGGGGTGCTGGGGGGGCAAAGAGAGGGGGCAAAGGATGACAGGAGAGAGAGGGCAGAGGGCAGTGGTGGGAGGGATTAAAGATGGCCAGCGAGGTTGGAGGGGTGTGAGGTGGGCGGAATGGGTGGGCAGGGGTCCAACACAGCAGGCCCTTGCCATCCCCGCAGTGATGGAAAGCACTGCGTCACCGCTGGAGAGTCCAGGTAGGGGCGCCCCAGGACCAGGCGGGTGGCTGCTGGGTAAAGAAGGTGGCGAGAGGGTCTCCGAGGAAGCTCAGCTGAGTGTGAGCCTCACCTTGACGGTGGAGAGAGGCAGAGGCTCATCAGGAGGTCGCTGTTGAAGGCAGACCAACAGGTTGGGAGTAGATTAGATCTAACAGGTGATGCCGTTAGGTGATGCCTCTGTGTGCTGGAGACCCTGGAGGAGGCCTGGGGGAGGAGAACAGACCGTGGACTTGGTTTGGACGGGAAGGCTGTGGGTGCTTCCGCGTCCCCAAGAGGAGATGCTGAGCTGGGCACACGGGTCCAGAGCCACAGGCCAACCAGGACCGGAATCTGAGAGCCACACCTGTGCAGGTGGAAAGTGAAGCCAGGAAGGTGGGTGAGATCCTCTCCAGAGAAAGTATCGAGTGAGAAGAAACATGGGCTCAGGGCTGAGCCCTAAGCAGGTCCGAGGTTTAATGCTGGAGAAGAAGATGGTGACCTCCCAGGAGAGAAAGGATGGGCAGCAGGGGCCCAGGAGGGAAACCCGAGAGAGTAGAGCGCCCTGCGGGCCACAGAGGACAGCGCGCCTGGAGGAGGAGAGGTCGGGGTAGGGGTCACAGAGGGTTTGAGGAAGTGACGGTTGGAAACCGTCCTTATGGTTTGGAGACCAGAGGCTGTTGGCAATGCCCGTTAAGATGGAGGGAGGGGTCGGGAAGTCGCCCGATGGGAACAAGGAGAGTGGGGAGAGAAGGAAGAGGACAGGGCATTCGGGGGATCTGGTTGAAAATGAGAAGGAGAAATGGGGCAGTGAAATGGGGCAGAAGGAGATTTCATGGGGTTGAAGGTGGGTGGTGTGATTTTTTTTATTGGACTAGAGTTGATTTACAATGTTGGGTTAGTTTCAGGTATACAGCAAAGTGATTCAGTTATACAGATACACGTATATATTCTTCTTCAGATTCTTTTCTCTTATAGGTTATTACAAGATATCGAGTAGAAGGACTTCCCTCGTGGTCCTGTGGTTAAGACTCCACGCTCCCAATACAGGGGGCACGGGTTCAATCCCTGGTCAGGGAACTAAGGTCCCACGTGCCGCATAATGCAGCCAAAAACAATCAAACAATAAATAAAAAATTCTACCAGTGGAAAAGCAGGAGTGGGCAAGGGAGGCGTTGGACAGGCATTATTAAAAGAAGATATTGAGTAGAGTTCCCTGTGCTATGCAGTAGGTCTTTGTTGTTTATTTATCTACTTTATATATAGTAGTGGGTATCTGCTAATCCCAAACTTCTCATTTATCCCCCCCTTTCCCCTTTGGTAACCATAAGTTTATTTTCTATGTATGTGAGTCTGTTTCTGTTTTGTAAATAAGTTCGTTTGTATCATTTTTTTAGATTCCACATATAAGTGATCTCCTGTGATATTTGTCTTTCTCTGTCTGGCTTAGCATGAGAGGAGATTTGAGTGTGATAAAAGCAAATGGAAAAAACTCACCGAAAGGTATACATAAGAATTGTGCATGTCACCATAAGTAAATTTTTACTTGACAGAAAAGAAACCAAACATAAATATTTTTGAAATCTAGTCAATGAAACGCATGCTGAAGCATATAACGTCTGCAACCTCCTTCGAAATGTATTTAAAGGGGAAAAAAAACGATTGGTGGGTGGCCAGAGAAATGCACAGGACGGCATGTGCCAAAGCAAATACAGTACATGTTCGCAGCAGCATCGAGATGGTGAACACATGTGTGTCCTCTATCCAGTTCTTTTACAAAATTGATGGAAAAGGCAACAGGAAGAATCCAGTTGACAGAAACAGACTATTCAAAGGCCAAAGAAAGCAAATTTCCCTAGGAGGTGTGAGGAGATGGAGTTGGTAAAGGGATCTGGCTGAAGAGTTTATAGAAACAAGAGAAAAAGGAAAATAAATCTCTCCACCCAGGCTTTATTAATCAAGTAATGAAGCCATGCGACGCCATGAATGAGCAGGTTTTTTTCTCACACTGGCCATAAATGTGCAACCATGCCCATGACTTAAGGCAAATCTTACAAGGTGGTCCGAACAGGTACTACACAGCTAAAGCCCTCTGAGCTTCCCAGCAGGTGCTCCGTCAGCCTGACCCCTCCCACTACCCGTCCCAAAAGAACAGGAAAGTGGACAGGGCTCAGGCCACGTCCACGCCACCCTTCCTCCACTGTCGACCCACCGTCTTTGGGCCCCTGCGAGCACAAGCTCGGGGGTCTACAGACTGGAGCTCCCGTCCCAGCTGCGCCCCAGGCTGACTTGGTGACTTCAGTCTCCTCCCTGTAAAATGAGAAGAATCACCCCAATCAGTCTGGTTCACTGAAAAGTTTGAGTAAGTGAGGTCTTCCCTATGTAAAATGTCTAGGTCCACCCCGGTCCATAGAAAGTGCAAAGCCCAGATTCCTCCTTCCCGAAAATGTGAAGTCTAGGGGCGATTCATGCACGAGTCTGCACTGTCTTCATTCAAAGTATACTTTATAATGTTCGAAAAAGCAGCGGTTGCTTATGTTTTGCAATTGCTTTTGCTCTCTGCTCACATCTCGAGCTGCATAAAAAGCATCATCTCTGGTGTCCCCGAGGCCTCGGGTCGTGTTCCTCGTCCACATAAAAGCCCATTCGAGAATCATTATAACCCAAGCGGCTTTCAGATGGGCGGCTTGTCACTTGTGAAGGTCCCAAAGCAGTCACGGAGAAGCGCCCCGGAGCCTTGCTTTCTTCCTCGGGCCAAAGATCCACCTGCTGTAATTAGCAAGATTGGTCCCAGACCTGACTACGTCTGTGGCCACAAGACCAAATGAAGCCCTTTGACATTCCACACGGAAAAAGCATCTCTCTGATTTTCTGCTCCCATATCTGAAAAGCCACCTTCAACGAGGTCCGTGGAAAACTGCAATTCATTAACGATTTCAACAGAAAAAGAAAATCTCAAAAGGCTTGTTGACAGCCACGGTAGCCATGGTATAACCTCATCCTTATCTTTCATTAGGCTGCTTTTATTAGGAAAAGAAAAAAGGCGTTTGTTTTCATGGACATAACCTCACAGAATGCTTTCATACACAAGAAGCACAAGATGAAAAAAACACACTTATTGGAGGGACCCCAGCTATACTTGAAAATGCTAGGGAAATCTTCACTTTCCATGGAGAAGTCATGCTTTCCTCATTATTGGGACAAGCCAGTCTTTGGTAGCTATTGGCTAGGTTCATGTAGGGCCAGGGGTAAAAATGCCCTTAATTCAATGTATACAAACCTCTATAATAACCCACTCGAGGTAGAGGTTTAACCTCCTACGGCTCAGCTGTGCTCCCAGTACAGACACAAATGCACACCCCGCTCCAATGTCAGTCCTTCCTTAAAGCAGGAACATTTGCAGATAATGTTGATGGATTCGAGCAACCACGGCAAACTGAACGGGCAGGGGATGAGCAGGTGTATGCTCTTGGCCTGCCGGCAGCTTCTCACCTATAGCCTGGGTGACAACGGCATCTGGGAACACCGCAGACTCATGCCCAGATGACTCTTGCCCCCTTTGGCCTGCACAATGTTTTATGTTTTGTTTGGTTTGGTTTTTAATGAACCACCTATATTTTAAAATCCTGATATTTCAGATAAATATCTGGATATCCAGCTTTCTCGTGAAAAATCAGGAGCTCTGACAAAATAGAGTACCTAGGGCAGCACCAAGGGATGCCATGGGGAGCCCTAGCCCCCCAAAACCCACCCCCAAATAAACATGAAATCTCTGACTCTAACCTCAGCCCCCCATCGCAAGCAGAAATGATGGGGCCCCAACCCAATCAGGCCTGAAGTCCCAGAGTAAGACGCAGCTGGAGTGGTAGCCAAGCCCCCTGCAGACGAGGCCGCTTGAGTCTCCCCAGACCTCACGTGGCCCGTCCGGCCCCTGGGGACATTCACTTTTGAGACCCAGGGTCCAGGTGAATGGACAGACCGGAAATGATGGCAAAATGCCCTCAATTCTCATTACCTGCAAATTCAGCTACTTTCTCACATTTATGTGGAATCCCAGATCACGAGGAACAGCAGAAAACGGGAGTGTCTCAAAGCGCCCGTTCCCCGCTGAGAGTGAACGTGCCCCACTCTGCCCCTCCCCGTGCGTCACAATGAAACAAGCGTCCTCCCCGTGCTCTGTTTCGGGCCACCTTTTTTCGAATGTTGTGCTTTCGGTGGCTGATTTCACTATTTAAAAGGGCCCCCCAGGGGCTTCCCTGGTGGCGCAGTGGTTGAGAATCCACCTGCCAATGCAGGGGACACGGGTTCGAGCCCTGGTCTGGGAAGATCCCACATGCCGCGGAGCAACTAAGCCCGTGGGCCACAACTACTGAGCCTGCGCGTCTGGAGCCTGTGCTCCGCAACAAGAGAGGCCGCGACAGTGAGAGGCCCCCGCTCGCCGCAACTAGAGAAAGCCCACGCACAGAAACGAAGACCCAACACAGCCAATAAGTAAATAAATAAATAAATAAAATTTAAAAGGCCCCCCCCAGACATAGGGCTGAAGGGCCGCCACGTGTCCTGAGCGCAGGAGGGCTGGGCCGTGCCTTCTTGAGAAAATGCAGGTTAGATAAGCTTCCTTCGGGCATGAGTCGCACTGCTGCTGGCCGTGAGTTTAATGTCAATGAATCGACGTATATTAAATAAGGCATCTTTAAAAAGAAACACACGAGAAGAGGTTGTGTGTTGGTCAGCTGACGAAACATTGTGACCAGAGGGTACCAGGAGCAAAGATTCAGTGCTCCTGCCCACCTTACAGAGTCTACTGTCCATCAGGGTGGCCACTAAGGGGCCTCCAGGGAAAAGTTTAGGATGGGAGTGATTTCTCCGTGTCCAGGGGGCCAGGTTGCAGCTGATTCAAGGAAAGACTATGAGATGTGACCTGGGGCCCAGGCGTGGAGGGGCCCCTGGTCCCAGCTTGGGAGTCAACTTGGAGGCTGCCCTGCCCTTCGAGGGCCCCCATTGCCCTGTGCTGCCCATGCTGGACGCATTTAGCTGTGTCTGGGTGCCTGTATGTGTTCCCTCCTTCCCACTGATGGAGTGCAAATAAATAGGTCTTTATCCACAGAGTGGTCCAGATAAGAACCCCTGGGAAGTATTCAATGTCTGGGGAAGGGAGAGGTGTGGGGTAAATGGGTTTTTATATCTTCAGGCTTTTTCAGCTTTCTCTTTTAATAAAAACACACCATTGTAAAGCAATTATACTCCAATAAAGATGTAAACAATTTTTTTTAATTTAAAAAAATAAAAGGTACCAACTCTGCAAATAAAACCTTGGGCTACCTGGCTTTTAATCATTAACCAAGGGCTGAAATCAGCTGGATCCCCGATTTCACCCCTTAGTTTTCCTTCAAAATTTGGTGGGTCTCTTTCACTGGGGCCAGGGAGGAAGTTGGGGGAGGGAGAGGACAGCAGTACTCGGTGAAGATCTTAGAACTTTAGATGCTCGGTCTGGGCCCATAACAGTAATCTGCTTCCACGTTGTTCTAAAAATGGACACGGGATTTGCTTTAATCAGGTGTGTGGGGTAAAACACACAAACATGGAAATGACCGTCAGGAGAGAAGAAGTTTAAACTCACAGGTCCCTAGAAACAGGAGACACAGCACGCAGGGCCATGGAGGGAAGCACCAGGGTGGGTCCGGGGGCAGTGGGGTGAGAGGGCAGAGCAGGGCCCAGAGCCTTTAAAGGGGTTTTCACGGGAAGGAATGGGTGAGGCAGGGTAGGTACCTGAGGAAGCTTAGGATTGCACAGTTTGAATCGTTTCAGGGAGCTCTGGGCTATAGACGTGGTTCCCAGTTTCCCAGGACCTGGCCCGGGGGTGATTTAGGGCAGGGGGAATATGGGCAGCGTATGTGTTTGATGAGGGAGTCAGTTGGGGTGTGGGCTCTGGGCCAGTTGGTCTGTGCTCACGGGGTAGTGGTCTGCTCTTTCTAGGAATTCACTAGCCCTGGAGGGACAGTCTCTCCAGCATCAAGGCCCCAAATGCCATAGAGAAAATACAAAAATATAGGGGGGAATTCCCTGGTGGTCCAGTGGTGAGGACTCCACACTTCCACTGCAGGGGGCACAGGTCCCATCCCTGGTCAGGGAACTAAGATCCTACATGCCTTGCAGTGCAGTCAAAAATAGAAATAAAAAAATAAAAAATAAATAAGAAAATATAGTCAATACACGTGTTATTTTTCTTATTAACCATTTAAGATCTGCTGAGATTTGAGGATGGAATTTTTAAGAGAAAAGAGAGGCTGGGAAATGTTTCCTGGTGTGGCCACCGGCTGTAAGAACACACGTTTATTGTACATCAGGCATTGAGCTACATCCTGGGGTTACGAAGATAGACAAGGGTCCTTCCCCGCCCCACAGCTGTGGGAGGGGGAGAGAGAAAAGAGCTGGGTTACAAGCAGAAGCAGCAGGTGCCACAAGACAGGTAAGGAGCACATGTAGAGGAGCTCAAGGGCTGACACACCCATGCTGGGCTTGCCGAGGGCACCGCAGGAAGCGGACAGAGGGGGCCGAGGATATGAAGCCAGGCGAGTGCGGGGTGTGCACGGAGCACGTGACTCCTGTTAGCTGTCCGAGACGCACTAGCGCCATCAGATGAATAGGCCGTGCCCACGGAACATGAGAGCATCACGAGGCGGAGACCAGAAGACAGGGCCAAGAGCCACGGGAGGAGGCCTCCTCCACGCTCATTCCCAAGAGCTAAAATCCCTCCAGAATGGCTCACCAGCTGGCTTGTGAGGCCGGGATCCGGATGGTATGGCACAGGATGGAGCTGGGCGGGGGAGAGCAAAGGAGAATGAGAAGATGGCAACACCCGGAGACCAGCGCCGGAGAGAGAGCAGGATGGATGCTTAAAGGGGAAAGATCCACTTTCTTCTCCAAAATCTAAGTAACGCCCCAAGGCTCATAATGACGGGGTTGCACATTGAGGAAGATGCAATACTCTCCCATTGCCAGAAGAGGCAGCAGAGCTCACAGATGAGCACGCAAATTTCATCCAAAAATGGGGGAGAAAAAACTGGGGCCCCTTGTCAGTGTTTGAAAAGATGTTTGGCCACAGTTCATACTTTTAAAACTCTCATGAAAATGCACATTGAGATACAATGTTTCACTTATCTGATTGGCAAATAACACAAGGCTATTTTGGTGGAGGTGAAACAGACACAAATGGAGGATGGGTACAGATTGGCTAAGCCTCTGCAGAGAGCAAATTGTATTCTTCTCAGCCAGTAATTTCACTACCAGGAATGAATCCTGTGTGTGTCCTCACACGTGTGCACGATGACAATTGTACAAGGCTGTTCATTGTAGCATCGATTGTGATAGCAAAGATTGGAACCAACCGAGGTGTCCATCAGGAGGGGACAGAGGAAGTAAATTACAGCACATCCACACAATGGAAGCCACGAAAAGAAACCTGTGTTTCTGCATAATAGCATAATCTCCCACTGGATCAGGAAAAACAGATGCAGAACTATGTGTATCATGTACAGTTGTTGATGGTTTTTGCAGACACATGTTTTGGCTTCTGCAGAAACGATCTCTGGAGGGATGCAGGAGGTATAGTGACCTGGGCTGGCTCCGTGAAGAATGGTGTGACCGGAAGACAGAGGGAAGAGGGAGATTGCACTGTAGACTCTTTTGTCATTTTTTTGAATTTTGAACCAAAATATAATCTTTTTTAATTAAAAATAAAACAGAAACTCCAGGGCCAAGAATGCAGTTATAGGTCCAGACAACACCCTACTTCCCACCACTGACCCTTGTCCTGCCTCTTCCTTCCATTCAAAGTTTATAACCCTCCCCCTCTCAGTGCTCCCTCAATGGGCTGATTTCTAACACTCCTCATTTTCACAAGCTTTTGCAGTTCAGATTCGAGTTTCTGACTTGAACACGATGTTGGAAGCATCTGGGTAACTCTCCTGCAGGAAACCTCACATATGTGCACAAAGTTACATGTACAAGGGATTCCCATAAAAGGGACACAAACGACAACAACATAAATGTGCATCAGTGGGGGGGGGGGAGTCAAACAAATCACGTTACATCCACACCCCCAAACACTAGGGGGCAGTATTTATATTTTAAAACTTATCTAGGGGCTTCCCTGGTGGCGCAGTGGTTGAGAGTCCACCTGCCGATGCAGGGGACACGGGTTCGTGCCCCGGTCCGGGAAGATCCCACATGCCGCGGAGCGGCTGGGCCCGTGAGCCACGGCCACTGGGCCTGTGCGTCCGGAGCCTGTGCTCCGCAACGGGGGGGGCCACTGCAGTGAGAGGCCCGCGTACCCAAAAACAAAACAAACAAAAACTTATCTAAAGTTTTTATATCCAAAACACATGTGTATATATATAATATCTGTATATATAAACTTTTAAAAATACATAAATATAAAATTTACATAGAAACACAAGTGAAGTATCTATTTTTATAAATACGTATACACATATGTCACATGTACACATATATAGTATATAGTTCTATATGTCCACATTTCTAGATACAAATAAACAAGTACACATAATATACACATAGGTAACTTTTAAATGGATAGAATTAGTGTGGAAATGTCCCCTGAGGTGTAGCAGAATTGGAACTAGGGACAAAAATGCAGGGCAGCATAGACTTTTTACTCTATAAATATGCACAGGCTGAAATTTTACTTGTGTGTCGGGGTGCGTATGTGTGAAAATATACATAAAATAAAATTCACCTTCTTCACCACTTTTAAGTGTACAGTTCGGTGGCATTAAGGGCACTCATACTGTTGTGCAACCGTTACCCCCAACCACCTCCAGAATTTTTTCTTCTTCTCAAACTGAAACCCATCAAAGAATGACTCCCCATTTCCCCTTCCCTCAGCCCCTGGCAACCACCCTTCTGCCCTCTGTCTCTGACTCAGTACTCGAGGTGTCTCCTGTAAGAGGAATCCTACAGCATTTGTGTGTGCGGCAGCCTGATTTCACTTGCGGAGGTTTGTAAACAATAAGAATCAACTTCTGGGTACCTGACATGATGCATCTCGGCCACTAGAGGACACTAGATATCGCGAAATGTGTCCCAGGTTTATTCGGGGAGGGGGAAGCGGCTCCTTCACCTCTTTCTCTAGTGGGGCATTTGCACGTTCCGGGAGGGGGAACTAAACCTGAGCTCTTAGGGAGGGCTGGGCTTGGCGGGCAGCCTGAGGCCTCCTCCCCCCGCGCTTCCCCGACTGCAGGGGGTTTGGGGAGGATGGGAGGCATTTTTTTCCAGCCAGGACCACAGCTTCACCCCGGTGGGTTCCACGCGGTGCTGCCCCAGCGCAGAGAGCAGAGCTGGCAACTGAGCACATTTCCATGAGCGAATCCTCCTTCCTTCATTCCAGGGGGACCCTGAGAAATCTGGGGGGGCATTTGTGGCTGTTCAATGCTAGTGGAGAGAACACCTGGCCTTTGGGTGGGGGGAGGCCAGAGACTAGAAGTGACCAAGATTCAGCCTGAAATGCATGTGTGTGAACAACCGATTTCTAATTCCCCGCCCTAGACCCTAACTCTGTCTGACACAGGCGCATAAGGGGTTATCACCAGGTTAATATGTGCTGAGTTAGGCAGAACCCAGCTACAAGGTGAGTCCGAAATTTTACCGAGTTTTGCACCGGGTTGGAAAACCATGGCCGGATGACCAGGCAGCTGGTGGAGTCTGAGTGACCCACAGCACACTCCAGGCTTGGTCTGGATTTGGGGCTGTGACAGTCACAGCCTGACAAGACAAACACCAGACCACTTCATTGTGTCAAATATATACATATATATAAATTTATCAAAAGTTACTTTTTTACTTCCTTTTATTTCTCCTTTATATTACAGAAAGAATATTATTTTTAATGATATGTGTGAATAGATTATACTATCTATGAATTTCATTTCAAGACAGTAAAGACACTTTTTAAAATATTTGTGGTCCCCTACCCTGGCTTTACATCAGAATCATCTGAGGAGCTTTTTAAAAGTGACATCAATGGGAATTCCCCAGCGCTCCAGTGGTTAGGACTCTGCGCTTCCACTGCAGGGGCCACGGGTTTGATCCCTGGTCGGGGAAGTAAGATCCCGTAAGCAGTGAGGCATGGCCCAAAAAAATGTTGTAATAAAATAAAATATAAATTTAAATGACATCAATGACGCGGTCCCACCCCAGACCAACTGAATCAGAGTTCGCCTGGGTGGGATCCAGCACCAATATTTTTTAAAAAGCTCCCCAAGGTGGTTCTGATGCACCATGAGGGTTGAGAACGCTGCCATTCCCCAGTGGTCTCCCCTGGACCAGTGACTCTCCACCTAGGTTCTCACCAAATCGTCAGGGAAGCTTTAAAAATGCTGATGCTGGGACCCCACAGCAGAGGTTCTGCTGTAATTGGTCTGGGATGCAGCCAGAGTATCGGGATTTTTTTTTTTTTTAAGGTCCCCAGCTGATTGACATGCAGCAAATTTGAGAGCCATTGAAGGTGTACATTCACCTTCAAGCACCAAAAATTAACACCCCCTCACTCAGTGCTCCGCGCAGAATGCTGGGCAGACCAGCCACTTCAGCTTGGCCGTGTTAGAAATTTTAAATCTGGGACCCCACCCCAGACAACGGTATCTGAATCTCCGGGCTGCGGTCCAGGTATCCGTATCTTAAAACCTCCTCCATGTAGTACTTTTGCATGCTAAAGTTTGAGAACCACTGTCCTAATTCTTACACAAACACAAATTCATCTGAATCATGGCCTGAATTTTTAAACTTTCTGCAGAATTCTTGCTAGTTGAAGATTTGTTTGCTAGCCACTGCTTTTCATTCCCATACCAAACCCCATTTCCCATAAAACCATCTGCACAACGTGTACCAAAGAATCAGAGCCACAGAAGGCAGAAGAATGAGGCATTGGTGCAAAGATTTCCAGGAGGACCGGAGAAATCCATGGACCCCCTGAGAAACTGCACAAACTCAGCTGTGAGTGGGAGAAATTACCTGATGTGGGGAAGGGTTTGACCTCAGGTCACCTTCATTCAGCTTCCAGTTTGCCAGGGTCTTCAGCAGGTCCTTCACTTTCCTGCCCCTGCTTCCTGGTAACCCCAGCAGCAGCAGGAAACTTTGTGAAAGACAGGAGTAATGGCAACAGATCTTCGTGTGCAGCCTTTGGCCCTTGTAAAGAAATGCAACCAAGGATCCTGTGTTAAGAGAAGCAAGCCATATTCATTCATTCCCTAAAGGAAGTGGTCCTTACTTATGACTGCCCCTTTGTCCCCAAAGAGCTCAATATTAGGGTCCAACTGCCCCCAAGCAGACATAGCTGCTTCCGTTTACTCTTGCCCAACTGGCACCAAGGGATGCTCAGTGGTGGTTCCAGAAACATCAGTCTCGGTTTCACTTCAGCAGGGGCAGGTCAGCCATCTGCGGGAACAGCTCTGAATCCTCGCTCCAGATGCGTGCAATGCCATCCCGAATCTTGCCTCCCATTCTATCCCCAGGACCCAGCATCATGTTTGGCCCACAGGGTACTCAATAAATGCTTGAGTGGATAATTGATTTATTAACATATGATCATAAAAATCATTACCATTTATTGGACTCCTAGTGTGTACCCAGCTGAGGGCTCACTGCTTCACATACGGTTGTTTCATTTAACCCTCCTGACATCTTCAGGAGGTAGAGGGACTGTCAGCAAATATGACATATAAGGACTTTGAGAGCTCAGAGAAGTCAAGAGAGTAGCACAGGGTTGCACAGCCTGTCAGCAGGGCCATGACTCACACTGAAGACAGTCAGACTCCAAAGTCTGTTTTGGCAAAGGTTTTGTAATATAATTTTGTAGTTTATTATGTACTTTTTGTGAAACTGATCACTTATGTGATTTTTATCTGATTGTAATTTTGTAATTGTAAATTTTTGTAATTATGTAATTAAATTTTTTAATTTAAATTTTTGTAATTATGTAATTTACAAAATTATAATTTTGTAAAATTTAATGTAATTTGGAAGGTGGCCTTCTTTATGCAATGAGGCTGCACATGTGTACTTTCCATATAACACTAAGTGAGAAATAACCCCGATCTTTTAGAATCTCTTCTGGAAAATGGAAGAGGGTGTATTCTTTCACTCATCTTATGAGGCTGACACAGACTTGGTACCAAAATTCATAGTAGAAGGAAGAAAAATCACACATCAATGTTATGCATGAATGTAGGTGCAGAACTCCAAAGCAAAAAAAAAAAACTATCTGAATCCAGTGATATAAAATAGGAAGGTTTCTCATTACTGAATTTAGTGTATCTCAAGAATGCTAAGTTGGTTTAACGTTAGAAAATCAATGTAATTCATCACATAAAGAAGATAAAGCCAAAAAAAATCACGTGATTATTTCATAGATGCAAAAAAGTTGCTTGATAAAGTGTAACGTTCATTTATCATTTAAAATAAACACTATCAACAAACTAAAAGAAAATAAGGTGATTTATTAATGTGATAAAGTGTACCTACAATAAACCTTCAGCAAACATCAAACTTAGTAATGAAACATTAAACGCTTTTCTTAAGAACTCAGGATGAAACCCAAAGTGCCCACAATAACTATTTCCCTTCAACATTTGCCATAGAGGTTTTAGCCAACAAGTGAGACAAGAAAAATATATACAAGGCATAAGGATTTAAAAGAAAGGAGCAAAATTATGGTTATTTTGCAGATAATGTGATTGTGTACATAGAAAACTGAAAGAATCTGTGAGATTAAAAGTGATAAGAGTTTCACAACGTTGCTCATTGCAAAATCAATATACAAAATCAATTGCAGGGCTTCCCTCGTGGCGCAGTGGTTGAGAGTCTGCCTGCCGATGCAGGGGACATGGGTTCGTGCCCCGGTCCGGGAAGATCCCACATGCCGCGGAGTGGCTGGGCCCGTGAGCCATGGCCGCTGGGCCTGAGCATCCGGAGCCTGTGCTCTGCAACGGGAGAGGCCACAGCAGTGAGAGGCCTGCGTACCGTGAAAAAAAAAAAAAATTGCATTTCTCTACCAGTATGAACAGTTAGACTACGAAATTAAGAGAAAAAGATAACATTTACATCTGCATCCAAAAAAAAAGAAAAAAAAGTCAAGTACCTAGAAATAAATCTAACACAAGGTTTCAAGACCTCCTCTAGGCAGAAAACTGTAGAAGTTTATTGACAGAAATTAAAGAATACCTAAATAAATGGAGAGCAACACCATATTCATGGATTGCAAGACTCAATAGCATGAAAATACCAATCCTACCCTAAACTGGTGTTTTAAAATCCCAACAAGCAGATTCTAAAATTGATACAAAAATAAAAGGACCAACAAGAGACAAAAAGAAGAGGAAAAAGGAGAGTGGATTTGCTCTACCCAATATCGACTTAAATAGTACTATAGTAATTAAACCAACAAAGTCTTGGTTCAAGGATGGAAAAACAGATTAATGGAATAGGACAAAATGTACTTAAAGAGACCCAGATATATATGGACACTTGATCTATGACAAAGGTAAAGTTGAAAGGCAATGGGGAAAGGACAATCTTTAAAATATGTGTGGCTTGGACAATTGAGCATCCAAAAATATATATATGAAATTGGACTCTTACCTTACACCACCCACAAAATTCAATTCCAGGTGAATTCTATGAGAAAAGCAAAAACTGAAAGACAAAAAATAATAATAAAGGTTTCAGAAGGTATCATAGGAGACTATCTCCTGGAGTATAGAAAGATTTCTTAAGACACACACACACAAATACTAATCATAAGGGGGAAAACTAATAAATTTGACTACATTAAAAAATAAGAATTCTATCCATCAAAAGACACCATTAAGAGAGTTAAAAGGTAAGTCACAGAGTGGGAGAAAATATTGGGGGTACCCAAAACTGACATAGAGCTCAAACTACATAAAGAATGCCTACATCAGTACGAAAGACAGGAAATCTCATAGAAAAATGGACCAAAAAACCACCTTGAATGTATACTTCACAAATGGAATCCAAATAGACATATGAGAGATGCCCAACCCTACTAGTAATCAAGGAAATACAATTTAATATCATGTTTGTATTAGGCAAAAACTAAAACAATCCGAATGTCTGTGAACTATAAATAAATAAATTAAGGTATAGTCATGCAACAGAATACTGTGCAAACAATAAAAATAAATGAACCATTATCACAACACAATAATACGGACGAATCAAAAATTAAAAACCAGATGCAGAATGATACAATGTACGGTTCCATTTACAGAAAGATCAAAACCAGGCAAAAGTAACTGCATGTTTAGAAATTAATACTTAGTTGCTGAAACTATGAATAAAAGCCAAGAAATGATTGCAGTAGGAGTCGGGTGAGTGGTTACCTTAGGGAGTGTTTGTCAGGAAGGTGAATGCAGGTTCTTAGAGGGGCTGTTCTATGATATTATCTACATAGGTATGGTGATTACATAGGAGTTTCACTTTTCTGTGTGTTACATTTCATAATAAAACTATTTTCAAAAACAGAAAAATGCAGCGATGGATACTCTTGTGCCTGTCTCCTGGTGTGACGTGTAAGCACCTCTTTAGGGCATATATTGGGAGTGGAATTGCTGGGCCATTGCAGAGTTCATATTTCCAAGATGGCTCCCAGTGATTTCCCAAAGTGGCTGCACCACTGTAAATACCCGCCAAGCAGTGTTTGACATGCTCAGCAAATCACACCTTCACCAGCACTTCATATCAGACTTCCATTTTGCTGCTCCCAGGAATACAGAACGGTACCTCACTGTCGTCTAAAAGATGTCATTTCATTGCATCTCACTGATCACAAATGACCCGGAGAATCTTTACTTGTATTTCTTCACCTTTTATTTATTCAATCTTTTCTCATGTAGGTGGGACTATTTTGGGGTTGTATAAGAGAGTCTTTCCTACCCTGAGGTTAGACATCCTATAATTTCTTTGAAAAGTGTTTTTTTTTTTACTGTTCTCATTTTTATCTCATCTATCTAGAATTAAGTTCAAGTAGGTTATGGAATAGGGATCTAATTTCTTTTTTTTTTTCTATATGGACAAACAATTGGTACAGCACCATTTGTTGAATAACCCATACTTGCCCCAGGGATCTGTCATATGTCAAGTTTCTATATAATGGTGGGTCTGTTTCTGGACTCTGTTCTCTTCCGTTGGTCTATTTGCCTGTCCTTGTGCCAATTATCACACTGATTAATTACTGTGGTTTTGTGATAACTCCTGCTATCTGGTAGATCAAGTTCCCCAATACTATTCTTTTCTAGGAGCATCTACCTTCTTTTTTTTTTTTTTTTCTTTTTTTGGCATGTGGGATCTTCGTTCCCCGACCAGGGATGGAACCCGCGGCCCCTGCAGTGGAAGCACGGAGTCTTAATCACTGGACTTCCAGGGAAGTCCCTTTGTGGCTCATGGGCAGCCATTGCGGAAATGCTTCTGGATTCTTTTAGATGGGGGATCTGAGTCTTCTAGAAGAACAAATTATAGCTATCTTGAAGCCCCTCATAGGTGATTTGATCCTCACACTTGAAGCCTTGTGGGTCAGTGATACACCAAGGGCAGGGCAGGGGGGCCTTATCTGTGGAAAACTGATGGAAAGTCCTCTCGTTTTCATATCACTGTGGCCCAGCAGCTCTAAACAACATCCAGAATAAATTACTCCTCTCTGAAAACAAAAAGTCTCTTTTGATCAAAGTCCTCAACAATGACTGTGATTACTGATGAGTTTTAATTACCTATGTGTCTGTAAGCTTCTAATTGGCCCATTTTTATTACTTAGCCTCTAATAAACATTACGTTCTCCACGGAAGTTGAGCCAGAGAATTCTCAGTTACACCGTTGGCTCCTGGCCCACGTGGGCTCAGCTGCAGGCTGTTTCTGACTCAGGAGTTCTCCAGCTCAGGGTGGCTGGAGCTCACTGTGCCTGAAGGTGCAATCCAGTCTCCAGTGCCTAGGGTACCATGTATTCAAACGTCAGCAGTAGATTCCAGATCAACCATCACCATCTCGGCGCAGTGCTTAGAAAAGCAAAGAAGCAAAGCTCGAGTTATTTCAGCTGCTCATCCATGTGACCACTTGGAGCTTTTATTTGTGTTTAAAAGTCAAAACAATGAACAGAAGGCAAACTATGATGAGGACTTATTTTGGTTTGGAAAGTGCACAACTGAGTTCAAATTTGAAAAATCATACTAACGTGAATAATAGCTTTAAAGTTGAAATTTGTTCTTATGCTTTAACTATTTGTTTTAGAACTAAAGAAAAAAGTCAAGAAAATATCAATAACTACTAGTTCTGCCTATTCCCTGATGATCACTGAGAGCAATTTTGTCTTTTAGAAGAACACGTGTCACAACCTGATACAACAGATACATCCAGAGGCAGATGGTAGCTCTAAGGTAATTGTTCCTCCCATTTCCACAGGAGCACTCTGATGGGGAGAGTTGAAGACTTGGGGACCCCACAGTCCAGGCCAGACCTGCACGCTTTCCCAGGACCCAGGGTCCATGCAGTGCTTCCCACTGCCTTGACAGAGAGCCGGACTGGTCCCCACACTGTGGGCGTGTCCAGCCCAGACCGGGGGCACGGGCAGTGCTTGTCTTCCAGTACAGTGTTTTGCTCCAGTGAACTCAGGGGGAAGTAACTTATATAAACACTGACCGCGGCTAAAAGGCCTCGGAGTACGGACAGGAGGTCAGAGTCCAACAAGATGCAAGGTGAGATGCAGTCAGCTGGAAATCACAGCAGAGCCTGGGTGTCTGTGCTGTGTCTGGTCCTCAGACCCTGGAGGACACTGTCTTTCCTCCACAGCATTGTCCCCTATCTGTGGCGGTCATGGTCACGCCCTGTCCACATCCTCTGGGCTCTCACATCCACACGGCAAGGCTGTTCCCTGTAAATGCCTGCGGCTCTCCTCCCCCAAGAGATGCTCCTCCATGGGAGCCCCTCTCCCTGCCCACAGGCAGAGTCCTGCCCAGAATCAGTCATCAACCTGGAATGTTGAGACTGGTGGTTAGACGCCGAGCCCTCGCTGTTCTCCCCCGTCGCTGTCCCCCAGCAGAGCCTCTCCATCACGCACCCTCAGCGCTGCCCTCCCTCGGCGTCATCCTCCTGTTCCTTGCCTAGCATCACCTCCGAACCAAGCCACCTGTGCTCTGTCCCATGTCTCAGGACCTGCTTCTGTGCATTTCCACATGAAGACGGTATTAACACATCTTTGTTCACTCAGTGGCTAGAGCCCCCTGCCTAGCAGTTACTCAGTAGAGTTCACACCAGACCGAGCAGCAGCTGCGTGGGACAGTTCTCATCCAATCCTTGTCTGTGGCTCTGTATCGCTAAAAGCAGCACGGAGTGGAAGCCCTCCCTTGGGCTGGATTTCTCACTGAACCTTTAACCTGGGGAAGCACTGACCTAATTTGGGGGGGAGGGCGCTGTAGAGATGGCCATACTTCTCCTTTGACCCCCGAATCCTTGCCTTGGAAAGTAGAAAGTCCAGGGTGTAGACATCTCTACGAACCTGAGCTACGGGGTGGGAAAAAAAATCACATCTTACCTCCAATTGATCCCACACCGTCCCTGGGAACATTCGTCCTCAAGGCATTTGTGGGTATTTGAAAAGCATTACCTTACAATCACTTCCTTTTACCACAGACCTTCTCAGAGCCTTTAATGCGCTGCTGTGCTGTTCCCTGCGAGGAGCGTCATTAATGCAGCACTTTTACAAAGCAATCAACAGCTTCCCCACACACACATTGCTTTTAAAATTCAAAACACTTGTTACTACTGTGCAGGTTCGTGTTCTGTGGACGGTAGGTGGGGAAAGGTTACACATGACATTTACATCAGGGTGTCTCTTTGGCACCTGAAATTGAGCACAGCATCATTCCTGGGGCCCCTGCACCCCACATCAGCATGTCAAAGTCTCCCACACCCCACCCAAACCTTCAACGCTGGTCAGTGACCACCTCCAGGTTCAAATGGCTGCTCCCTCCAGAGCCTTTTAAGTCTTTTATTCCTTTTTGAGAAAACACACCCTGAAGAGCCCTCCCGTGGCTCCAGTCTGGGCTGCCCCAGCCCCTGCCTGGTTTCCTGACCTCCAGTCTCTGTCCCAAACCAATGCCTGCACATCACAGCTTGTCACGCTCCTGCTTCTGGAGCCGACTTCCCGCCTGAATTAAGTCAAATCTAAACCTCCTTTTTCTGGATGCCATCGACTCATCCCCTGTCCTTCCTTCACCTCAGTCCCAGCCAGCTCACAACATCATTTCCTCCTTTCTTCCACATGAAACCCCTCCTCCAAATATACTTTTGCAATGTTCCACAAAGTTAGGCCCTCCAGAAACAACAGAGAGTCTGCAATCTGACACTAAACCATCATATGACCCTTTTGGTTTGGGTGTTTTAGTGATTGTCTCCACCCTCAATCACTAGTCCCCTTGCAGCCATGATCCATCTCTCTGTTTGGGGTTTGAAGGTGATAGGTCTGAGATCTTTCCCTTTGCACAAATAAGGAAACTAAAGCTTAGAGAGAGTAGTGCGTCTCCAAGGTACCCTAGTACTGGGTCTTCCATTGCAAGTGTTCTGAATCCAATCCAATGTCCTTGCTACGACACCAGGGACACCCCGTGGCACATAGGTCATTTTAGCTGACACCCAGAAGAACTTTTTCTGGTAGCTCTATTCTTATTTTAATGTGTATTAGAAAAGCAACAAGGGAATTCCCTGGTGGTCCAGTGGTTAGGACTCCACGCTTCCACTGCAGTGGGCACAGGTTCCATCCCTGGTCTGGGAAATAAGATTCCACAGGCCGAGCAGTGGCCAAAAAGAGAAAAAGAAAAGAAAAGCAACAAAATTGCCAAAAATGCAATCTGTGATTTCCAGGATCCTATCGTTCAGAATAGTTCTCTAAATGTAGCACCCCACACACACCAGTAGCCTCAACATAACCTGGGAAATCGTTAGAAATGCAAATTCTAGACCCCTCCTCAGACCTGTGGAACCCTGGGGGCAGGGCACAGAAATCTGTGTTTCCACAAGACCTCCAGGTGATTCTGATGTGCAGTGTGAGAACCACCGACTATAGCAAAGTCAATAAAAAATTAAAGTCTATTAGTGAAAAATACAAAGTAAATGTAGGTGATTTGTGAAAATAGCAAAAATGTCATCGGTTGTACAGGAGTGATTGAATTTGAGGAACTGCCGTCCTATAGCGAGAGCCTCCAGGAGTTTAAAGGTAGAAAGGCCTATCCTACCCCAAGAAGATTAATCTCACCCCAAACCTTGCAAGAGTCCTCCAGTGCCAGCAAGATGGAGGAGGGGCATAGAGGGCCTTTATCACTTTGTTTGTTTGTTTGGCTTAGAGTTTAAATGTTTGGACTCTGGTCACTTCCCACTCCTTATTAGAAAAACTACAGAAAGGTCCTCTCTTTTAAGATGGTCCATCCTTATCATATGATATCACTTCTATGCAGAATCTAAAAAGAAATGATACAAATGAACTTATTCACAAAACAGAAAGAAACTCACAGACTTAGAGAACGAACTTATGGTTACCAGTGGGGAAGGGTGAGGGGAAGGGATAGTGAGGCAGTTTGGGACTGAGATGCACACACTGCTATATTTAAAACGGATGACCAACAAGGACCTACTGTAGAGCACAGGGAACTCTGCTCAGTACTATGCAACAACCTAAATGGGAGAAGAATTTGAAAAAGAATAGATACATGTATATGTATACCTGAATCACTTTGCTGTACACCTGAAACTATCACAGCATTGTTAATCAGCTCTACTCCAATATAAAATGAAAAGTTAAAAAAAAGATGGTCCATCCAGACGACTTGCGACTCCCCCCTCATTATACACAAAGAAACAGGTTTCAGCCCCAAAGATATGAACATATGGTTTTGCTCCTTGTACTATGACTGTATAAAATGTCAACATCGGGCGTAAGATGGATAGGGGAAAAACAGAACTCCCCATCCTGTCTGTGCAGCACCTCTGTAAGCCTAAAAGTATTTCAATACAATGAGTTTTTTTTAAAGACCTATTGCTGCACCTCGTGTCATAATTACTAGTGAAATTTAATGCTCATTAACGGCTTATAATCTATCAGGAAAAATAGCACATGTGAGGGGACCTCCACCCCAGTCCTGTTGAACCACATTCCCTGGACATCAAGCTTGGGAATCTTCCTTTTCACAGTTTCTCCAGGTCCGTGGTGGTGTCCTTGGGATGTGTGTGCAGCCTCCTCTGACTGCCATACATACAGAACAGAAGTCAAGCCAAAGTACAGTGCTGTGGCAGGTCTACTTTACATGGTTAAAGGATCTCTCTCGGACTTCCCTGGTGGCGCAGTGGTTGAGAGTCCACCTGCCGATGCAGCGGATGCGGGTTCGTGCCCAAGTCTGGGAAGATCCCACATGCCGCGGAGCGGCTGGGCCCGTGAGCCATGGCCGCTGGGCCTGCGCGTCCGGAGCCTGTGCTCCGCAACGGGAGAGGCCGCAACGGGAGAGGCCACAACAGTAAGAGGCCCGCATACTTCAAAAAAAAAAAAAAAAGGATCTCTCTCTCTCTTTCACACACACACACACACACACACACACACAGACACACACACACACAGACACACACAAACACACACACACACACACACACACACACACCAGTGTTTCCTGCTGCCTCTTACCGCTTCTCTCTCCCAGTCACCTAAGCCAGTCTGGGACCATTGCCTCAGCAAAGAACAGAAGCAAAGAAAGTGACATTTTCCTAGCTTTTGGGTATCGAAAGTTTGGGCCTCCAGGGAACAGAAAATGCCCTGGCAGTGGCAGTAGATTTTGGACCATCCATAAGGAAGAGCTGACATAAGGATCCCTTGGATGGGGAAGGGAGGAAGATGAGTGAGAAGAGCTTGACCTCCCAGGTGGGCCCCTGAGAAGGGCCCCTGAGCCCTGCCCTGGTCGGAGAGAGACCTGGGGGCCTAGAGCAGAAGGAGGATGTGCTCCCTGGCCCAGGCGGACCCCCAGGAGGCAATGGTGCCTGTTGTTAGGTGAGTCCAATGGACAGGCCTGAAGCAAGGCCGCCAGCATGAGGCCAGGATGGCTGCAAAGAGTCTAACAACCACGCGCCGTGGGGGGACAGCAGAGGGGACCCAGGTCCCCACGTGGGGCTTGGGTCAGGAGTGAGGAATGGCTAAGCATCACCCCCATGAACGATAACCGACAGGAAACAGTGACCAGGCAGGGATCGCAGCGGGCAGAAGTCTACCCACGCAGCGGCACCAGCCCCATCCCACTGGCCTGAGAACCGTGCAAACCCTGACCTTAGGAGCAAGGCTTGGGGAAGTGGGAATCCCTCAGGACTCCGAAGTTAAGCTACTGCCACCCAACAGAGTGAGGGCCCAGAATACAAAATAAATTCAGTTGTAAGGAAGACTTTCTATTTCCTGCACACCTAACCTTGTGGATGGACTTCTTGCCTGCTGTCAGCCTTGTGTGTTTTCAGAAACACAGCTGGCCCGTGGGCTGCCTTGCTTCAGTGAGGGAGTCAAAAGCTTGTTGAGAAAGGGCGTCAGGCTATGACATCGAGGGGCTGGCTAACTTCCACGTGGCCCGTAACTCAGTTCGACAACTCCAGACGGTGGGCCCGGGGCCCTCAGGCCTGAGAGGCACGGGCTTGGCAGGTACAAAGGTGAGGACAGAGAGCTTATGCATCCTCGAGGCAGGAAGAACATCCCTAACGCCTGAGGTGGGGGCACTCAGCTGAGGGGGCGGGAAGACATTACATTTCCCCGGGGGAAGGACAGGCCCCTGGGGGAGGTGGTACTTCAGATGGACTTTGGTGGATGGAGAAGCTTCTCAGGTCAAGGTTGCAGGTGACAGGACAAGCCAAGTTCTGGCAGAAAAGAAGCTGAGAGGGCTCCTGTCAGATCTGGGAGGCAGTGGAAGACGAACCCAGATGGGGGAGCAGGGCCGGGCCCTGGGGTCTTGCTTTTGGGATGAAGAGCTTGTCACTGTCATTGGGCGAGCAGGAAGGGCTCTGGGAAGCAAGGCTGGGCTTCTAGAAGAGCATCCTCCGTGCTTTCTGAGAATCCCCTGCCTCCGTGTCCCCCTTTCCTTCACCCCTCCCCCGAGTCCAGCCAGTTTCCAGGCCTCTCCCCCTCCCTCCCTCTGCGCCTTTCCTGCTGGGATAGACTCTGAACTGACTGGGCCTCCAGCCCATGTTGCTCCCTCGACTTTGAGACCTGAGGACATCCGTGGGCGCCCTGTTCCCAGAGAGGAAGGAGTGAGGGCGGAAGCAGCCCTGGAGGCCGTGTATTGAATGAGTCAAGAGTAAGAAGGACCAGCCTTTTCTTAAAAGGAAAAGGCTACAAGGGTAAGAACCAGGGATACGGTCTGAACTGACAGTGACCGTTCTTCTTTTGGGTTGAAGCATGCAGTTTTGTGTAGATCTATGTACGGGTCAGCCCAAACGTCTGATTCTTTGAGGCAGATAGAGGACCTTTGTGTGGCCTTGTACTGTGTCTAAGGCCAGAAGCCATCTAGCCTGTGCCAGCTTTGGTCTCCAGGGGCCAGAGATGAGTGAACTAGAGGAGAGGAGGCTTTCGCGTGATTTTTTCCATCCCGGATTGGCCGTCATTTCCAACGAGGGGCAGGAAGTAACATGACCAAAGTTTCCCCAAAACTCAGATGTCCTCTCCTTTCACTCCTGTCTCCTGCCGCTACCCCTGTGACCCTGGGGAGAGCTGACGCTCCACACGCCATCCTTGCAGCAGGCTCTGAAAATCTCTGCTCAAGTTCAAAATCACTTGAGTACTAAGGGGCTCCATCCCGAAATCCCTTCCTCTAAAAGCGGGAGCCCCAGGAGACAGAAAAGACCACCCAGCCTCCCTCCAAGTGCACGGCCCGCTCCTGATGGCCTCGCAGGTAGGTCCCAGGCTCAGGAGTGAGCAGGGCCACTTGTCTGCCCTACGCTGGACCAATACAGGAGCATCTAAGTAAGTGCCCTGACGAAAGAGAGCCCGGCAGGACCACGGCTGGGACCCCTGCCTCCACTTCCTGTGAAAATTCTTAGGATGTTCGCATCAAAATCAGACAGCACTTGGCCTGAGACAAGAGGCAAGAAAAACAAATACAATGGTTCCGTTTTATTTTATTCCATGTTCCTTGCATTTTAGAAACCGAGAAACCAGAAGGGAGAAAAGAAACCGTTCTGGGAGCAGCTTAACCTTTAAAGATCGTCCTAGTCAAGAAACAGCCTTAGTGGGGAAAATAAATAAGGGTAAAACCAAGCCAGATGAACTTAAAGCGAGTGAGATGCTTTTATGGAATCAGGGGCGCTTTCATTGTTTGGCCTGAATTGCCCATATTTTTGTATTCATTGCAGACAATGAGTTCTTGTGACATTCTAGCATACATTATAGTGGGGGGAAGAAAACCCAACCTGCTTTATTTGTTCCACGTTCTGCTTTTAGACATAATGGAAATGTTAACATGCTTAACATCCGTGACCTCTCTTACAGCCTTGCTTCACTTTTCGTAGTCAGCCCGAGCCGCGGTTGAGGGCAGACCGCACGCACTTCCAGACGCGAGATGCTGCCTGTTAATTCAGGCTCTAAAGCTGGCCTGGTACATATCCTTCACCGCGCTAACTCTTTCTGTTCATTCTTTTAAAGACTTTCATGACACATAGTCTCCATTATGATTAAAATGATCTCCACTGTCCTTCAGAAAAGAATGCAAGGCTTTTGACTACATGAACCAGTTCAAGGAAACATCTCCCCGGAGTCCAGGACACGAAGATCACGTTGTTGAACCCTTTTATCTGCATTCAGTTCCACCGGGTTTAGAGCAGACTCACTGCCCTGGCTGGATGGTTTTCTCTTACATTAATTGATAACACTCTAAGTGTTTAATTTAAAGTTCACACCTAAGGTGAGAGTCGTATAAATAAACTCTTTCAGCTTCATAGGAAGCGGAGGCGGCAAAAATACTCATTTTTTAAAACCCTTTACAGGACTAGAATTTGCGACAGAATGGCCATTCCATCTCAGGGGCTTGCTTATCTAAAGTTGTGTATGTGAATTAAAAAAAAAGAAAAAGAAAAAAGTACTCAATCTCTACATTTAAAAAAGAAAAGGAATTTCCACTTCATAATAGGTATTCTCCTTTATGGTTGCCCTTTTCACCTATTTTTTTTTTATCTCTGTACTGTAACAAACACTCCCACCACCCCCCCACAAAAGACGGAGGCCCTATTAACAGAGAAAGCATACATGTTTGGCTTCTGAGAAGACTCAGAGGATGTCCAAGGGCACCTCTCACCCCACCAAGCCCTTCACGATGACTCGAGAGAGGACCCCCGGTCTCCCTTGGGGACTCAGGAGGCACAGGTGTAGAGAAGATTGAGGAAAGACCAAGCAGAGAATGATGCTGTTGTGTGACAGGTCCAGACCCTCACACCGTGGGAGTTCCCATAGGTCCTGTCTGGGGTTGGGTGCCCGGCACACCCCAGTCACCTCCACAAACTTAGAAAGCCTCATAAGGCCCAGAAGCGGGCCTGAAGAGCAAAGAGGAATATTATTCAGCCTTCAAAAAGAAGGAAATCCTGGGCTTCCCTGGTGGCGCAGTGGCTGAGAGTTTGCCTGCCGATGCAGGGACACGGGTTCGTGCCCCGGTCCGGGAGGATCCCACATGCCGCAGAGCAGCTGGGCCCGTGAGCCCTGGCCGCTAAGCCTGCGCGTCCGGAGCCTGGGCTCCGCAACGGGAGAGGCCACAGCGGTGAGGGACCCGTGTACCGCAAAAAAAAAAAAAAAAAAGAAGAAGGAAATCCCATCACATGCTACAACAGGGATGAATCTTGAGGACACTATGCAGTGAAACAAGCCAGTCACAAAAGGACAAATACCGTATGAGTCCATTACATGAGGTATCTTGAGTAGGCAAACTCATAGAGACAGAAAGTAGAATGACGGTTGATGGAGATTGTGGCCACAGGCTGGGGGCAGGGGGAGAAATAGGGATTTATGTGGATTTATTGTTTAACAAGTACAGAGTCTCAGTTTAGAATGATGAAAAGGGTCTGGAGGTGGGTAGGGGTGATAGGTGCACGACAGTGTGAATGTAAAATTAAAAATGTTAAGATGGTGAATTTTATGTTACATGCATTTTACCACAACTAAAAATAATTTTTTAAGGAGTAAACAGGAGTGGTAGCCAGCCACTAAAAGTTCTTTTTAACAGTACTTATCACGGCAGCTGAATTCCAAGTATGAATCTGTTCCTTTGGGATGACATAGAGCTCCAGCCTCAGAGGGCATCCCAGGCCTTGAAAACCAGCCGGAGTCCAGCAAATACCACCTGTAGGAATGAGGCTGGATCCTGCTGCCCCACCACCGTCTCTGCCTTGTTCAGCCCTGGGGGCCCTCAGCCCTTCACCTCCCGAGGGCTTCTCCGCTACGAACCCACCAAAGCCCAAGGCTTCTATCTCATCAGCTCACTAGAATTATTATCCATGAAGCAGACAAACGAGATGAGAAAATATTCTTTTCTTTTGTTTTTCGCTGTAAGAGCTCTTTACAAAAAAACTAATTTTATTTAGAAATAGTAAATATATTAAGCACGTGTGAAAGATTCAGTCGCATTAACAATAAAACAAATTAAAATGAAAAATAACATACCACGGACTTCCCTGGTGGTCCAGTGGTGAGGAATCCGCCTTCCAATGCAGGGGACACAGGTTGGATCCCTGGTCGGGGAACTAAGATGCCACATGCCATGGGGCCACTAAGCCCACGCGCCTCAACTAGAGAGCCTGCATGCTGCAAACTACAGAGCCCACACGCTCTGGAACCCACACAACACAACTACAGAGCCCATGCGCCCTGGAGCCCACACGCCACAACTAGAGAAGAGAAAACCCATATACCACAACTAGAGAGAAGCCCACGCACCACAACAAAAGATCCTGACTACCACAAGTAAGACCTGAAGCGGCCAAAAACAAATAAACTAAATAAATAAATAATAAATAAATAAATCTTTTAAAACAATTAATATACCAGCCTGGCACAAACATTTTAAATGCTACCCCATGCCGTCAAAAGTGCAAAAACACCAGCACTGCTCAGAAATCATGGTGGATTTCTGTCATGGATTAAGCCTTTCTGGAGGGCAATTTGGGGGCAAAAAAAAAACCCTTAAAAAACTGCATACACTTTGATCCAACAACTTTTTAGAAATAACGTGTAGGCATTGATAGTGAGAAAATCATCAGAGATTTTTGCAAGATTTATATACAAGGGTGATCTTTCAAGTGCTATTTATAACGGGTGAAACAGAAACAAGTCAAAGATGCAAAACAAGTAGTTCGCTAACTGAATTAGAACAGGTCCAATGACTGTGTTGCAAGCACTCTATAATATGATTATTTACCAGATTAATCCCTAAGTTAGCACCATTACCATCAGAGTCTGAAAGGAAAAGGAGAACTTCATGATGGATCTGGAACACTTGATGGGCCAGAGGAACCGTGATTTCTCCTAAGGAACGGTGTCGAAGGCATGTCCTACTGGGTATCAAACCACACGACAAAGTTACTGCAATTGGAAGTGTGTGCTGCCGTGGGAACACATACATTGTTCAATGAAACAGAACTCAGAAGAGGCCCTTCTGGGCAGGAGCCCATCATGTGACAAAATGGGTGGTGACCCTCGCTGAAATATTAGCCAAGCACAGTTCTGGCCCATGGGGTGGAAGTGGGAGTTGGCCAGGGGTGGCTGGGGAAATGCTGCTTTCCTGATGCAAACACAGCCCCTGACCTTTCCGTGCTCCTGATGTGAAACAATGTGAAGCTGGTAGCCGTGCAGTCTTCTTGTCCCAAGAGGCCACAACATCAGGACCAAAGATGCACTCTGAAGGATGGAGGATGGAGAACAGATGGTACCCTGGAGCCTGAGCTTCAGCCCCAGCAGCTTCCCTGTGGGGCATGAAATTACTTTCGAGTGACACGATGGACCAGCCTACCAAGCCACAGTTTATTCTGCTATTCAACTGTTGAACATGTAGATTGTATCCAATTTTTATATTATAATTGTTGTTCGCACGTCTCTGAGCATAAAGTATTGGGCATATCTCTCATTAAAATAAGCTCCTAGAAATTGAAATCACTGAATGAAAAGAATTCTTTTAAATTTAAAACAAGTGTCAAGATACCAATTTTTATACACAGCAGTTTATGAGAATGCTGCTCTCACTGCTTCCTTGCCAACACTAGCTATTAACACTTTTTTCTTTCATCATTACCATTTTTATATGCACATTGGTTCCTGGTTTTTCTATGTATTCGATTAAGGTTATTTCTTTTATTCATTGGTCAAATGTATTTCTCCTTTTGTGAATTGCAAATTAGCGTCCTTTCCCATTTTCCTATCGGAAATATAAATTTTTTCAATTTTCTTTTTTCTGTTGAAAATTCTTACAAACATCTTTTACTTGTAAAGTATGTTTATACATTAAAGCTCTTAACCCATTGTCTATCATCCATTCATATATTTATATGTTACAAATGTTTTTCTCATGTGACCAGTTGTCTTATAATTTAGCACATGATTGATTTATGTATCAGGCCTTTTATTAAAAATTTCTTCAGTAAGGAAATCTGTCCTACTGAAGATTGGACGGTTTTGGTCCATTCAGAGAGGAATATAGCCGTGATTTCAGAACCCCACCTCTAGAGTTGGAAAATCCAGGCTCAAATCCTAGCTCAGTCATTTTCTGTGACCTTCAACAACATAGTTCACTTTCATGGACTTTAGTTCCTCATCTCTAAAGATAACAGTATCTGCCTCTAGAATAAATGAGTGAAGTTAAATGAAGTAATGCTCTGAACATGCTTATTTCACTGCTTGAAACATTGTGGACGCTCAAAAAACGTTAGTGTGTGAATTAGGATGCTTTCAAGTCCAAGTCACAGAAAATCCAACTCAAAATGGCTCCAACAATAAAGAAAACATATGATCTCACATAACAAAAGGTAGATCCATTCCAACTTTTGTACCTTCAATAATAAATAGGACAGCTTCTTTTTTCTAGGAGAAAAGGAAAATCTCCCGCAAAGGGGCCCCGCCCACATCTCACTGGCCTGAGCGAGGTCACATGCTCAATTCTAACCAATTGTCTGGCAAATGGGATCAGCTTACCATAATCAGGGTTTACCTCTGATCTATGTTAGAGAATTTTTTTTTTTTTTTTTTGCGGTACACGTGCCTCTCACTGTTGTGGCCTCTCCCGTTGCGGAGCACAGGCTCAAGACGCACAGGCTCAGTGGCCATGGCTCACGGGTCCAGCCTCTCCGCGACATGTGGGATCCTCCCGGACTGGGGCACGAACCTGTGTCCCCTGCATCGGCAGGCGGACTCTCAACCACTGCGCCACCAGGGAAGTCCTATGTTAGAGATTTTTATACTCAAAATCCACCGAAAATTTTGCAGTTGCATTTTCGTGTCCAAGCATAACTGGAGTGTTTCAATTTTATCAGCAGGTGAGTACAAATATTGTCAATTTAGCTGAAAAGCCAGATTTACAAGGTGCCCAGCCAGCCCCATCTGCATGACTGCAGAGCTCCCCTTCCTAAACATGCTTGGAACGCACACACTCACACACACAGGTAAACCTCGTCCCTTCCCGGTCATTTCCATGTGTTCGCACATCTGTTCTCCAAAATCAACGTCTTGCACTCAAATCCTCGTCTTAGGATCTGCTTCTTGGATGCCTAAGAATGCCCTGTGGATTCAAGAAAAGACTGTGCGTCTTCCTTTACCACTTGAACGTTTAGTCCCCTGTGCATGAAATACTGCACATGAGACTAGCAGACAGCAAGAAAATGAATACTTTGTATAGTTTACATAAAGTATAACAATACAATTAATTCTTTGTATTTAAAAACATCCACAATTCTTACCATTATTTACGAACAGTAACAGGCAATATAGGTAGTGATGTTATGACAAAGCATTACGTGGACTTTGCCTCACTGGTTTTCATTGCCTGCACCAAGCACAGTGCCCGGCACATAGTAGGTGCTCAGTAAATGTGTGTACAATGACAATTATTTAAAATAATGTATATATCATATATCTGTTATAGATATTTTGCATATATATATAATTTACAACTTCTAACAGCTTGAAAATGGTTTACAAAGGAGACACATCGGGCTTCCCTGGTGGTGCAGTGGTTGAGAGTCTACCTGCCGATGCAGGGGACGCGGGTTCGTGCCCCGGTCCGGGAAGATCCCACATGCCGCGGAGCGGCTGGGCCCGTGAGCCATAGCTGCTGAGCCTGCGTGTCCAGAGACTGTGCTCTGCAACGGGAGAGGCCACAGCAGTGAGAGGCCCGCGTACCGCAAAAAAAAAGGAGGCACATCTACCATCTTTATTGTTATAGCAGATGGTACTTATCCAAAGAAAAGCATCACGGTTTTTGAAGCAGTTTCATGTACACACCTCCATCACTCCTCGACGAAGATGTTACCATCCCATTTTACAGATGGGGAAACTAAGGTCTCAGAGAGACTAAGTGACTAAGGAAATGCCTTTGAAACTGAAGGGTTCTCAAAATGACTTATTCGTGCAGCCAAGCCGCCCCGGTCCCCTGACAGCCCGGGTGCTGGATCTCCACCCCTTCTTAAGCGGCTCCAGCTCTTTCTAGATTAAACCAGCCAGCGCCTGGTTTCCATTTTGGCCACCCCTGTTGTCTGTCCCTACACGATTTGGCTCACGGGAGCACTGTAGTGGTAGCTGTGTTCGTTTGAATTCCCTCCCTTTCTGCAGCACGAGTTACTTGGCCTTACTATTCTCTGTACTTAATTTGAGAATATTTGTTCAATTTGAGTATGTTTTTGACCTGCCAGGTATCTGTGAAACAAAATAGCTCCTACTGATAGCTTCTTATCAGGAGTGATTTAAAACATCCATCATCTACCGCTGAATGTCAAAATAAAGGTTGAGAGAAATTCCTGTTTCCCTAAATATGTTTTGTTTTCACTTTTGTCAGCATCATTGTCAATCCTGAAATTGTAGTGTGCCATGGAAGACCTTGGAAATTGAGGCTTCAGAAATGATTCAGTGAGAACCGTACAAGTCGGTCTGCGGTGCAAAACCACCCCAGCAGAGTGGCCCGGGGCCCGCCACCAGGCAGCTCCTAGGGCTGCTGAGGACTCATTAGGATTCAGAACAAAATGAGTGTCCTGGAGAAGCAGCCGTCCCTCCTCGCAATCCTGGTTAGAAGTTTAGCACTAAGTTAGTCATTCCAGGCTTTTGTCAACATCCAGACCATTCTCTGACCCTCCTGACAATGATTAAGCAGAATGAGGGAGAAAGGGACAAATACACATTAATAACCCCTGCTATTTAAACAGCCCTGTGATTGTCATCAGGTGAAAGCAGAGCTTCTGTTTTTTTTACTTCATTCTGTCACCAAGTCAGCTACTGAGTATATATAGGCACACCTGCTGACGGGGACCCAGCAAGAGACGGAGAGAGAGGCATGAGCACAAAGCAGCAGCCACAGGAAGGAACGTACGTCAAGGTGATGTTACTGCATCCGCCACCTTGAAGAAAAGGCACGTGTGCCTATGTTCCAGTAACTGTTGTCCCGTTGTCCCTTCCCAATGACCAGCCCTGGAATAGTCTGGAATTATCTTCAGACAAGAGAGGAAAGAAATCCAATTATTTCAAAAAATCAACAAATATATATTAAGCACAAACTAAATGCAAGGCCGTGCTGTGCCTGCAGGTAAAAATAGATAGCAAAGTGTCTTCTGTCTTTAAGGGAATTATCAGGATGAGAATGAATGTCGGAAGCAGGACCTGGGACGTGGATGTTAGACGCTGGCTGGCTTGGAGCGGCACGACGAGCTTCCCTGTCATCCAGGCGGAGCTCCATCTCTGGTTGTGATTGTGGGAGATAGTGGTGCCCAGAGGGTGCCCGTTAGATGGACGTGGACCACATTGAGTAGGTGACTGACTGCGGGAGACGTGCCAACCATGGGCCAGCCCACCCCAGAACCCTCTCCTCCCAGCCACTTTGCAGCTGGAGGGGGTCAGAGGAGTTGGCTCTAGTGCTGGCCAGTGAGAGGTCTGCCAGGTGGGGCTTCCAGGAAAGTTGTACATTCCTGATAAATATGCTTTCTTTGCCCTTTGGCAAGTCCCCCTTTCTCCCTGCCTGGAAAGCAAACGTGAGGCCTGAAGAGGGGAGCAGCAGCCACTTTGCAACCATGAGGCAACATGAATGAGCTCACAATCCAAGGGGTTAAAATATGGAAGAGGCCTCGACTACCAACACACTTCAGTTATGCAACAACAGAAAAGAAGGAGGCCACTGAAGAAACATCCATTGTTTTAGTTGTGAGGTGACTCCCATAAGAAAATTTCTTGTCTTCAGCTATGGAACTGTGGGCCAAAGGAAGAGACTTTGCAAATGCTCAGGGCAAAAACTGACAGACAAAATGGTTGCCATCTGTAAGGTTTTGATTTCATGACCAGCAGCTGGCATTGAAGGCTCTGAGCTCAGTGGACACCTACGCTGTAATGAGCTTGAACCAAAGCGAGTCCTCCAAACGTGGAGTGGTTCCTAACTGGATGGCCCACCCAACCCCACAGGCTGCGTCTGGACGCCCTAAGATGGGAACCCTGCCCTCTCCTGATATTGCCAACTTTCCTCCAAAGGGTCTCCTGACGCCAATCTCACCGAGCAACAAGGCTCCCAGACCTGAGGGCACTGAAGGAGACCACCGTGTGAGCTGGGCTCTGCAGAAGAGCTCTGAACTACAGTTTTTAAAACTTGATCCAACTGTATATAAAATAATCAACAAGGACCTACTGTATAGCACAGGAACTCTACTCAATACTCTGTAATAACCTATATGGGAAAAGAATCTGAAAAAGAATATATACATGAATATGTATAACTAAATCACTTTGCTGAACACCTGAAACTAACACAACATTGTAAATCAACTATGCTCCAATATAAAGTAAAAAAAAATTTTTTTAAACATGATCCAGTTTTTTTCATCGTGACCAAAAACAACATGAAATGTACCATTTTAACTGTATACTTCAGTAATATTAAATATATTCACATGGTTGTGCAACAAATCTCCAAAAACTTTCTCATCTTCAAAACTGATCTCTGTACTTACCAAACAACAATTCCCCATCCCTCTCCTGACATCCCCCCTCTACTTTCTGTCTCATTGAGTTTGACTACTCTGGGACCTCATATAAGTGAAATCATGTAGCATCTGTCTTTTTGTGACTAGCTTATTTCACTCAGTATGTCCTCAAGGTTCACCCAGAACCTTGTCAGAATTTCCTTATTTTTTAAGGCTGAATGCTATCCCGTTGTACATATACATCATATATACATCATATTTCTTCATCCATTCATGCATTGGTGGACATTCGGATTGCTCGCTTGATCAAGTTTTCCCTTCTTTTATCTTTCAGACCATCAATCCTTCTGAAAATATCATTCAGAGGTCCTTCCCTTGGATGAACACTACTGGTTTCCATTTATAATTTCCACTTGAGCATAATCACTTAGAAGTAAAATGCCTGGACATTTGAGTGTGTTTGAGATTCTATTTTAGCCATCGCAGACCCAAACTGGGATGTATGAAGAGGATGCATGGCAGCTGTGATCATTCTAAATAAATCACCCACAGACCACAAGGACATTAATCCAACATTCCAATATGGTACTTGAGACAATCCACAGACCATTACCTGCCCCTATTCCATGAGGGTAGATGCATGTTTCTCTACAGATGATAGATTTTAAAACATGGCTGTAATATTTTGCCGATTCTCCCATCAAGAAGTGAAGTCTATTTCCCCATCCCTTGAATCCAGGCTGGCTCTTAACAACAGAATGCGGCCAAAGCGATGATGATGTGGCATGTTCCAAAGCATAGGCCTCAAGAGAACTTGCAGCTTCCACCCTCGTCCTCTTGGAAGGCTACAGGGAAACCACGAGGAAGCAGGTGAAAGCCTTACTGGGGGAGAGCCATGCGGAGGAGTCACCACCACCTGCCAGCCACGCGAGTGAGGGCACGCTGGACCTGCCAGCCCAGCCAACCTCCGGCTAAAGTCAGCTGCGTAAGTGAGCCCAGGGGAGACCAGCTAAGGAACCACCCGGCCAACCCACAGCAGCATGAGAAATAATAACTCATTGTTTTTTTAAGCCGCCATGTTTCGAGTGGTTTGTAATCCAGCCACAGTTAATCGGAACTCTATGTGGTCACTAAATTCTCTTAGTGTCCGTCTGATATTTTTAAGTAAACTTTGTTTTGTTGAGTAAACAGCAGTGTATGTTGTGTTTTTTTAAAAAGGAAAAATGAACTCTAATCCTACCAAGAACTATTTTTTTTAACTTTTTATTTTTTATTGGAGTAATAAGAACTATTAACCACTATATTAATATATTGTCACATTTTGTCATGAATATTCTGCCACAATATTTCTTTCTCCTATACATAATTGATTTTTACTCGGTTGGGATCACATTACATAAGTCACACAAGAATATTGTTTGTTTGTTTTTGTTTTTCAGAAACTAATATATTTGCTTGGTGCAGTTTGTTCAATCAAGCATTATTTAGTGAGCATCTGCTAGTTTCAAGATTAAAGCATACCAGTTAAGAGCTTTGGAATCAGACCCCAGAAAATCCATTGAGCCATTGCACTTCCCAGAACTTGGTCAATGTACCTGGCTGATTCTGTTTCCTCATCTGTAAAAAGGAGATAATATTACCTGACTTGCAGAACTGTTGAAATGATGAATGTGACCTTGTAAGGAAAGCATGGCGCTTAGCAGCTAGAACAGAAAAAGCATTTGATAAAGAATACCTTTCACAACACAGAGAATCCTTCAGAGAAAAAAAAAAAGACAACCAAAGCAATTCTCCCAGAGTTGAATTCCCCCAGTTACAGAGGACTCACTGCCTTCAAGCCATCTCTGAACCACTGTTACTGTTCAGAAGGTTTCCCTAATACAAAGCTAAATCTATCCTCCTCAAATTCTCAGCTATTTATCATCATTATTTCAACCCTCAAATCTAAACAAAATGAGGATGTGGGGGCTCATCTTCCATGCGGGGCCCTTCTGGGACCGCCCAACAGAATGCCCTGTGTTGATGGCAGTGTCCTGCATCTGTGCTGATATGACAGCCCAGTAGGCACTTATGGCCGCTGACCATTGCAATGTGACTAGTACAACAAGAAACGGAATTTTTTATTTTACTCAGTTGTAATTAATTTTATTTTAAATAGCCCCATGTGGTGGCTTGCGTCTCGGTCGTCACAGTTTGGGACATTTTAAAAACGGCAGCAAGTGTCCCCTCTCATTTTGTCACCAGGTCAAACAGCCTCAGCTCCTTTAAACCTCACCCGTATGTGATCGTCTGAGTCTTTTCGCCTTCCGGTTATGTCCTGAGGATTCACTCTAGTTTTCCACCTCCCCGTGAATGTGTGGCTTCAGAACAGAGCCCTTTGCAGTTATCCCAAGTACGAATGCCATGTTCTGAGTAACAGGAAAATCAACAGCAGCTTCTCCGTGGCTGGCCCTGTTCCTTATTCATTTGTGTATTCCTAGAGTTCAGCCCAGGTGACGGAGCATTAACAACTGATGAGGGGGTGAGTACATCTCAGCAGGGCAGAACACAGTGGAACTCTCCTGCCTTTGTACCAGATATGAATCTCCATGCATGGAATCTAGACACATTCTTTTTTTTTTTTTAATTTAATTTAAGGCTATGTTTTGGGCATGTTGGCTTCGATTGACCTTACTTAAGGTCACCTACAGACCCTTTTCTCACATGTCATCTCTGCTCTGAACTTGTGTGGCTGGGTTGTGACTACCCAAATGTAAGCCTTTACATTTAACTCTAAATATCTTTTTCCTTGGTGTCCTGATGCTGAAGACCTAGGGGGCTCTGATTCACGCCATCAGGAGTCTCTGGGGGTCTCAGCTGGAAATGACTCCCCTTCTGGCTGGGCTCGTAGACAGCTATCCCTCTGGGAGGGAAACAGTGGGCCCTCTGGGAGGAAGCTACCCTGTAGGTTTGCCCATGAGTTTCACGTCTGGGAGAAGAAAAAGTTATTCCTTCACTGTATGGACACCCGGCTTCCAAGGTTCCGAAGAGCTCAGCTTGGCGACGGACGCAGAGGCTGGATCCCAGCCCCACATCCAGGGCTGTTGCCTGCAAGTCCACCCAGTTATATCGTGTACGACCCCAAGAACCCAGTCTCCTGAAATAGCTCTGCTCAAACTATCTGAGGGGGAAGACCAGGGTTTTTTTAACTTCCAATCAGCCTCAGACAAATAGTTTTGTTAAATCTAATAACAATGAATTATCAGAAAAATAAAATTAAAAAAACAAACAAAATACAAGCCCAAATTTTATTTTTAGACTAATCGGACAGAAAATGGCATTTCAATAAATACAATCGAGGCAACACAATGGGAAGAATAAAAGCATCATAAAAACTAGACCTGTTCTTTCGAAGGCTGTGTAAGCAATTCTTATAGAAAATTGCAATTACACTCATGGGGCTTTTGCTGCTCAGCAATTGGAATCGTGGGCCATTTCATCTAGGCCACACGTTCTTTGGCACCCCGGCCCCTGCAGGGTGGGACTGTGTCCCTTCCCCAGAGGCTTGAGTAGGCTCTGTGGCCACGGTGACCAACAGAATGTGGTCGTAATGTGGAAATAACACTGCACCAGTTTCAAGGCCTGAACCTTAAGAGAGGGGAAAATTCTACTTCCTGCTTCTTGGAACACTCACTCTTGGAAGCCTAAGCCACCATGTAGGAAGTTCAGCTGCCTGTTGGAAAGACCACGAGGAGAGTTCCTGAGTCACCGAGGGTCGGTCCAGCGTTCTGGCCACGCCCTCTGAGAAACTGGGCATGTGAGTGAAGAGTCTTGGACTGTCCAGATCAGAAGAGCCGCCGGTTGAATAGTTCCCAGAAATCCCAGTCGATGTCCAGGTAAAGCAGAGGTGCCCCGCTGAGCCAGGCCTGACTCCTTATCATAAAAAATCATGAGATACGATAAAATGGTTCTTGTATTTAAGCCACTCAGTTGTGGGGGCAGTTTATGATGCAGCAATAGATAACTCAAACAGGAACTGAACAAAGTAGTTAAAGCTTTTAACATGACAAATGAGCCTTCTCCTCTCTTGTTAACATGTCTGACCCAGATTGGACTGACAACTCACTCACAGTGCAGAGTGTATGGTTAAACTGTTCCTAGTTTGGCTTTAATGACACGATAGGAGAGAAATCAGTCCACAAAGGACATTTTCTAGGAGTGGAAGAAAAGATCTTCCAACAATTTCAAGAAACTCATAATATTTGTGTTTAATTTCTATCCCAAATGAAGAAAATGAGTTCAGGATGAACTCGTGGTTTTTAACATAAATAGATAGATGGAGAGAAAGAGAGAGAGAGAAGTAAAAGGAGGGATGGAGGAAGGAAGAAAAGAAATTTCTTAGCTCAGAAGGGCCTAGAAGTTGTGAGCACCTCTACTGCTCAGATCTTGGTTTCTAAATACCATTCCCCACAAAAAGGAACAAGGGTTCCCTGTATGAATGGTCAATTCCAGGGAACGTACAAGATGAATCTGTAATAACTTGTTGTGCCAGAACACACAGAGAAGTGCTCAAAAAATGATAGGATGGGTCAAAAGGACATAGGAGCCAGCTTGAAGGAGCACCTCCAGGAAAACCTATGACAATCTGAGCATCAAAATGATTCATAGTGGGCTTCCCTGGTGGCGCAGTGGTTGAGAGTCCACCTGCCGATGCAGGGGATGTGGGTTCGTGCCCCGGTCCAGGAGGATCCCACATGCCACGGAGTCGCTGAGCCTGTGCATCTGGAGCCTGTGCTCCACAACGGGAGAGGCCACGGCAGTGAGAGGCCCGCGTAATGCAAAAAAAAAAAAAAAAAAGATTCATAGTAACAGCTTATAATCCTTTGAATAAAATAAGAATCCATGGACTCAAACCAGTAGTCATTAATTATTTATATTTTAGGAAAAGTCATTTAAATAATTTAAAACTGCTAGACTAACTAAAATCTCTTTAAAAGGCCTGTAGGGAGATGGCCTACGTTCTGGCACCAAGAGAGCAAAGCTGGGTTCTTCTTCTCCAGAGAAGTCTTCCTGAAGGGCAGGACTATTGACTGAGGTGCCCAACTGTGGTCTCCAGGAAGATGTCCATGGCCATGAGCTCAGACTGGCCCACCACATCTCTGTGAAGTGTGGATACTTGAGGAGGTTTCATGTCCCCAGGTGTGACAGCCACAAGAAAAATCCAGAGCACAATGGCAGCACCCTGCCTCTATTCACTGAGATACTAGTATTTTATTCTGTGTAATAAAGTACCACAAACTTAACTACTTAAACAAGACAAATTTAACCCAAGTACGGGCTGGCTGGGTTTGATCCTGGGGGTCTCACCAGACTGAAATCAAGGTGCCAGCCTGGGGCTGCAATTCTCATTTGAGGCTCAGGGTCTTCTTCCAAATTCACTGGAAGAATTCAGTTCCTTGTGGCTGTAGGACTGAGTTCTCTGCCAGGGACCCAACTGAACTCCCAGAGGCCACTCAAGGTTCCTGGCCATTTAGTCCCTGGGCAGTTCCCAACATGGCTGTTGGCTTCCTTCCTGACCAGCAGGAGGTACTCACCTGATTAAGTCAAGCCCACCCATAATCTCCCCCATGATGAACTCAAAATCAATTGATTAGTAACACAGCCCAGGTGAGATGTCCCATGATAGTCATCGTCTGCCTCACACTCAATGGCAGGAATCATACAGAGGCATACAGCAGTGGGGCTGGAATCTTGGGGGCCACCTTAGAATTCTGCCTACGCAACCACTGGTGACGGAAGAAATCCAGCCAGGAATTCAGCCCCACCATGTGGATAATCAAAACAGATTTAAAGTTTATACCAGAAAACCTAAATATTTTGCTGAAAATATTTTAGAAAAAAAAAAAAAAGACAGCAATAGCTCCCATGGCAATTTATCCTAAGAACATAATTGAAAATATATACACTAATGTAGATACAAAATAATGGCTGAAATGTTGGTTATAAAAGAAAATTGGAACCAACTAAATATCTGTCAGCAGGGGACTAGTGCAATAAACGATGGAACATCTTTTTAATGCCAGATCAGTATTTACTGACATGGAAAGGCATGCTAGAGATCCAGTCAAATGGAAAAGCAGTTTACAGAGCAGTAGATACTGAATAACCACATTTATTTTATTTATACATATTTACTTATAACTATGCATTTAAAAATTGAGAAATATATGTATCAAATTGTTAATTGTTGTCATCTCTGTGGGGTAGAGGTGCTTTCACCTTTTACTTTTTGGGTTATTTAAACTACTTTCAACAAGTATTTCGTTTTCTTATTTTAGCAGCAAAAAAATTTAAGCTATTTTCACTTTGAGAAAAGGAGTAGGAAATCTTAGGACAGGATATTATTTTCTCTTTCATTCACTAAAAAAGCTAACCTTCTTTCTCTCCATCTTCAACTTTTCATACTACCTTGTTGAGCAATACTAAATTGAGTGTCTTTTAAGAAAAAAACCTCTGATTTTCTTGTTGATGAGTGACACGTTCCTAAAGTACACCAAATGTGTGCAACTCTAGGACATGTGGATTAATTCTAACACAAAGCAAAAGAGCCTGACCTATATTTCTAGAACAATACGGTGATAATCACGAGCTAAACCAAAATCATTTATGTGCTACAAATGTATTCCTTGCTTATCAGTTTCTGATTCATTTACTTTTGAAATTTGCTGATTCCTTCTGTTAAAACCTTGCTCAAACCATCAGCCAGTTCATCTTTAAGAAAATGCACACTGGCTCTCGTGTCATATTGATTTCTCAAAGTGTCATTACGGTTAAGTTATTCTACACCAAACAGTGCTAATACTCTGAAATAATAATAGATTTCAGACTTGCTAGAGTATTAGCTTCCAACGCGTGGCTGTCTTTGCATGTTAAGAATGAATGCAGCCCTCCAGGAACTTCTCATCACCTCGCCTCCAAAGTTCTCACACACTGGCTTGTGGGCTTGTCCATCAGACCTGTTTCATCCAAATAATTTTGCAGAGCGGTCATGTTTTGGAAGTGACAAATTAAGTATATACACACACACATCGATACATTAAGTATATACATATATACATTCAGTATATATATATGTATGTATATATACATATGCTCTTCATGCATGCAGATGGCAACTTTGGCTGCTGTAAGCAACAGAAACTTAAGATCCCCGCAAGCAGTGACTGTCGTCCTCCAGGAAGCTGCTAACAGGAAGCATGAACAATACCACCGGGCAATGCCCTGGGTATCACACCTGGGTATCACTAAGGGTCGTTATCTAAATCAGTGCTTCTGAAAAAACTCAGCAGTCCTCACTTCCTCTGAAGATGGTGGAGCCCTTTCCGAGCGGACACCGTCCCCTGTTTAACTGCAGTAGTCTCCATGCTGTCCCTGCCAGTTCACCTTGCCATGCAGCTGGACTGCCAAAGAACAATAGGACCAGGGCACCATCTGCTGCACCCAGGTGTGTGTGCTCTGTGGCTCTGCTCAGCTCATTGGGTACAATGGGGGAGGGGAGGTTAGTGTCTCAGCTTCTGTTTGGTTTCCATCGTCCAAAGTGCCTTCTGAGCGGTTGGGGAGTGCGGTTTGGTGCCAGGCACTCTGGGTCATTACGCGCCATTCTGGGCTATGGCGAGCCGCCTATGTGTGTCTGTACCTGGAACAAACACAGCGTTTCCACCTACAGTGATTCAGTCCAGGTGAGTTCAGACCTTTCCAAGGGCTGTGTTTGCTCCTGGTGAAGGGAGCTTCATGCCCAGGAAGTCAGAGACTCATGCAAAATACCCTTTCCTTCAGGAAACGGCACCTTCATGGACATCCCCACCTTAGCAACTAGCAGGGATGAGAGTGAATATCTGGCCAACTGTAGAAACAACTCGAGAGTCAGCAGGTTTCCAAAGTTCTCAGGCTGGCTGTCTTCTCCTGATTTTCTTTAAAGAAACTCATCTGAGGGACTTCCCCGGTGGCACAGTGGTTAAGAATCCGCCTGCCAATTCAGGGGACACGGGTTCGATCCCTGGTCCAGGAAGATCCCACATGCCACGGAGCAACTAAGCCCGTGTGCCACAACTACTGAGCCCACGTGCCACAACTACTGAAGCCTGCGTGCACGAGCCCATGCTCCGCAACGAGAAGCCACCTCAAGGAAAAGCCCACACACTGCAATGAGGAGTAGCCCCTGCTCGCCCCAAGTAGAGAATGCCCGCACGCAGCAACGAAGACCCTATGCAGCCAAAAATAAATAAATTCATTCATTAATTTTTTAAAAAAAGAAAGAAATGCATCTGAGCCAGCAGATGCCATGCAGCATGTATGAAATTCCATAAAACATGCGTAGATCCTTGTTTCTAAATGGCAAAGATAGGCATTTCAATGATTGTGCTGTTTTTAAAGAAAGGTAGCCTAGATTCCCCACCAAACATTCCAGTTGGAAAATATGATGAAAATCAGAGTTTAAAGTACATGAAAATAAACTTTTTGGTTTGTTTGGCTAGTATAGTTTGAGGCAACCCGCAGCAGGTTCGAAATTTCCCAGACAGCTTATGTTTTATCATAAAAATCACATGAATTTTGCCCTGTACTCCACAATAGATCCATATTTTTCGTATCAAAAAAATAACGTTACCCACATTTCAACATAAGGGGAAAGAGGCGCTTCCCTTACCTGTTTTGTTGTGTGACTGGCACGATGCTCTATTTACGCACATCTTTGGACTTTGGAAAGCTAGCCCCTGGTGCAGACAGCCGGCACTGCACCTCGGAGTTGGCATTCAGGCAATTTCTCTTCTCTGTTTGGGCATTGCTGTGTTTTGAGAATCCAGACTTACTCACAAATCTTGCATTAAAACAATCCTCCAGGAAAATGTATGTATGTGCAAGGGCGCCTGCACACACACACACACACACACACACACACACACACACACACACCATACTGCACGCTACAAATGATATTTGTGCCCAGGTAAAAAGCCTGCCAATAAATGACACTAGAGCAGCTTTTGAGTTAAGGATAAGGGAACTCAAACCAAACAGACCGTATTGATCTCAGATCACACCTAATTATGGAATTGCCATCGTCCTGTCTCCTGGTATTGTCACTGCCTTTACCTCTTGTCATTTTTTTCTGGTGCCTCTTATTCAGTGTGACTGTTCCTACAATAACATTCTATAAGTTCCCTGATTTCCCATAAACACCTCTTCCTTGGGTTTCTCCTCACTGCTCCCAGCATCTCATATGCGAGGCTGGTCCCGTCTTCTTAGTCCCCTTCTGGTGCTCTAGTCTCACCCTCGCTCGGTTCCCCAGTGTCGCATCCCGCCTGTGTTCAAGAGGATTCCCCATGATTGGAGAACTCTCTCCTCACCTGAGCTTAAGCCTGGTGGATTCCTTGCCCACCACCACCATCCTGAGATCCTCTTCCTATGGGGAGCACGTAAGAAATGACTTTGAAGGGGCAGTGAATGGTCTTACCGACTTTTATTCAACCAGCAAAATACGGTAGGATTGGCTGTCACAGGACAAATGCCAGGAGGTGTAGAAAGCAGATAGCAGCTAACTTCTCCTGCAAATGCACCCAGCCCGTTGTCTGTGGTTAATAAATGCTGGTCCAGGCACTGAAGAGAGTGAAAGTGTTATAAGAAGGAGGAAGAGAGTTCTTTTCAAATGCTGCGAAGAGATGTTCGGACACTTGAAGATTCAGTTATTCATCTCTCTTAAGATGCACGTTCTCCAGGAGCTACATTATTAACTGGCAGCTGGATGCATAGACAAATGCCTTAGATTGGCAGTATGTTTTAGAACGTTCAAGTGAGCCTTTTAACCCAGAAATTATTCTTCTAGGACAATATTTTAAACAAATACTCCCCTGTTCACTCAAAGATTGGTACACTCAGGGATTTTTTGGTGCAGTATTTAATATAGTGGAAATTTAGAAGCAAGTTAATGTCCCTCATTAGGAAATAAGTTAAATAAATTATGATGCATTGATATATGGAATATTATGCAGTCACTAAGAAGAATGAAGGAGAGATATGCAAAACTCTTCAAGATATACTGGTAAGTAAAAAAGGCAGAGAAGTGCATATTGTATAACACAATACGTGAAATATTATACAGATATACTATGTGTGAATATGTGTACATTATATGTGTGTAAACATAGGTCCAGTGCTATCCATATGGGGCTGAGAAAAGTCATCCTTCTTCAAAGTACTTCACTTCTATTTGTTGGAGAAAACGTCATAATAAATTCTAAAATCTAAATAGAAAAATGCATTTTCCGTCTAAGATCCTCTGGGAAGTGATATCCTCAATGAGAGTCATGGCTCCAGCAGAACTTTAATTGACTGCAGCTGAGCTAACCAGGATCCCAGGCAATGATTTGGCCAGCCCCTCTCAGAGAAAGGTGACCGTCCATCAGAGGGTGGCCTGCTCAGCTCGGGGATGAAGAATCCACTTCTCTGTTTCCAAGGACAGGGTCCAGGTTGCTCCCTAGGTCAGAACACAGCCTAACCACTCACTCTTTTTGTCTCTAAAACTGCACAGTAACTCCAGAAATTGCAAGATCCTAGACTACGTTACAATGTTCAATTATCTCTAGTATACCAGAATCACTCTGGAAGAATTTGGACAAATACATTCTAGAAAGACTTCCAACTACCTTGAAACCAAAAAAATTATATTAGCTCTAAATTCAATTGTAGGTGTTGTAACCATAAATACCTCATTCCTCAAGCATTTATTGTGATTTAAACATTTACTCTTAAAGTGATTAAGTTAGAAAAGAATAAAACGAACATTTGGTCCCAAATCCCACTAATTGCTTCTAGTTTGAGTTAAAAAAAGAAAAAAGAAGACTTCTTTTAAAGCTTTGAACATTTCAAAAAGTAGTTCACGTTGGTGAACTTCACACCATCTTCCCTCAGGAAAATCAACAAGTAGGTTTTAAAGACTCATAATTCATAAACCATCACACAGGGTGTTCATTTGTCCCCCTCGTTGCCTCACACTTATGGCCTCTGAGATTCTTTTTCCAAATCAGTTCATTAACTGCCCTGGAGGAAAAGGCCATGGCACACGTTTCAATATTTATCAGCCTTTGCTGTTGGAACATCTAGTCACCCCACATCTTTCATGCCAGCCCCAAACGAATGTCCTCTCGTTCTGGCCTCACTGGCGGTGGAGAGCAGGAATCCCTCTCTTCCTGCTGGTGGTCTTTTATATACTGCTTGAAAATCATTACTAAGTTCCCATCGCTCCCCCAGGAAAGGAAACCCTCCCTTACGAAGAGAACATGCATTCAGTTTAATCTTTCTGAGTATCCTCAAAATCCAAACATGGAAAGAGTAACCCACCTCCACCCACCACAACACAGGTAAGAAGCATCTGTCGTGTCCGGCTGGATGAACAGTACTGCATGTTCTACTGGACAAAGAGTCCCTGCAAATCCCAAGAGATGACATTCTGCATATGCATCCTATGGTGTCTATCAATATTGATGCTGTGTTTATGAAACGAGTCATCATCAGCTAAAGACTCTCTCTTCCACCCTAGTCTGCCTGACATAAGTGTTTCTGTGATTCTAAGTGTGGAGTTTCCAGAAAGCAGTGTGTCTAATTTTCTCCTTGCATGAGGCAAGCATCCATTCCTGCCATGAAGCGGCCAGCAGGAGGTAACAGAAGACTGTCATCAGACCTTTTCCACATGGAAACCTTGGCCCCCACCTAAACAACCTTCCGCTTCTGCAGACGTGGGCCAAGAGAAAGGCGTGTTCAACATCTGGGTACAAACAACCCCACTGCTTGGACAATGAAGCGGTGTTTCCCCCAGGATGGAAGCACGTGCTCAGGAGAATAAACAAACCTCTGAATGCTATCTGTAACAGCTCCATCTGCTGGTTCCCAGATAATGTTACAGATCTGACAGTTGGACATCGATCATATTGATCCAATAATAAACAGTGCATTATAATAGAAGTCTTGTCGTTTTTCTTCTCAGTTCATCCAGAACTGCTCCAGCCCCAGACGCCAGCCAGTGTACACAGGGGATGCTAAAATAGAGCATAAGGATTGCTTTGGAAGACAATCTAGCTCAATAGAGAACTCTCCGGAATAATGGATATGACAAAGGGACAGGGCAGCGCTGGCTGCCGTCTTTGTGGTGTCAAACAACAGATCCTCCTGTTCCGTTCCTTGGATTTTCCTCTCCCAAGGTAGAAATAGTGAGACTTGCAACTCAGGTCCAAGTGATCGTAAGAGGATTACAGTAACGAGGCTGTGCTTGGTAAGCTGTGAGCACCTAAAAGTCATAAGTCAGATAAAGATCAAGGTATTATAATTGCATCTTAATATTCACTGGCATTATTAGAAAGGCCTAAAATCTCCCATTAATTCAGTGAGAATTAGATGTCTATCAGAGACATATAGTTAGATGCTGTGATATTTTTAAAAAAAATTAGTAGGGATGAGAAAAAAAAATGTGATCGAGTGGAATTAGACAGCACTCAAACATACAAAGTCCACCAGCAGGCAGAACAGTCCCAGGTAATACCTAAGCTACTGAACACATACATGCCCATTTTCCCAATGGGATTGTTATTCCAAATATTTACTTTCATCCATTTCAACGTCATATGCCTTAAATGCCCACCATCAACTTCACACCCAATGCCGAGCTGCTTACACTCAGAGGCAGGTAGTAGACTCGGACTAAACTGTGGCATCACCTGGGCATGGCTTGGGGCTTTGGGAATTCCATGAGCCTCAGCACTCCCACCCTAAACCCATCCCAAGTATTAACCAGTTGAATCTTGTCTTCTCCAAAAACAATGTGTTGAAATCCTAGCCCCCAGTACTTCAGAATGTGACCATGTTTGGAGTAGGGTCTCTACAGAGGTAATCAAGTTAAAATGAGGTCATCAGGGTGGGTCCTAATCCAATGTGACTGGTGTCCTTATAAAAGGGGGAAATTTGGAAACATGGACACACACACACAACACAATGAGAAGAGACACAGGGAGAAGACTGCCACTCACAATCCAAGGAGAGAGGTCAGGGGCAGGTCCTTCCCTCTTAGCCCTCACCCGGAACCAATCCTGCTGACACCTTGATTTTGGTCTTCTGGTCTCCAGACAGTGAGACAATACATTTTTATTGTTTAAGTCTCCCAGTTTTGTGTTATTTGTTGCTGGAGCCCTAGCAAACTAATGCACGAAGTAATCATACAGGCTAAGTAAAAACAATGAGCTTGTTAATTGATGGATCGATTGGATAAATTTAGAAGAAATGAAAGTCATCCCACTCCCTGTGAAGGGCAGCATGGTCACGCCATTTCTTCTGAAGTGAAATCCTCACGATATAAAAAGTTCATAAGCAAACAATTTTAAACCTTAAGCCCAAAAAGATTTATAAATTCTCAGATGATCTTTAAGTTGATAAGAGAAAAAAGGAAAACTTTTTCCTCATTGCCAAGTCCTTTAACAAATTTGCTTCCATGACGCCTCCCATTGAAATGGAAAACTGTCAGAGAATCACAGATTTATGATGAGCTGTTTCTTTCCCTGACAGCAACATCAGCACCAGTTAAAATTTGACAACCATAATTTAGATGACAACTTTGTGATTGGGTCTGAATGTAATTTGTTCTCCCTCCACTGCTGTAATTGCCCAGACCTTATCACTTACTTTATTGTGATATCAGCCATGATACCTTTTTTTCCAAAAGATCATCCAAAGAGCTAAACTCACCAGGGTCAGATAAACATTAACATCTCCAAGAAAACCCTAGAGAGCTCAAAAGCAAACTTGTAATTCAGCTGATGGATTGCCCCCATCACCTATGGAAAGCTGCTCAGGATGGGGAAGGTGTCACCCAGCATAATTTCCCATCTTCATTCTCCTGTTCCTGCCATATTAACACGTCGGGGAGCTGGTGACCATGAATCCAGAATAATTCGTGGCAATGCCAATTCACTCACTCTGTGTGTCTTGCTCTAGGTGGTTTGCTTCCAATATTGCAGTGAGGCCAGGTGCCTTCTAGGGAAACCGAAGCCAGTTGGTTTTTCTCTCTGTTGTACAAGCCCAAGCAATATGCCCATCCTTGACCTTCCCTTACATAGTAGGGACCTCAGAACCCCCAGGAGGGATACAGTAGAAAGGAGATATTGCAGGCATCATAAGGGAGATGACAAGTTAACCCACAGAGCACCCACTGTGATGAGGGTCAACTACCCCACCCACCAGGCTGCCCCGAGCCTGGCCCCTCCTAACCCCAGGACTCACCTCAACCCAGTTCTGCTCCTGTCCAGTGACTTCCTGTCCATAAGAGAAAGATCCCAGGGAGACAAACTCTCCGACCAGAAACCAAAGAATTAGACTTAATTCACATTTAAAATGCAATAGCTCCCTAAACCAATGTTATTTGAAAGTGACATGATTTTCCAAGTTAAACTTCCAGAGTCTTTGTTACAACTTTTACTGGAAAGCAGTAGAACCCCTGAGTCCATTGTCTATTTAGTCTTGAATGCCACCAATAGAGTGGGCCAAGAATCAAAGAGAAAGAAAACATTGCAAGAGGAAAAAAATTAAACGAAAAGGGAATGAGGGGCTTCCCTGGTGGCGCAGTGGTTGAGAGTCCGCCTGCCGATGCAGGGGACACGGGTTCGAGCCCTGGTCTGGGAAGATCCCACATGCCACGGAGCAGCTAAGCCCATGTGCCACAACTACTGAGCCTGCGCTCTAGAACCCACGAGCCACAAGTACTGAGCCCACGTGCCACACTACTGAAGTCCGCGGGCCTAGAGCCCCTGCTCTGCAACAGGAGAAGCCACCACAATGAGAAGCCTGCGTACCTCAGCGAAGAGTAGACCCCGCTCGCCACAACTAGAGAAAGCCCGTGTGCAGCAATGAAGACCCAACACAGCCAAAAATAAATAAATAAAATAAATAAATGTATTTAAATAAAAAGAATTGCCTGTGAAGATCTGGCCCTGAATTTAAAAAATAAAATAAAATAAAATAAAATAATAAAATAAAAAACGCTGTTAGGATCCAATCCCCTACACTGGCTAGACGTTAAATGGTAACTACTCAAAATGGCCCAAAATTATAGTAGATTCCCATTTCATAGTTCCCATCATTCTCTTCTAAATATTAGCCCAATATTAAGCATGGCTTTCCCTAAATTTGCATGGTTCTTGGAATCCAATATCCCTATTTGGAAAGAAGGCAATCACACAGCCTTAAAAATGTCACCAGGTCTCCTAATTCCATCAGAGGATCAATACAGAGACTAACATTGTTCCAAAGTACACTGCAGGCTAGGTTTACTCTAGGATGATGATAGAATTGGAGATCTGTGTAGTCAGCCTCCACAGGGCTCAACTGGCCTTCCAAACTCAAAACAAGTTCCTGGATCTACCTGCCTCCTACAAACAACTGGATAATGTTATGCGCTGCAAATGGCGCTATCCTGGCCACATGTATTTGTCTTATAGGAAGTGCATCTGATGTCTGATTCAAAAGTCCAAGTTCTAATGAAGAGTATTTACCAGGAATGTCACAGTGAGAGGCCAGGTCGTTGCTAGGAAACAGGAAGGGCAAGATTTGGAGCAGATGACACAGCATTGTGTGGCATCGTGTGGCTGCAGCCGCTCAGAAACTTAGATCAAGACTTTTCACAAACACTCCTGGGTTCTGGGGAGCAACTGTCAACATCAGTTAATTAGAGGGTGTGATGGGTGATTTTTAAGTGTCATCTTGGCTGGGCCACGGAACTCAGACAGGTGGTCAAACATTATTCTGGACGTTTCTGGGAGGGTGCTTTCGAATGAGATGAACATTTAAATCAGTGGACTCTGAGTAAAATAGATTGCCTTCCATAACGTGGGTGGGCCTCGTCTCATCAGTTGAAGGTCTGCCCAGAACCCTCACCAAAACAGGAAGGAATTCTGCAGTCTGACGGTCTTCAGACTTGAACTGCAGCATCAGCTCTTCCTGGGTTTCCACCTGCCGGCCCACCCTGCCAGCCTATATAATCACACGGGGAATCCTTAAAATCAATCTCTTTTCTTTTGTCTTGTTTTAATGGTGATACATTTAACTGAGATACATGCAATATATTAGTTGCTTTTAGTCTATAACACATTTGGACTCCCTGGAAAAGTGGAATAATAGCTTTTTTGTGGGTGATGAACCATCCATTGTTAGTTGGAAATACGCACAAATGTCCTCCATGATAACTTGGGTTGCCAAGAACTGCCAAAAACCACTAATTCTGCAGGTTCATGATCTCCCCCAAGTTTCTCATCGTTTTCTTTGTCTGACTTTTCCCTCAGCACACTCTAGTGTGTTGCTGTGCACTGTACAGTCTGGATAACTTGAACGTCAAAAGAATAGTGTTAATTGCTTATAACATATTAAAAAGTTTAACTCCATGAGTCCATGCGGGGGGCTGAGGGAAAGGAAGCTCTTCTTTACAGAAAAATACCAACAAGTACGTGTAGAAGGAACAATAGAATTCAGGCAATGGGTGCTAAAAACCACTGGATGAAAAGTTATTGGGGAATATGGGGAATGTTTACACAGTGACAAAGAGTATTGAAACAGTGCCAAAGTATCACTCGCCCCTAAGATTACTTACTAATCACTTACTAATTCACATGGGACAATATGGCAATCACCCCCATAAGCAAGTAATCAAACAATCTCACTAATAGAGGGACATGATTTGCTTCCTAATGAGATGCAATGTGACATACCATCTACATGGCATCCCCGTCACAAATGTGAAGCATGGACCTAATCCAGATTCTAGATCTAACATCCATTTTGTGGCTGTTCAGGGGATAGAGGAACAAGGGAAATGACACCAGGAGAAAACAGTCTGGCAAATCTAGAATGGGTGTATTCTACAAATGATCTGGGTTCTCAAAATTCAATACTAGAAAGGAGAGAAAGAAGGAAGACTGTTGTAAATTAAGAGGATGAGGACATAAAAAACTAAAATTTTAAAAACCAAATGCAGCAATGCAGCACATGAACCTTAAATAGGTCCTGGCTCTGGAAAAAAAAATGAACTGGCTATAAAAATACATTTTGTTTTGGGTAAAATTTGAGAAATTTGAATAATGAATTATTGCTAATTTTCTAAAGCATGGTTACGTTATTGTGATTATGTTGAAGAATGTCTTTTCTTAGGAGATACGTACTGAAATATTCAGTGGGAAAGTATCGTGGTGTCTACAACCTTAATCCCAAATAGTTCAACAAAAAGAAAATGTGTTTATAGAGAGTGATAAGCATAAGTGGCAAAATGTAAACAATTGTTGAATCCAGGTAGAGGGTACACAAATGTTTGCTCTGTTATGCTTTCAACTTCTGTGTGTGTTTTTGAAAACGGTCAGAATAAAAGTTGGGGAAATAAAAAACAACTTTGAGGATCACCTGTCTTCCCCAAACTCCATCCTCTCCTACCTTCTAGCCCAGCACCTTCTAGCCGAAATGAAAAAAGAAATGCACTTCATTTTTTGAACAGCTTTATTGAGATATAGTTCACATACCACACAATTCACCCAATTTAATGTCCACGATTCAATGGCTTTTAGTATATTCATAGAGTTGTATGACGATCTCCACCATCATTTTTAGAACATTTTCATTACCCCCAAAAGAACCCACCCCTTAGCCATCACTCCCCAGCCTCCCCATGCGCCCCGCCCCAGTCCTAGGCAACCACTAGTCTAGTTTCTATCTCTAGATGAATTTGATTTTTACTTCTTGAAGATCTTACATGTGGCACCAAATTTCTCGGCTGCTGCCAATGCTTTAACAAAATTCTTTGTGTCCCGCTGTGTTTGCTCATCCCCAGTTCAATGCAGGACATTAGAGAGAGCTGGTATCATTCTCAGCCTCTGGGGGCCCAAGAGCCTCATTAGACTATGTCATCTGCCTTCTGGCTCTGTTGAGGGATGCACTGGAGGAAAAGAAGCAGATCTGCTTTCAGATAAAGTAGACCAGGAATTCATGTCGGATGAGCTCAACTGATGCTTTCTCTGGCTGAGGACACTGGAAGGGGCATCAACCATCTGCAGAGTCTCCTCTATACCCCATTTTGCATTATGATGATATCTGCAGATGCTCCAAGCTTCCTGACAGCCCCTCATTGTCGGGGGTGGTGGGCACTGACTTTCCTCCAAGTCCATCTCAGCTCTCACCTCTGTGGAGCTACTCTGGCCACCATGCATGATGCCCAAGTAAAGCACAAACAAGGCACCTGCCTTCCTTGACTGACTGGACTTCACAGCAGCCCAAGAAGCTGTAAGGAGCAAGGAACTCTCTCCACGGGAACGACTGTGTAGCTCTTCTCAAGACAATGCAATTATATCCTTCCTAGCTGGGTTCAACGCAGTATAAAGTTTTTGTTTGGGTTGATTTTTACTTGTAAGTACCGGGAACTACTCACTCTCAGAGCATCACCTTGCAACTGATACCTTTGGAGAACTTTGCAGAAGAAGGTTTTTCCCATAGAAAAGTCCATGAGTTTTGAGTCCATGGGTAGGATAGGAATGTCTCTGAAGTAATAATGGCATAAAACACAATGGAACTAAGAAAAGACACTGCATGACATCTGTTTAGGTCTGAGGACAATTATGTGTACCAAGTTCAGTACTGGATTGCTAGTTAAGCTCAAAGAGAGGACATGTGAGTTTACCTAAGCAGTTATATTTTATTTAAATCTTGCTCCCCACTGCATTTTCTTTGTGATGGATTTTTATTATCAATTACCTAGTTGATGCCCTGGTACATTTGCTATTTTTAACTAGTTTTTCCCCAAAAGGGAATTATATAACGACGGACTTGATGTGCCCTTTGTTTCAGGTCTCTCAGTTTTCCACCTGAGAACACCAAACACTGGCTTTCTAAGCTCATTGTCTGTATCCCCATTCACTACATAGCAGTTATCAGTAAGAAGAGCAGGGAAAAAAGATGAGCCTCTCTATGGGACACTTGTTCGACAAAGATGCCCCTCCCTGTGAGGACTGCAAATATGAAGGTCTGTCTTCAAATCCCTTTGTCCAATTTTGGGCATGAAGCAACATTTTCACCCAGAGAAGTGATTTATCAGTGATTACAGAGTTTACACTTGGAGGTGATGTAAACCCAAAAATACACTCTAGATTTTGTTTTGAACCATAAGTAGAGATTTAAAATCCAAGAAAAAAGAGTGAAATGAAGTAGTCATTTTCCAAGATTAACAACTCCAGCAGGCTTGAGTGAAGTCCCAGATTTCTCTGCAGTAAAGATTTCTGGGAGTTCACTGTAAGGTCCAGGAGAGCAAATCTGGAGAGGCACTGTTTGTGCTCTACACTTCAGGTTAAGAGGTTCATTTTATAGCTCTTTTTTGCACCTGTTGAATGGGTTTCTCCCCCACCCCCACCCCATATCCCTTCTCCCCTTCTCTCCCACCCCTTTCAACAGCATCATTTTTCTACCCTTAAGTGCCACTAAGGACAGTTATCCAGTGAACACAGACCCAGGGTAACTTGTAATAGTGAAGTCAAATGCTTATGTTTTTCCCTGCAGTAGGGCAACATTTTTCATCTCTGATTTTCCTTGGCCAGATGGAAGATGTCATTCAGGGAACCCCAGGCATTCTGAAGATGAAAAGGAAGGTAGGAGGCCCGGCTCAGTGCTTATTAACCATAGAGGGAATTTGGTTCACTTCAAGAAGTAGTAAAATAATGGCACAGGAGAGACAATGACTCTTAATGAATTCGTGTGAGTAAAGTGTGAGGTGACCAGTTTGGGGACATGCAGCCCCAAGGCCACCCTCTGGAGGAGAAAAATGGAACAATTGTTTTCTGTTACTACACAGTATTGACCTCCCTTTCCGGAATCACACAGGGCCACTCGGATATCACGTCCAACGTAGGATTACCTCTGTCTGAGTGCCTTGGCTGCCTTTTAAATAAGGTGGGTGACATGTGACACTGGAGTCCACAGTCAGGCTTGAGGTAGGAATAATCTCAGGTGCTCCTTCAGCCAGGTGAACTGTTCCACTTCCATCTCTGCCTCCCCTCCAAAAAGATCCTTCCCTAGAGGTCAGGAGGCTCCGGCCCTCAAATCCCACCAACCTGCAGGGTTGAACATCTTCAGCTTTCACATACCACCTTTCCTATTCACACCAAAGTCTCACGGGACGTATCAACTGCCTGGAAAATAAAACAGCCTCCCAGGCTCTATGAAAAAAAAAAAAAGGAACAGAAAAGCTACAGAAATAAATCCCAGAGTCTGCTTCTAATCCTGGACAGGTGGCACCTTGGCACAAGTGCATTGAAATCACTTTCTTCCTGGGCCGCAGAGCTGAATCCCTCTCCCAGAAAGACCAACACCCCTCAATCTGGAGGTGGAGAGTGTGCTGGGGGAGGAGCCAGGAGCCTGGGGCTAGAGGTCTGTGACCTCCCGCCGAGCCGTGCTATCGGCCTTGGATCGACTATCTAGTGTAAACGCAGTTTCACACATAAATAACGTGCCACATCTGGCCCTTCGGTTTTATGGCGTCTTAGCGACCGAGCAATTTATAGATGGCGACCTTGTTAGGCAGCAGCCGGGCTCGCCGGGAGCTGCGAGGTCCGAGGCACCGCTGGGGACGCAGGAGGGGCGAGGGAGAGGAGAGCCCCGGGGTCCCAGATCTCCAGCTCCGAGGGGCGCTCAGGAGAGGGACCCACCCGCCTGTTTGGGGATGGGGCCGCAGCAAGGTGGCAGCGCCCCCTCCTTCCAAGCCGGCCATGTGGCAGCTGAAAGAGCCATCGAAGCCGAAGTGTGTTTGCGCTCATACCCAATTTATTACCGCTGAACATATGGCCAATATTTTGACTCACGTCAGTCGGGCAAGGAAAACAAACAGAGCGCGAGGCGCGGGGGAGCGGCCCCCTCCGCTGGGGCTGCGCTGCGGCCGCGGGGCCGGAGCCGGGAGGGTGGGGCCGCCGGGCACGGAGCCGGAGCCAGGAGGGGGAGGGCTCGCCGCGCCAGTGCCCCTGCGCCCGCGGCTCTGCAGCCGCCGGTGGCTCAGGATAAAGAGCGGCCGGGGATCTGCGCGCTCGCGGGCCGGGGCTCCCGGCGCAGCCGCGCTCCAGGTGAGCCTCCCGCTCAAGCGCGCGGCCGGGGGTGGTCGGGGGGCGCGGGGCGCGCGGCTGCGTGGGGAGACGTACAGGAGCCCAGCGTCGCCCCCGGCTGTCGGGCGAGCACCGTAGCTCCCCCGGCCCCAGACCCCGCGCGGGCATCCGCAGCTGCGGGGGACCGGAACGCGCTCCGGGCCGGCGTCCTACCGCGGGCCAGGGGAGAGGGGTCTCGGTGTCCCCCGCGCGCCCGCCTGTGCGGCCCCCTCTCGCGGCTCTCGCCTTGGCTCGGTCGCCCATCCGCGGGGTCCGGAAGCAGCAGGTGGGCAAGTGCCGGGCGTCTCAGGTCCGCCGCCGGCTCCGCTGGTCACGAGGGGGGCGCTCGGGTTGGGACCGGGCCCCGCCCGCCGCGCCCGCGGCCCGGAAAAGTTTTACCTGCCTCCGAAGCCAGGTGCTCCCGCCGCCGCGCACTTTCCCGCCCGCCGGGGAGCGGGACCGCCGGGACCGGCAGGTGCGGCTGCAGGGGATGGCGGGGAGGAGAGGCGCGGCGAGGTTCGGAGCCCCGCCCGGGAGGGCGCGGCGGAGGAGGGGCGCCGGGGAGGGGGTTCCGGGGAGGTGGGGGACTAGATAAAGGCGCGCCTGGAGATTCGGCGAGGCTGTCGCCGCAGCGTCGGGAGTGGGAGGCGGAGCGGGCGCGCCGCGCGCCTCGGGCCCCTCCCCACCGTCGGCTCCGCAGGCTCCCGGGCCGCCGGGGCCGCTGCCGGGAAGGGAGCGCCTCCGCCCCGCCTCCGCCGGGTAAGTCTCCCCGGTGTGCGCAGGGGTCGGCATGGGGCTGCAGGACGAGGCGATGTCCCCAAGGTAATTTGGAGATGGCGCCTAGAGGAAAAAGAGGTGCTCCTCGGGCGGAACTGGGCCACGGGTGGGGGCTGAGGAGGAGGAGGAAGGCGAGGGGCGGGAGTCGCCGGCAGGAAGGACCAGGGCTGGGGGCCGAGCAGGGGTCGGGGGGTCTTTGAGGCGGCCCAAGCCTGGACTTTGAGGGGACCGCGCCAGGCGCCAGACAGTTCTCATTTGTGTCAGTAGAGATCGCCAGAGGATCGGAAATGAGCCTCAGTGGGCTCTGCTGAGGCCCTGGTCTCCGAGGGGCGCCCCCTCTGCCCCCCCATACACACATTCTGCAAGGAGGCCCTTTGGCGCGCCTCTCGCGCCTTCTCGATCTTGGTGGCGCTTGGGGGTGGGAAGGGGGCGTTGCGTCTGGAGGAGGGCTGTGGACCTCGGGTGCTCAGATTGGAGAAGTGAGAGGGAGAGTCCCAGGAACCCCCGCCCGCTGGTGCCCGAGGGCCTCGTGGGTCGGTTCCTCGCTCTCCAGGCACAGCTCCCAGGTTCCGCGCAGGCTGGGAGCGCGGCCTCCCCGCGCCGACGAGCGCTACATGGCACAGAGCCCTCCTGGCCCAGCTCTAAGTGCTGAGTACTGACCCGTTGGGAGAGGCCGCTGGATTTTCGAAGTCTTGTAATGATTTTGTCACGTGTTAAGAAGTAAATTCAGATAAGAACGTGCTTTCGGCGCCCTGTTTCCTTGAGAAACCCAGATCTCCTGCATTGAAATCACCCTTATCGGGAGAAGGTCGAACTTGGCTTGACAAACGTTCCTGAAGGCAACGTTGACGATGCGTAATCTCATTGTAACATATTTAATCATTAGAGAAGCGCGAACGAATAAAGCAAAGGGGTGAGCCCGGGGGGACGTGCCGTTTGGTTCCCCAATAAACCGGTGACAATGGATTGGCTGGGACGGGCTCATTTGGCCTAAGGGGGGCTTAGAGCTACGTTTTTAAAGAAAATATTGGAGGAAGGCCCTTTCCATTTTGCAGCGCGCCCCGAGCCACATTTCGTGTTCAATTTAACATCCATGAAAGTTGAACGGCTTTTCTCGCCTTTTATTTTATTGGATGCGTTTTCAAAGATCTCATTAAAGCGCATTTATCAAAGTCCTACCATATGTCCGCGGGGTCTTACGCCCACACAATGAGGCTGATTAATAAAAAGAGAAATCCTAATTTCTATTACAATTTATGTCCTCAGGAAATGTCTGCCTTTTTTTTTTTAAAGCCAGATAATTGGTAAAGTGTTGTGTATTTCACCTTGAAGAAGAGTAGGGGGAGATAGCTCAGAAGGATGCCTGCGCCCTGCGCCCACAATTGCAGGGAGACTCCAGGCTCTAGGTCCCTAGGTCAGTTCTCTCCATGGCTTTATAGAGTTCCTGGTGCTCCTGAGGAAGCGGGGAAGGGGGGAAAGGGGGGTCAGATACAGACTCTGAGCTCTGTCTCTGGGCCTGGAAAACTTCTCTGCCCAACATCTTCTTGGTGACTTGGGAGGACTGTCCTTCTGGGAGGTGCCCTCACTCTTACCTCCTGTGGTAAGAGTTAACACAATATGGATCAAAGAAAGAGAAAACTCACCTTTGACTTGAACCCAAAGTGGACTGAGATTTCCTTTCCCTTCACACTAGTCCCTACTTTCTGGTCCATCTGTCCGCTGGCTGTGGGTCTCTTCTGCCAGAGACTTGCACCTGTTCTGATCTGGCCTCACTGATAGGGCTGTAGGCCTCCCCCATCCAGCCGCTCCATTCTGCTTCCCGCCCCCACAGCCTGCAGGGACTTCCAGGGACCTCAGCTTCCTTCGGGGGCAGAAGGTGATGCCAGGATCCACCAGAGATGAGCCTGCCTTTCAGTTTTCTGGTTGGGAAAGGTCCTGCTTCAGGTGGTACCCTGGGCCACACTCCTCGACACCTTTCAACCGGCGGCCAGAGCTGACACTCTTGCTTCCAGCAGCCCCCGTTCCCCCACCTGGAGTTGAAGCTGCCATGGGATACCTTGGAGGAGTGCATCTTAAAGGTGGGCGTCTTTATCGCCAAGCTCGGGGACCAGATGGGGAGACATTTTCTGTCCCCGTTGATTTCGAGTGCATGCCACGCTCCGAGTCTCCAACCCGAGATAAAATAAACCTTTCCCCTCCAACAAAACCTTTGTGTCCAGCGCGGCTAATCCTCGCAGAAAAGGAAGGTGCAATGCGCTTTGTTTCTAGAGTGAATGAAGACAAACGCTTGCACCTTGGCCCTAACCAGACAATGAACTAATCCACTTGAAGGCTGTTATCTGAGATGGGATGTGCAGGGGACCCGCTCAGCCATGTACTGTACCAGGAAAGGAGTTTCTTTTCAACCTCTTTTCATTCCAAAACAGAAAGAAAAGAAATGAAGTCAAATTAGTATTTCCAAATAATGGGAAAGACCTTGTATTTTTAATGACTGGTCGCACTTTTGTGGATGGGGAGGGTGAGGCGTGCTGCCTGGGGCTGCGAGGCTTTGGGCTCCTCGAGGCCACCCCCATTTTACAGTGGTCCTCAAGGTACTCCCCCCGGACTTTTTCTGCCCTGAATTCCTCTAGAGGAGGCGCCTACCCAGCAAGCTCTCACCAGCCTGAAAGGGGAAAGATGTGAGCAGAGTGCCTCCCAAGAGGCCTTCAAGCCAAGAAGCCTTCTGAGATTGAGAGAGGAACGGGGATTGGGGGCGCTGGGGGCGCCCCACCAGCCCGCCTCACCCACAGGCACACCGAGCCAGGCTCCCACGCGTGGGGTGTGCCCAGGCCTCTCCTCATTTTCCCAAAGGACCTTCCTTTCCTGCCTTGTTTGCTGCTGTACAGCGCTCACCCCTCCCCCAACAGGGGGCGTCAAACTGCGGTGCGCGGGCGCAAGGAGCTGGGGACCCGGGCGCACCAGGGCCGCCCCCGTGCTCCGGAGCTCAGAAAAGGCGCTCGTGTTTGAGCTACCTGCGAAAGTAAACAGGTAAACACTGGGCCGACTTGGAGGGCCACTTGTCCTGGAGTGGGGCCACTTACCCTGTGTACATTCGCCTCCCGCCCGGGCCTCCGGCGGTGGTTCACCTCCCCCGCGCCCTCTCCAGCGCCTGCGCTTCCATCCCTCCGGAACCCCGAGCCGCAGAGAGGAGCTGAGCGGCCTGGGAAGCCTCCTAAGAGGGATTCTTCCAGCCTGCGAGGAGGAAGATTCTCTTCCTCCTCTCCTCCACCTCCCCTCGGGGCCTGCGACGCCCTCTGAGCTCGTCCCAAACGTGGGAAAAAGGGAGGTAGAGCTCGAGATTTGTAAGGGAGCTGGAGTCCCAGCGCCGAGCATAAATATCCGGGGCAGGGGACCTCTGGCTGCTCGGGTGACCCTGGCAGGGGTACTCGGTGGTTGTCGCACACCAAAGAGGGCAAAACATGTCTCCCTCCGGCCCAGACCAGCTGCCATCAAACTTTCAGCACCGTCTCAACTTCTCCCCAAGTTCGCAGCGGAAGGCCCAAGGCTGAGCGCTCAGGAGCTCCCGCAACGCTGGCGGCAGAGCCCAGAGCCCAAACCCAAACACGATGGAACCCAGGACATTGTCCTCTCCTGGCTGCAAGATGGAACCCGGAAAGAAGCTACTGAAGAATCCGGACCTGGGGAGCCGAGCACATCCAAGCAGAGCTGAACTGGTGCCAGAGGACACGGATATGGTCAGAGCCGATAGGGTGGGGATAGCGGGGACACTAATAAGGACTCTGGAGGGGCCAGGGGCGTGGGGCTTGGTACTCTCGACCAAGTGTGCGGGATCTCGCTGAGCAGGAGACCCCTGGCTCAAAAAGACCAGGCTGTGGTGCTCCCAGCGAGACCTCTTGGGGAGCCCTCCGGATGCAATCACCTGTTTAATTTGTGTGTAAAAGTTCATTTGGTGCCTGGCCCTGCTCCTCGGGTCGCATGAGGTCCGGGAGACCCTGGAGCGTGCTTTGGGCACCGGACCTGCCCCCAGCTGCCAGCTGGTCCCCCGCCGGCCTCCCGGCGTAAGCAGACCACTCCTGGGGGACTTGCATTTTATGATCTTCCTCTAACAAGCCGAGTTTCTCCCCTTCAATTACGGGCCTCCCGGCGGTCTCCCTGCGCCTTTTCAATTGCAAATGTCAGCGCTTTGGAAGCGGACGCGGGAACGGCACCAGCGACGGAGCGCTGGGCAAAATGGATTCGCGAGGTCCCAGGAGGGAGACACTGAGCACAGCGCATCGGGCTCCGCAGGGCGCTGAGCGTGGCTTCGGGAGGCCAGGCTGAGGCTCCCTCGGGTTCCCTCCCTGCTCCGCAGCCCCAAGGTCAGGGGCAGGAAAAACTAGCAGGGGTGAGGGTGGAGGAGGGAGCAGAGACCCAGAACACGGTCTGTGCGGGCGGGGGAGTGTGGTCCCGCAAGTGCTGCAGCAAGGAAGGGGGCCCTACGACCTGTGGTGTGGGAGAACATAGGCCCGTCGAGGCCAAGGGGCCGGCGCTGTGCGGAGCCCCGCCTCAGTGAACTGGGCCGGGAGCCTTCTCAGGGCGCGGTTGTCAGCGCTCCCGCTTCAGTTTCCAGGAGGCTGGATTCCCCTGTAGGAAAACAGTTGTCTCCCAGGTGCTCTGCCCGAAGTGCAGGCTCTCAGGGGCCGGGGAGGGGACATGACCCACTGCGGCAGTGCTGATGAGATCCTGGGAGAAAGGCCACTATGGGGGAAGGGAGAAGTTGGGAGCGAAGTGGAACTAGGTGGTTCCCAGACGAGGAACTGCGCAGGCTCCGTGGAGGGGTCTGGGGGCACCCCTCCCAAAGATGGATACGCAAAGGAGTCACTTCTTGCCAAAGGGGACATTTCTCACCCAACCCAAGAATTGGCGTGGCCCAACCAGATTCCTTTCTGGCCCTTCCTAGAGCCTACCCTGGTCCCCAAGAGACACCCCTCGCTTGGGACAGAGGAATAAGAGGAGTGACCAGGATGATTTTTTCTGCAAAGCTTGGGTTGAGGAACTTTTCCTCGCCAGTTATTTATTTAGCAGCTGAGTAACAATGGCTGGGGTAGGCCCGACAGCCCCTGTTTCCAAACTCTGGGCCTCTGTGATGCCTGGAAACCCAACTTCCCTCCTCCGCCTGGACGGGGCAGAGAGCTCCCGAGTGAGAGGGGGGAGGGAGAGGCAAGGAGGTTGGAGGCTGGGAAAGGCAGACTGGAAAGAGAAAGAGGGGAAAAAAGCACGATAAGTAATGGGTTCAAGGAACACGATTCAAACCAGTTTCTAATTCTTGCAGGGGGGGAAGGCGGGAAGGAAGGGGGGAAGGAAAGGGGCAAGGAAAGGGGGAAGGAAAGGGGAAAGGGCGGAAGGAGGGGGAGAAAGGAAAAGTAGGAGAAAGAGAGGAATGGGGAGCGTCGACATGAAGGGGTTTCCTTAATATTGTGGACGGATTCAGAAATGAATGAAGAGATAGTCCATTGAAAAGGGTTGAATGCCATGACAACTAGGAACAACCTTAGATTTATTCCAAACAGTTAGGACACATTGAAAGAGAGCGTCAATCATGTATTATTTCTCCACTGAAATAAATGCAAAAACCGAGCCGGGACAAAGGCTTCCAACGGGAGCGGGACATTTGTCTACATTTCGCTCATTGTCCGCAGCTTAGCAATCGGTTTGTATTTGTGTTTGCCCGGGTCCGACCACCCAGGACGCGCCGACGAGGGGCTCCCTCTAACCTGGGCCATTGTCACCCGCGTCACATACTGGGGGCGAGGCAGCGAGGGCTGCAGAAAGCCGCCGAGCGGCTCGGGGAGAGGCGCCCTCGCCGGGCGCTGGTAACTCGGGGGCGGCCGGGGCGCGGCGGCCGCAGCTGCGAGCGGGGAGTACGGGCGCCGGCGCTGCGCTCGCCGGCGTGGAGGCGGCCCCGGCGGAGGGCTTGGGGGTGGGCAGACCCCGACCCCCGCCGCGGCCTTCTCCGTCCCTCCCCGCCCCCAGGCCAAGCACCGTCCAGACGCTCCTCTGGGGCGGATGAGCATCAGGTAGCAAACCTCCCTCGCGCAAAAAAAAAAAAAAAAAAAAAACTGGAAGGAGGGGCGGGAAGTGCGGCCTGGATTTTTCCTCGCCGGCGCCGAGGAGGTGGTGCCGTCCCGGGAAAGTGCAGTTCCCAGGCCGGCCCGGGGCTGGGACCCGCACACAAACCTCACGCAAGCTGGGAGCCTGGAGCGTGTCCTCTGAACTCGCCCCTGGTGCGTCCGAAAGGACTCCCTGGGGAGAAGAAAACTCCGGAGAGAACTCAGCAGCACCTCCCGCCCTGCGACCCCCTTGCCCGCGGTTTTCGGGGTCCTCACCCCGGCTGGAGACAGCGCACCCGCCCCTCCCCCCGCCCCTCTACCCTTGCCCCCCCCCCACCCCGCTCTGCCACCGCTGGAGGCTGGAAAGGGAGGCATAATAGGGGGCAGGAAGGGCGCGGGGCCGCCTGCCCTTCCCTCCACCCTGAGATCGCGGCCCGCGGGGCCGGAGGCGGTGGGGCCGGGCTGATCGCGGCCCGAGGGAGACTTCCCCACCCCCACCGCCCCACCCCGGGCGCCCGCAAAGCAGAAAGCGAACTGCGCGGTCCTGCTCAGCAGCACAGAGCTGGGGGGAGGGGGAGAGGGGAGGGAGGCGGGGAGAAGGAAATAAATGTCTTTAGCAAATAAAGGGTGTCGGGGCGGGGGAGGTGGTGTCGCTTGGTGGTGGCTCCGGCCGGCCCCGAGCCGATTCCTCTCCTGGGTTTCGGGCTCTTTCGGCGTTTAACTAGAATCAATTACTTGCCTTGTCATTTCTAGTACTCATCCTTAAGCCTCAACCAAAATATTGACCTAGGAGGCTTACAGAAGTTGGGCTCTTGCCATTTGAACCGGATCTTGTTTAGGGAACGGCCAGCGATGGGAAGGAGAGATTTCCGCGGCTCAGCCTGCGCCCCCTCCCCCTTTTCCAAAGGCGCCACAAATCGCCAATTTTCCGGCTTGCTGGGGGCAGGCGCGCGTGGGCGGGGAGGTAGGAACCGGTGAATGTTAAGGAGGATTCTGTTTTTCTCTCCTCCTCCGGGTTTCTGTTTTGTTTTCTTTCCTCCTCCCCCGCTTTTTTAAAAAAGATGCAATTTGTTAAAACTGCCCTTTCAAGTGTGTGGACTCGCGAGCGACGCGGTGGTCCTTTGTATGTAAATACTGGGTAAGAAAGGCTCGCCCCGTCTTTGCAATTAATTGACACGTTACACCTCTCATCTTGCTCTAGAGGGCCGTTGGCTGGGAGCGCGGAGCTCCCCAAAACCCACAATTTCACATCTGCAAATACAGTCTTCATCCACTTGACTTCCAAGACCCGCCCACACGTGTCCAACCTTTGCGTTTTAATGTCTCCCTCCCCCTTTTTTCCACCCTTCTCTCGCTCCCCCTCCCTCCCTTCCTCCCTCCCTCTCTCTTTCCCTCCCCCCTTTCCCTCCCCCTCCCTCTATCTTTCCCTCCCTCTCTTTCTCCCCCTCTTCCCCCCCTCTCCCCAGGTTCGTGAGTGGAGCCCAGCCTTATATGGACTGATCGCTCGGGCAATGGCCCATTTTTTCCTCGCCACCAGCCGCCACCGCGCGCTGAGCGGCCGCCGGAGCCGGAGCTGACGCCGCCTTGGCACCCCTCCTGGAGTTACAAACTCGGGCCCGGCCCCGCAGCGCTGGCGCGCAGGCCGCCCGGCTCCCCGCGTCCATTTCCGCGTGCTTGCAGAGAAGACACAGGCAACGCCTTGGGCTTTTTCTTTCTTTCTTTCTTTCTTTTTCTCCCCTTTCCCAGAGTTTCTTTCTTTTTCTTAAACATAATAATCTCAATAATTAAAGCCCATCCCCCCTCCCCTCCCCCAACCCCTCTCCCCATACCCCCTCCCCCGCCCCTACTGAGAGCGCAAGGAATTGACCAAGTGAAGCTACAACTTTGCGGCATAAATTGCGAGGTCCCGGCCATGTCGCTGACCAACACAAAGACGGGGTTTTCGGTCAAGGACATCTTGGACCTACCGGACACCAACGATGAGGAGGGCTCGGTGGCCGAAGGGCCAGAGGAGGAGAGCGAGGGGCCGGAGCCCGCCAAGAGGGCCGGGCCGCTGGGGCAGGGCGCCCTGGACACGGTGCAGAGCCTGCCCCTAAAGAACCCCTTCTACGACAGCAGCGACAACCCGTACACGCGCTGGCTGGCCAGCACCGAGGGCCTCCAGTACTCCCGTAAGTAGCGAAACTTGGCCGCCGCGGCTGTGACCGCCTCTGCTACTGTGGCCGCAGCCTGGGCCGCACGCCGCGGGGAGAAAAGGGATGGAGCCTTGTAAGCCGGATCCCTCACCCTGCGCCCCCAGAAAGATGCCTAACGTTTGTTTGGGATGCCCTACCTCTTCCCTCTTCGTCAGACCCCCCCTAGTCCGGGAAGGAGACTTGGTCTCAGATATTTCTTCCAAAGAGAGAAATTAGGAGGAAGAAGGGGAGGGGAATACCTCCCAAGGGCTGGTTACAGACGCCAACCAGAACTGACGGCTCCGGCCGGAGCCCCCCTCCCCCATTCCGACAGCCGGGAAGGACTGGCCTGGAGCAGTGGAGCGAGCCAGCCCGCCTCGGGATACGGGGAGAGGGTGGCCCGGGTATAAATAGCTCACCCTGCCCCCTGCACTTCATAGAGGACGCTTTGTGCGGTGCGGAGGGTGTCCAGAAAGTCGGAAAGCAGAAACGAAAGCCCCCCAAACCTGCCTTAAATGGCCGAGCCGATCAATGCCGGGATTGTGGGTTTTTTCTTTTAAAAATCTGCCCACGTCTCTCCGGAGAGGAAACTGCTTAAGGGGGCCGGAGCCCTTAACCCGCGATGATCTCCTCCGCGCGCCACTCCCCCCCCAAAAAAAATACGCACCCACACTGGTCAAACCCCTAGAAACTGGAGCACCGAGCCCCTACTCCTGCCGCTTCTTCTCTTTCACCGGGGCGGACACCGACGATTTTGTCAGGCGTGGAGCAGGGCGGGGGTCAGGGCGAAGGCAGCGGGGCCTGGCTGCGGGGCGCACAGGCCCGAGGGCGCACGGAGGATCCGGGGCGCGCGGGGTCGGGCCCGGCCGCGCGCGGCCTCCAGACTTCTGATGGGCTTCTCTTTCCCCCAGTGCATGGGCTGGCAGCCGGCGCGGCGCCCCAGGACTCGAGTTCCAAGTCTCCGGAGCCCTCGGCCGACGAGTCACCGGACAATGACAAGGAGACCCCCGGCGGCGGAGGGGACGCCGGCAAGAAGCGGAAGCGGCGGGTGCTCTTCTCCAAGGCGCAGACCTACGAGCTGGAGCGGCGCTTCCGGCAGCAGCGGTACCTGTCGGCGCCAGAGCGCGAACACCTGGCCAGCCTCATTCGCCTCACGCCCACGCAGGTCAAGATCTGGTTCCAGAACCACCGCTACAAGATGAAGCGCGCCCGGGCAGAGAAAGGTATGGAGGTGACGCCCCTGCCCTCGCCGCGCCGGGTGGCCGTGCCCGTTTTGGTCAGGGACGGCAAACCGTGCCACGCGCTCAAAGCCCAGGACCTGGCAGCTGCCACCTTCCAGGCGGGCATCCCCTTTTCGGCCTACAGCGCGCAGTCTCTGCAACACATGCAGTACAACGCCCAGTACAGCTCGGCCGGCACCCCCCAGTACCCGACAGCACACCCCCTGGTCCAGGCCCAGCAGTGGACTTGGTGAGCGTCGCCCCTCCGAGACTCTCGGCCCCAGGCCCAGGCCCCACCCCAGCGGCGGAGGCGAGGAGGACTCGGCCCTTACAGTGGTTATTATATTATTATAATTATTATTCTGGAGTCGAGTTGACTCTTGGCTCCGTTGGGGAGGCGCCAGGAGGTTGCTGCACCTCCTTGGAGAGGCAGATTCCACCCCCCAGCTCCGCCCCATCCCTCTCTCCGTTTGAACCTTTGGAGACGGCTGAACCATAAGCCGAGTTTACAGAATGTTTGCGCAGCTTCGCTTCTCTGCCTCTCCCCGGGGACCGAATGGTCCCAGCGTTAACGTCCTCACCTGAGAAGGAGTAAAAGACCCCCCCCGCCCCGCTTTTGTGAATTTTGTAAAATATGTTTGTGTGAGTAGCGATATTGTCAGCCGTCTTCTTCTGAAGCAAGTGGAGAACACTTTAAAAATATAGAGGATTTTTTTTCTCCATTTTTTTTAAAGTAAGAAAATGCTAAATATTTATGGCCATGTAAACGTTCTGACAACTGGTGGCAGATTTCGCTTTTCGTTGTAAATATCGGTGGTGATTGTTGCCAAAATGACCTTCAGGAAGGGCCTGTACCCCTCAGGGCCCAACTCCTTTCTTCGTGGTTTGTTTTGGTTTGCTTATATTTGGTTACCCCTGCTTTCTTCTCTTCTTTTTTTATTTTGTTCAGTGCAAACATTTCTCAAATATGAAAAAGGAAAAATGTGTAGGCGAGCGAGAAGCCCCCTGCCCCATCCTCCGGGTCCTGAGCCCCGGAACTTGGAGCTCAGCGGTTCCGTGCGGTTCCCCAAGAGCGCCGGGCGCTGAAAGCTTTCAATTTTTTTAAATAAGAATTTTAATAAAAATCCTGTGTTTAAAAAAACCAAGCCCGGCCCTCCCGTTTGTCTTACTTTGTCGCCCTGCGCCGGGCAAGGAGGTCTCGGGCAAGGAGCCGGGCCAGGCCGCTGGCCGCGCTCTCCCCAGCGCATCCCTTGGGAGCCGGAGCACCCGAGGCGCTGGGGAGGCTTCGGAACAGGCCTCTCCCGGGCGTGCGGGCCAGGCCCCGCGCCTCGGACCCCGGGCGCGCGCGGGAGCGCTGGCCTCGGGCCTGCGAGCGGCTGACCCGCCGCCCGGGGTCGCTCGGCCTCTCCCAGCCTGTCTCTCGGCCTCACGCGCGGTCTGCATTCGGGCGGCAGCGCCCTGGCGCAGGAGGAAGAGTGACTTTGGAAAACGCAAAGGCGAGAAGAGCAAGCCCCCCTCGCTCGCCCAAATCTACGAGTGGCTCCTTCAGCCTAAGGAGCTGTTGAAGCCACTACACTCGATGACTTTCATTTTGTTGCATTTGATTTACCTCGTGCTAAGGAGGGGAGGGGATGCTGAGGTTGAGACTGGTCGGCTTCTCTCCCCACCCCCTTGCAAATCCGCGGCCGGGAGGCGGCCTAGACCTGGGCGCGGGGGCCGGGGGCGTGTTTCGGGGCGCTCCAAGCTTTGGCTACAAGGAGGGACGCGGGGACCCGGGCGCGGAAGACTACGGGGTGGGTGGAGGTGCTGCGGCCTCCCTGGGCTCCTCAGCCGGGGAGAGCCAGGAAGCGGGAGTCAGAGGCCATCCCTGATAACCAGCCTTCCTTCCATCCCCACTCTTTCCGAGTTTCCCGCCTCTGTCCCTGGACTGGATGCCGCGCCTCGTCCCCTCCTAGCATCTGGCTGTGCGCGGTCCCCCAGGCCAGCTCTCTGGCGTGAAGCTGGGCGAATTGCTCGCTAGAAAGTAGGGGTCTGGGGGTGGGGTGGTGCGTCGCGGCCTCCTGGGCTGCGGTAAGGGGAGCGAGAAGTGAGCAAACCGCCCTCGTTCGCCCGGGGGAGGCGGACGGTCCTTCCCTGCTAGAGATCTGATCCCATCCCACCTTTGCCTCAGGGAGAGCTCCCTGGAGGACCCTGGCGCACACTTGCCCGCGCCGGGGAGCGTCTCAGAGGGCCCCGCGGACTTGGGGGGAGGGGCGCCTGTCTCCTCTATCTTGCGGATTTCCGAAAATACCCGGGGCTCTGCAGCTCAGACCGCGCTCCGAGACGCCTCGGGATTGAAAGTCGGCCCCATTCGGAAACTGTATCTCTGGTTTTCTCTCGAGCTCCACCTTCATGGCTGGGGGCGGGGGCGAGGAGGCCGAGCAAAGGGAGCGGTCCCAGCTGACGTTCTCGCTACCTCTAGTTGATGATCAGATTTAATTCAATATCTAAAGCAAACATGATTATCCGTGTGACCAAATCTGCGCGTCAATAGCACTCAGCACCACACGCCCGGGGACGTGATTACACGTTATTCCCGCGTTGCGCAGCTGCCCCTGGATAATTGAGGGCGCTGGAGTCTTTCTAATATCCTCCTAAATGTCCTTTCATATCTCCAGGTTCGACTGGGCTTTTCCAGGTTTTCCTAAATGCGGGGAAGTCTACCTTTGTTCCCCACACCAGCTTGGAAACGTTTGGGGTTTTATTTCTTGCTCTTTGCAAAGGCCAGGAGAAGTCTCCGCAAATCGTGTGTCTGCAATAGCCGAATGCCCAACTTGCCCTGATACCAATCACTCAACATTCCTCTTGTAACTGCCCTCTACCCCCATCCGTCAGCAGGGGAGGTGAGCGTTCCAGCCTCTTGGAGTGGGGTTGTCACGAGGCCTGAGGCACAGCCCCAAGACTTGGTTGATTTTGACTGCTGCAGGACCCAGAACTTCCGGGGGCCAAAAATGATCGTAGGAGCTTCCCCCCCGGCCTCCAGAGGGGAAGGAGGCAGCGTGGAAGGGCCAAATTCTCGCAGGCATCCACGTGTGCTCGTAGAGGGCGCATTTGGGGTAGTGGTTAGGCCTACCAGCCTGCAGTCTGGATGTGCGCGCCGGCGGCTGGGAGCCGGGGAGGTGGGCCCGACGCCCGCCTCTCACTGTCCTCGGGTCCCCATGGAGTCAATAAAAGCGCCCGCGGAGCCTGTGTGGCCCTAACCCCAGCGCCCTGGGAGCGCACCCGGCGCGGGGTCCGCTTCGGCAGTCTATCTTCGCCCAATCTACAGCGGGCCGCACAAAACGGCACAATGGGAGAGCTGGGAGCCAGGGATGTTAGAGGCGTGCATATTAAAAAGGGACAGAGAAAGGATCGCAGGGGACAGCGAGAGGGGAAGAGGGAGAAGGGGCCCACCCTCCGCCCCCTTCGCCCCCCTCCGCCCCGCACCATTCAGCGCGCTTATCGCGGGCAGTGAATCCCGGAGTCAGGCAGAAGTCTCCTTGGGGTTTTGTTGGGCCTGTCACTGGGTCCCTTTGTCATCCGCGGGCTCCATGCTGGATTCCATATGGCCAGCTGGGCCGAGGGAGCGCGAGGAGGGAACCGCACAAAACCCAAATTGTGTCCGGCTTTCAAACCCTGTATTGTTGTCTGTGAAAGGAAGACGCATTAAAAATTCGTGCTATATCTATTGGGGAGGAGGCTGGAGGAGGGGAAAACAGCCACCCCTGTCTTTGATGGCTTCAGAGGGCGCTTGCCCCGCCTAGGCCCCGTGACACTCTGAGAGCTGGAGATCTCTCTTTCTCTTTCTGTCTCTGTCTCTGCTTCTGTCTCTTTACCAAATACTGGCTCTAAGCTGGGGCTCGGGTCTGTGAACGTCGGCGTTCAAGGTCGGGGTCCTTGCGCGCACTTCGCTGCTCCTGCGCGCGCAGCTGGCGGCTAGGCCTCTCCTGTCTGTCTGGGAGCCCGGAGTAGAGGCCATCGGACCGTGCCGGGCCCAGGAGGACACCGAGGTGCCCAGGGCCTGGGGGAAGCTCAGAGGCCGCGGGCTTCGCGGCTCCAGGGTAGATGAAAATCCAGGTCCCTTGTTCCCGCACCGGACGCGTCTTGACGCCCGGGCGCGCGAAGCCAGCCCTCCCCGCACTGCAGGAGCGGCTCAGGGACGCCGCGAGACCGCTCAGTCCGATGCCCGCTCGATTTCCGCCGCAGTGGGTTCTGAGGCCGCTTTCATCCAGCCGGACCCCTCGGTTACCAACACCCTGTCATTCGAAATATGCGCGGGATCCCTCTGGCGCCTCGGTGCCACGACGGGAAACCGGCTCAGAAACTTCTTTCACCACCAGCACCCCTGTGTTGGAGGAGAGAAGGACTTCCTCTTTAATTCTCAATGTCTCCTGCATCGTTTCGTTTGCAAAACAGGGAGGCAGAGCGGAACTTCCAAGGAATCTGCCCGGTTTTGTCTCACCTAAGCAAAGTTAGGGGGGCGGCCAGAGATCCTCTGGGTCATCCTCTCTTCCAAGAGCCGGGTCAGAAGCTCCCATAAGCATCCCTCAAACAAACAAACAAAAACTACGTGTTAGACAAAAAGAGTTCTTGTTGAGGCTGGGCACCGTGGACATAGAAATAGAACCCGTCAAGGGCCAGGTGGAAATTCCAGCTCATCCAAAACTTGGGCACCCCCTTTTTTCTATTTTCTACAACTGCTGTCATGTTCAGTAGAATCAGCTAACTTGATAAGGGTAGGAGCCCCCCATCTCCACGCCCCCCACCCCAGCCAAGGAAATAGCGTCTTTTCCTTACCTATTGACTGTTGGGCTTAGTTGAGACCTGGTGTGGATTTCTCCAGCCTTTTCAAGAGCCTGGTCATTGAAAAGCTAATCCAATATTTACTGAGCATAAGGACAGTTCTCAGACGTATTTATTAAGGCCCAACAGTAAGTGATTACTTGGCCTGAAGACAAAGGCTACGGGAGGGGGTGTCGGGGCCACGAGATCCAGACCGGGTGGGGTCTCCCGGCCCAGAACTCAGAAACCAGGCGCCAGCTTGTGAGATGCCGAGGTTCCCCTCCTGTTCTTAGGTGGCGTGTGGATTAGATATTGTATTGGCCGGTATTTCAGGAAATATGTACTTGTGGCTTCCTGAGAGGCCGGGCGCAATGACACTCTAAACTGTGTCGATATATCATCTTTTATCCAGGATCTGCAAATAAACCCCTGATCCCCCAGCGCATTATAGCCGCCGCTATCTCTCCAAGGAAGCGATCTGAGTTTTATTGCCTTCACCAACGCCCCAATTCCTTCTCCCTCTCTCTCTCTCTCTCTCTCTCTCACACACACACACACACACACACACACACTTTCCTCTCCCATCCATCCTGTCTGGTTTTTAAAGACTTTTTTTTTCTTCCTCCCGGGGCATCATTATTAATGAAGAGGCGAATAGGCCTCGGCGCCGCCACCCGAGCAAATCGAGAAATGCAGGCTCGCGGGCCGCCCGCCCGCGCAGGGAACCCGCAGACACTCGCGTGGCCCGCGCGCTGTCGCCGCCAGGAGGCGCCCCAGCCCCGCGCCCCAGCTCCGCGGCGCGCCCAGTCTCAGACCCCTGGGAGAGCGCAGGGAGGCAGCTGCGCTCGCTAGGTCCCCGACCGCATTTCCACCGACGCGCGGCCCGGCCCGGTGAGGAGTCGACGGCTCCGAACCAGGATTAGTGTGTGCAAGTCAGACGGCGGCAGGCACGGCAGGTGCACGGGTGGCTTGGAAAGCGCGCGTCGATTGGGCCACCTGCATTAGCGGACACTCATTTCGTTATTGTAATTTCCCCTCCAGCCTTCACTCTCCAAGTACGTGCCACCTCCCTCCCGTCCCCGCCCCAGCTTTATCACATTTGGGCACAAACAACAGCAAACTGGTCCTGCTGTCCAGGCGCGCGCTGGCCACTGGGAGGGCTCCGCGACGGGCCCCAAGATGCGGTGTCCGCCACCCTGACCGGTCCTTGCGCACGTGTCGGCCCCTGTGGACAGTTCTGTAAGGGCGGGTGAGTGGGGGCCCAGGTGGTTCAGGGAATAAGAGAATGATGCCGAAGAGGGATTCCGATTTGGGTGTGTGAGGGGGTGGCTTACTAGGAAGGAGAGACCCTCACCTGTCGCCCACCACCGAGTCGGGGCTCCAGCTACTGCCGCTGGCCCTCGGTCCCCATCAGGTGCAGGTGCGGCCGACCGTAACGGGAGGCTCTCTGTGAAGGGTGAGCCCTCCACCCCGCGCGACTCCCGGGCCGCGGGCGAGCGGTGCAGTAGCGCCATCCGGCCACCAGGGGGAGCCGCCGCGCCGATGCCGGGCTTTGGGGTCCGAGCAAGGGAGGCAGGAAGACGGCCCACCCCAATTCAGAGCTTCCTGCGCCGAGGCCTCGGCGGGGGCGCAGGTGTATCCGAGGGAGGAAAGGACGCCGTACTATGGATGCCTCGACCTCCACCCGCACCCTGGTGCCTTTCTGAAGGCTGGGTCTGGGGCAGCGGACTAGGGGCCGAACGGGTTAAATTCGTCAATGTCCGACCGTCGAAAATAGGGCCCCTAATTCCAGCTCGTTTCGTTGATTGTCCCGGGGAAGCCCGAGGTGAAACTTCCTCCTCCTGGCAGAGGCGTTCGCGGCTCCACACGTGGATCCGTTTACTTTCTTACGCCCCCGCCTTCAACACCAGCTGGTGGGTGTCAGGTTGGGGAGTCTGCAGTGTCCAGATTGTCCGCAGGGTGGCGCGATTGGATAAGAAAAGACCGCCGGCGGGCGTGGTCCTGAGCGACAGTCCAGGGAGGCTCGGACACCTGAGGGATTTGAGATGTCTGGGTGAGGAATCCTTTACACCAGGGCTGAGGGGTGTGTGTGTCTGTCTACTTATGTAGGAGAAGGCAGGACAGGTTGCTAAATCTTAATTCCAGAAAAATTAAAACTTTTCTGCCCTTGAACTTGGCATCTGGAGGGTGATGGAAGAGTCTAAGGTATCCACCCAGCCCAAGTCCTTTCTCCCTCTCCTTTGAGGGCTGGTGATGCTGCCCCGGTGTCACTGCCACCCCACAATCAAGACACAGAACATTTCCATCACCTCAAAATGTTCCCCCCTGCCCGAATGTTTATTGAAAACCTCGGTGAGAAAAGCCCCATGCCTTTCCTTGCTGCTTGTTTCACTGTGGTGTTCTTGCCTTCCTTCATAGACTGGTAGAGAGCCCGCCCCGGTTCCCTGCCCCCAGCCTCACCTGGAGGCCATGATAACCACCACCATTTACTGAGTATCTTCTGTGGCCAGGCAGCTGCCCGGCGCCCTTCCTACATCATCTTATCTTACCATCATGCCCAACCTGTCCTCTTGCAGATGAAGAAACGGTCTCTGAGAAGTTAAGCACCTACGCATATGAACAAGGCAGTGTTCTTGTGAAGAAGGGGTCCGTAGCGTGGAGGTGGGGTTTACCGGGGCGTCCTATCCTACCTCAGGAGAGGAGGACGCAGGGTGAGGGAGCACGGAGGCTCCCTTCTGTTCTGCAGAAGACAGCTGGGTGGCGGGCTTCTCCACGGAGCAGAGCTCTGCCAGTGCTGGCTGGCAGCCAGCGCTCAGGTCCCAGCCCGCTGGGTGAGGTCAGTGCGCTGCCAGCCTCTTGACTCCTTCCAAGAAGCCTGCACACCAGCTCCCTCCCTGGGTACCGTGGGGCCGTCCTGGGCCAGCAAGTGCTCCCCAAGAACTGAGGGGGGACAGGCCAGGGGTCCACCTGAGGGCACACTCTGAATCTGTTCTCAGCCCTGGGCCCGTGGCCTACCATCTCCTCGGTTTTGGTGATGTAAGCAACTCCCCTCCCCCCCAGAATGATAAAGGTACAAGAAAAATAGATTTTCATTTGCCAATTGATCTTATATCTTTAAAGATTACCCATCTTTTACGTGATATGGGGGAAACGGAAAATAAGTTAACATGTTCTGTTGGGTCTGGCGCTGGTCTCCTTAACCTGAGACATTTACGAGAACTATTAAAAGGTGTTTTACTTAGGTGTTTGCTTCCAGACCTCTCTGTGTTTCTTTAGCTCTGCTAGCTGCAACATAAAAAAAATGCCTCAGTATAGACTGATGGAAAAGGTTGGGGGGCGGGTAGATGTACGAGGTCAAGCCCAAGGAGTCGGATATTTGTGTCTATGATGGAGGGTCAGACAGCTATAGTCTGACCAGGAAGGCACCTTTCAGAAACGGCCGGTCCTTCTCCGCCAGTTCACGGCTCCTCTGAGCCTGAAATGATGTGGCCCAAGGTCCTGCCCTGGTGGCTCTGGATGGGAGGCCATGAGCGCCGCAGACCGCAGCATGGTGCCCCAGCCCCCCTGCCCGACATGTGCAGCGGCTGCCAGCACCACAGGTTGAGGGGCAGGAGGGCACTAGAGCCCGGGACGCTGGCCAGGCCTGGGAGGTCCATGGCCTCCACCAGTTTCAGGTGGAGGCTGAGGATAAGCAGGGAGGCAGTGGGACACATGTTTCACATCTCCAGGGGTCCCCAGCGGCCCAACCCCAGCTGCCCTCAGTGGCGGTCTGCTGGTTAGCACAGCCTGGCTGGCTTCTTCCCTTCCGTCCCACCGCCCCACTTCCTGGTGGTCCTCCCCAGGCCTGTCCCTTATCGACCGCTTGCAGGTGAACCCTTATCTAGGGGTCTGTGTCTGGGGGACCCCACATAGAGACACATACACTCAAGCTCTCATGTTGCCTTCATCCTGGACCTGGCGTTGGCTTCTCAGGCATCACCTATGACCCAGTGGCCCATCCCATGGCCTCTTCCCCATGGTGTCCACTGCTCATACATCTTTCCATCCTAACTGGAGTTTGGGGTGGTGAGGAAACAGTGCACCAGGCGACTGTGTAGCGAGGGCTACGAGACTAACCAGCAGCTGCCCAGTTCCTCTGGCTCCTCAAGGCCACACCCAGGATGCTCAGCTGCCCTCATGCAGACCTTGAATGATGGCGCTCGGCCCCCCCAGGACCCATCCTCCAGGCCAGTGACTTGGTCTTTCCCATCGAAAAGGGGCTCCCAGTCTCTCTGAGCACAGGTCAAATTCCTGCTTCCCAAGAGGGAGAACCCGATGGGTCAGAGAGGAACCCTGCATTATACTGGGTCCCCACTGGTCAGGTTCTGGGGCCAAAACACCTGAGGGCCAGTTGGCTTCCAGCCTTCACAGTGACTCTTGGGCTGGGAGCACAGTACACAGGGGCACATAGCACAGGACAGAGTGTGATGTCCACACGCAGAAAAAGCCACTCTCATGATGCACAAGAGGCCGTGGAGATGGCGTGCTATGGACCAAATTGTGTCCCCCGGATTCACATGTCGTGGTCCCAACCCCCAGGACCTTAGAGTGTGCCTATTTGGAGACAGGGTCTTTAAACAGGTCTTTTAAAAAATGAGATCATTAGGGCAGGCCCTCATTCAATATGACCACTGTCCTTATAAGAAGAGGAAATTAGGACATAGACACGTAAAGAGGGATGACCATATGAGGACAGAGAGAGAGGGTGGCTGTCTGCAAGCAGGGACAGAGGTCTCAGAAGTAACCAACCCTGTGGACACGTTGATCTCAAAGCTTTAGCCTCCAGAACTGTGAGAAAATACACTTCTGTTGGGTTTTTGTTTTTGTTTTTTTGGCTGTGCTCGGCGGCTTGTGGGATCTTATCTTTGTTCCCTGACCAGGGATCGAACCCAGGCTCCCTGTGGTGGAAACATGGAGTCCTAACCACTGGACCACCAGGGAATTCCCTAAACTTTTGTTGTTTAATACGTCTGTGGTACATTGTCATGGAGCCTAAGCAGCACAAACAAAGAGACTCAGAGTCTCAGCGTTGTCATCTGCCACCTTGAACTTCACCCCGCCTTCCACAGACTTTCGTATCCTGAATCCCACCTGGTCCTCTCTTCTAGGTTGAAATAGCCATTTCCTAAAGTTCTAATCTGATGGAATCCTGTTCTTTCTTCCCACATGGTGGGAGACAGTGTGTTTCTCTAGGCCTCCTGCAGACCCCAGAGACAGCAAGCCAGCCTCCCCTCGGGCCATTCAGTGATTCGCAGCCGCATTGCCCAGCGACCACCTGACTCCTGTGTATCCCATAGACCCAATTTCTGTTCCCAACTTTATGGGCCTTGCATAGCCATGGGGAGTCCGTGGGAAGGCTGCCCTGGCCAGAGAGCTTCAGTTGGAGCGTTAATGAGATGGAAGAACGAAGCTGTGAGAGCATATGATGGACCCTTGAGTAAGGGACCCCAGAGGCCAAGATGCTCTCCACACATGCGCTCCCGTTTCTGGGGCAGCCGTAGGAGAGCATAGATCCCTGCGCAGGGAAAGGCTCAGACCCCGCTGGAACCCCCGCCCCCAGAGCGGAGCTGGGAGGGTTTGGCGCAGTGACAAGCTCTCTGTGTCTGCTTGGTCCCCTGCAGGCGGGTTTCTACATAGGTGAGAACCATTTATCCTTGTCCCAGGGCTCGGATCAGAGTTACTCAAACGTTGGGACAAATGAATCACCTGAGAGTTTGGTGAAATGCAGATTCCAACTGGGCAGGCCTGCAATCCTGCGTTTCGAACAAGCTTCCCGGAGACGCTGATGCCGCTGGTGCAGGACCTCCTTGGAGTAGTGGGGCCTAGCTGACAACCCCAAAAGTCTCCCTAAAGCCCCTATTACATTATCAATAGGATGCCTGCCAGAGTGAGTGCCACCCCAAATACAAGGGCAGGGAAACTGTTAAAATGGTCTTCAAATCATGTGAGAAATAATTGAGCCATTATGAGTAAAGAGTAATCCAAAATTTATGTGGACTGTTAGAGTGCAAGAAATCTTAGCATCATTTTGTAGCAGCTCCCTCCTGGATCTTCCAGACGAGGAAGCTGAGGCCACAAGAGGGAAGCGATCGGCCTGGGTCATGTGGCCAGGTGGGGACGCCCACGCACTTTCCACCATGATCGACATGGCGCTTGGGGAGCTCACCGGTCTTGAAAATCAAGACTGTGTGACTGTGACACACGGTTACAAAGCACAAACTATGAGAAGAAGCCTGTACCAGAAATCAGGACCCATTACTTACTCTCTCTGGGCCTGTTTCCCCACGGGTTAAAACAAATTTTTTTGAGAGACCTGTCCTTCAGGATTCAAAGGGCATCACAGGAGGCAGTGATTGTGTCGCATCATTTGAAAATGGTGGAGCTGAGCGCCCAGTGGGAATCCATCACACACAGCTCTTCTTGCAAAGGACTTCAGTGAGGTGCAGGAGGTGGGGATCAAACACAGGAGGCTGGAGGAGTTTGGGGAGAAAAGGAGAAAGCTAGAGGGACAGGCCTGTGCTAGGCTCTGGGTGAGCCATGAGCAGGGAAGCGTCAGGCCCTCTGCCCTGGGGGCTACTTCTGCAGTGAGGGAAATGTCCCACGTCTGTGCTCTCCAGTGTGGTCACCACCAGCCACATGTGGCTGTCAAATCCTGGAAATGTAGCTAGTGTGTCTGCGGAACTGAGTTTTACATTTTATTTAATTTTTACTAATTTAAGTTTAAATAACCACATGTGGCCAGTGGCTCCTGTATTGGACAGGGAAGATCTAGACCACACCCAACATTTGTTGGGAGCTGTAAAAGGAAAAATATGTTAGCTCTTCTTACCTCCGGATAAAATGCTAATTAACACCACTGCAATGAACCACCATTCACAGCTCTTCAACTGCTCCTGTGAAACCTTCACCTTGCTCTGAAATGAATGGCCATGGTGGCAATGGGTACGGAAGGGGTGGGAGTGAGAATGTATGTTTATCCTTTCACACACTCTTTCTGCCCTCAATCACAAATGCTACAGGCTGGGTAAAATTCCATTAAAAAATAAAGAGGTTTTAAAAAAAAACCAAACATTAGGAATCTTGGTTGATTCCTGACTACATATCTGGCTGGAATGGGACAGGCGGGCACTCAGAAGCACCGATACTTGCTAGGCTGGAGGGAGGGATGCAGCCACGGCCCACAGGTTCCTGGCCTTGTGTGGAACAAAGACCCCTTGGACAGGCTGTAGAACCCTTCTCAGAAGAATGAATTTAGGCTGTAAAGAAAATTAGGTTGAGATATAATTCTACCCTAGGGACAAGGAACTGCAGATTAAGAGCTCCTTGATTTAAGCAGAGTGACTGAGCCTTTGCTTAGCTGCCTGTCCCCTTTCTTCCCCACTGCCCCCTTTGCCACCTCAGAGGCAATCAGGATGAGAAGACCAGTCAAGACTTGTCTTCTTCCCTGGAAAGTAGGTGTGCCATTGGAAGGCAGGGGACCGCCTCCTGTGACACAGAGAGGGACAACATTGCCCCAGGCAGAAGGGGCGTGTGGGCAGGCAAGGGGCTCCAAGATGGCTGCAGAGGCTGGCCCCTTATTAGCCCTCCCCGACCCCCGTGTCACTCCCCCAGTGGACATAATGCCATGTGCTGAAATGAGGCATGGTTTCAGCGACAGGAGAACATAACAAGGCAAATTGAAATAGCACTCTTGATGCAAACACCCTTTTAAAGTTTACCACCCTGATCCTACACCATTAGACAAAGCAATTATGAACGCTGTTGTCAAGCACCGCCCCCCCGCCCAGCCCCCGCCGGCCACATACCCACCAGTTGCAGTGAAAGCCTCTAATGGAGACTTGGGCTATGTGACTGGAGAGGCTGCATGTGCCTGGGGGGGCGGGGGGCAGGGGAAGGGCTGAAACGATGGCCACAGCTGGGTTAATTAATCCAATGAGGAAATGGGATAAAAACTCATCTTGCAATAGTAACTCAAAGTGTTCAAATGCAAAGGGTGCAAAGTAAACAAGGCAACCCTCTCTTATCAGAAACGCTTGGTGACTGTGAGTGGGAGGACAAGACTGACAGACTGACGGAACTCAGCCTGTGGTTGAGAAGTGAGAGGGGCCGTGCTAATGAATGCTTTTATGATGATCCCAAATAATAAACTGGTAACATTACATCTGACAGGAATTTTTCCATTCTTTTCTTTTTCTTTTTGTTCCCCCAGCATTTATAGTATGCACGTTCATGCCACAATATAACCTTCATGGATTCTGATAAAGCTGGTCTTAAAAGCAAATTTATTTCTTTAAACATTCTAACGCCAAATCAATTTAAAAGGTTCTTCAGATTTTACAAGGCATGAAAGTTATTCAAATAGAATTGACATGAATATTTTAATGTCTGTTTAGTAACGGTTACAATGAAGCTGTTCGTGGTTGTGTCAGGTACTAAAAACATACTTTTCCATTAAATATCACCATTGTAGAGCTTTCTGCTGAAAATTTTAATAAAGTCTGTTTCTAAAAGTTATGATGGGTCGGTTCTGCTTAGTAAATGCAGCACAATATGCCATAGCATTTTGTACACAATTCAAGTTTTTATTAAGCTTCAAAATACATGCCTTTTCTGAGTAAACAGTTTAGATGCAGAACCAAAAACAGACACGGTCAGGCATGGCATCTCTGAGGAGTAGGACCAGGATATTTTAGCTTTTCCCTTTGTACCTTCTCCACTGTTGGAATGTACATTTCTACATGCATAATAACTAACAATAACGATCCAACAATGATAGCTAAAGGTTTGTCTTTTCAAATATAGAGTTGAGCAGAAAAACAGAATACAGTAGTTTGACGTATAAAATTCTCAAATTATTCCAAATGATTTTTATGTGAATGAAAAGTCTTCCCTTCAGAAAATTAAGGCTAATGCTGACTAAAATATACCCATCTTTTAAAAATTGGATTATTGGTTCTTAATGATTTCAAACTCACTAAAAACCATCCTATACTTTAATAAACCCTCCAAAAATTACAGCTAATGCTATTTAGATTTAAGGAAATTCACCCTTTTCTTCTTTTAATGAGTACCATTCCTTTTTTCCCCCAAGACCAGGAAGTGGTCTCCAGCTTACTAAAAGTGAAACAATGCCCCCTCCTCCCTCTTCCCCAGCTGCCCACCCCCCCACTTCTTGGTTCCCCTGGCCACTCAGGTCTGTGAAACATTTCCCTCCTCCTTTCTTCCAAAGGAGCCCCACGTTCAGAGCACCAACCCCACTCTTTCCCTGGCCCACTCCTACCCTGAGTCCAGGCCTCGACCATCTATCAGAGTTTGTATTCTTGACGATAAGAAGCCCACCTGACAACCCCATTCCCAGAAATGAATATATGCAAAGCACCTCGAACAGGGCTCACCTGCCAGGGGTGTATAACACTCGGTCCCTTCCTTTGGGATCGTCCTCATTGTCACCATCAGTATTACTATCTGAACGCTGAGTACCAGTTTAAGGTCCCACCTCTGCCGTCAACTACAGTAATCGGAGCTTAAGTCGGACTCACGTACTCTTCGAAAAACCTCTCCTTCTCCCTCTCTTGATCTGTCAAGAGGGGGTAACATTTATCTGGCCTGGGACACTGGATGGAGTAAGTGTGATGCTGCCCCGAGCCCTGGTGAACTGAGCTCTCAACCACTCAGACCACTGGATTGTCTTCTCTGTGGTCTTCCTGTCTGCGTCTTTGTCCCCAGTTCTGATTGGCCGTATATATTGTTTCAAATAGATCTTCATAAATATAACTTTATACATTCTTGCTTTAAAAAGCTGAACAGCTCCTCACTATCCATACAATAAAATACCAAGTTCTGCATCTTGCCCTGGGAGGTTGTCCCACTTGGATGTCCCCCCACTTTCCCTCCATCCCCACTGCTGGCTGCCACAGCCTTCAGCCTTAGCCCCCAAAGGTTCTTCATCCACCTGAAAATCCAGCACCTCTTAGCTGCCCTGGTGCCCACTTTTCAGGTTTTTCTTTGGCTGATGGGGGCTGTGCTCCTTTGCTTTCATCCCACTCCTGAGCCAGGCTGGTGATGACTTGGGATGGGATCAGGGCCCCGTGGGCCTCCATCAATGTTTGCTGTTGCTGCTGAAATAAAACGAGAAAATGCTGTCAAACCCACAAAGCAGGGTGGAAATTGAAGGTGTTAACTAAAATGCCACTTTTACATAGATCATTAGCCATCGCTGTGAGGAAAGAACTCTGAGGCACATCCACAAGGAATCCAGGGTTCTTGCAGGTTACCCGTCCTTCTTCCTGCACTTTGTCACCTGATGAATCTTAAATGTTTGACTGTGAGAGCTCTAGTTTACTATGAATCCAAGGAGGAGGCTAGCTCAGCTCTCCTGCAGGAATCACTAGGGGTGAAAAGTGCAATCTTTAAAAATCTCTGGACCAACTTTGTAAAAAGCAAAAAAGTTTCTCAAATAAAAATGCACATTAAAAAATAATTGACTAGTGATACAGCAACAACGTGGGCGAACCCTGAAAACATGCTCGGTGAGAGAAGCCAGATACAAAATATCACATATTGTATGATTCCATTTATATAAAATTTTAGAGAATGCAAACAATAGTGACAGAAAGCTGCCCAGCGTTGCCTGGCATGGGGCGGTGGAGAGGTACAGGAGAGAGGGGTCACCAAGGGGCTTGTGGCTATACTCACTGCCTTGAGTGTGGTGAGGGCATCACGGGGGTACACGTACGTCAAGTGTATCCATCTGTACACTTTGAATGTGTGCAGTTTCTCGTATGTCGGTTTCTCTCTCAGTAGAGCTGTTAAAACCAAACACCTTGTATTCAATCAACAAGAAGAAAAATAAAGCCACACAATCCCGTGCCTTCAGCATGATTAGAAGACAAAAAAAAAAAGCACACACTTCCCAATCTCCCCCAGTGTCAGCACCCCGGTGAGTGTTCAAGCCTGGTAACCAGGTTGGATGAGCCTTTGTTTATCTTGCTTTCAGCTTTAACTGAAGAAAACACTACTGGGTTTCCCCACCAGGCTTTCCAAAGTCAAGATTTGGGATATTCTTGACAAGACGTCATTCAGACAAATACAACTCTTTTCCATGCTGCTATAATACATTTGGCAGTACACTAGTGTGTGACACTTTCACCAGTCAACAATGACACATCTTGTCATCGGGAATTGCTTTACTTTTTTGGTATTTCAATTGTTCTCTTCAGGTAGGAAGAACCTGTTTTGAATAGTTCTAGAATTGTTGAAGCAATTTTATGGCTGTACAACTGCAGGCCAACCAAACGTGCCAAAGCAACAATCTATATTTGGAGACTTCCTGTTCAAAAGGGCACTTTTGAATTATTTTTTAAAATTTAACTTTGTGTTTTAAAGTTATTTTAAGCTTTCAGAAAGTTACAAAAATAGTTCAGAGAACTCTTCATCTGCTCCTGACCCAGACTCCCCCAAGGTGAGCCTATTACATAACCATAGAACGATCAGCACCATCAGGAAATGAACCAGACTCCCAACTACAGACTTTGTTTGGATATCACCACTTTTCCACTGACATCCTTTTTCTGGCCCCAGACCTACTCCAGGATCCCGCTTTCCATGTAGGTATCACGTCTCCAATCAGGGCAGGTCCTCAGTCTTTGTCTTTCCTGACTTTGAAACTTTTAAAGTGTACTGGTCACTTATCTTATGAGTGTCTTTCAGTTTGGGTTTGTCTGATGCTTTCTCATGAGATTGAAATTGTGCCTTTCGGGAAATGCACGGAGAAGAAGTGTTGGATTCCTCTCAGTTCATGACGTCAGGGGTACATGGAGTTGATGGGTCTCATCACTGGTGATGTTAACTCTCATTGTTTGGATGAAGTGGTGTCTGCCTGGTGTCTCCAGTGCAAGGTTACCATCTTTCCATTTGTAATTAACAAGTATCTTAGGGGGAGGGGAATATTTAAATATTCTGTTCCTCCTCAAAATTTGCCCTGATTTTGGCATCCAGTGAAGGATCTTACCTATGGCAATTTTTACTGTGATGTTGGCTTAGTGATGATTTTGTATTTCTCTCATTCACAAGGACACTTCTGCACAGATGTGTAGGTATTTCAGAATAGAGTTCACGTACTTGAAGATTTTGTACAATGATCTCAAAAACTACCTCCAGGGTCAGCTCTGGGTATCTATTCCCCTCCTCTCACCCTGCCTATGATTTCTCACGGTGGAAGTGGAAGTGGAAGTTTGGTCTTAATAAATCAAACATTAAAGGTAACCCCAAAGATGAAAGGCTATGAGAGTAACACAATGACAGTGAGAGATGGGGGGAAGGAAGCAGAAAGGTGGATGCTGTGCACCAACCCCAGGATGCTCTCCCCCCAGTTTTTATACACTTTTGGGAAGCAGGCATGATTTTTAAAATGAGGTAAATTTAAAATGTGCTATTTGTATCTCTATTTGTGGGTATTTATTCTTGTGTTTATTAACTGGAAATTTATTTCAAAGAATATAGCGGCTTCTCCTCAAAACAACTAAGAATGTACCAAAGGTGGCCACAGACTTCTGCTCTGCCCTGTTTCCAGGATAGCTCTGAATACTCACGTTCAAGGAGAAGAACTTAGTCTCTGGTTTCCCAAGAGTGTGGCCAAGGGGCGAGGGTTGTTTCTCGGGAGACGGGGGATAAACAAGCTTCCAGCCGGAAATACAAAACTTTGTAAGAAAGAATTTGTTTTGAGTTACTCAAAACCCACAGGGAAAGTAAAGGTGGTTTCGATCTTCATAAGCAGATATTTGGAAACTAAGCAGATTGAGAAAAGGACTGTTCAAAACATGATTTGCCCAGCTCAGTTGAAATCCAAAGCCTTGATTTTGAAGTATCCTCTTGCTTCAGAGTGATCCTTACCTGGCAAGGTGAGTTCTTGGTACTGAAGAAGGGAAGTGATGTGGGTGATGGTTTAAGCTCCAGCATTGTGCAGGAGGCTGTGTCTTTTACAGTCTTTGTAACGAAGGGTAGTGAGGTCACGAGTCAATTTTACGTGACAACTGCTCATCTAAAGAAAATGTATTTTTATAACCATACTGCACATTTGTTTAGTATTTACTATGTTTGGGCACTGTTCCAAGTGGTTTATATGTATTAGTTCATTTACTACTTATAACACCCCTGTATGGTAGGTACCACTTAGTGCACCCACTTTACAGATGGGAAAACCACATCATGGGAACATTTAAGTCACTTGCCTGAAATTGCACAGTAAATGGCAGACGTGGGATTCAAACCCATGCCATCTGGAGTCAGAGCTGGTTCCTTAGCCTTCCTGCTCTACTAGCCACAAAAGAAGTGACTCATCAGGTAGTATCAAATAAAAGGCAAATGTTATCTTTTATAATGTAAAGTGTCAGAGGGATGTTTAGAAAAAGCACCATCAGCACCATCTATCAATCAAAAGTCCAATCTTAACTGTTACAACTGTATCGCATAAGCATCACGCATGCCTACTGGGGGTGGACAGCTCCTCTGGGCCATACTGAAGGCATGAAGCAAAGGTGCATTTTCACACCTTAGTGCAGCCTTACCTAAAACACAACTCCCTTCCCCCTTGCATTCCATCAAGGAGGGAGCATGGGGATCAGAAAGGATCCATTTGTCATCAGCACTCAATGTCCTGACAGGCTCCAGACAAAACCAATCTCAGCTAACATGAGGGCTCTTTCAAGGAAAATAAGCCTCAAAGCAGGCAAAAAGGTCTTTTAATATAATTATCCTGGATAGTTGTGGACATGGGTAGGTTAAAGTAATGCCACTAGAAGGAACATGCATTCTTTCCGTGAGACTGGAGTCTTTGGAAGGAAATGAACAGGCCCTGGCTGTGGCTAGGTGTGCTCTCCTGCAGGTGACTTCCAGAAGAGAGGAGCAGCAGCATCACCGTCAGGAGCGGAAACAGGAGGGCCATGTCCACAGCATGCTCCTGGCCCCCAGGGACCACAGCCTGAAGGGCCCTCACTCTCTGGATCAGCAGAGCCCTGGGCAAGGAAAACCCCAAGCTACTGGAGTTTTCAAGAAAGAAGGAGGAATTGAAGTCTGGGACTCCTTTCCTTCTTCCAAGAAGGAGGCAAGTGTGCTAGAGGAGAAGGCTGGGAAGCAGCGACAAAAGAGAGACAGTTAGAGGAGGAAAGAGGGTGGGGGAGAGGTACCCTGCCATGTCCTTCACAGGGTCCACATAAACATCACCTAGATTTCCACTCATTTTTCTTTCAAATTTTTTATTTCCCCCAGAGTAGCAGCTCTGAATGTCAGGAGGAAAGAAGTATCATTGAATTAATTCATATCGCATACAGAACACCCACCACTGAGAGACCCTGGTTCTATCAAGAACCTACCCTGGGCTGGCGCTCCAGACCCCGAGTTCTTACTGGTGTTCTTGGGCTTCTTCCCACCATCCACATCAACCCGGATTTCACTCTATGTGGACTATAAACAAACAAACAGAAAAACAAAATAACAGAACAAACCAAGCAAAACAAACATGCAGGTACAGAGTATAGAATAGTGGTTACCAGCGGGGAAGATGTAGGGGAGGGTGAAATAGATAAAGAAAGGGGTCAACTGTATGGTGATGGATTGAAACTAAATTTTTGATGGTGAGTATGCTGCAGTGTATACAAAAGTACAAATATAATGCTGTACACATGAAACATATAATGGTATAAACCAATGTTACCTTAAAAATAAAAGACACATATGGTAAGTGTATGACTTGATGAACTTCTACAAAGTGAACACATCAGTGAAACCAGCATCCAAATCAACAAAGAGAACGCTCCCAGCATCCCTACAACCTCCTGCTCCCTCTCGGTCACTCCCACCCAAGGGTAACCACTATCTTGACCTCTAACAGCAAAGATTAGTCTTGCCCGGCTTTGTAGTTTATATAAATGTAATTCTACAGTATGTATTTTCTTGTGCCTGGCTTCTTCTACTCAAGATTATAACTGTGAACTTCATCTATATATTTGCGTGTAGTTGTGGTTCGTGCATTCTCATTGTTGCATTTGTTATGTGAGTATGTATAGCACGATTTACTTATGCATTTACTATAGATGGTCATTTGGGTAGATTCCAGTTTGGGGGCTATTATGAATACTGTTTTTACGGACATTCTAGTCTATGTATTTTGTTGAAAAGATGTATACATCTCAGTTGGATATATACCTACGAGTGGAATTGCTAGATTCTTTTTAAAAATATCACCTGTTCCCAAGAGAAATTTATGATGGATTTTTAAAAAGTCACAGATAGACTAAAATTCAAAACTATTTTATCAAAATGAAAGGTCCTGAAGTAAAGAAGGGAGCATAGTTTTATACACACCAACAAAAAATCAACTCCTGTTCACAAACATGGTTCATGGTGCTCACCTTCTTTTCTTTAAAGAACTGAAACAAACTCTTTTTTTTTTTTTTTTTTTTTTGCGGTACACAGGTCTCTCACTATTGTGGCCTCTCCCATTGCGGAGCACAGGCTCCAGACGCACAGGCTCAGCGGCCATGGCTCACGGGCCCAGCTGCTCCACGGCATATGGGATCTTCCCGGACCGGGGCACGAACCCGTGTCCCCTGCATCGGCAGGCAGACTCTCAACCACTGCGCCACCAGGGAAGCCCACAAACCCTACCTTTTAATGATGAATTAAAATTTACTTCTGAATTACCAGGCTACTTTATGTGCAATTTTCACTCCTAATTACTTGAGGGGTGGGGATAGTCTATTATGTATTATATAATATATATTATAAAGTGGTTTATATTTATCCCAAATTATCACACACTAAACATAGACCAACTTCGATCATATTTTATTATAAAAATAGTAGAGTAATAGGTCTATATTTGCCTTAATAGTATTGTACAATGTCAGTTTCCTGGTTTTGACAGCGTACTGTGGTTCTGTGAGATGACTATTTTTGCAACTTATGTCTTAAGTTATTTCAAAATAAAGGGTTTTAAATGAAAAAGTAATAATAAAATGTTTAATTAGCCGTAATTCTTTGACTACCAGAACCATCTTAGTATAGCATATTTCCTTCTACTTTTGTCCCTGTGAAATAAGTGCAATTTTCGAGTCTACTCTTTTCCACCACCTAATATATATTGAAAAACATTTCCCCAAGTTTTCTCACCAATCTTCTCTAACAGCTTAGAGAAGTTTAATCATCCAAGTTTAATCATCCTGACTACTGAATGTTTAAGTTGATTTCCATTTGCAGGCCGAGGTAAACAAGAGCTATCCTGCAGTTATCACAGTCTCGCTGGGGAGAAGCCAGAATGAGCCTGAGGCCCCCAGGTGTCTCTGCAGGAGTCCCCTCACCAGCGTTTTCTCCCCACAGAGCAGAGGGTACACTGGCCGAGCCACCTGCTTTGCAAAACAGATGTCAGGTTCTTGCCAGGCAAATCCACTGCAAATTTTAATGCAACAATTTTTAAAATTTGTATTCTGAGAACTATTCTGTGTGCAACAAGCTCCCCAGTCCACTAAAGACAGAGAACCTAATATTTCACAGAGACAGTACTGAATGGCAGTCCAGGATGGCAGAGCTGCTCCGCACAGTACTCAGGAACTCAGGCTCTCTGGAGTTCTCTGTTCTACTACCCCTATAATTATCCTTGTCCTCATGATCCAAGACGGCTGCTGGAGGCCCACCCATCACATCCATGTTCCAGGCCAGCTGCTAAAGTAAAGAACAAAGAAAGATGTGCCTCGTCTCTTGAAGGAACATACAACACTTCTACTTTCAACTCATTGGCCCAAACCTAGTCATATGGCCACACCCATCCGGGAAGTTAGGAAATGCCGCTTTTCAGTGGATCACGTTTATCCTAAATAAAATTGAGCTTCTATTATAAAGGGAGAAGGAAAGAAGAGGTTAGTGGTACGCAAACAGCAGCCTTCTGCAGGAGCCAATGTATATGAAGAGTTTACAATAATTTTATCCTCAACACATATTTTTATCTACTAATAGAGTTAGTTATATTTTTTAAAAAACTCTTTATGGCAGTCCATATTTGGAAAAGATGCTCATAATTGTTTTGCACTTAAACTGAGTCTGTAGAGTTGAAGCTAGGGAATTATCTTCATAACAGTATTGATAACAGTGAAGCTCGGGACCTCCCTGGTGGTGCAGTGGTTAAGAATCCGCCTGCCAATGCAGGGGACATGGGTTCGATCCCTGGTCTGTAAAGATCCCCCATGCCACAGAGCAACTAGGCCAGTGTGCCACAACTACTGAAACCCATGCGCCTAGAGCCCATGGTCCGCAACAAGAGAAGCCACCACACTGAGAAGCCCGCGCACCGCAACGAAGAGTAGTACCCACTCGCGCCAACTAGAGAAAGCCCGCGTGCAGCAATGAAGGCCCAATGTAGCCAAAATAAATTAATTAATTAATTTAAAAAAACTGTGAAGCTCAGTGAAGAATTAGCAAAATTCTTAGGTCCCTCCACTTTCGAAGGCTCATGAAAGGAAATGTAGTTTTGATATTAAGGTAATGTTGCTTTGGTCATAACTATGACCTTAAACAGAACCCACTGTTCTCCTCGTGACTCACACTGTAGTTTAATAAAAGCCTAAATCAAGAGATTCTGATGCTCCCTCTTTTTTCTAGGTGGCAGTCCTTGGTTAGACAAAGAACAGGCTTAGATTTAGCTGTAGTTTACTTTTCGGTAGCAGTTATTTATGAATCTGCTGTTATGCCTATTCTAAACTCTACTATTTAAGCAAATTTACTTTCAACTCTCAACTGAGTTCACCAAAGACAAGTAATCCTTCTGCAACTGGCAGGGCTGAAGATTAAGCCACCCTAGGCAATTAAGCGTATCCCAAGGTTCAGCTGGTATGCTGCAGTTTACATTAATTACAGACGTTTAGCAAGGTTCTACAGCTTACACCCCTGCTTTGAAGGAGGATTTGTAGCCTTCATTAGCATCCTGTATCAGGCTAGGATGCTGTGGCATACGCCACCGTCAGGCTGTGTCACAGTATTATGAGATTAGGGCTGCAAACTTCATCCTTCTGCCACTAGTGGAACCCTCTAGTACTTGGCCTCCGGGAGCAGCTGCGCCAGTTTTTGAAGGCAAAGCCTGAGAGGGTGCCAGTAAGGAAGTGCAAACAACCAGGGTTAACATGGTTATGAAATTTGAAATTGGGGATTCAGTTTTGAATCAAAGCCCCAAATGGGTACAAATGAGCATAACTTTCAGGATGTCCAATTTGGTGTTTTTAAAAGGAGACTACAAGTATGGCAGCAATATCAGTTAACTATTGCAGTGTTATGAACGTTTCCAAAAGTGTCTCAGCAGCATACAATAATAAACACTCATTTAGCTCCCAAATCTGTGTGTCTGGGCATCGACCAATTTAGCCTGGGCCTGGCTCGGGTGACTCAGCTGCCCCCAGGATTCTCACTCCCCTCCTGGGACTGGCAGGTTAGCATAGGCAGGTCCTTCTCATGATGGTGGCAGGAGCAAAACAGCGAGAATTCACAAGTGCTGTCCAGGATTTTGCTTGTGTCACGTCTGCTGACATCCCATCGGCCAAAGCAGGTCATTTGGCCAGAGCCAAGGTGTATGGAAGTATGCCCTGCCCTACAAAGTTACATGGTGAAGAGCACAGATGTAGAAAGGGATAAAGAATGTAATGCAATCTACCAGGTGGGACAAAGAGACTTGAAAATATACACCTGATTAATGATGAAGAAAGGAAATAAGTCAATGAAAAATGAAGTCCCACATTTAAAAAAAATTATTAATGGAAGACTGCCAGCTATGTTTAGGACCTAGAGGATCACGTTCTATATGGCTGGAACTCTATTAATTTATGGTCATCTAGACCAGTGGTTCTTAGCATTCCTGAGGTCTGGATTCTTCTTACACACATTCATAAACATATAACATTTTATAAGCCTCGTGTGGACTGTCTGAAAACCATCTATGAGCCCTGGTTAAAATTGCATTTTAAGGCAAACTTCTCATTGTGACAGGTGGGGAAACTGAGTTACATTTTGGTTTCTTTATGCTTCAAAGAGGTCTTTCAGCTGGTGTAAAATGTATGTGTTTGGTTGGATTTGCTTTAAAACCTCCTGAGGTGTTCCTTCACACAGTGTAAAACCCCTGACCCTTCCTGTGGCCTTCAGGGCCCTCCAAGAACTGACCTCTGCCTCTACCTTCACAGCCTTGCCTTCATCTCCCATCCTCCCTACATCCAGCCACACAGCCTTCCATTCTGTTTCCTGCACCTGCCAAGTTTGAGGCCTGTGCAGCTGCTGTTCCCTCTGCCTGGAATGTGTGTTTCCTGCATATTTACACTACTCGCTCCCCTGCTTCATTTAAAATTCTGTATAGAGTCTGTCTCCGAACACCTCATTTAAGGTGCCACCACTCAATCGCTCTTGCCTTATTTACAATTTTAGTCATTTGTTGTTTCTCTCTCCATCTGGGGGTAAGACCAGAGGGCAAAGACTTTATCTTGTTCTCCAGTGCATCCTTGGCAACCAGCAACAAGCCTGAAAGAGCAGGCACTCAGTAGGCATTAAATGAGTAATTTGACATGTTACACTGTAAGTTATACATCCACAGAGAAACCATCTCCACAGAGGAGATGAAAACATACTGGAATACATTCCACAACCAAATAAGAGAGAGAATTTATACAGCTCATTCTTGCAAAGAAAGTGTAACCCTTCTACAAGTCTTTTGGGTGGCTTTCCTTTAAGAAACTTAATGTTTAATATCAAAGTAAATAAGGACAATTCATTAAATCAAACTGTTAACCGTAGCTAACTAGCCCTCTCAAGGATTTTGTAGGGTTTTTATTATTGAGTGATAGCTCTGTTGGTACAAATGGGAATGTTGTCTGAATAAAGCTTTGGGGTAAGAACTTGTAACTGACAGACCAAGGGGCATGTTGGTCCCTTTACAGGTGGGTGCCAAATGGCTCCATTTCTTGGTGTGTGGCTTTCTTCTGTATTACCAATTTGAAATTTGGAGCATCTTATAAAACACCAAATGGAAATGGTGAGTTGGCTGTGAGGAAGTTATAAGCTATTCTTAGCAGTGATTTATGGAAGTTCTGATTTCAGAGGTTAACAAAGATTTGCTTTGGGTTTATGTGCCATTTTCCAAAGTCATTCTGAACTGAAAGATAAATATGTAGCCCTCTTTGCTGACGCCTTTTATGGGTAGGTGCAGCTGGATGAAAATCAGCCACAAAGGAGATCCCGGTGTTATCATTAATGGTGACTTTGTGTAACAGATGTTGTCTACGTATTAGAGGAGGCTGCTTAATTTGTCTCTTGCAAACATGAAGCCTCTTAAAACTATTATGTACTAAACATTGTCTGGAAAATTCCATTCTTTTGTAACACAGTCCTCCTTCAGGAAGAGCAGCAGTTGAGAATTAAAAGAATAAAAGCAGGACTCAAATGAAGGAATACTACGCCCATTACATTTGTGTTCATCATGATTACAGCAAAGAGAGACCAACGGGGGGAAAAAGACATTATGGTATTGCCAAAGGAGAATACATGTATTAAAAACAAAAGTCTAAATGAATTCTGGGCAAATGATGACAAATTAGGGCGGAAATGGGGTTTTGCCTCCTGCCATTTGCAAGGAGGCATCCCCATTGACTTTACTAGCTAAGGACAGAGTGAAGACAAAGACCTAGAAATCTTGCACACAATGTTAGGAAAGTGACTTCATCCCACTCACCATATGGTCAGCTCAGCCTATTTTTCAGGCAAAAGAGTAATCTCTTGTTAGGCACATTAAGCTCCAATTCTCCACACTGCCTACCGTGCACACACACACACTGTTGTGATAGTCCTATACCACACTTCTCCACCTTTTCTTCTCTCTACAAATATGTGCGAATTCCATTTTTATTTTGGGGCATCTCTGGGGAAGGTATCATGCATATCATCAAACAAGTTGTTTTCACCTTTTTCTCAGTAAATAAAAGGAGACTCTCACGAGACCATAAAAAGAAGGTTGTAGATGGTAGAGTTATACATTGATATAACCACTTTGGAAAGAAATTCGGTAATTTTATCAAGAACCAAAAAGACTTCAATTTATAAAAATATTGAACCACTGTTGCACACCTGAAACTAATATAATATTGTAAGCCACTATATTTCAGTAAAAAAAAGAACCAAAAAGACTTCAAACATTGTGCCCCAAAACTTCACTTCTGAGAATCTACTCTAATTCAAAATAATAAAAAGACATGTCACAGAAATACATTTTTATAATAGCAAAAATGGAATTTTTGTAATAATAAAATTGGAAGCAAGCCCAAATTCTTACATTAGGTTATATTTAATAAATTATTATAAATTACCTAACAAAATATTTTTCAGCAATTAGAATTATGGTCATCAAAACTAGTAACGTGAAAACATTTATGCTAGATGTTAAATGAATTAAAAAATTAAAAATTGTATATATATGATTATATCCTTGTACAATATGAATATGAAAAAGACTCTAGGGAAATATACCATAAAAATAAATATTTTTGTAAAACCAAGGAAGATATAGAAAGGAGGCATGGTGCAATCTTAGGAGTAATTATTTTCCTCTGTAAGCACCAGCTAGTATATATCAGAAACAGTTTTCTGCATATTAAACTATTTCATTATACATTTATCGTTCCTGGCAACCCTCCTCCCTGTGGCCATATTTTCCGACTGTTCATTAGATCATGAGTATATATGAAAGAGTAAATGTTTGTATCAGCACTCATTTCAACACTAAAAACAGCACACTTGTTTCTCCTCTTGACTTAGAGGAGGGGTGTAGAAGCCCCTCCATCATGTTCCCGAGGAAACTCCAAGAGTCTCAGAACAAAGGTCGATACAAGAGAGTTGAGGCAATAAACTGTCCTGCAATGTTTCATCTAATTAATTCCTCAGCACAATGATTTCAAGGTGTGTAATTGCAATATATACTCAATAATAAGGACCTTTCCACCTTGGAATCCCTTTCAGCATTCTAAATACAGAGAGGTTGGTTGACTTAAGACATTAATAAAGACCTCCAAGACTGCTCACACTTTGAGGATCAATATAGAAACACCTGATATTCACAGGCCCTAAGTGTTATCACTGGCTGCCAAGGAGCACCAAGGGCTGGCGACAGAGACTATCTGTGGGCTCATAGATGACCAGTCTCAGAGTCAAACATAACCTTCTAAAAGTGTAAAGTAGCTTACATTTTGTTGTTGTTGCCAGTGCCATATTGCTCAGGTACTGCAAATAACTTAGCTCAGAGATGTATTTATTTTATAATAACCTCCCCCGCTCCAGAGATGAGAAGTCCCTAGTTTAAAACAAACAAACAAACAACTGCGCCACCAACAGACTAAGCAGAAAGTAAATACTACCCAGGAAATCGGGCAGAAGCCAGGTGGAGAATTCCTCCTCAAGCATCACATGTCCTGAAGGTCCTACTCTATGCCCAGCACAGAGCTGGCCTCTGGTTGCTTCAAAAGCATTAGGATCATTCCCTGCCCTTAAGGACCTTAAAATCTGGTGGAAGGGCATGATACATGAGTAATTGATGGTTAAGCAGTCCCTACTAGTAGGCCATGGACAGAAATTGTTTTCTTTTTCTCCAGCCTCTGCTTCCAACTGGGCTGCATCAGATGCCCCTATTCTGGTCCTTAACATCTTCAGTGCGTCACAAACTTCCCTAGTCCAGCCACTATGGAAAACAGTATGAAGGTTCCTCAAAAAATTAAAAGTAGAACTACCATATGATCCGAAGTCCCACTCTGGGTATATATCCAAAGGAAATGATAACAGGATATCGAAAAGATATCTGCACTCCCAAGCTTATTGCAGCATTATTCACAATAGCCAAGATATGGAAACGACTGAAGTGTCTGTCAACAGATGAATGAACAAAGATGTGATACATATATACACAAAGGAATATTATTCAACCATGAGAAAGAATAGGCTGCCATTTGCAGAAACATGGATGGACCTTGAGGGCATTATGTTAAGTGAGTTAAGTCAGACACAGAAAAACAAATACTGTTTGATCTCACTTTTATGTGGAATCTAAAAAAGCCAAACTTGTAGAAACAGAGTAGAATGGTGGTTACCAGGAGCTGGAAGTGATGGGGGAATTGAGAAGATGTGGTTCAAAGGGCCCAAACTTCCATTTAGAAGATGAATAAGTTCTGGAGACCTAATACACAGCATTATACACAGCATTATTATAGTCAACAATATCGTATTATATTCTTCAAAGCAGCTAACAAACTAGACCTTAAATGTTCTCATCAAAAAAGAAAAGATAATTATGTGATGTACGGAGGTGTTTAGCTGAAGCTACAGTGGCAATCATGTCACACTATATAAATATATGAAATCAACACTTTGTGCACCTTAAATTTATACAGTGTTCTATGTCAATTATATCTCAATTTAAAAAAACTTCCCCAATTGCTTCTGGTTATTAAATTAAGTACATATAATTCTACTGAAATTTCATTTTCCTTATGATAATTTCAATTTTTTGATATTTGGTAAAACACAAATATAGTATGTTGTATTTCTAATGAACCAAATAATGACAATAATAATGATAATACTGCAGTGAACAACTCTGTATTTCTCACTGCATTTTGGATGATTTCTCAGTAATCCTGCTCTTGGTACACAGTGCCAAGTCCTTTTCCAGGTTAGTTGTACCAATTCACACTCCCACCAGCCATTATGAAAGCCTCTGTCTTAACACAGCCTCAGTAGCATCATATATTTTTAATCTTTTGTAATTTCATCAGTAAAATGGTATCTCATAGCTGTTTTGATTGACATTTCTTTCTTTACAGATGAGTCTGAATTTTTCACAAATTTATTTTTCATTTATATTTATTTTGCAATATTACTATCCTTGTTCTTTACCCATGTATCTATAGGGATTCTAATATATGAACTTTTTATAATTTAAAGCCATTATATTTGAAAGTCATATTTTTTCATAAATTGTTTACTTTTAGTATTTTGTCATTTCTTAAGCATAGAGATAAAAGTTTATGAACTCAAAAATATTGATATTCTCCTTTGTGATTTTTCACTATGTTTAGAAAATGGTCTTTTCTTCTAGAGATTAGTTATATATTCATCAAATTTTTTTCAAATACTATTACTTAATTTTCTTATATTTAATTCTAAATTTATCTGAAATTTATACATAAGGTTTGGGCAGAGAAGGAGAATCTATATTTTTCCCGCAAATAGCCTGCCAACTTTTTGGAAACATTTATTGAATTATCCACCTTTTACCTATTGATTTGTGATGCTTCTCTTATCAAATGTTGTTTTCATGTACAATTACAATCATGTAGCTAGCTATTCTGCTGCACTTATCTATTTTTAAGCCTTAGCCACTGTGTTTTAAATAGCATACCTTTAAAGCATGCTTTTATAGGGGATCTCTCAACACTGGCTTGACAATATCTGTCTTTTTATCTCTTGCAGATTAACTTTAATTTTCTCAAAGCCCTCAAAAACAGACCTTAAATTGTCTTAAATAAATTATCTAATTTGAGAAGAATTAGGTCTCATTACTCATGGCCACTAGCCATCCCTCCCAGAAACACAAGTGTCTTCATTTATTTGAAGCTTCTTTTATATTTCTCTTTCATTACTGAGGTTTCTTGTTAAGAATAGAGATTTATTTTTTAAATTAAGTACACTAGTCCCATTATCTGCAATATTTTCAAATTAGATGTAATGTAAATAGTCTTGAAGCTTCAAAGAGTGAACTGATTTTTTTCCTGGTTGGCTTGTGTGTGTGTGCTTCCATATTAATTTCAATAATGTAAACCTCTAATTGTCTCTTTTGGGTTCTATCTATACAGGCAAAATATAATAAAGAAACAAATTGAAGACCAAAAGAAAATTTACATGGGTATTTCAGATAAAAGGGAAAGAAAGGAAAGTGCTGCTTATTTCAACTGGATCATTGGTACAGGTCTTAACTTTCGGTAAGTAGACATAGCTTATTAAAAGATATACTACTGGAATTTCCTGGTGCTCCAGTGGTTAGGACTCAGCACCTTCACTGCCGTGGCCCGGGTTCAAGCCCTGGTGGGGGAACTAAGATCCCGCAAGCCCATGTGGTCAAAAAAAAAAAAGATATACTACTTAATTTTGTAATGATTATTCTAGCTTAATATCTATGCATCTGTGTAGCATGTACAAAGTTAAATGCTCAAAGTGCTTGTTGAACATAGCTAAAGCACTGGGTTTGAGTTAACCTGACTCTCTAACATTAAAGCCACTGAAGAATACATTTCCTCCAAAATGCAGGGGTCTATATAGAAATATAACATTGCATTATGTTTGTTATTACTATACTGTATTCATAATCCCCCCAAATAGTTTTGTTTCAGGGTGATTCATTTTCCCTGGGATTTGGACTTCATACTGGTGATTTCGTCATCTCGTTCTTAGAGAACTGCAGGCACACCTATTTGTTAATACTGAATACATGAGTGTCACCACTGGCTTCTATATAGAACAGGTGCATTAATTACATCCTAAAATGAAAAAACTTGTCTTCTCAAACATTTTTTAACTCTAGAAAATATGATAATGGTTTTTTATATCAGAGAGTTTTCATTCTTCACTTAGAAGAAACTATGTCTTCCAAATGCAGAACACTTTGCTAAAGATGATGGCACATAAGAGAAAGTGTTTTATAGATAACACTAGTCTTTCATTCCAAATGTTTATAAGTTTACGTAACAGTATATATGGAGCTTAACTGCCACAGAAACATTTTCCCGCATGCCTCTTACTCTGCACTTGAATTTTCTACCTAGAGTCTCAGCAATTGCAACACTTTTAAGTACTTGATTGTGGTGAGTGATTTTTGAAATTTTTTGACAGTTTGCTTAAGTTCCACTTCAGACACACCTCGATAGACATCTGTATCAACTCTCCCCGCTTCTCTGCAACAAATGTTTTCTGCAGGATGTTCACAAGTCTTGATCACATCTCTGCTTCACACAGGGTTGAACATCAAGGTCATCTGACCTAAGTTCAGGAGAGCTGGACGCTGCTTGATAGGGACAAGTCCAATGATGTATTTTTTATCCAGAAGCCTAAGCAATTCTTTTGAAGAATTTTTAAAGAGGCCAAGACACGTGGGCCTTCTTCTGAAGGCAGCTCTCCAATCAGACTGAAATTCCAAACTATCTTACAACATTGGTCATACTGTCAATACCATTTTGAATATCTGTGACTAGTTTTCTGAATTTCACCTTGATAAAAGTCTATTGGTGAGCAGTTCTTTTTCTTCCGCTGCACCTTCAACCTACAGCCTACAGCAACCACTCCCTCTAGAAAGCTTTCTTTCCAGTTAATAGCAGTGTTTTGGTGAGTTACTGAGTTTTAAAAGTACACATAATAGACAGAGGTATAGAGTATGTATGTTATCTTAAGGCCAGGAAACACCTCTCTATTATCATACACTAAAGAATGTTAACAGGTTTTTGTTTTACTCTGCATAAATTTTTTTGAAGAAACTAGGAATATTAAATAGTCAAAGAGGTAATCAGAAACTTTCCTCTAATGACCTTATAACTACAAGTCAATCTATATACAATTCCAGAATTACAACATCTTTTGGGATCTCTCTCTCAATGTCACCATCATCAAAATCACCAACAATATTCACAAACATCTGTGGTATATTTTCTATGTGTCAGGCCCTGTGATTAGTATTTACTTATATGGATTAACTCATTTAAGCCACACTATTATCCTTTCAGGAAGATGCTATTACTATTTCCATTTGCAGATGAGAAGATTAAGCTCTCGGCTGTACTTCCCACAGGTAGGAAGTTGCAGCTGGGGCATGAGCCCAACTGGGTGGATACCTGAGCCCTTAATCTTCATCACTCATATACTGTCTTGCTTTCTGTCCTTGAGGTTCAGCCAGGAGCCAATCTTTGAATCTCTCTTTCCTCCACACCCTTTATTCAATCACTCAGGTCCCATGGAGTCTAACTTGGCTTTCACATCTCTATCTTCCCCTTGGCTGCGCTCACACCAGCTCTTAACAAATCTCCCCTCCATGACTGCAACTGCCTCCTGCCTCACTGTCCCCTGACTCCAGTCAATCCTCTGCACTGGCACAAAGCGAGAATCCAATCAGCCCAGGTTCCACTTAACAAAAGCAGAGATGTGACCATGTCACTCCCCAGTGATGACAGAATAAAGTTTCAAACCTTGAGGATGGTATTCAGAGTTCTTGCGTTCAGGTTCCAAGCCACCTTTCCCGCTGGATGGTCTGACACTCCCTCCTGCCAGCCTAAGATCCAGTAACCCGAAATTACCAATAATCACCCAGACAAGCCAGGGACTTTCCTCACTCTGTGACTTTTCTCAAGTTCTTCCCTCTATTTGGAACGTCCTTTCCTCTATCCTACCTCTAATCCCCAGTTTCTGCTAATCAAAGGCCTAGACCTTCTTCAAGACCCTGCTCAGGTGCAAAGCCTTCCTTGACTCCTTGATTTGGGAGTACTTGCTCTCAGAGGACTGTTTACATAGGTCCACACTCCTTTATTCACAGTTCAGAAATGTAAAATGCTGTGAAAACCAAAACTTCTTTTTATAACTTTGATGCAAACTTTTTTGGTGGCCTCACCTAATCCAAACTGACATGAGACTGTCATTTACAGTGTGAAAATTTGCCTTTCACTTTAGAAATGTTGGCTTCACTTTAGAAATAAAAACTGCGTGTGATTACCACATACTGCCCCAGATTCTGCTGGGGGTGTTACATAAAATATGGTATATGTACCATATTACCATACATTCTGAATTCCATAGTGCCTCTGGTCTCAGTAATTTTGGATGATGGATTGTAGACCTATACTTAGTGCTCTCCACAGTATTTGATATAAAAGGTAGTTTTTGTTTGTTTGTTTGTTTGTTTTTTGCTGTACGCGGGCCTCTCACTGTTGTGGCCTCTCCCGTTGCGGAGCACAGGCTCTGGACGCGCAGGCTCCGCGGCATATGGGATCTTCCCGGACCGGGGCACGAACCCACGTCCCCTGCATCGGCAGGCGGACTCTCAACCACTGCGCCACTAGGGAAGCCCTAAAAGGTAGTTTTATCAGTCATCTCACCAGCCACTTAAGGTTCGTCTTAATAGAACCAGGCACATGTGTGGCTGACGTCACCACATACTTCATGTAAGCAATGAGGGGCATCAGGAATGAGTCCCCTAACCTTCCTGCTGCAGTCCCCTGCCTTTTCTTCCGTTCTAGTTTCACTTTGCTTAGTTCCCACACCTGTGCAGGACCAACTCCTTCAATTTGCACTCTTAATCCCACCCCTTCTTCAGACTTGACTGCTTTAATTATCCCCTATATTCCTTACATTACCCATTGGGTCTTTTCATTCCATCTATAAGAAAATTCAAGTCTTCCCACATTCTTTTTTTTTTTTCTTCCCACATTCTTTTAACAAACATTTATCCACACTGACATAAATAAATAAATAAATAGTTGCTCATCCTTATAGTAATAAACCGACTAATAAATGCAGAAGGAACACATATTTTTAGAAAAAAATCACATTTTATAACCATCATAGTAATAATTGATTTAGGCAAAAATCATCAATGAATACTAAATATTAATAGTAGGTGACTGTCTAATGAGGAGCAGGATATTTACATAGTCTCAAAGTATCTTTCCATAAATTACTAACTATAGAAGGAAAACAGCTACTTTACAATGGAGAAATATGGCAGACTCCACATCAACAAGTAATCTAAGATCATATCCCCAATAAGGGAACAAAACAACATCATATGCCTCCTGATACGATGCCTTGAGAAAGACAATCACTTCTGGGGCAGTCCTGGAAAATTAGAAACCTTAATCAAATTTGGAGAAAGCATCATCAAATCCACAGTGAAGGACATTCTATAAAATAACTAGTCTGTACTCCTCAAAAAATGTTAATGTCATGAAAGATAAAGAAGGACTTAAGAACTGTTCCATTTCAAGGAAACCAAAGAGACATGACAACTAAATGAAATACACAATCCTGGCTTGCATCCAGAATGGAGAAAAAATAGCTATAAAGGACTTCTTAGACACGATTACTGAATGTAGATTAGATAATGGCATTATATCCATGTGAAAGTCTTATTCTGGTAACTGTACTGTTGTAATGGAAGGTAATGTCCTTATTCATTGGAAATCTGCACTGAAATATCTGAATGTAAAAGGGGCATGACGTCTGCAACTGACATAATTCAAGAAAAGGGAGTAAGAGACAGAATGATAAAACAATGAGGCAAAATGTTAACAAATGGTGAATGGTGAATTTGGGCACATGGGAGCTCTTTGTACTATTTTTGCAACTTTTCTGCAAGTTTGAAATAACAAATGAACCAAACATTCCTTAGAATCTAGCTTCACCTAAAGCCAACAACTTTTTTGTCTCCTCTCTTATGGTCTCATTCTTCTTATACTCACTGACTTCACTTCCTCATTTTGTGTTGACTTAAGTTCCAATTCCATTACCTCTTTTTCTCATCCACCTTGACCTCCGTTGAGCTTTTTAAAAAATTCCCGACTCTTCTGTAAAATCTTAACCTCCTTTGGGTTCCACAGTACAACTCTCTCTTGTCTTTACCCTACTTTCCTCATCTTTCCTGGTATGTTCACTGACTCCTCATCAGGTGGTTTTTCCCCCAAGACATCTTCACTTTCTTTTCTTTCTGTTCACCATTCTCTCCTGAGGCATCTCATCCACTCCCACTGCTTTCTCCTGAGCAGTTAATCCAGCCCTGGCTCTCTCCCAAATTCCAGAACTATATAATCAATGGCCTAATGATGAGCTTCTCATGGATGTTGCCAATTTTACCAAATTAAATTTATCATCTCTCCCTTCAAACTTTCTTCTGTAGCCCATGTCTCAATCAGTAAAGTTCCTAACCACTCAGTCTAGCTTGGAACCGCAAGGCTGCTGTTAACTCCTCTTTCCCTTCCTCTCTCTGCCCCTCCTTCTCTCCTCTCCTCTTGGACACTTACAGCGTCTGGGCTTGGCTGCCTAGACACCTGTGGGAGTGGCTGGTTGAACGACGCCATCCAGCCTCTCACTGGGTTGTGGCCCAGACTGCTTAGCATGAGAGTCAAAGCACCTCCCAGTCCTGGGGCAGCCTCTCTTCTGGCTCCACCTGCTCCCCCGTCTGCGGCCCTCCTCCTGCTCCAGCTACACTTGGCCTCTCACTGGAACCAGGTACATCACGTCATCTCATTCCTTCACCCCTCTTCACCTGCTGTTTTATCTACTCTTCCCTAATCCTCCACCTGCTGATCCTACCCACCTCTCAAGGAAGGTCCAGTTTAAATATCACTTGCATTACAAAGCCTTCCCTTATCCTTCCCAGTTTAGTTGAACCAGATTTAATTTTCTGAACTCCCACAGCACCTGATTTAGACTCTTGTTTCAGAGCCGTCTGCAAAGTAAAGTATAGCCAGTTAGTGGTGTACACACCTGTCTCTCCAAATTTTAAACTCCTAGGAGGCAGGCCTACATGTGATTCACTTTTGATTTCCAGCAACTCCCAAGCACGTGGTAGGCTCCCAGCAAGTGTTTACATGGACTTTCATGTCTGCTTGCTGCGATGATGGTAGTTGCCCTGAGACAGTTCTAACAACATCTTTGGCTCTTATTTTGAAGTGCCTTTGCTGGGAGCCCATTGGCCAATTACCATTCCTTATTCCTTTCTCTGCTGCTCAGTCTTGGCTCCATGCATAAGCCTTGGCTTCCACTTTGGCTCCTACCTCTGCCCTGAATATCAGTCAGGCTGACGTCCTGCACTGTCCTGATGTCCCATTTTCCTCTTTCCTGCCCTCTTCTCTGGAACCTGAGCTTCTGGAAGAGGTGGGGTTATACCTTGACTTGGAAGGATGGGTAGAAGTAACCATTCAATTCTCTTCAAAGACTTCCATTCTATTCTTTTGTCCCCATAACCCAGCCCCCGCCAGGTGAGCTGTGCTCTACCTCGGGTCACTCTGGGTTAAACAGACATTGACTTTAAGCTCCCAGTGAGACCTCATGGAGCATCTGGTGGAAACCCTTCAACACACAGATAAGGGAATTGAGACTCAGAGAGATAAACAGACTCGTCTAAGGTCATCTGGCAGTTGGCAGTAGTCTTTTGAGTGCACTGCTTTTTCCACTTTGCCTCTATGAAGAGAGGTTTACATATCATCACTCATGATTATGAAACAGATTCCCCTTATCTTATTTAGTACCAGACAGTCATGTTCCAATATTTGATTGCTGAATATATTATATTTCTCTCTGTTTGCTAAGTAGGTTTTCATGTATTGTAAATAACGCAGACGGACAATGTCTCACAGATGGGAACTGACTAAATATTGGTCCTTATTTTGCCAGATAATTGTAAAATAATAACCACCTGGGGAAAAAATCAGATATAGTTTTCTATGCCATACTGTCTTCAATAACATTGGATCTGATTAACATGGGAAAAAAAGCTGAAATGAGAAAAATAAAGAGGGTTATTTACATCCTGCTCTGTTTGTATGTCCTCAAAAAAGCTGTAATGCAGCATAATTTCAATGACTGTCACAAAATTGGTAGTTCTCAGCAGCACCTAAGATTCTCCATTGACCTGACTGTTCCTGGAATTCATTATAAAAGAAAGATAAGGATAATTTTCCTGGGATTATTATCAAGCGTCTGATTGTATAAGCAACTACAATTTTCAGGTGTTTTCTGAGCATAAAAATACAGCAAACAGAAAGCAGTGATTAAGAAGAAATCCACAAAACATGTTATATTCAAACCTCCTTGTGTATTTTTGTCTTCTTTAGAATTCAAAAATCAAAGAAAGCAGAAACTATTTATTTTGATTCACTTTTACTTAATACTACCCTTCCTGTAGCTTATGTAAATGCCTTTTCTACTTCTTATATTTGTCATGTGTTAAGTGCTTTTACCAAAAAAAAAAAAAAAATTCTTCTAAACAATGCATGAGCCATTTCCAAAATAAAATGTCTTCCCTAGCACTTAAACTACATTCAGTTACAAACAGGAGTTTAATGATGCCCAGTATGAATTTAATTACACAACCGTTCGTGTGATGATTTGTCTCCCTCACTCTACAGTAAGTGCTGTAAGTATTAACAAATGTTTTGGTTTGGGTTCCTCCATAAACAGGTCCTGAGCTGAGGATTTTAGTGCAAGTGGTTTATTGGGAGGTGAACGCTGGAAGCACCTCTGGGAGTGAGGAAGTGAGACAGAAAAGAAGGAAGTAAAAAGAGGGTGTATTACTGAGCAGGTCACCACTATGGGCCATTGGGCTCAATGCTGCTGGGGACCTCTGGGATGCTATGTGGAACGTGCCTCAGACTTGTTCCCCCCTTGGGAATACCAACCCACCCCCATCTGGCATAGTGTAAGGGCAGCTGGGGTGGGGAGGCATTAATTTTGCAGGTTTTTTTGGCCTGAGGCTAAATAAAACCTTCAGCAAAGAAGTCAAGGTGCTGATGGTTGGAAGCCGTAGTGTCAACATATACAGGAATGATGAGTGCAAAGGACATCTGGGCAGGGCACCCACAGTTGTGCTATAATAGTTTATGCCTATTTAGGGACTTTCCTGGTGGCACAGTGGTTAAGAATTTGCCTGCCGATGCAGGGGACATGGGTTCGATCCCTGGTCCAGGAAGATCCCACATGCCACAGAACTAAGCCCATGCACCACAACTACTGAGCCTGCGTTCTAGAGCCCGCAAGCCACAACTACTGAGCCTGCGTGCTGCAACTACTGAAGCCCGCATGCCTAGAGCCCATGCTCCGCAACAAGAGAAGCCACCACAGTGAGAAGCCCACGCACCGCAATGGAGAGTAGCCCCCACTCGCCACAACTAGAGAAAGCCCGCGCGCAGCAACAAAGACCAAACGCAGCCAAAAAAAAAGTTTATGCCCATTTTAAAAAATAATGTATGTGTTTATTATTGAATAGGTAACACACACATGGTTAAACTTTTTTACCTTCTTAACCATTTGTTTTTATTGAAGTATAGTTGATTTACAATTTTGTGTTAGTTTTAGGTGTATAGCATAGTGATTCGCTTTTGGTTTTGTTTTGCTGATTATATTCCATTATAGGTTATTACAAGATACTGGGTATAATTCCCTGTGCTATATAGTAAATCTTTATTGCTTATCTACCCTATGCCCATTTTTGATCATCACTGCATCACACAGCAGAGAGTGTGCCATGTGGTAGATGCTCAATGTGGAAGGAAGGAAGGGAGGGAGGGAGGGAGGAAGGAAGGAAGGAAGGGAGGAATTGCCCTTCTAAATCCATAACCAATCTAAGTATCACAATGAAACTGAATCATTGATGGATAAGCTGGTTCTTAATGTGTCCCTCTATTCTATTTTATGTATCAATATTTTCTACTGTACATTTGCAGCCTCCCAAAAGCCTTTGTGGAGGTAAGAAATGCAAACAGCATAAGGAAGGGCAAAAAGTTCACTTTTCAGATGATCAGGAAAAATGGGCAAGACTGTATTTAGAGAGAGGTGAGGTTGTCATCGTGACCAGCAGAGCCTGAAAGGATTTAAATCAGCTCTTGGAACTAATGCATCTGTAATGGAAGGGGATCCTGAGGAGGGGGATTAAGACCTGCCCAGGCAAAACTCTTCAATTTGAGTTGAGATATTACTCTAAGATATCACTCCTCAGTTTGTACATTTCTTCCCTTCTATTCCTAATTCCCATACCCTCATCCTGACCAAGGCATCTGCCTTCACACACAGACTCAATATCAATCTCTTTCCCACCATAAATACTACTCCCATGTCCTAGTCAGCCCTAATTCCTCCTCATCAAAACGTACATGTTCTACATCCTATGGAACCCTGCCCCCTCCTGTTCCAAGTTCAGCCATGCCAAATAGCGCTGAATACGAACAGGTGAAAGAACATGTGCATGATCTCTCTCAACCGCACACGTGCATTTTTTTATTGGGGTACAGTTGCTTTACAATGTTATATTAGTTTCTGCTGTATGTAAATCAGCTCTATGCATACATATATCCCCTCCCTCTTAGACCCCCCTCCACCCCCTCCATCCTTATTCCAAACTGGTGACTTCTAAATACCACAAGCTTATAAGGAAAATTCTGTAAAATAAGATACAACCCTTTTATTTGGGAATCATTTAAAACTTACAAAAAGCAGCAAAAATAAAAATAGCACAAGGCAACCCTGTACCCAGATTGTCTTCCCTCTCTCTCTCTTTTCCCTGCATACTTTTTGCTGAACCATGAGGGTAACATACATCATGGCCCTTTATCCCTAAATACTACAGTATGTATTTCCTATGAATACGAATACTCTTTTTCTTTAACTTTTTATTTTATATTGGAGTATAGCCGATTAACTATGTTGTGATACTTTCAGGTGCACAGCAAAGTGACTCAGCCATACATATACATGTATCCAATTCTCCCCCAAACTCCCCTCTCATCCAGGCTGCCACATAACATTTAGCAGAGTTCCCTGTTCTATACAGTAGGTCCTTGTTGGTTAATAGGAATATTCTTTGGGTTTTTTGGGTTTTTTTTTGCGGTACACGGGCCTCTCACTGTTGTGGCCTCTCCCGTTGCGGAGCACAGGCTCCGGACGCGCAGGCTCAGCGGCCATCGCTCATGGGCCCAGCCGCTCCGCGGCATGTGGGATCTTCCTGGACCAGGGCACGAACCCGTGTCCCCTGCATCGGCAGGCGGACTCTCAACCACTGCGCCACCAGGGAAGCCCAAGAGGAATATTCTTTTACATTACCACAGAACTGTTGCCCACTTTGTAAATTTACACTAGCATAATACTTTTATCTACCCCACCATCTATATTCTAGGCTTGGAAATTAATCTAATCATGTCCTTTATAGACTTTTTCCACTTCCAGTAGAGAATGCAATCTAGGGTTTGGTATTGCATTTAGTCATCATGTCTCTTAGCCTCCTTCTACCTGATCATTTCCACACCCCTTCTTTGTGCTCTATGATGCTGGCATTTTTGAAGAACACAGTGCCCCCACCTTTAAATAGAACTCTCATTTTTGTGTTTGTCTGATGTTTGTGTGTGATTAGAATGAGACTACTCAGCTGGAATGCTGCATGGATGAGGTCACGTCCTTCTCAGGGTATCACACTGAAGGCAAACAATGTCTATCTGCCCCTCATTGGGGCTGTTAATTTTGGTCACCTGGCTAAGGCACTGCCCGATTTCTCCATTTTTCTCCACTGAAATAAACTGGGGTTTATTTTTCTTCTAATTAATAAACAATCGGTGAGTATGTTTGTATGATTAAGATCATACAAACATACTCCTCCTCATCAAAAGTCTCCCTAGAGTTAGCAACCTGTGGTGATTCTTTCCTGACCCCATCTTTACTGTAACAGTTGAAAAATGATGCTTTTCCAACTCTAGCACTCCCTCCCCATTTCCCAGTCAGCCTTCTCCAAGCAAGAGAGCTGCAATCTCCTCCATTTATTAACTCATCTTTTATCAGCAAGGACTTATGAATTCCTATTTAACAGATGCTTTATATCAGAATCTTCATTTATTATGAGGCAGATGGAGTAAACCTTAGAAAAAATCCACCCAAGCTCCACCTAAGAAAGATAATATCTAAAAAGGAATAGGAAGGTACCTTTTAAAAGCCTATGCCTGGTGGCGCAGTGGTTAGGAGTCTGCCTGCCAATGAAGGGGACATGGGTTAGAGTCCAGGTCTGGGAAGATCTCACATGCTGTGAAGCAACTACGCCCATTCGTCACAACTACTGAAGCCCGCGCACCTAGAGCCCGTGCTCCACAACAAGAGAAGCCACCGCAATGAGAAGCCTGCGCACCGCAACGAAGAGTAGCCCCAGCTCGCCACAACTAGAGAGAGCCCGCGCACAACAATGGGGACCCAACGTAGCCAAAAATAAATAAATAAATTTTAAAAATAGTATCTGCAGGTAATTTGTTAAAAAATAAATAAATAAATAAAAGCCTATGCCAATACCAAAAACTACTGAATTATAAACTTTGGGTGAGTCATGGTGTGTGAATTATATCTCAATACAGCTGTTTTTTTAAAAACCTATACCAGTCAGAAAGTTGATGAATTTTCTGAAGATGCTGAAGTGTGAAGCTCCCAGAATATTATTTCTTTCTTCACTTTTTTAACCTTTACTATCTTTCCACATAGAAGGCAATTTTTAGAAAACATCTTCAAAAAGTGTGGCTGGAGGAAAGGGGTAATGGGGGAGGCTGGCAGTGGTGGGTGGCAACCAGAGGGTGAACTCCCCTAACGTGTCAGGTGGGAATGCAGGTAGAGTCTCAATAACAGGACTTCCAGGAGTCAGGGGTTTCTTTTCTTGTACATATACATCCGTTCGGAGTCACAGAGGACCAAGAACTGCAGGATGAAGGCGATGCTACGTCACTGGAGCACTGGAGGAAGCTGCTGCAGCTCAGACACAGTTTGAGAGCTGTGCATGCCCATCAGCCACTTTTCCTGCACTGGGTCTCAGGAGGAGAACAGAGGCCAAGCTAAGGCAAGCTTCACACACTGTCTGCTTCAGAACATCAAATTGGAACATAGTTTACCTTGTCCAAACATAAGTAAAAGATATACAAACCCACATAGAGCTTATGAAGAAATATCATTAAGAAAGGGAAAGAAAACTATTTCAATATGACCCAGAGGAAGATTCTTTCTCTGGAAATGACATAATTCAGTATACAGGTTAAAAAGTTTTTAGTAATATTTTGTTACTCTGCAAGAAGATATTACCTGTAGTTATGGTAGCAGAAGTCTGTAAGGAAATAACAGGCTGAAATAAAAAGGCAACAGAAAGAGATAAAAAGACAGTGGAATAAAGTTTTATTAATAGCTATCATTTATTGAGTATTTACTATATGCCAGGCACAGTGTATATATTATTTGTTTACTCCTAAAAATCATCTCTATTATAAAATAGACAGTTGAGAGTTCGAAGAGTGAAATAACTTGCTCAAGGTCAAGCAGCTGTAAATGTCAGAGTAGTGATCTGAATCCAGATTTGCCTGTCTGACTCTAATGCCATGATATACAGGTTAACCAAAGGATAATTATAAGGAAACTAAAAAGACAATCGTTAAAATTCACAAGTATAGAGTACAGACGTTGAACTGATGATGTGGAAAATAAAACTGGATAGATAGACAAATTGAAGAAACTCTCCTGTTACACAAAGTGAAAGGATAAGAAAGAATGAAATGAAGGAGAAAAAGGTAACACAAACGGAAGCAAGAGACTGGAAGTCAGCATGTGGGAAACTGGTGCCTCTGAGAGATGAGACCATATTAAACTAAAAAGGCCAAAGATACTGAAAAATAAATTCCTAAAGCTGAAAAAAGATCAAGGCAATATAGATAAAAAATAATCAATGAAAAGAAAACCACAATTAGACAAAAAATTTCTAAGAGCAATTTTAAACTGTAAATATAAAGACAAAAAAATATCCTAGATTTCATTCCTAAAAAATGGTTATCTACAAAGTACCAAAAATCAGCCTGGCCTCAGATTTCTCTGCACTGCTAATACCAGAGTCTAGATATCCATAGACACTAAGGGCAAAAGGCTGTGAACCAAGAACTTTGTAGCAAGTGAAGATGTATGAAGGCAACACAGTTATCATATAGAGGCCCAAAATGTACCATTCACATACCCTTCTGCAAAAGGACATAAATAAAAACACAAATATAGAGCCAAATGCACACTGAAATTTAGTATATGATAAAGACAGCATCTTAGCTGCTTCAGTAGAAAAGAGAAGGTGTTAGATGGTAGGACAACTAGATAATCATATGGAAAAAGTTAAAATTGGATCTATTCCTCACATCATGCATCAGAATAAATTCTATATGGATCAAAGGGGAGTTCCCTCATGGCGCAGAGGTTAAGAGTCCACCTGCCAATGCAGGGGACATGGGTTCAAGCCCTGGTCCAGGAGGATCCCACATGCTGCGGAGCAACTAAGCCCATGCATCACAACTATTGAGCCCGCGTGCTGCAACTACTGAGGCCCGCGCGCCTAGAGCCTGTGCTCTGCAACACGAAGCCACCACAATGAGAAGGCTGCGCACCACAGTGAAGAGTGGCCCCTGCTCACCGCAGCTGGAGGAAGCCCACGTACAGCAACGAAGACCCAACACAGCCAAAATTAAATAAATAAATTTCTTTTAAAAATAATAAATGGATCAAAGATTTCAACGTAAAAATATTAAACATGCAAATACTAGAAAAAACAAGATGAATTTCTTACTTATTTAGTTAGTTAGTTGTGCTGGGTCTTAGTTGCGGCTTGCAGGCTCCTTAGTTGCAGCACACGGGTTCCTTAGTTGTGGCATGTGAACTCTTAGTTGCAGCATGCATGTGGGACCTAGTTCCCTGACCAGGGATCGAACCCAGGCCCCCTGCATTGGGAGTGCAGAGTCATCCACTGCGCCACCAGGGAAGTCCCAAGATGAATTTCTCTGTAACCTGGGAGTAAGGTTATGACTTAAAAATCCACAAAGAAAAAGGGAAAGGTATTAATTACCAAAAAATAAAAATTAAGAAGTTTTGCATGTCAAAATTTCTATTAGCAAAGTAAAAAGACAAATGACAAACTGGGAAGACACATTTGCTATTACCATCACAGGCACAGGGTTCACATCCTTCATATGTAGCACTTCTGGACATAGAAAAGAAAAACCCAAAACCCTTATAGAAAAATAGACCAGGAATATGTACAGACAATTCCACAAAAAGAAATTCAAATGATTCTTAACAATATGACAAGATGCTCAACCTCACTCACAAGAGAAATACAAATTAAAACAATACTGAAATACCATTTCACACATCAGACTGGCAATATTACCAACTGTTTGGCACACTCTGTTGGCAAGTCTGTCAACAAACAGGTACTTTCATACATTCCTAGTGGAAATACAAAGTGGCACAACCCCTTTGGAGGGGAATTTGGTAACATGTAGCAAATTACATAAGCAGTTACCGTTTGACCCAGCAATCACACTTCTAGGAATCTACCCCAAAGATATACTGGCAAAACCACAAAATGATACATGCTATTCACTGAAGCACCATTTGTAATAGCAAAAGACTAGAAACAACCTAAATTTCCTTCAGTAGGGGACTAGGTGAATAAATTATGGTACATCCATACCATGGAGTATCATGCAGTTGTAAAAAAGAATGGGAAATATATCTGTATCTCTATAGAGTGACCTCCAGGATACACTATTAGGTGAAAAAAGTGAAGTAAAAATAAATGTGTATAGTATACTCCCATTTATATATAGAATATATATATATCTTCATATATGAACACTGGCTGGATATTTTTATATTATGGAAGTATTGCTTACTTTTATGTCTGATAATAGTATTATGGTTATTTTTTAAAATAGATCTTAAAAAAGAAGCATTAAAAGGAATACTTCAGTCAACCAAGAGATGGGGGAAAAAACTTAGAGCTCAAAAGTGGAGAATTGGAACACACATGCAAAATCCACAAAAATTTATGAAATCCATCATTTTATAAAAAGGATACTATATTATAATTAAGTGAGGTTTATCCCAGTAAGGCAAGGTTGGCATAATATTTTTTAAAAATAATCAGTGTAATTTAACCACATTAACAGAATAATGCCCTCAAGGTCCATTCATACTGTCACAAATGGGCAAGATTTCCTTCTTTTTTATAGTTGAATATTAATAATTTTCTTTATCCATTCATCCATTGATGGACAATTAGGGGTTGCTTCCATATCTTGGCTACTGTAAATAATACTGCAATGAACATGGGTGTCCAGATGTCTTTTTAAGATAGCGATTTTATTTCCTTTGGTTAAGTACCCAGAAGTGGAAATGTTGCGTCATATGCCTTTTAGATTTTTAAAGGACTCTCCACATTGTCTCCCATAGTGACTGCACCAAGTTACATTCCCACCAACAGTGCAAAAGGGTTCCCTTTCCTCCACATCCTTGCCAACATTTATTGCTTGTCTTTTTGATAACAGCTGTCCTAACATGTGTGAGGTGATATCTCATGGTTTTGATTTCCATTTCCCCGATGATTAGTGATGCTGAGCACTTTTCCTTGTACCTGTTAATCATTTGTATGTCTTCTTTGGAAAAATACCTATTCCAATCCTCTTCCCATTTTTTAATCAGACTTTTTTTTGGTATTAAGTTGTGTGAGTTCTTTATATATTTTGGATATTAATCCCTCATCATATATATTATTTTTCCCCTTCCATAGGTTTCTGGGAGCTTTTTCTAAAAGACACTTTGAGATTTCCTACATAGACAATTATGTCACGTTCAAATAAAGGCAGTTTCCTATATCCCTTTGTGAGACATATGCGTATTTCTTTTTCTTGCCTTAATGCACTGGCTAGGATCTCCAGTAGAAAGTTGAATAGGACTAGTGAGAGTGGACTTCCTTGCCTCGTTCCCAGTATGAGAGGGGAAAGCACAAGATCTTATCAAGTTTGATGTTAGCTGTAGGTTTTTTGAATATACCCTTTATCAGGTTGTGGGAGTTCCCTATTATTACCAATTTTGGAAGAGTTTCTATCATGAATGGATATTGAATTTTGTCAAATGGTCTTTCTGCATATATTGAAGTGATCACACTCTTTTTCTTCTCTTATATGTTGATATGGTGAGTTAATTACACTGACTGATTTTTTAATACTGAACTGGACTGCTTTGTAAATGAGGTACTATCCTTCAATAAGGATTGAAAAGGAAAAATTAAAACTGTCCTTATTCACAAAGTGTGTGATTGGGTATGTAAAAGTTCAAAATAATCTACAAATAAATTATTAGAATTAATGTATTTAGCAAATTTGCTGGATTTAAAGTATTTCTATACAACTGTATTTCTATAATGAACAATCACTAGAAAATAAGAATTTTTGAATACTCCTTAAACAATACACTTAAAAAATCACTTTCCTGGAAATAAACCTAACAAAATATGTGCAATATCTTTACAAAGTAAACTATAAAACATTGAGAAACCTAAACAAATGGAGAGACATACCATGTTTATGAATTGGAAAACTTAACATCATAAATAAGTGAAGTTTTCTCTGCACTTAATAGGTTGTCTTTTCTTTTTGTTGATGATATCCTTTGCTGTGCAAAAGTGTTTTATTTTGATGTAGTTCCATTTGTTTATTTTTCATGTTGTTGCCTTTGCTTTTGGAGTCAGATCCAAAATATTATCACCAAGACCAATGTCAAGGAGCTTACCGCCTATGTTTTCTTCTAGGGGTCTTCTATATTTCAGATTATTCATTTTTAATTTACCAGTTGTATCAGTTAGGGTTCTCCAGAGGAAGAGAACCATTATGATATATATATCATATATATATATATATATAGAGAGAGAGAGAGAGAGAGAGAGAGACAGAGAGAGAGAGACAGAGAGAGAGAGAGAGAGAGAGGTTTATTCTAAGTAATGGCTCACAAGACTGTGGGGGCCGGCAAGTCTGAAATCTGTAGAGCAGGCGGCAGGCTAGAGACCCAGGGAAGAGTTGATGTTGCAGCCTTGAGCCTGAATGCAAAATGGAGGCAGAATTTTTCTTCTCCTGGGGACCTCAGTCTTTTCTCCTAAGGCCTTCAATTGATTGAAAGAGTCTCATCCACATTACGGATAGTAAAATGCTTAATTAAAAGTCTACTGATTTAAATGCTAATCACATCTAAAATAATACCTTCTCTGAAGATATTTGACGGGGGTTTGACCAAACAATTGAGCACCATGGCCTAGGCAAGTTGACACATAAAATTAACCATCACACCAGTGGAGTTTTAGAAATTTAGAATAGAAGAAAATAGAATTAGTATGGATTCTACATACTAGAAACATACAAACATCATGGTACTCCTAATTCCAGCCTCTCCAAATGCTTTAACATGCCATTCAATCACAAATTGGAATCTGAGTCACTGACCAAGAAAAATATTTAATTATTTACTAATATAGCAGTCTCTAAAACAAGGCTCCGTGATTTATTAAGACATCTTAAAAGGCAATAGAAGCATTCTAATGGTGAACGAGATAATATCTGATGTTGCCATAGCACCTTATGAGTTTAGGCATAAACTAGAACATTAAATAGTAATATTGGAGGATCATCATATTGTATTAAAGTTTAACACTTTAGACACCTTTTCTTGGAAGCTATTTCTGATTACACCTTTCATCATCATATTAGTGGTATGTTTATTTTCATAGGGAACAAGATACAGTTGCCTTTCAATAATTGATGTGTAGGTATGTTGAATATAATTTTCATAGAAGATCATAATGATTACATTGGTCATGGTGTAGTATAGATTCTGTCAGGATTGTATTGTACTTGCTGAAATTTTTCTGAGTTCAGAGCTTAGTGATTTAATTCCGTTTGACTAAAGAAATAAATCTAATCCATGTTAATGCTGATAGCACAGTCCCTTTGTATTTTACTATCAAGTTTCTGGTTTACAGGCGGCCAACGTTACTCTTTTGACTGGAAGATGATTGTCCCTTTTTTTTTTTTTTTTTTGCGGTACGCAGGCCTCTCACTGTTGTGGTCTCTCCCGTTGCAGAGCACAGGCTCCGGACGCACAGGCTCAGTGGCCATGGCTCACGGGCCCAGCCACTCCATGGCATGTGGGATCTTCCCAGATCGGGGCACGTACCCATGTCCCCTGCATCGGCAGGCGGACTCTCAACCACTGCGCCACCAGGGAAGCACTACTGTCCCATTTTAAGTGAAAATTTACTCAACATTTTCCAGGAAAACTGGACCAAGAGCCATTACTTTCCTATTTTTAATTTTTGAGGTTTCTATATTAACACTTTCTATATTTGCCAAATATGTCTAGTAAAAAAATCTCTCACCTCGATGAACTTGATCTGTGAAATTCCTGTCGATCTCTCAGAAATCTCCAGAATTCCAAGCAGAAACAAGGAATAAAAAGGATTTATGCAGTGAAAGGCACTTGAGCAAACCTCAAAAAAGAAAGCAAACTATTTGTATGTACAATAAAAACCTATGTTGGGGGCATGGATCAAAGGATTAAAGAAGATGTAGTAGTATACAAACAAAAAGAGAGGATACTAACTCTTTAAAAACAAATAACTGCAAATGGATTTTTTATTTTTCTTTGCAGTAAGCGGGCCTCTCACTGCTGTGGCCTCTCCCGCTGCGGAGCACAGGCTCCGGACGCACAGGCTCAGCGGCCATGGCTCACTGGTCTAGCCGCTCCACGGCATGTGGGATCTTCCCGGACCAGGGCATGAACCCGCGTCCCCTGCATCCGCAGGCGGACTCACAACCACTGCGCCACCAGGGAAGCCCCGCAAATGGAATTTTGACTCAAGAACCTGGTATATGACAAGCTTTTACAAAAGGCAAAAATTAATTACATAACATAGCATTAAGTGGTGAAAAAATGAGTAATATTTGATTCTTCAGTTTTCCCAACTAATCATTCAGGCATTGAAAATTAGTATTGGACATGAAGCCCAATATATCTCAGAACTACATATGTTCACAAAGATATATGTAACTAATCTAAGTCAAAGAACCCACTGAAATCAAATGGGCATTTACACTCTCAACAAAAGCAAAAATATCTAAGAAATAAATACTCCATTATGTCAGTTTGTATTGTTGAAAGTGCTTACTGAGAAAGCAGAAAATCTAAAAAGCAAGCAGTCAAGGGCAGTAACTGCTGTCTAAAGAGAGAGAATGAAATTACTGACAATGATGAAGTGATTTCAGGAGGAAATGGGAAAATTACATATCAACAAATAGAATTTTTACAAAAAAAATAGTTTATCCAAGCCTTGATACTCAGCATTCTGGAAATAAATGCATTGCTGACATCTGATTCATATGACATTAGTAACTAAATCACCAAGTAATGGAAAAACTCAGGACTGAGGCATTATCGTTAGAGGAGTATAAGGTCATGTACATCAGTGTGGCTGAGGAAGTCATTTAAAATCTGTTTCAACATAAATGTCTAGGCTATCAAGGAACCTGAGGTTAGGTGTGATGAATGCCTACAACATTAGTATCTGGAGTTCCTGACACATATATTTTTAGCTTTTTAAAGGTGTTTGGGGACTTCCCTGGTGGTGCAGTGGTTAAGAATCCATCTGCCAATGCAGGGGACACGGGTTGGATCCCTGGTCTGGGAAGATCCCACATGCCGCGGGGCAACTAAGCCTGTGCGCCACAGCTACTGAGCCTGCACTCTAGAGCCCGCGAGCCACAACTACTGAGGCTGCGCACCACAACTACTGAAGCCTGCACACCCCAGAGCCTGCATGCCACAACTGAAGCCTACGCGCCGCAACTGAAGCCCGCGCGCTCTAGGGCCCATGTGCCGCAACTACTAAGCCTGTGTGCTGCAACTACTGAAGCCCACAGGCCTAGAGCCCGTGCTCCCCAAGAAGAGAAGCCACCGCACTGAGAAGCCTGTGCACCGCAACGAAGAGTAGCCCCCCACTCACTGCAACTAGAGAAAGCCCGCATGCAGTGACAAAGACCCAATGCAGCCAATAAATAAATAAAATCAATAAAAATTTAAAAAATTAAAAACATAATAAATAAAGGTGTTTGGTTTGTTGGTTGTCTCCAGCTATTAGCAACTACAGAAACACCTTTGAGCATGAACTAGCATTTTGTGGGGGATGGACTCTTCAATATGCAAAGGTGCTCCTACCTTTCAGCTCTTCTGGGAACCTAAGGATATGTAAATGTAACTGTTCAGGGATTGGTGGTTACAATAAGAAATCTGACTGCTATCAGCTTTTAAGCCACACCCTTCCCTCTGCCCCTCTGCCCCACATTTGGGCAAGTGGATGGGAAAACCTTAGTGCTCCCTCTGCTGACGTCAGAGGAAGATTCAAACCAGGCAAGGCCCTGCCCACATGCAGGAACCCTGTTCCCAGCCCCACCTCAACCACAGGAAACAGGCGTATCTCCTTTCCTTACTCTCTCACCCATTCTGGACCTCCTTGGCTGCCTGCCCTGCTCTCCCTAGAGACTTCCTATTATGGACATAATTACACTTTTCATACCCTCTTGGTGTGTGTGTGGCACCATCAGTGCTACAACTGAAACAAATTTTGAGAGGGTGTCCATTCTGTTTCTCAGAGTGGCTGCAACAGTAATTAATAACATATTGCTTAGTGAGGTTTCTTTCCCCTTATACAGAAAACTCTAGGCCAACTGGTTAGTAGCTTAAAAATTATAAAGCTAGTATATATTTGGTCAAAGCTGGAAACAAAAGATTTGTTCAACTTAATAACAAGAGAATCATATGTTCTACCTTTCATTTACTTATAAAACATCTGGGACAATTGTATTAACAACTCTGTAGACACAACCAATGTCATCAAACTGGGCTCTTGGTTATACTCAACTTCTGTGGTGCTCATGAGAGTCTATTTCACCAGACCTGTCAAGGAGTAACTTCATACTACCCTCCTCCATTGAGCCTGGAAGAAGATTTTTTTAAAAATCATCAGTAGCAATAAATACACTTAAATATTTTATAATCTTTGCGTGGGAAAAGAGTGAAAAACTAGAAGCCACAAAGGAAAATAACACATTTGACTGTACAAAAATTTAAAGTCCTTTTGGCAAAAGACACTAGAATCAAAATTAAAAGACAAACAACAAACTGGGGGAAATATCTGCAATGTATACACAAGACAAAGAGTTAACATCTTTACCACATAAAAACTCTTACAAATCAAAACAGAAAAAATGTTACCCAGTTTGGGATTGACATTTACACAACGTTATATTTTAAATGGATAACCAACAAGGACCTACTGCATAGCACAAGGAACTCTGCTCAATATTATGTAACAACCTAAATGGGAAAAGAATTTGAAAAAGAATAGATATATGTATAACTGAATCACTTTGCTGTATACCTGAAACTATCACAACATTGTTCATCAACTATACTCCAATATAAAATTAAAAGTTTAAAAAAATAATTTAAAAAAACAGAAAAGATGAATATTACAGTAGAAAAAATATATGAACAGACAATTGACCATTAAGTATATGAAATGATGCTCAACCCTATTAATAATCAAAGAGATACAAACTGAAACAATAAAATACTCTGTTTGCCCTAGTATGGGTATAGTCTGAGATAGATGAAAAAGAATGATAAAGCTCAGTGCTGACCACAGCATAGGGAAAAAGTGAACCTTATGTACTGCTAGTGAGAGCATAAATGGTGCTGTCTTTCTAAAGGGTAGTGTGTATCAAAATATAAATTTTATCTGTTCCGCCTCTAAGGATACATCTTCAGTCAATCATTGTTCAGGTGCACTAAGATGTACCTACAGGGATGTTTGTGGGAGTATTGTTCACAATATCTGAAAACCGGAGCAACGTGAACATCAGTCAGTGAGGCACTGGTGAAGTAACCCATGCTATAACTAACTACACAATGGAATTTCACACAGCTTATAACATGAAAAATGCCATCGACACAGGAGTGCATAAAGAAGACTACAGTCTGTGTAGTATCACCCCATGTATGTTTTTCTTAATGCATAAAAGAATCTAGAAGACTACATACTAAATTTTTAAATGGCTGACTCTGAAGTCATGTCTTGGAAAAGGGCAAGAGGCAGCATGACTGAAGGCCCTGGGATCATTTGCACACAGGTGCCTTCCTAGAAGACTGAAATTTGGAAAGCGAAATGGACTGATGAAGACTGCAGGTAAAATCAGCTTCTTCTCTGGCCCCAGATGGCTGCTGCTCCAAGTACTGGGCCATTAGGGTAGAGGGAGATGTCTTCCACTGACAGCAGCCCTACAAATAAGGAACCATGAGCTCAATAAGGATGGGTGGCTGAATCAGGTAGCTGAGATGCATTTTCATTTAACACCACCCAGCCAGTTATTCCTGGGTATACTGCCCTCAAGAGAAGGGAGACGAAAGCGCCTGTTGTAACACTGTGGGATGGGGATGGGGGCTGGGGGTGCTACAAAGTTCTGAGGAACTCTGTAAACAGCCCAAGGCTGACTTCGTGAGTTGGCTCTGACCTAAGCAGAGGGGACGGTAAGGACGACTACTCACTATATCAGGGAGGGAGGGAAATGACATCAAGAAAAGGGCAATGGCTTGCCTTCTGGGAACTGTTGGAGCACACTGAGGCACAGTCCCTTTAGAGGCATACTCTGCAAGCTGTCGATGGGAAGAGAGAGAGACAAGCAATTTGTCAAGCAGGAAACACCACGGTATAGTGGAGGCAACCTAGTGCCACCCTTAGCAGGTGCAGTGAATGTCCCTATCTGTAAGCCTAGCTGCAACATTCTGGAATCTGGTGCTCAGCCATGTGCATGGAACAGAGTGGGAGGTCCCCACAGTCTGTGAGTGACCATGCTCATCCAGTGTCAAGGCAGAGGTGAACGTTTCCAAGACTACACAAAGCCCACCCAATGGCAGTTAGAGAACAAGAGTCACTGAGGAAGAGAATATAGTAGATCAGGGTTCTCTGGTTAAAGCAAAAAACTTCCCCTCTCATTCCTGTCTCTTCCATAGCCATGGGATCCCCAGGAGCGAGTGACTAATTTAGAAGCTCAGACCCTGGAGGTGTATGGAGCATAGTTTTTTAGTGGTTGGTGCCCTTGCTCCCTTCACCCCCACCACCCCCCAAATAGAGACAAAATCCACTTACAGCTAAATATGGACTCAGAGAGACAGTACTTTAGAAACAAAATCTCTGATGAAATACAGCTCTTGTCAAAGAAACCAGAGATGTCTTGCTTTGAATGTAGGCGGGGGAGAAGCTCCATCCTCCATCTTGATGCACACTCTGCCATTCAAACTCAGGCCAGAAAAGATGAAGTTAGACAAAAACAAAGAGACCCTTACTAGGAGTTAAGAGAAAAAAAAATATTTCTACTTTCTTTGTAATGTTTTACTCTTGAATACTTTTAATATCAAAACAGATTTTCTAGAAACTAGAAATTATGGGACCAAAGACATTTATAACTTAACCACACTAATGAATTTAAAATTTTTGAGATTTATACTCATAGAGATCAGTGAAACAGAAGTGAGAGCTCAGAAACTTTAGATATACCCATATATGGTGAATTAATTTTCAACAAAAATAGAAAGGCTATTCAACAAATGGTCCTTGAATGACTGGATATCCATTTGTGAAAGAAAGGAAGAGAGAAAGGAAGGAGGGAGGGAGGGGGACAGAAGAAAGAGAGGAAGGAAGGAAGGAAATAACTAGATCCACACTTCCTCACAGTCTCACAAAAGTTGACACAAAATGTATCACAGACCTTAAAGTAAAATCTAAACCTTTAAAAGGGCAGAGTTGATTTTTTGTTAGTGGAAATATTTTAATTGTAGTGGTGATTACATGACTGTATGCATTTGTCAAAACTCACAGAACTGAACACTAAAAAGTGTGAATTTTAATGTACGTAAATTATACCTTAATTTAAAATTTTTTTAAATTATGAGTGTTAAGAAAGGATCACTTTACATAAAACCTATCAACTCTGCCACTAACCATCAAAAGTGACCGGCAAAACCCTAAACTTTCTGGGCTCAACTCTTTAGTAAGTATATTGAAGTCAACGTAAGTGGTTCCTGAAACACATAAATATGTTTATAAATATATCTGGGGTTGACTAGAGGAGAAAAGAACATGAATTGTACAGAATTTAGAGACTATGAATTATATAAAATTCAGAAACATCATTACTTCAAAATATTTCCCAGCCCTTGAAAACAACATTTAAAAGATTTGGTTTATTTTTTAACATTTGGGAACATGTTTGTTTCTTCAAAATAAAACAGTAAGATGTAAAACAACCAACCAAGGTCTTTCTTTCTTTTGTCACTAACAAAGCTTTTAGTCAAAAGCAATACAAAGTAGCTATATTGACCATAAGCTTTGTATTTTCAGCAAGGTTGCTACACACAGCAGTTTCCCAGCAATGGAGATAAATTTTAAGACATCTGAGCCTGTCTCTTCCCTGCACATAACCTCCTGCAAAAGGAGAAATTCACTTCACAGGAGCTTGGGCACAACGCATATCCTCTGTCCTCTGCCTCACAGGCATATTGTAAGCAATGTCACCACAGCCCAGCACTACACACATATGCAAGCTTGCCCACTGGGGTCTCATTTAGATGCATGGCTCCAGGCTGGGCTGGTACTCATAACAATCTCCTGCTGCACAGAAGCTCCATGCCTAACGCTTAGCTCCAAAGCTGGAATGGGATTTAGGACACTGAACATCAGTTTCCTCTAGGCCATCCCATTAAAAGTGTATAAATGGATTTAAACTCTACTTAGAAAAATTTGGAAGAGAAGTGGACTTTTCCACTTTGGGAGGTTGAAAGGGCACAGTGTCAGAGAATCAAAGAATCTCTACGTTGGAAGTTATATAGTGCCCCCTCTCATCCAAGATAGTTACTCTTTATTGTAAGTACCTGAAGAGTTGTCACTTAGCTTCTGCTTTTACATACTTACCTAGGGGAATAGGAAAAACTTAGTGGCATTCCCAAATCAATTCACAATTAGGAAAGGATTTTCAAATACATAAACTACCACCTATATGCCCAACATTGTTGAATAATTTTCCCAGAAGCTTCTTATGTTGAATTAAGATCAGCCTACATATACAAAATTTCCACCGATAGATCTTTCAAAAAAATTTTAACTGAAGTATAGTTGATTTACAATGTTGTGTTAACCAACAGATCTTTTGATGCTACTGATAACAAATCGAATCTCCCTTTTATAACTCTAAGTATTTTCAGACAGCTTTAATTTTGCATTAAAAAATGTTTAATGTAAGCTGGCAATTCCCAGAACAGCAAAAAAAATAAAGTTCTTAAACAAATACATAAAATTCTACTGTCTAATAAACTGCTTATTTAGTGGCTACTAAGTGCTTATTAGCATATTTCACTTCCAAAAGTAAAGAGCTTAGAAGTCATCATTCTCTTCTTTACAGCGAGCAAAAACCTGAACAAACTGAAATATCAGTGGCTTTTCTTGGACCCATTAGAGAACTGAGGATGCAAGGCTATCTGCCACCTTGAAATCTGGCAAGATGGGAGAACTCTCAGACTCACAGCTGAGATGTGCTTAACTGGAGCAGAAGTGCTAGAGCCATAAACTGGTAGGGGCACATAAATGGTAAATGTGATGAATCGCTGGAGGCTGAGGATAAACTAACACAAGAGTGAGAATCTCTTGGGGGGTTCAGCCTTAGGGGGGTCCACACTTCTGTGGGTTTTACCTCCAAGAACCCCACCAGGTTCTTGTGATAAAAAGCCAAGAAAGATCCCCTCAGGGCTGTGGCAGGGGGAGGGGAAAAGTAATCACTGTGAAATATACCCAGAGCATTGCCCTGCAAATGCCCATTCTTCAAGGGCAAGGACTTTGCTGAAGATGTATCTGATCTGGGGAAAGGGCATTTCTCTAACCCCAGCCCTCTCTAGTTTTTCTGCCTCACTGAAGGCTGGGGAGAGCTAAAATACACTTGTGAAAGTCACACCCAGGGACACAGGCCCACTAAAAGACTGAGATTTAATCATAAGATTATAGAACACTTCCCCTCCCCTATGTTTTACCACTATATCATTAGTATTACAGTATAGTAACAGTGGGATTGCAGCTGAAAGAGCTTTGAGATACAGACTGTATTTAAGGAAGTCCTTAGTGCAGCCCTAAAACAACAAGAGAGACAAAAGCAAGGACTTCACTAGAAAAATGTGAAGGCCTCTGGCACCTACAACTACAGAAAACATTAAACACAGCACAACTCCTAAGCAGATCAATATTAAAATGGAAATCCAAAAAAAAGCTGGGGTAGCAATACTTGTATCAGAAAAAATAGACTTTAAGACAAAGACCATTCAAGAGACAAAGACATTACCTAATGATCAAGGGATCAATCTAAGAAGAAGATATAACAATTGTCAATATATATGCACCCAACATAGGAGCACCTAAATACATAAAGCAAATACTAACAGACATAAAGGAAGAAACTGACAGTAACACAATATTAGTACAGGGCTTTAACATCCCACTTACATCAATGGACAGATCAACCAAACAGAAAATCAATAAGGAAACACTGGCCTTAAATGACACATTAGACCACATGGACTTAATAGATATATACAGAAAATTCCATCCAAAAGCAGCAGAATACGAATTCTTTTCAGGTGCACATGGAACATTCTCTAGGATAGATCACATGCTAAACCATGAAACAAGCCTTGGTAAATTTAAGAAAACTGAAATCATATGAAGAATATTTTCTGAACCACAACACTATGAGACCAGAAATCAAATACAAGAAAAAAAAATGTAAAAAACACAAACACGTGGAGGCTAAACAATAGGCTATTAAACAACCAATGGATCACCAAAAAAAATCAAAGATGAAATTAAAAAAAATACCTGAGACAAATGAAAATGAAAACACAATGATCCAAAATCTATGGTACAGAGAACTTCCCTGGTGGTCCAGCAGTTAAAAATCCACCTTCCAATGCAGGGGACACAGGTTCGATCCCAGGTTGGGGAACTGAAATCCCATATGCCATGGGGCAACTAAGTCCACATGACACAACTACAGAGCCCATACGCTCTGGAGCCCAGGTGCCACAACTACAGAGTCCATGTGCTCTGGAGCCACAAGCCACAACTAGAAAGCCCACACACCACAACTAGAGAGAAACCTGCATGCCACAGCGAAGATCCTGTGTATCGCAATGAAGCCCCCACATGCCACAACTAAGACCCAATGTAGCCAAATAAATAAAAAAGAAATAAGAATTTTTTTAAATTATAAATATCGGGCTTCCCTGGTGGCGCAGTGGTTGAGAGTCTGCCTGCCGATGCAGGGGACACGGGTTTGTGCCCCGGTCCGGGAAGATCCCATGTGCCGCGGAGCGGCTGGGCCCGTGAGCCATGGCCGCTGAGCCTGCGCGTCCAGAGCCTGTGCTCCGCAATGGGAGAGGCCACAACAGTGAGAGGCCCGCGTACCGCAAAAAAAAAAAAAAAAAAAATTATAAATATTTATTTATTTATTTATTCTTGGCTGCACTGGGTCTTAGTTGCAGCACATGGGATCTTTCATTGCAGCATGTGGGCTCTTCGTTGCAGCACACGGGCTTCTCTCTAATTGTGGCGCCTGGGTTCCAGAGCATATGGGCTCAGTAGTTGCGGAGCGCAGGCTCTCTAGTTGTGGTGCACGGGCTCCAGAGCGTGCGGGCTCAGTAGTTGCAGAGCGTGGGCTCTCTAGTTGTGGTGTGTGGGCTCTAGAGCGCATGGGCTCAGTAGTTGTAGCATGTGGGCTTAGTTGCCCCATGGCATGTGGGATCTTAGTTCCTCGACCAGGGATCGAACCCACGTCCCCTGCATTGGAGGGCAGATTCTTAACCGCTGGACCACCAGGGAAGTCCCAATAAATATTTAAAAAGAAAAAAAAAAATCTATGGTACAACCAAAAGAGGTTCTAAGAAATAAGTTTATAGTGACATAAGCCTCCCTCAGGAAATAAGAAAAATCTCAAATAAACAACCAAACTTTTCACCTAAAGGAACTAGAAAAAGAAGAACAAACAAAATCCAAAGTTAGTAGAAGGAAAGAACTCATAAAGATCAAAGCAGGAATAAATGAAATAGAGACCAAAAAAAATAGAAAAGATCAGTAAAACAAAGCTGGGTCTTTGAAAAGATAAACAAAATTGATAAATCTTTAGCCAGATGCATCAAGAGAAAAGACAGAGGGCTCAGATCAATAAAAAAAGAAATGAAAAAGAAGTTACAACCGACACCACAGAAATACAAAGGATCATCAGATTACTAAAAACAACATATGCTAATCAAATGGACAACCTAGAAGAAGTAGACAAATTCCTAGAAATGTACAATCTCCCAAGACTGAACCAGGGAGAAACAGAAAATAAGAACAGACTAATTACCAGTAATGAAATTGAATCAGTAATTAAAAAAAAAAGCAAAACAAAACAAAAACCTCCCAACAAACAAAAGTCCAGGATATGATGGCTTCACAGTTGAATTCTACCAAACATTTAGAGAAGAGTTAGCACCTATCCTTCTCAAACTATTCCCAAAAATTGCAGAGGAAAGAATGCTTCTGAACTAATCCTGTGAGACCAGCATGACCCTGACACCAAAACCAGACAAAGATATAACAAAAAAAGAAATTTACAGGCCAATACCACTGATGAACACAGCTGCAGAAATCTTCAACAAAATTTAACAAACTGAATCCAACAATATATTAAAAAGATAATAAACTATGATTAAGTGGAATTTGTCCCAGGGATGCCAGGATGGTTCAATATATGCAATTCAATCAATGTGATACATCACCTTAACAATTTGAAGACTAAAAACCATATAATCCCCTCAATAGATGCTGAAAAAGCTTTTGACAAAATTCAACATTGGTTTATGATTAAAAGCTCTCCAGAAACTGGGTACAGAGGGAACATACCTAAACATAATAAAGGTGATATATAACAAGCCCACATCTAACATCATACTCAACAGTGAAAAGCTGAAAGCATTTCCTCTATGATCAGGAATGAGAAAGGATGCACACTCTCATCTTTATTCAACATAGTATTGGAAGTCCCAGCCACAGCAATCAGACAAGAAAAAGAAGAGGAATCCATATTGGAAAGAAAGAAGTAAAACTGTCACTGTTTGTAGACAACATAATACTATACATAGAAAATCCTACCAAAAAAAAAAAAAAAAAAACAACTACTAGAGCTCATCAATGAATTCAGTAAAGTTGCAGGATACAAAATTAATATACAGAAATCTGTTTCATTTCTATACACTAAAAATGAACTATCAGAAAAAGAAATTAAGGAAACAATCCCATTTACAATCACATAAAAATAATATACCTAGGAATAAACTTACCTAAGGAGGTAAAAAAAAAAACCCTGTACTTGGAAAACTATAAGACACTGATGAAAGAAACTGAAGACAACACAAACAGATAGAAAGATATATACCATGTCCATAGACTGGAAGAATTAATATTGTTAAAATGTCCTTACTACCTGAAGCAATCTACAGATTCAATGCAATCCCTATCAAAATACCAATGGTATTTTTCACAGAACTAGAACAAATAATTTAAGAATTTGTATGGAAACACAAAAGACACCAAGTAGGCAAAACCACCTTGAGAAAGAATAACAGAGCTGAGGTATCACGCTCCCTGACTTCAGACTATGCTACAAAGCTACAGTAATCAAAACAGGATGGTACTGGCACAAAAATAGACACATAGGTCAATGGAACAGAATAGAGAGCCCATAAGTAAACCCACACACTTATGGTCAATTCATCTATGACAGAGGAAGCAAGAAAATACAATGGAGAAAAGAAAGTCTCTTCAATAAGTGGTGCTGGGAAAATTGGACAGCTACATATAAAAGAATGAAATTAGAACATTTTCTCACACCACACACAAAAATAAACTCAAAATGGATTAAAGACCTAAACATAAGACCAGATACTATACAACTTCTAGAGGAAAACATAGGCAGAACACTCTTTGACATAAATTGCAGCAATATCTTTATGGATCCATCTGCTAGAATAATGGAAATAAAACAAAAATAAACAAATGGGACCTAATTAAACTTAAAAGCTTTTGCACAGCAAAGGAAACCATAAACAAAACGAAAAGACAACATAGAGAACGGGAGAAAGTATTTGCAAATGCTGCAACTGACAAAGGGTTAATCTCCAAAATATACAAACAGCTCATACAGCTCAATATCAATAAAACAAACCACCGAATCAAAAATGGGCAGAAGACCTTAACAGACATTTCTCCAAAGAAGACATACAGATGGCCAGTAGGCACATGAAAAGATGCTCAACATTGCTAATTATTAGAGAAATGCAAATCAAAACTACAATAAGGTATCACCTCACACTGGTCAGAATGGCCATCACCAAAAATTCTACAAATAATAAATGCTGGAGAGGGTGTGGAGCAAAAGGAACCCTCCTACACTGCTGATGGGAATGTAAATTGGTACAGCCACTATGGGTATGGGAAACAGTATGGAGGTTCCTTAGAAAACAGTATGGAGCTCTTAGAAAACAGAGCTGCCATATGATCCTGCAATCCCACTCCTGGGCATGTATCTGGAATAAACATAATTCAAATAGATATGTGCACCCCAATGTTCATTGCAGCAGTACTGACAAGAGCCAAGACATGGAAGCAACCTAAATTTCCACTGACAGATGAATGGATAAAGAGGATGTGGTATATTTATACAATTGAATATTACTCAGCCATAAAAATGAATGAAATGATGCCATTAGCAGCAACATGGATAGACCTAGAGATTACCATGCTAAGTGAAGTAAGCCAGACAGAGAAAGACAAACATCTTATGATATCACTTATATGCAGAATCTTAAAAAAAAATGATACAAATGAATTTATATACAAAACAGAAATAGACCCACCAGCATAGAAAACAAATTTATGGTTACCAAAGGGGAAAGGTGGGGGAGTTCGGGATTAACATACACACTACTATATTTAACACAGATAACCAACAATGACCTACTGTATAGCACAGGGAACTGTACTCAATATTCTGTAATAACCTATAAGGGAAAAGAATCTGAAAAAAAAGATATTTATGTATGTATAACTGAATCACTTTGCTGTACTCCTGAAACTAACACGACATTATAAATCAAGTATACTTCAATAAAAAAAAATGTTAAGGTACTTCCTTTATGCCTGAAGAGTCATGCTTTCCCCAAAGGGAGGATAATGTTATTCAACATTTTGGCTGTAGAGGGGCCTACCTGGTGGCGCAGTGGTTAAGAATCCGCCTGCCAATGCAGGAGACAGGTTTGAGCCTAGTCCAGGAAGATCCCACGTGCTGCGGAGCAACTAAGCCCGCGCACCAAAACTACTGAGCCTGCCTGCCGCAACTACTGAAGTCCGTGCGCTTACAGCCCATGCTCCACAAGAGAAGCCACCTCAATGAGAAGCCCATGCACCACAACAAAGAGTAGCCACCCCTCGCAGCAACTAGAGAAAGCCCACGTGCAGTCATGAAGACCCAACGCAGCCAAAAATAAATAAATTAAAAAAAATTTTTTTTAAAGTGGAAGGAATCACTACTCAATATTGAGGTTTAAAAACAAACAAACAAACAAAAATTTTGGCTGTAGAATGTCATGGGACAAGAGGGGATGACCTGAAGGGGCGATGTCAGGAGATGGTGAGAAGACTCAGTCCTCAAAGGAATAAATCTTTCTCTCCACAAGTCCATATCCATTACTATACTAACGTTACTTCTCAGCTATCTCCTTTGACGTATCATGGGTTGCCAACCTCTGCAATAAAACATGGTATTTTAGGAAACGTGTATTTTTGTTGTTCTCAGAAAGAAAGCAGTGAGAGAAAAAGAAAGGAAGCAATAAATAAAGCAAACACTATGCAACAGCTATGATCGGTGACTTCATCTATTATTTAAACCTATTTAATCTAACCTTCACATTTTTACAGATGGGAAAACTGAGTTCAGAAAGATAAAGTAAAATTTGCCATCAAATTTTACAGTTTGATAGAGTAGGAGTCAACTGAAGTCTAATTCTAAAGCATGATTGCTTTTTACTATGCCATATTCCTCTCAAAGAAAACTAATCAGGATGAAAATACAAATATATCAGAGTCCTAAGCTAAATCTTCTAGCTTGAATTCTTATTTAAGAGTGGTTATTTCTGAATGTTATTTCAGAGGACTTGCCCCTCGCACTTTATATAATTCTTGGTTAATTTTCTTTTCTTTTTTGATTTTTTTAAATGAGCAACAGTACTTTAGCAAATAGAAGACTATTAAGGAAATACTAAGTTATGTATGTAAAGCTGAACTAGACTGGTAAAAACAATTTTTTTTTAATGATTATCCAGTGTTGGTGAGAGATGTAGGGAGAAAAGGTTACATCACACACCACTGACACATAAACTGATGCTGGTTTTTTTGGAGGCTAATTTGGCAACTCCTACCAAAATGTATAATAAACTTACCCTTTGATCCAATTTTACTTCTAGAAATCTATCCTGCAGAAATATTTGTACCAGTACACACAGATCTGCATGAATGTTCACTGCAGCACTGTTTGTAATAGAAAGAGAGAGGGAAAGGGAGAGAGAGAGAGAAAGACAGGAGGGGAAGAAAGGAGAGGCAAGAGCCTAAACTCATTAACATGGGACTGAAAAAATAACATATAGTAAACCTGAATCATGGGATATAAATAAGTAGATTCTAGAATGAGAACATCTACGTGCACTGCCATGAAAGCACATATTTGTACTAACAAGGAACATATGTATAAGTACTAATTTGGAGGGACTTCCCCGGCGGTCCAGTGGTTAAGATTCCATGCTCCCAATGCAGGGGGCACAGGTTCGATCCCTGGTGGATGAACTCAGATCCCACATGCCACACAACGCGGCCAAAAAAAAAAAGTACTCATTTTGAAACTGATATAAAATATCATTAAGTGAAGAAATCAGAATATATATGAAATGATGCCATTATATTTTTTAAGTGTGAATATAAGTTCTAGATACATAAAGAAACAGAACTACAGAATATGTGTAGTCATACAGATCTAGAAAAACTCACACAGAAAAACCTTCATACCTTCATAGTGATTACTTCCGGAGATTGGCTTGGGATTGGGTATTTGTAAAGGTGACTTTCACTTTCACTTTTACCTTGGCTGAGTTTGACCAACATTTTCTGTAAAAGCACCAGCAACCAAATATTTTAGGCTTGTGGGCCATATATGGTCTCTGTTACAACTACTCAACTTTGCCACTGATAAAGGTGTGTGGGTATATTCAATGAAATGTTATTTATGAGCACTGAACTTTAAATTGCATATAACTTTTACATGTCACAAAATATTATTATTCATTTTTCAACCATTTCAATGTAGAAACCATTCTTAGCTCCTGGGCTGTAGAAGAACAGGTGCCTGGTTGAATTTGGCCTGGGGGCTATAGTTTTGGAGCTACAGATAAAATTTTAATATATTGGGTTAAATAAAATACATTTTTATTTAATCTCACCTGTTTCTTTTTACTTTGTTTAATGTAGCTACCAGAAATTTTTAAATTACGTATGTGATTCACATTGTATTTGTATTGGACACAACTGTTCTACAATAATATACTTCAACAGTATTTTGAATTGTTTTTCAACAAGATTCTATTACTTCAGTAACTGTAATAATATTGAGCAGATATCAATAATGCCTATAATCTACAAATCAAATATTTACATAATTTTGAGAAATTATGTTGTAAATATTTTTAAGGAGATTGTTTTATTACTGCAGTAACTACAGAAAAAACTCTTTTTATCACTGCTCTATTAACTCTGCTTATAGTCACTAGAAACTTCCAAACTTTCTGCTGTCCTTATAAAGAAAATGTACAGAAAACAAATATCCAGCTGAATAGTAAGTTTTTAAATTTTATCTAGATAGCCATCAGAATAGTCTGACAATGTAAGAATAGTTTCATTAATAGTTTCATTAACAATACTCAAATATCACATAAATCCTAATCTATCACCCTTGTAGAGATGCAGGAAAGAAGTATCTTTGAGATCTCTTTCCCACTCCTTTTCAGAATATTTTTCATTAGAAAAGATATATACATCCTATGTTCACTGCAGCATTACTTACAATAGCCAAGATATGAAAGCAACCTAGATGTTCATCAATAGATGAATGGATAAAGAAGATGTGATGTATTTATACAGTGGAATATTACTCAGCCATAAAAAAGAATGAAATCTCGGCATTTGTGATAACATGGATGGACCTATTATGCTAAGTGAAACGAGTCATACAAAGAAAGACAAATGCTGTATGAGTTCATTTACATGTGGAATCTAAAAAAAATGAACCAACATAACAAAACATAAACAGAATTATAGATACAAAGAACAAACAGGTGTTTGCCAGGGTGAAGGGGAGTAATGGGACAAAAATAAATAGGTGAGGAAGATTAAGAGGTACAAACTTCCAGTTGCAAAATAAATGAGTCATGGGTATGAAATGTACAGTGTAGAGAATATAGTCAATAACTATGTAATGTCTTTGTATGGTAACATATCAAAACTAGACTTATCGCGGTGATCAGTTTGAAACGCACAGAAATATCAAATCACTATTTTGTGTAACAGGAACTAACATAGTGTTGTAGGTCAATTATACTTCAAAACCAACCAACCAAAGTCCTAGAAAAAGAGATCAGATTTTTGGTTACCAGAGGTGGGGGGTGAGGGGAGGGAGAATTGGATGAAGGTGGTCAAAAGGTACAAACTTCCAGTTATAAGATAAATTAACACTAGGGATGTAATGTACAACATGATAAATACAATTAACACTGATATATGTTATATATGAAAGTTGTTAAGATAGTAAATCCTAAGAGTTCCCATCACAAGAAAAACAGTTGTTTCTATTTCTTTATTTCTCATATTTTGTACCTATATGAGATAATGGAAATTCACTAAACTTAGAATCACTTCATGATGTATGTAAATAAAATTATTATGCTGTATACCTCAAACTTATACAGTGCTGTATGCCAACTATATCTCAATACACCTGGAAGAAAAAAAAGAATATTTTTTCACTTGAATCACTGTCAGTGTCAGTCACACTTTAAGTTCTCTTCTATTGTAACTATCAAATGAGATAAACACCTAAAGTTCACGAACGTACCTAGCACATTAGTAAAGATTACTGTTAGTGGGTTTCAGGATTTTAGCCTTATCTCCACCTTATAAATGGGATATGTTCTAAAAAGTTCATTAGTAAGTCAATTGCTTAGAACCTGGCATGTATATATATATATACACACACATATATATGTACACACAAGCATACATTCATATGTACATATAATTTAAAATAATAAAGTAATACACACATACGTACATACAATTTAAAAGTACCATTTCAAGATCAGAATATGGATGCCAAGAATAAGTTTCCTCTTTCTCGTACCAGAAGGGCTCCCTTCCCAATTTTCTAAAGCACTCAGGACACTCTTGATAATCACCTGATAAATAGTAATCACTTGATAAATTCTTGGTTAATAATTGTGTATGTTCACTACAGACTTTTTTTTGTTTTGGGGCACTTTTTATATGAAAAGGAGAAAACATAATATGATTAATATAGTATCTTCTTATATTTAGAGGGCTTTATGGGAGACCAGACTTATAATTTGGCATCAAAAGGTTGAATTGGGACTGATATCTGCAAATGAGAGGGACATAGTTAGCCTCAGTATAAGAACTTTCTAATAACCAAAGCGTAACAATGTTGTGGTTTTTATGACATCTTCTTTGAAAAGTGTGGAGTTCAGTCCTGGAACATCAGAAGGCTACCCATCTGGACCATATCACTTACTTTGCTCCCACCCCTCAGTTACCTTAATTGAGCTGATTTGGTGTTGAGGTCTCAAATTTTTGAGGAATGGCCGCTAAAACAAGCTAACTTTATGAAATAACTCTGCTAGAAAACTATTAAGAATGTTACAGTATTCAGTGTTTCCTATATGAAGCCCCCTGTGAGGAATTTCTTTTAGAGTGCTTCTTTTCCTGAAGAATCGAGGCGGGGGTGGGGGTGGTGTTTGTTTTTGGTTTTGTTTTGTTTTTTCCCCTAAAAATAAGGAAAGTGTAACTGGCTTTTCCAGATGACCACTAGGACGCTTACAGCCAAGGTTGGGGTTCAACTACAGGAACTTGGTAGGCTTTATGGCCCATAGATTTGATGTTTTTTTCAGACATATCTTAACTTCTTACTATTACAAGATCCTTATCCACGAGGTCATGATTCTTTTTTTTTTTTTTTTTTTGCAGTACACGGGCCTCTCACTATTGGGGCCTCTCCCGTCGCGGACCACAGGCTCCGGATGCGCAGGCTCAGCGGCCATGGCTCATGGGCCCAGCCGCTCCGCGGCATGTGGGACCTTCCCGGACCGGGGCACAAACCTGTGTCCCCTGCATCGGCAGGCGGACTCTCAACCACTGCGCCACCAGGGAAGCCCAGAGGTCATGATTCTTACTAAATGTTTGAAGTACACAAACCTACTTATTTAAAAGCTGCCTCATATCCTTTATGAATCAAGGTAGAAGAAGTATATAATTAAGCTTTTCTTTTTTGCATCATATAACTAATTCTCCGAGTCTATGTCAAAACATTTACATGAGAGATACAACTTTCTGCTTGAATATATGGAAATGTGGCAATCTATGTATATAGATAGCTAAGGACAATTGTGGTTAGCCTTTCTGGGGTATGAAAAGTGTTTGATTTTCATGAGTATTTACCTATATTCATTTATTGCCTACGTAGTTAAATGCAGGCACATATGGAATACTGAATAGACAGAACATTCTGCATTTCTCCTTTTGAAACGGGTATAGAATAGACACTCTGATTTGATCATTTAAGATCCATGACCAAATCATCTCTTTATGCCACATAATTTTTTGTTTCAAGAGCAGAGCACTTAAACAACACTTGTACCTACTAAACCTGGGTTTTATGTGAAAATGATTTCAGAGGGCACTGGAAACCCCAGGTTTCTTTTCGATCCTCTCGTGTCTTTAGAAAGCAATTCCTAAACCACCATTTCCATCACCCTTTTAATCTCTGCAAATTGTTCATAAGAGCTGCAGCAAGGCAGTCTGTCATCAATTATGTTCATAATGACAGTTCAATCATATATGCACTACCACTGATTATTCTAAAGAAACATTGCATTTAAAAGAATTAACTCTAGAAGAAATCATCACACATACCAGATTATTTATAGAAAACTAAAACTTCGCACGTGAAATAGTTTTCTTTCAGATCTTTCAGAGTATTTTATATGTTTATAACAGTAAGCATACAAAACACAAATCAAAACAATGACTTTGTATTCCATCATCTAACTCCTAGAACAACTTATGCACAACATCCAACCGTAATACACCCTTCACAGTTCAAGATTTATTTATCCTATTAAAAAGTGAACTTTAAACAATTATAAACTCTATTTTAAATTTCTTTTATACTGTGTAATTTTTTAAAAATCTCTCACCCACTGAAGTTTGCCATTTATTCTTACAGTTAAGTTAGTTTTGTTAGCTTTTTAAACTATTTTGCATATACATATATGCTTTTTATTTTAGAATAGATGACCTATCCCAAATTTACCTATTTCTTCTGTGAGATAATATTTATTTCTAAAGACATGCTGTATACCAATGATAAACTGCTTTCATTCAAGCTGGTACTGATTTTCTCAAGTAATTCTTACTTGGCATTTTTGGCCAAATTCCAATAGCTAGTAGCTTGTGACACTTGTGAAATTTCCACTAATTCTAAAAGCAAAAAACCGTTTGAGGGCTTCCTTGGTGGCACAGTGGTTGAGAGTCCGCCCGCCGATGCAGGGGACACAGGTTCGTGCCCCGGCCCGGGAAGATCCCACATGCCACGTATCAGCTGGGCCCGTGAGCTATGGCCACTGAGCCTGCGTGTCCGGAGCCTGTGCTCCGCAACAGGAGAGGCCACGACAGTGAGAGGCCCGCATACCGCAAAAAAAAAAAAAAAAAAAGTTTGAATCATCTTTTCAGTATTACCTCATGTAATTCCCTACAGAGTTACAAGATCAAATTTAGTACCTAATTTTCAAATACTTAATAAACACTAGGTTTACTGAAGAGTCATCTCATTGTTAGTTCACTTAACTGGGTATTTTGAGGCAATATTCAGTAAACTTCAAGTCCATCTGACAGATATGTTGTGATTTAAGACTCATTTTACTAGGTTTTTATTTTTTGTTTTTTTAAAGGAAACCTTATGAGGAAACTTTCATCAATCAGTTCTCCTCACTGCACTCAGTGTCTGTATAAAGTAGATTAATAAAATTATTTCATATCAAGCTTTGTAAAGCGAATTATTGAACCAAAAATTAAATTGTTTAAAATCTACCAAAACTGACATTGATTTATGAGGTGAACACTAGCCTACTGCATCAAGCACAATTCTCAACGAAGAATGCAGATAGAGACATAACAAATAGCTCCACAACATTCATAGTACACAGAACAAAAAGGGAAACATTGAGCAACATTCTCTAATTATGTTAATTTCATAGTTCTTTCTTCTAAAATGTGTATAGTAAAACTTTATTAATAAATGCAACAAATAATTTATCAAAAATGCCCCAAACTGAAGTTTCTCCTTCAAGTAAATGATAGCAGGTGTAAAGACTGATACGTTCCTTGATAATCACAAATTAATTTGTAAACGTAAGGTGATACATCTTTAATGTGACGTGTAGGAGAGAAAGAGACTTTAAATTCAATGAAACTTAGATTTGGAAAAATTGACTGCACTTGAGAAAAAAAGTTATAAAAGTATATATTTAAAAAAGCTATATGTATTCAGGCAGGTATGTGTAGAGATATGGTACAACCTTTAGAATGACAAGCTCCTCACACAAAATAATAAATAGAAATACCATTTTGCTTAAAATTCAAAGCATTCTTTTTTTCCTATAAAAGAACCATTTAATTACATTCCAAGACATGTAAAAAATGTCAGATATTGTTCAATGGAAATGCTATTATATTCTAAAAAGTTTAAACTTTCTGTGTAAGCAAGATATACAAGTAAACTTGTTATCACAATAAAGAATATATTTCAATATTGCCCTTGTTTCCCATATCATGTATTTATTTTAATATTTACTCTAAAAATAATTTTTATGGACTTCCCTGGTGGCACAGTGGTTAAGAATCTGCCTGCCAATGCAGGGGACACGGGTTTGAGCCCTGGTCTGGGAAGATCCCACATGCCACGGAGCAACTAAGCCCACGTGCCACAACTACTGCGCCTGCACTCTAGAGCCTGCAAGCCACAACTACTGAGCCCGTGAACCACAACTACTGAAGCCCGCGCACCTAGAGCTCGGGCTCCGCAACAAGAGAAGCCACCGCAATGAGAAACCGGCACACCGCAACAAAGAGTAGCCCCTGCTTGCCGCAACCAGAGAAAGCCTGCCAGCAGCAATGAAGACCCAACACAACCAAAAAATAATTAATTAATTAATTTAAAAAATAAATACATAAAAATAAAAATAATTTTTAAAACATAGAAAAATTTAAATTTCTAGCTTAAGTTCATAGTCCTAGGGTGAGAGAGTTGTGCCATACTGGTCAATTTTCATATTTTTACCCCTTTGGTGTAGCCTAACGTTATTATCCCCTAGAAGGGGAGGTTTCTAGTTTTTCTTTTTGTTTTTTAAGAACCATTTAATTGGCCCTTATTATTATGATGATTCCAACAACAATCATGTCTTAACACCCTCTACTCATTCTCACATTGTACTAAAAATCATTTAAATTTAAAATGTATTCATTGGTCAGAAAACTATTTTCAATCTAAAAATCTGAGTATCAGGAAAGAGTGACTCAAGATTTTTTTAATAGGAGTTAAACTGCAAGGAATTTGCATTTGTGAAGAAATTATGAAAGGATGAGGTGGGGGGTTGTCCAGTTCTCTAGTCTCTTCCTCCTGTCCTCCCAAGGAGAGAGAGTCCCACTCCCCTCGGCCCTAGCTGCATTTCAGCACACCAGGGAAAGAGCTGAGGGTTAAGAGACGGAGGCTTGGAGGGGAGGCATGTGGGTATTGTGGAAACCCTCCTCTCTGCCATCCCCCGTTGCAGGAGGAGGAGGGAGAAATAACAAAGTCATATAAATACAAGTGTAAAATTATCATAAGAGACTCATAATAATTGAAATGAACATTCAAAAACACAGAGTCTTTTAGAAGGACTAAAAAGAAACCAAATTTCAGAAATTGGCAAACATTTTAAAAATAATTTTTTTAAAACTTTGTGTTTCATCTTTGTAACAGTTTTGCTTCCTCTTTATAATCATAAATTTTGCTACAAAATACTAGTATCCTGACCTGCTTCATTTTATTCCTTCCCAACTGCAAAGACAATATTTTAAAGCTACTTCCCAAAAGTGAGAATTTTACTAATCAAATTATTTCACAACTATTTTAAACTAATCACAAATGTAGCAAGTGTCTCATTTCTAAAAGGCACTTATCTTCTTGAGTGTCAAGCAGAAAGTTATATTTTCAAACACAGTTTTTCTTTATAAGGAAATTCAGGATACATTAGAAATCTACTTGCCACCTTAGAAAAACAACATTTCCCTTTAAGTAACTGACTGGTTTCTCAAAGTCTCTCAGGCCCCTTTCTCTGAGCTCCTGTCTGACAACAGCAAATCCTCTATCTGGGGAAGGCTCCTACTTCAGAGTTGTTTTTGCCAAATAATTTTGGCCCTAAGGTTAACAAACACATGAGAAATTTTCATTAACTACCACATTTTTGTCAGAAAGCTGAGATTCTACTGAATCTTTTTATCTAGGAAATGTTTCTATATGTCTGCCACAGCCCATTTATTAAGTTTTCAGTGGTGTGATATATAAAATTACAAAAACCTAAACTGTGAAAAGAGCAAGGTATCAAACTATATGCTACCCCCTGTGTGTAAAATGGTAGTATGCTTCAAGATGTACAGACTATGCCAGAAGAAACAGGTAATAGTGCCTCTGAGGAGGGAAAATGGGAGGCTTGAGGCAAAGTGGGAGGATGGGAAGGGGAGGAACATCTCTTTTCACTTTGTTCTCTTTGGTAGTATTTGGTTTTGGGGTTTTTTTTCTGAGTGCCGGCATTGTTTTTAAGGAAAGAAAAAACCAACAAGAAAACATTTCTCAGAAACGTATTTCCTATGAAATCCAATTTCACAAGTCAATAGTATTCAAGAATCTACTGAGTATAAATTTCCATACATAATTTAGGCAGACAACAATATGATGAAATGAATTTGATAAAGAGCTTTAATGGAGCATCAATTGGATTATTCTAATTTGTATCTGTATATAAATGTAGATACACATCCTCCAGACTACACCTATTTCCAGAATCATCTGCACACATCCAAACAGTGTTTCCAGCATGAAGTTATGTAATTTCTGGAATGAAACACAAACAAATGATAGGGAAAAATGTTGAAGATTGTGGATTTTTTTTCCAGAACTGTTCACCTCCAGTAAAGGAGAACTAATTAGGGTATCAAGTTCCCAAGCAGCCACAAAGTGACTATCTGCAGAGAGCCCCGAGATATGATAAAGTGCTTTTTTATTTAAAGGTGGGAACTTTCCAGATGTAAATGAACTTGTAGCAGGACCCACTACAGCTGAAAAACAAAATAAGCAACAAACTGTAGTTTAACCACTCAATGTGAACTGCTACCCTAAAGTTCTATAAAAATATTACACAAGATGAAATGTATAGCCTGAAAACAGAATAAATAATAATTGTCTAAAAAAAACTATAATTGTAAACACTTTTGCACTTTGGGTAACTAAACAACACGAATGAAGACTGTGATAATAGGTTTCACTTCTAAAACATGTTTCGACTTGAAAACTAAAATATAACGGTTCACAAATGACTTTTATATCCATAGATGTTATAAAAACTACTTTTACTTACTCTCTTGTCTCTGAGGAAAGTTTGAAAGGAAAGACTTCTTACTATTTTTAAGAGAATCAAGTAAACAATACAATTTGAATGAAACCAGAACTTAAAAACCAAACTGCAGTTTTTAAGATTCTAGCAACTACTTAAATACATACGATACATGAATACTTCATTGTATTAAATCACTAATTTAAAAAAATTAAGTAGGCAATTCCAGTGCAGGTGAGGATGAAGACCTAGCCCAAGTGTTTCAAGCTGAGGAAAGACCTGTAGAAGTAGTGTGGTGCAAAAACTGTAGCAATACTAATCTTACTAAGTCATCAACTGACATCTGGAAACAATCATGATACCTTGTCTTTTGGATCTTTCAGTATTTTAAAATACTAATACTCTACACACTTGCCTGGTTGACACTTTCTTCCCATAGGTGAATACTGGTCCCTCCCCCCCAACACCCACCCCCAGATTCTTTGCAAAACTCACTAAAATAAACAAAACAATGATTAAAATAATAAGAGCAAAACCATGGAAGACATTTCAACCAAAGCACTGAAACCAAACAAGGAAATGGTAACTGTTCTTCCCTTCAAGACTGTGTACTATTAGGTTTTATGTTCTATCAGGTTAAACTGGAATTGTTTTCATACATCCTGTTCTTCTTTTTCTAAACAATAAAATCTTGCTTAAGAAAGCACTCTCCTTGTTTTTCTTTCTCCTGCCCCAGTCTCCAGGAAAACTTAAAAAGTGCATCTTCATTTCCCTGGTTGTTTCATTTTTTTAACTGCAGGGCTGTTTTAAAAATTTAGTCAGTATGCTTCTCACACTTCTTTTGTCTTATTCTTTGTGGTGTTCAGCATTCAGAGGAAAGTTCACAATGTCTAAGTTCTTTGCTATGCAGGTAAATATGCAAATCAAAGGATGACAAAGGTTTTTTTGGAATCAGTTTATCTACAGTATTTTTCAAGAGAAACTAACATTTTCACCTGATCTGTGCATCCATTTCATAATCCTTGAGCAGGTTATATTTTTCATAAAACAATAAAAAGACCCATTTCGAATAGCTAGAAATATTTGGATTTTCGCGGTGTTTTCTTTCTCTTCTTTTTGATCATTGTAGTGATAGGCCAGTAATCCCTAAGTTGGATATTTGTACTCGGGCGGATGCGGGGGAAAAAAAAAGTGGGGGGGGGGGAAGAAACCTGTAAAGAACTTTGCAGGTGCAAGCTGAACAGGAAACATTCGAAAGATAAAAATGTACCCTCTTTCCCTTACCCGACCTCCATCCCCACAGAGAAGAAACAGAATACTTACAAGTTAGCATCTGTGTATTTGTATCTCTATGTGTTTTCTCTCTTCTTTGGATTTGGATACTTTGAGCTAATTTGGAAGTGCCCGTTTGGTTGTCCACAAAATGATGCTTGAGAATCTAAGGATGCATAAATTAGAAGCCCTACAAAGGCACAGAACGATCACTGTACCTCACTCTTTATGCGCTCTTATGGTGGGACCCAAGAGCCTTTCCTTTTCTCTTTCTTTCTCTCTTTTTTTTTTTTTTTTTTAACACTTTAGATGATGGAGCGAGTGAGAGGCTGGTAGCTAGAGACGAATAGGCGAGCCCTGCACCATCCCCCCCTCAACTTAACACCACATACCCCCTCCCCAATTACACTGGACTTTGCTACGAAGTCAGTAGTTTTAGGAAAACTGGGGTCTGGATCGGCAGAGGCGCAGAATCCTTCACTTCAAGCCTCGACGCCGGCCTCGGAGTTTCTATTTCTGGTGCTCCAGGGTTGGGATAACGGCCGGGATGGAGGCGGGAAGCATGGAGAAAGCAAAGGGGAGTGATCTTTTCAAGAAACACCCAACTGCCCCCTTTACCTTTTTTGTCTCCACTATGGGGAGGTGGGGGGCCGAGAGAAAAAGATGTCAATGACCATTGTTTGCTCGTGTGCGATGTTGCTCCGCCCCCCGAGTCTGTCGTAAACCTGGCGCGGGACTAAAATAAACCCCAGATCCCGCAGCTCCGGGGGCTCGCCGCGCCGCCGACTCCTGGTCACAGGCGCTGCCGCCCCGGCCCAGGTGGCGGCGACCCACGGCCGCCGCGTCCCGCCCGCCCCGGCCCCCCCTACCTGGCCGTCCGCCGAGCCATGTCGTTGAGCCCCAAGCACACGACGCCCTTCTCCGTGTCCGACATCCTGAGCCCCATCGAGGAGACCTACAAGAAGTTCGGCGGCGCCATGGACGGTGCGCCGCCCGGCCTGGGGGCGCCTCTGGGGGCCGCGGCCGCCGCCTACCGCGCGCCGCCGACCGGGCCCTCCTCGCAAGCGGCGGCCGTGGCGGGCATGCAGCCCCCGCACGCCATGGCGGGCCACAACGCGGCGGCGGCGGCGGCAGCGGCGGCGGCGGCGGCGGCGGCGGCCGCCACCTACCACATGCCGCCCGGCGTCCCGCAGTTCCCGCACGGCGCCATGGGTGGCTACTGCAACGGCGGCCTGGGCAACATGGGCGAGCTGCCCGCCTACACGGACGGCATGCGGAGCGGCGCGGCCGCCGCGGCCACCGGCTGGTACGGCGCCAACCCGGACCCGCGCTTCTCGTCAAGTGAGCGGGGCCGGGAACGCGGGACGGAGGGCAGCGGACCGCGCGGGCTTTTCCCGCCACAGTCCGAGGCGCGGGGGGCGCTGGGACCGGGCTCGGAGCGCGCGGGGTGTCCTGGGACCCTGAGCGCGCGGGGGGCGCTGGGACCCGGCGGGGGTCGCGCGGGGCGTCCTGGGCCCCTGCGCGCGCGGGGGGTGCTGGGCCCCTGGGCGCGCGGGGCGTCCTGGGACCCGCCGGGGCCACGCCGGCGTCGCGGCTGCAGCGGTGTGAAGCGAGCTGGGTGGCGGCTGACTGGCATTCCCTTTGGGCCCCTCCCCAGTCTCCAGGTTCATGGGGCCGTCAGCGGGAGTGAATGTGGCCGGCATGGGGTCGCTACCGGGCATCGCGGACGCCGCCAAGTCGCTGGCGCCCCTGCATACGGCGGCGGCGGCGCCGCCGCGGAGGAAGCGCCGCGTGCTGTTCTCGCAGGCGCAGGTCTACGAGCTGGAGCGGCGCTTCAAGCAGCAGAAGTACTTATCGGCGCCCGAGCGCGAGCACCTGGCCAGCATGATCCACTTGACGCCTACGCAGGTCAAGATCTGGTTCCAGAACCACCGGTACAAGATGAAGCGGCAGGCCAAGGACAAGGCGGCGCAGCAGCTGCAGCAGGAGGTCGGCCTGGGCCCGCCGCCGCCGTCCCCGCGCCGCGTGGCCGTGCCCGTGCTGGTCAAGGACGGCAAGCCCTGCCAGAACGGCGCGGCCACGCCGACGCCCGGCCAGGCCGGCCCGCAACCGCCCGCGCCGACGCCCGCGCCCGAGCTGGAGGAGCTGTCGCCCAGCCCGCCCGCGCTGCACGGCCCGGGGGGAGGCCTGGCGGCCCTGGACGCGGCGGCTGGGGACTACGGCGGCGGCGCGCTGGGCGCCAACCTGCTCTATGGCAGGACGTGGTGACGGCGCGGGCCGGGCGGGGTCCCTCGTGACGCCTGAGGGTCGGCTTGGACCGACGGCGGACGCGGAGCTCGCAAACGGACGGACGGGTCGTGGAGGCGGACGGGCGCGGAACCTTACTACTGGGTGTGGGGACGCGACAGCCCCAGGATCGAATCACGAGCATCGCGCCAGGGGGCTTTGAGGTGGTTGAGGTGGTTATTTCCTCCTTCCAGAGGTTCCTAAATTATGTGAAAAGCCGGCCGAATCCAGATCCACCACGTTCCTAACCAAAGCTCTCAGAGTTTTAAACGTTGGAGACTTCGTTGGTGTTTGTTGCTCTAAAAACCAACCCAGCTTTAGCAATGAATTCTTCTTGGAGTGGAACTTACCTTGGGAGATTAATTTTCGAATCCCCCTCCCCTTAAGTGCAATTTCATTAATGTTTGATGGAAAGTAAATTTAATTGTAGCTCAAGGTGGATCATGCACATAGCAACATTATTGCAGAGGAGTTATTGCCATTTACAGAAATGGAATAAACTTAATCAAAATATCGCTTATACGAATTGATATAGCCTTTTAAATTTAATGCTGTTTTTTAAATGTTTTGATCATTATTTGGCAATGAGTGTTTGTGTATTACCCTAAAAGAGGATTTTCCCCCTAATACGCAGTTCATCAAAAGAAAGAAGGGTTGTAAGCTACTTTTTATATGGAAACTGGTCTCCCCAATGAATGGATAAAATAAATGACACCCTGTCTTTCTGTAGACATGTTATTTACTCTTTCTAAGGTATTTGCTTATCTTAATTTGAATACCGTGATAAAACATTAGAACAAGTAAGCAAAATTCCTAAGATAGACATCAATTAATTAACCTGTTTGAAAGCATGTCAAGAAGAGAATAAGGTGATTTACTGAATTGTAATCAGTATGTAAAGAATAAGTAACTAAAATATTTATAATTTTTTCATATTTAGAACTTAATAGGGGTTACACACCGATTTTGTTGGTGTTTTCTTGTACAAATAATGTATTTACTCTTTAATATGATGATTTATATTTCCTGTGTTTCAAAAGGATATTTAAATATAACTTAAAAGAACCTTAAGTACTTTTTTTTTGGTAAGAGTCAAATGGTCATTTATTTTACACTAAGTTGTATAGGTTTGTTTTTTTTTTTAACACTACTTGGCATGATGTGACAACACAGCTCAGTTGACTCATGATTTAAAGAACTGGTAGCGGAGTAAAAATACTAAAAAGCTGAAGAACGTGAGCTTATGAAATGAAGAAAAATTAAAGACGTTAACATGGATAAAACGTGATTTATAAATGACCAAAACATCTACCAGAGACCTTAAAGCTCTTCTACATTTGAAGTTTTAGAATTATAGTTTGAAGCAAAACATTTTATTTAACTTCACTGTTTGGGTGTTTTTCTGAATGTGCAAAGTGCATTCTTTAAGAAGGTGTTTTAAAAGTTGCACTTTCTCTAAATGTATTTTATATAGTAAATAATAATAATAGTAATTAAAAACTCCAGTTCCTTCCACAAAAAGAAAAAAAAAACCCGAAACACTAAAGAAGCAAGTGGATCAGTCTTTATCAAGGGGCTGTGAATGCATTTTTGTAAAATGGTAACTGATTTTTAAAACATTTTACATAAAAAAATAAGCAGAAAAAAATAGTATGACAATGGTGCAATACACCTGAAGGAAATTTTCCCAGTTTGGGTTTTTGCATACTAATAAAATTGACTTTCAAAATATTAGCCAAGCTAGCATAACTATTACTGATGTGCCACATTTCAAAATGCTTGTTTATATTGATCGGATTCCTTCAGATTCTGAAATTTTACTTCTAGAAAACATGTTCTAAAAGTTCACATGGTTTGTAATTTTTTTTTTTACAGCCCAATACTCAACAAAAGCAAGAATAGCTTATGGGACTAAGGGGTCCAAGTAACATATTTAAAGAAAATAAATCTTCGTGGACAGTTTTTTCCTTGCTAATTTCTGGAACAAAAAATCCCTTAGACTAAGGGAACTCTCTATCAAAAAGACCATTAAGAAGAAACAGCCTTCTTTATACAATATTTTCTGAAAGTGTATTTGGTACAGGCATATCTTTTTCCTTTCAGTGTTCCTTTAAATAGTAAAGGACCCAAGCCAGAAGTAATTGCTGCAGAGGGCTTAACATTCTATACCCAGAAACTTACTGAGTTTATGTGTGCACATCCTGAAATTAGGACAAGGTTTGATTTTGAAACATTAAAATAGAAAATGTTTTTATTATAGAATTCCACATTCTGATTAATGCAAAACAAGAGCTTTTTTCTTCTTTTGCAATTAATGCTTTGCAGATCTTTTATAAAAACACAAACGGCCAGACTAGGTGAAACTCATTAACTGAAGAGGAGGATAAGTGTCTTCACGACCAAGAGGGAGGGCTGGCGCAGGGTCTAAGTGGAACAAAGCCCCTCCAAAGTTTCGCAGAGGCCACAGTAAAACGCGGTTTCAGAAATGCTAACTGCAGATGTGACACTTTCCTAAATGTTTTGGAGTTTTACAGCATTCTAACGTATCTTTTCCAATTGAGGCACAGAAACCAAGATCCAGAATCAAAGTTGCAGAGAGGAACGGCAGGGATTGCAGGTACTTTTCTGAAATCTGTGTTGGGATGTAAATTAAAGCGGGGTGTGTGTGTGTATGTGTGTGTGAGCGCAATGTTGAAGGATACAGGAAGGGTGTTTTGTATATGGAAGGGGGGATGGTGTGTGAAACCCAGTTGTCTTCTATTTAAGGCTTTGCTTAGAACTAAAACCTAATGGTCAGAACAAGTAAGTCAATCAGACTTTTATCAACACAGATGTTGTGTTCAAACTCCATTCTGCTATCGACTGTTTACTTTCAATTTAAAGCAAATCAGAGACTCAATCCTGTTCACTAAATGCAAGCAACTTCCAAAGACTTGCTTTGTTAGCTGCATTGAATACTGATGATTTATAAACTTTTAGAATAAATTGGTGAACCGTAGTCACATAAAGACCCATTGATTGGATTTTTAGCTATGAATTTGTGCATCAGATAGTGCACTGTGTAGTGGCAGTATAAATTTCAGATGTAGTTCAAAGCATGAATGATACTGCCCAACTGTTTAATATAACACTAACGTGTGGATAAAACCCTGTATATTAATTACTAGTCCAGTTTTTAAAAATAACTGCTACTTGCCATGCCCAAATACAATGAGACAGGGCAGTAGGATACATTTTATTAAAACTGAATTAAATAAATAGACTTTTGCTAGTGAGAATTGGTGAGCATCTGGACAAGATTCAAAGAAGACTTGAAGTCAGGAATTTCGCTCTCTCCAGTAAGTATTAAGATAACTTTGTGATTTTAAGATCACTTTTATGTCATTATTTTTAAGCCTGGAGGTAAGCTTAAATGGAAGCTTCTGAAAGAGGTGTTTTGGTTTCATTTGTCTTTGCTTTAGAATGTTTACCTGCAGTTGAATGAAATGCCTTTTATTTCAGTTTCTAAATTCCATGTAACCTCTTATTTCAGTAGTTGCTTAAATGATTTCTAATAAAAGTTCAACCACAAATTTGCCCAAGTCTAAGTTGTGCAAGCTATTTTGGAGTAGTGAATAGCTCCATTCCCATTTCACACACACAAATTAAAGCATGTTCCTCTTTGGCCCTCGTGCATGTATACGGTGTCAGACAACAAGCAACGCAGGCATTCACTTCACCCCGAGTGGGGCGTTTGCTACTTCATTAGTTTTACTTTTTTCCCGGTTAGAAGTAGCAGAGCCGTCGCTCGCGGGCACGCGTCCGGTGGGTCGGCTCCAGGCCGCCCTGGGGGCGGGAAGCGGCGCCGACGAGCGGGATGCAGCCGGGGCCGCAAGCCGCCTGTGAACCGGGCGTCCAGGTGACTTCGGAGAATGTCTACATTCTAATTTCGAAGCAAAGCGAAATTCGCTTACGTTCAGGCTTGGAACTTAAATCAGCAGCCTCGGGGGAGGACCCTTTCCGCTCTTTCCGTCCAGGTTCCGGTATTCGAACGCGTGCGGAGCTGAGACGACGCTGGGCTGGCGGAGAAGCTGCGGCGCGGGGTCCGGCCGGGGATCCGGGCTAGGATGCCGGGTCCCCCGAGCCTCGGGGCCGCGGGCGTCCCCGCCCCCGCCGAGCGCCCCCCGAGCCCGCCCGCCCGGCCCTGACTCGGGCTCTGCCTGCCGGTCATCTCCCCGCCTGCCTCCCCGACGCTGCACGGCGGCCGGACAGAGCTTCCGATGGATGGCCGTGGGCTCTAAGGCTTTGCCTCACTGGACCCTACGGGGAAGACAGCTGCTCACCATGGGCTCTTAGCGCCGCGATGAAGTCGGGCTGTTTCCAGGTTCTAAGATTCTTACAAATCTTTAATGAGACCCTGAAAAAACTTGGCCCTACGTAAACATACTACAGTGGAGTTAATTACATAAAATTGACCCGTTGACTTTACACCCGAACATGGAGGGGATAGTTATAGCTTTAAACATGCCATTTAAAGTTCTAAAAAGCGTGTACTTGTTGAAATAACAGGGCATTTTTCTGGGAGATTCAAACGTGGGGACAAGTTAGAAAGAGATGCAGAGTACGGAGAGGGAAGGAAGCGAGGTCTCACCACCGGCTAGTGGGACTCTAGCCGGCTTAATTTTTCCATCAGGCTTTTTGCTTAGGTGTCTTCAGAACACTTTAAACATTAATTTTCAAACTTGTTTTGATCCGTTACATGTAATGGTGAAAGAGCCAAATCAGAAAGTTATTTTAGACACACTCACGATAGCTTAAAACAAAAACTAGACCAAAATTAAAGATCTGAGAAAATATAGGTTCTGCAGAAGTGTGGGTATGGTGTACTTAGGAAGCTCTGTACACTAAGTAAGACATGTATGTGGGCTCCTTTGGAGTATGCAATACTGATTTAGGCGCTATACATTTTCAGTATTTGGAAGATAGAGAAATCTAACAGAAGGTATTATTCCCACTTTAATGTATTGTGAAGTAATATATAATGGTTGTGTTAATTCCCAGCAGAGAGACTCTTTACCTCAACAATAAAGGACCCTGCTCTATTCACCCATCATCAGCAATGAACTCAATAGCTTCAAAATACCTTCCTATCCAAGGTTTAAGGTGGGACTTTTTCTGAATAGATTTAAGATTAACAAGTGTGCCTTTGTAGAATACTAAAGCAAAAATGTCCGAGGTCAGAAAGTCAGAGAGAAACCTTACTTTACAATCTGAGGCTACAATGGAAAGGTGGAAACAAGGCAGCAAGTCTTCATACGTGTGTCTGGGTTGGTTGTGGCAAGGAAAATGCATATGGAAGTGCTGCACGTGAACTGCAAGCGTAAATGTAAGGAATTATAGTGTGCTTAGTAGCAAGAAAAAGATAAGTACAAATTGGAATCTATTGTGAAATAATGCAAAAACCTGCCAAGGAACATCGGCAATTTAGCTAGGAATTAAACTTTTTAAGTTTTCTTTCTTCTTTCTTTCTTTCTGCCCTCCCATTGGGTTCTGTGTAGTGTTTTTTCAACTTAAGTACAACTGACCTACACCACTGTGTTACTTCCAGGTGCATATAATGATTCGATATTTCTATACATTACAAAATGATCACCACAATAAGTCGTTACCATCTGTCACCACACAAAAATAATATTATTGAATATATTCCCCATGTTGTACATTCCATCCCATGACTCATTTATTTTGTAACTGGAAGTTTGTACCTCAATCCCTCTCACCTATTTCACTCATAACCACTCCCCGGAATTTTTCAACTTTTCTTAGAGATTTAAAACCAGTCCTTAAAACTGCAGTATAAATCTAAATGAAATTTGTAAAACGTAAATACTTTATTCTCATGAAGATTTTATAATTTGCCAAATCAGTAGCAGACACATACATGGGTCGGTTGGGTTGTCTTGCTGACCATATCCTCTTAAAATCTACTTCTTCACTGATTTTCTTTTGACATCTAATTGTAGAAATAAATTGTTTTCTGATATACTGATTAAAAAACAACAAAAAGGGCTTCCCTGGTGGCGCAGTGGTTGAGAGTCCGCCTGCCGATGCAGGGTTCGTACCCCGGTCCGGGAAGATCCCACATGCCGCGGAGCAACTGGGCCCGTGAGCCATGGCCGCTGAGCCTGCGCGTCCAGAGCCTGTGCTCCACAACGGGAGAGGCCACAACAGTGAGAGGCCCATGTACCGCAAAAAAAAAATAAAAAATTAAAAAAAAAAAAAAAAACCACATGCTTGGCCAAGATTTTCAAAGTTTAAATACTGTAAAAGAAAAACAAGAGGCCAGGGTTTTAAGTTTGTTTTTTTTTTACTAAAGTCCAGAAATTTCCATATGACAAGTACATTAATGAAATGTTCCCAAAGAAATACTGAACAATATACACTCTAGTTAGCTGAGAGTTCCAGCTCAATAGTTCATACCCAATTGTGCATTAAAAATCAGCATGGATCTTAGATGATCTAGAATACCACTGTGTTTTGAAATCCACAGCTGGTTTGATTTTTGAACATAATGAAAAACCAGTATTCCTGTTCCATCAAATGTGTTTTACAAGCAATAATAAATTCAGATCCACTGTATTATGCAACACACATCTTTGGAAAGCAACATAAAACAGTGAGATCGGATCAGTAGAAATATACACAGTTAAAAGAAATACACAAAGTACTGTAGTTTTATTAAAAACTACTACTTGAGAAAGAAATCTTTCCACAAATAGCATAAAACTGTAGAATGATGAAAGGATTTGGGAAAGCTTTACAAAAGCCTAATTCCAACTGTATCTTCCTGAAGGTGGTGGCAAAGGGTATTTCCTTCCTTCTCTGGGATATCCCTGAAAAAAGAGCAAAAGAGAGAGTTTATCTTCTGGATTAACACTCCTGCAAAGAAACTAATCTTACTTCTCTGTGGAAAAACACACTATAAAGAAGGTGAATATGTCTCACAGGTATATCACATGGAAGGTCTCCTTGAACGGGTGCTTTTGGTCTGCAGCTTCATAGAAAGCTGCATGCAAAGTGGGACATCAGCATAAATGCTATCACTGATAACTAACCAAACAAGCCTTAACAAGCGCTTGAGAAATTCCTTAAAATGCACACAAATGAAGGATCGTTAAGTGTCCTGTGTAAAACACTTGTCATTCTCAATTCTCCCTACCACCCCCTCCCCAGCTAGTAATTCAAGCCACACTGTGGTAAGGTGCCCACATCATCTTCACACACACATATTATATACCAGGAAAGTCGTTTTGCTTAACAAAGGCAGGAGCTTGCTGCATCAGTTGAGGCCTAATGAACTATTAATTTTAGGGTTTTTTGTTTGTTTAGCTATAAATAATAGTGTACCACATTAGGTTATTACATAATCAATTACTGGCAATATTCATAACAGTTCCTAATATGCTTGCAAATAACATTTCTGTACAACCTGAAGGTAAATGTGATGTGTCTCCCATCACAATTCCCTTTCTATGGAGGATTCTGAAATGGACCGCCTTCCCCATGTTGCCACTCAGAGCGCTTCACTAGTTTAAATTATAACATGAATATAACATGTAGTCCTTCAAGGTCATAATGTAGGCTAAGGACTTGTTTAGTCATATAAACTCCACTAAATATATAATGAAGTCATAATTTTACTGCTTTTAACAATAAACTTCTACAATTTAACAGCGCTTCAAAATTCTGATTTAATTTTAAAAAAAAAATCTCCACAGAAAAAAGACTTAAGAAAGAAATGTATTTCCAAAAGGTCCTAAAAGAATTATAATGTACAACCAGTTTGCATCTCCTAAGTGAATAAGAATTTTACCTCGTGTAACAGCAGAAGGCTCCTTTAAAGGGACGTGCTCCCCTAAAGGAGGCAGGGGAGGCGCTGAACTAGGGTCCGAAGTCACAGGCGTCCCCAGCTCTGCTGCCCAACCCAGAGGCAGGAGGGTTAAGCTTTCGACTCCTGACTTGGAAAAATGAGGTGATTGGACTGAACTTCCTCCAGAACTTCTTCTAGTTCCAAGTGTGCCTTCCTTTCAAAAATATTCATCATTTAGTTGGCCCAGTGTCCCCTTCACACTAGCAGCATAAATAGTCTCAATCTACTGAACCTACCAATAGCATCTGTAGAGATCTCGGGCTGAGAGTATGCAAAGTCATATTCTACAAATTGATTCTAAAGAACTGTAACAAAATTCTCTCAAAAGACAAGATGATTACTTTCTTGTAAAGTGAACTGAGACTTGTAAGAATACACCAAAAAAGCGTGGAAAAAAAAGATTTTTCTTAGCTGGCAGAAGATTTTTCTCAGCTGGCAGAACAAAGGGACACATGGCAAGAACCTGAGTTAGAAAATTAATATTCGAAGCACTGCAAAAGGCTGTAGGCGACACCAGGTAAGCAATTTAAAAACCACTTCACATCACCACAGGTGCCAACTCCAGGAATAGCACACATTCTGAATCATGGCATTCAGATCCTGTTCTCTGGCAAGCGTTTGATTAAAAAGCATGTAAGTACTGGCCAGGGTGTCAAATGGCTGGGGGACAAACAGACTGAGGCAAACAGACCTCAGGCTTAAATGCTGCTAAAAGTAGATGCTATAAAGAGAAGGAAATAAAGCTTACATTTACTGAATTTGTCTAGGAATTATTATACTCACTCAATGTATAGCTGTTTAAATTTAGTTTAAAAAAAAAGTGGGAAATTAGATAGGAAAGATTTCTTTCCATGAAGATAGAGAACAGATGAATCAAGACAGAAAACTCCCAAGAGGAATAAAGATAACAGCTGAAAAGGTGAAATATTACTTTCAGCTTCTAGAACATTACCATTTATTTTGAGAGATCTAGTTTCTATGAAACTAAAAAGCAATACCCTAAGGATAAACATGTTTTGGTGACAGACCATATTTGTGCTAAATATCAGATTGCTGTGATTAAAGGGGCTTTTGGTCTGAAAATTCTTCAGCATCATCAAAGGATAACCTATTTAGTGAGGCAGATACTCACCCCGTATACATTTTTAATGAGGGATCCAAGTTCGCTGAGCTACTCTATCAGTAACTTATCCACAGATGTTTAAGGAAACCAAAACCAAAACCAAACCAAACCATGGAGTCCCAAGAGGCACGGTTCCATTCAAAGTGACCAGTAAGCTTTCCATGCCACAGTCCCCGCTGCATCACCTGTCTCCCGCCGCGATCATCACGTCTGGGTGCATACCCGCCCGGCCCGGCGAGCATCTGGTACTGGTTTGGCTGGAAGGCTGCGTTTGGGGTTTGGAGCATCCGGTTCCATGGCAGCAGAGGTTCGGCCCCAACGCCTCTGTGGAAAAGCATCATGTTTGCATTAAAAGTCAGAAGCCTAAAATCTGGCAGGTATCATCATCTCCAAATCTGAGGACAATCCAATCTGCCTGGATTTGTCGTAGGGGATATGTAGTATCAGAGTGGCCTTTATGTCCCTCACAGTGAGTGTTGTTTAACATGTTTCAGGAAGTATCAGCATTTATTTAAAAGGATGTTTAAACTCAATTGAATCAGAAAGGTCTGACTTAAAAAAAATTTTGTTCACCTTCAACTGTCAAGTTTTCTTTTTAGTCACTTAAAGTTTTGGACCCAAGATCACCAAGTTGGCTACATTTTAAGATGCTATCCAGGGCTTCCCTGGTGGCGCAGTGGTTGAGAGTCCGCCTGCCAATGCAGGGGACACGGGTTCATGCCCCGGTCCGGGAAGATCCCACATGCCGCGGAGCGGCTGGGCCCGTGAGCCATGGCCACTGAGCCTGCGCGTCTGGAGCCTGTGCTCCGCAACGGGAGAGGCCACAACAGTGAGAGGCCCGCGTACCGCAAAAAAAAAAAAAAATAATAATAATAATAAGATGCTATCCAAAGAGTAAACATGTACAAGACAGGAGAATGAGGCTTTATTTTAAAAAATGTCCAGGCTGGTTCTTGGAGTCCATTCTTTCTAGTTAATTGCACACTGCAAATGAATTCTTACTGCTGAGTATTTTGAATCTAGGGTAGGGGACTTGGCTGTTTTTTCCCATCCATTATTCTGCTCAATATGTCAGAAGGTCTGATCAGGAGGAAACCTTTTCAAGTTCTATTGATGCAGCTTTCAATTGACCACGGTGACCTAGCAACATGAGCACTAATTGGCATGGGCTGACTGGCATTTGGTGTACAGTTTACATGGGAACACAGATTCAACAGCTATTATAACCCAGTTTGCTGGCCCAGATTATGGTCAAAAGAAATGTTTTAATTGTCTTCAAGTGCCTATTTTAACTTTGCAGATACAAAGCAACAGGTATGATGTATTAAATCATAACAGTTTAAAACTGTCACATAAACAATGTAGCTAAGATTACCCTCTAAAAGCAATCACCATGTATGACATAACTTTCTTGAGGCATTTTCCTCAATTTCCAGTTTATAGAACAGTCACTACAAAGAATAAACAGTAGCAAAATTCTCCAGTATATTTTAGCATTAGAAGCTTTGGGGCCATTACAGATGTTGGGAGGAATTATAAGCAAACTTTAAATTTGCTAAAGCACTGACTAGCTGGTATTAGCTATAACTGATCAGCTTATGAATTTCACTTCCTAGGTCTTAGGGGGAAAAGCCCAAAGCTGGGCTCACTGTGTAATGCATTCTTCTCACAGCTATTCAAGCTTGAATCCATCCTCTCTACCCCCCACTCTCCTCCCTTCACTTGGAGCTTGCCTGTTTTGTTTTGTTTTGTTTTTCAAACACCAAAGATAATTATTTTTGTGTGATGGCTCTAAGAACAGCTCTTTTAAGAACTCTAGAAAGGCCAATGCTATTCTTCACAGTTCGTGGTGAAATCAGGACTCTAATAATATAATTTTCTGTGAGTCAAAATAAAATGAAAAATCTGTACCTCAGAAAGAATATGCATATATTCAGGGCTTTTAATTATTTTTTGGATTCATTAATACAACTATATTTTAGTGAGAAGGCCTCATCTATTTAGGAAGAACAGCTCCATATGTAGAGAACATATGGTCTCTTCCACTCTCTGCAGGACTGAGGGGTTGAGGTTTGTGCTGTGACCAAGGAGGCTCATCAAAACTGAGCATGCAAAACCCACTTGCATTAAGTGCAACTCACACATTGTATTAACTGTGATCATTTTTTCTTTACAGTTTTATAATGCTAAAACTCACTCAACTGAGTTTCAGGAAAATCTGCTGGTATGGATAAAATACATTATAAATGCAATTTTACATTATTTTATGATTTAAAAATAGGTTAGGAACAAAGCCACAATTTAAAAGCACAAAGTTCTCCTTTTTGTTTGAAATGATTACTTGAAATGTTTTTGACAAAAATAATATTTATAAAAATAATTTAATTAAAATTAAATGGAAAGAGCAAGTAAGAGGGACATGTACTAACTACTCTCTTTTGCTTGTTAGTGGCAGAAAGGCCTTTATTTTACACAAGTTTATCATTTTTCTACACTGTACTAATTATATTAGTTTGCAAATACTTACAAACTGAAATTTACCCTGGAAAATACATTTTAAATCTGGGATGGAAGCGCTGAGGCTGACACATTTTAACTTTTTAAAATCAGTAGCCATCGATTGAGGCAACTTAACTGAGGCATTTGGCATCATGAATAGCAACAATATTCTTAAGTTTCTAAATTACTGCTCTGGAAAGTAGCTGGTAATGTGACATAACTACATACTACCACTGGGGTATCTTTATGTGTATGTGTCTCTGTGCGTGTGTGTGTCTGTGTGTGTGTGTGTCTGTGTGTTTGTGTGTGTCTGTGTGTGTGTATGTGGCAAATCAGCTTTGAGCTTAGCACCCATTTAAGTTAAAAACTAAATGGATAAAAAAACCTTGCATACGGCCAGAAAAGACAATGCTCCACTGGCAAAGACACAGACAACAGGGCAGAAACTCAGGTGAGGAGGAGGCACATGCTGGACCTCACTCACCATCAACACAATGATCGCTAGGTTGTCTCTGTGTGGGGAGAAGAAGGTGGGGGCAGGGATGCGCCCAGTGTATTTTTAAGTGAAATGAATATATGAATTATATATACTATTTCAAAGTAGGAATTAATTCAAGAAACAGTGTAGTTTATTAAAAAAAAAAGTACACTCAAAATTTTCTTCTCTAATAGGGTTTTCAACCAAACACTCAAAACTGTGCAGTGGAAAAGTACTAAACTAATCATCAGTAAAACCTGGTTCTAGGAAGAATTCTACTTACCAGTTGTGACATCTCAGCAAAGTCAAAGTGACTATGAGTTTGTATTTTCTCCTCTATGTCTTGTAAGGTCAGAAAGGTTAGACTGACACGTGCTATAGAAACGAGTGATGTACTGTATTTGCTAAGAGGCTGGCTAATAGTGAAGTTTAGGAGGCTGAATTCAAACTTTGTTTTCTTTATGAATAAATGGTGTGTGTCTTAAATGACCATGATTTAAGACATAAGAAAGAATTATATTACGCTCACACGTAACTTCTGCTCTACAGCATGATTTTAGTTTCTGACTAAAACTAAACCAAAAACATCCACAAAATATGTCCCAGATCTGTTGGGTTCACAGAGTCAGTCCAGAAGATACCAACTTGGCTAGGGCAGAACAAAAAAACCCGATGGATGTCAGGACACAAGGTGATAATCTTAGGGAAACAATGTGTAGAGGGAAGGAAAGCTTTAGGACTGAAGAAAGGGTGCCTTGAAAGTGGAAGGGGCTCCTTTTCTTCTGTGAAGTCCCTGTGGCATTATGGAATATGATGCTTAGAGTCAGTTTTCTGATGAGTTTCGCTTGAGTGAAAAGTTTCTTAGTAAAGGATGGTGAGGAAGAGAGACCTCAGATAAGCTACTGAATTGTGTGCCTCAGTTTCCTCATCTGTAAAAATAACATCCACTTCAAAGGGTCGCTAAGAGGAATAAGCGAATTTGCGTTTCTAAAAGCATGTTAGCACAGTGCTGGCACTTCCCAAGCACATGATAATACTGGTGATTATTAATAATATGGGAAAAAGGCAAGCAACAAAGTGGAGAAACCAAATCTTAGGATCAAACTTGACAAACGTAATGGAGAAAGACAGTTATTAAAATGAGATCGGTGTGAATGTGGTAATATGTAATTTAGAAAAAATTTACCCCTCACTCATTTAATCTGTTTGACAATGGTGCTACTCTGAGGATGCTGAAGTGGTACATACCATGTGCCTTGAGCACTTATACTGAAAACAAAACATAAACACAGGCAGTAGCAGTTATTTTAAATTAAAATGCAGCTTGCACTAAGTAGCTGATACTATTAATAAACAATTGAATAACATAATTTCTTTTATCTTCTTGAAGAAAATAATGAAATGAGGTTTTGGAGTCTCTAAAGAAAGACCTTTCTTAAAGGGGGTAGAGGTTATAACCCTGTTCAAATAACAACACTTCATTCATTTCAGATGTGAACAGCTCAGACTGCTAAAACGGCAGAAGAGAGGCAAACAAAACAGATCAGAACTGGGAAGGCAAAGAAGGAAGCCGTACTATGTGGGGGCTTAAACTCGTCTTAGCATTTACTGGTGCTGGCAAGACCAGCATGAGACGACAGACTTTAAAGCTGCCCTTAAAAAATTATTCTTCAGATGTTAATATAATTATTCATAACACGCCCGGCTGCCTTGTCGTGCAGAGACCACCTGACTTCGGAGAGCACAACTTATCAATGAAAGAACACATGTCAAACATCCCTTGTTATTAAACCATGTCACATTCCTCCTCGTCCGTGGTACTTATTAGACTGCAGATCCCATAATCCTCTTCTGAGTCCCTTCTGCATTTAATTCAGTTCAGTCTTAAGTAGTTAAAGAAACTGTTTTCAGTGGCAACTAATAACTACTGACCTACAGTGACACTGCACTACAATAGGCCTGTCAGCCCTGAAAAAGTTGTACCAAAGAAGCTGATTAGGACTTCAAGAGGTTTGCAGCAAGAATCAATGGTTGGTCTGTACTGATGCTGCGCTGCCAGCACAGAAATGATAAAAGTGGAACTCCATTAGTTATGCCTCATTAAGCTGCACAACACTTCTAAAAAGAAATTTGTTTAGCCTGACCAAAACCTAATACAACTTTAAGCTCTCTGTGTTGCATTTTTCAGGGCACCTCAAAAGCATCAATAAAATAAAGGCCAAGAACCAAGAAAAGCAGGAAAGTATACAGGCATGAATCTTTTACTTCAACATGTTAACCATCTATTTTCCTAAAGAAAGGGCACAAGAGAAACTATTTAGAGGGAAGAAAGTATATTTCATACCACAGAGAAAGCCCAAACTTCAAATGCTGATGTGAAAAGTTACTGAAAAGTCATATTTGCTTTAATATTACCTGTCAAATCTTTGCTGCTGGAAAAGGGGAGGAGGACCTCGCCAGGAATCCTGGGGCCTCATATCTGGAAGATAAACAGGAAAGGGTTGAACAGGAGATTTTTTATTTTTTGAAAAGTAATCACTATTCAGCTACCCACATATATTATAATTAAAAATTCTTGAAAAAAGTTGAGACTGAATATAAATTAAATAACTAGCATAATTACACACCCTGGAAATGTAAAAAGATATGAAACCAACAGGGTCAGTAAATCTGTTAAATTATTTCTCCTTTGATAACAAAACATAGTTTTAGAAGCCTTGGTCATTAAACTCACGTTTCTCTCTCCCTCACTATCTGTGTATATAAAGCTATACATGTGTTTTACATTTCTATTTTAAATGCTGTGCAAAACGATGGTATTTTGGTTTCATCCGTAAATACAAACTGAACGAATAGTAACTTTAATAGAAATCCTAAAATTTGCCCCCGAAATGTGTAAACTGGAAAGAACGCTGACTTACCTAGCTGTGCTAACATGAAGCAGACAGTACACAATCTCTCGAACACAGGTCAGAAGACATGTTCATAAAGGGACTGCCCGCTTCCCTATTGTTTTCTGAGAGTCAAACCTCTTCCCCTAACAGAAGCTAAGCTGGGAACATCGAACGAATTACAAGGAATAGTTAAGTGGCTGCTGGTCCTCTGTGTAAATGGGATGAAGGGCACCCCCAGCACAGTCGGCAGGTTGGTATCAACCAACCACCATTCCAGTCCCCAGTCTCAGTCATCTCAGCCACCTTCCAGCAGGGTCTGAGTGTGACCTAATTAAAACAGCTGTTCCAGGAGTTGTCTAATGAGGTCTCCGCATGAGGACAGTAACCTCCTCCAGACTCCCAAGGCCCAAGGACAACAAGGCTTACCATAATGTATTCAGGCTCACATTTTAATGGAAACACAAACTAGAAACATGCTTTTCGAAATTACTTTCTTAAAGGAAAGAAGAAATGAAAGCTTATCTCTGGTTACCAACCAAAAAAATGCAATCTGGGTTTACTTGGGGGCGGGGGGGGGGTGCGGAGAAAAGAAGAAAGAAAAGTAGAATTGTGCTTTAAAACCCCCTGCAAAGGAGAATCTGGAACAAGTAAAGCACCTGGCTGCTCACAAAGGTTCCAGCATGAAACACCCAGCTGTCGCTGCTCTGGAAGCAACACAGTCGAGGTACTGGCCCCAAGAAAGCCTCCTAGAGGCACAAACCACCCCAGGGGAGCCACCCCAGCCCCTGGCCTAGCGATCAGTGCACGCGCGAGGCCTTCACCACCATCACTTCCAAGCAGAATTCCATTCTGAACTGAAAGAAAGGTGGCATCCCTAGTCAATCTGCATTAAGTCCCCCTTTTATCTCTTAAAAACCAAATTAGTAGCGGTCAAACTGAGAACAATGCTGAGGAGGTTTCCCGTTGGTCATTAGATATTCAGAACCTGAATGGAAACTCAGGAAGCTCATTGCCACACAATCCACAGGAAACAGGGCCAGGATCCCTAGTCTGGGCGCAGAATAACTTCTGAGTCACTATGCAGACTGTACACCACCAGAAAATCTAAATCGGAGGAGGGAAAACCAGAAATTCTTACAAGACAGCAAACCCCCTGTGCAGTTTACTTCTATAGAGAAACTTAAAATACACTACACGATTTTCAATGAGTTACGAGAAAGCAATCTACCGAAAGTAAAACCAACATTTTGGCCACTTTTCCTGATGATTACTTTGTTAAACTTGTAGTCCGTAACTATTCAGATACTGCACAAAACTTAGGTCAGTGAAAATTGGTTAAAATGTTCCCAGAAGTATTATATTTTAGTGTCTTATTATAAAAAACTAGCTAATATAGCAAAGGTCAAAAGAAATACAGTAAATTTCATTTGGACGCCTGTCTAGCTCTGTACTTCACATGTCCCAGAATCACTGTGGTCACCCTGGAAACATGCCTCTTTTTAACATAAAAACTTAATTCCATGATTCTGGTTGCATGGTGTCTCTTTATATATGATGTCATCACAGAATACACTCTCCATGGTACTAATAAAAGCTTCCACACAGGATTCCTAATAAATATCAAATTGAATGAAGATAATAAAAAAACACATTTACATTAAGAAAAGCCTTCAGAAATGTTTATCCTAATGTTTTATGAAAAATAAAGTCAGGGAAAAAGCTGGTATATTTCCTCCCAGGAACAGTATTAAGTGGAGGGAAAGTCCTCACCATCAGGAAATACATGTTCACTAGATCCAAATACGCTGCGTGTTAGATTAAGCACACCAGTATTTCTAAGTAGAATTGGAATGTAATGTTCACTAAGTGTAAATGCTTTTTTTGGAGAGGGGGAGCCCTTCTCAGTAGTCTAATTGTATACCTGTAAATGTCTAGAAAAACAGCCAGAGCTCCTATCCCACCAATTCTGGTATGCCAGGTGCTGCCCACTCTGTTTTGCTTTCACTATTTCTCACCTCCAGGACAACTTTTTTTTTCCCATACAACAAACTCAGCACATGCAAAAACTATAGTTTTTTGTTAAAAACCTAAACAAATTGTGTTAAGACTTTAAAATATCTCTTGCTTTCAACCCAAGAAGAAAAATAAAAAGGACTGAAGACAAATTTCAAGGCTACCTTTAAACAAATCTCTTCATGTGGCTCTGAGCAATATATATGGCCCTTAAGTGTTCATAAAGCAGAAATTATTTCCTGGCTGAGAAGTAGAATGTAAAACAAACTTATTACCATTCATTTGTATGGCTCTAAAAGAAGATCCATTTGAGAGGGAGAAAAAAAAATCTGAGATAGTGAATTGCACTTCACAAAGGTACAAGCAAGAGAGAGAGAAAAAAAATGACAGCTAATTTTTTCCTGTGGTCTTTAAAAACATATCCCTTTTCTAGAGCTCTACAGCCACAGAAACCAAGGCTTCACCAATAGCTCCTCAAGTGACAATTTACCTAATCAGCGTAGCAATCATGGAAAAGATTCCATGTTTACTGATTGCACTAATCAAAAATCACTTTTCAAATGCAGCTAATTGACAAGTTTACCGACTGAAATGAAGAGAAGTGACATGTCACGTTCTCCAGGTTGCAGAAGCGAACGCTTTATTCATGCTGAGCACTTGGGGCTGCACTTGACTCTGACAAGTTCCCAGTACCCGGACAATCACCCGTCAGCCAAAAACTGACACATCAAAGACTGACAGTGAGAAATGCCTGCAGCAGACACTCAACAGAGCTGGAAGTATGACCAATGGCTCTCCTTGATTTAACTCTGCCCCACATGAAAAACCAGTTATGATATTGATACTACAAATATTTTAAAAAACTGACTAAACAGTTTAGATCTCAATTTTACTAAAACTATTTCCAAACAAATTTTTTTTTTTTTTTGCGGTACACGGGCCTCTCCCGTTGCGGAGCACAGGCTCCGGACGCGCAAGCTCAGCGGCCATGGCTCACGGGCCCAGCCGCTCCGCGGCATGTGGGATCTTCCCGGACCGGGGCACAAACCCGTGTCCCCTGCATCGGCAGGCGGACTCCCAACCACTGCGCCACTAGGGAAGCCCTCTAAACAAATTTTGAAGTTCAAAATTCTATAAAGAGGAATGCTGATCTTTTATCATTGAATACTTTCACAGTATCTACTATGTGCCAGGTACTGTTTCAAGTACTTAATAACTTAAACTCACTTACTGTGAATATTTTGTGAGATGGGTGTTCTCTGTATCATTTTAGACATGAGGAAAGGGAGTACTGACAAAAGCCTGCCTGAGGTCACAAGGCTAATAAGGGTGGAGGGAAAGCCAGGACCACCCCCCACAACACACTATGCTGCTCCATGGTTCACGTGCACTTGTGCTGTCAGCTGAGGTGACTCTTCATGTTATTTTATGTCAGAAGGACCAGGAGAGCTGCCTCCTCAACCAGGAGGCTCAGAAGCTCAGGGTCTCAAGAAGGCAAGACTGGGTATCTCTGCAAACTACTTTCAGTATTTCCAAAGTTTAGAATTCACATGACTACACCCACCCAATTAAGACAGGAAGGAAAAATAAACATACTTTGTTAACACATGCACTTCAGGAGTAAGCATCTTGACAAACACAGATTCATGGGGAGAAAATAAAAGATCTTGGGTAAAACATCTGGAATCACTGCTTTTTTTTAATACAATTTTTACATTCACTTTATTAGTAATTTAATGTGGAAACAGTTAAACATTAGAAAATAATCCTTTTTGACATCTGACATTTTTTTTGAAAATCCATAATTACTTTTTTTCTGTTTTGTTAGTTCATTTGTATCCATTTTTATTTTTTAATTTTTTTGAATTTCATTTTATTTTTTTTAATACAACAGGTTCTTATTAGTTATCTGTTTTATACATATTAGTGTATATATGTCAATCCCAATCTCCCAATTCATCCCACCACAACCCCCCGCCCCGGAATCACTGCTCTGCTTAAAAGGGTAATACTACCTTAAAACACTTTGTATTCAAAAAAGATATGTAAATATAAATGTAAACGTAAGGGATCAGATACAAATTAGAAGAGAAAATACACAGAGAGAGATGAATGGATAGATGGATCAACGGATGGATGGATGGACTGGTTGGCATATACGTAAGGATTAGGTCTGTCTGCATAAATATGAAGATAGAGGTCACAAGAGACCATGAAATAAATATGCCAGAAAAATATTAATGACAGTAAACTTAAAAAAAAAAAAAAAAAAAAAAACAAAGAAAGAAAGAAAAGAAAAGAAAAACCAAATCTTCTGTTGAGCCACATGTAAAGAGTATTGGGGAAAACATCCCAGAACATGGAATTTCCTTTCTTGACAGTTGGCAGCACTTGTCTGTGCGTATCATACAACTGTGGCCAGTTTACTGCCATGCAGCAACTATTCTAGATTAGGCCGGTTATTTCTCCAACACATCTCTTACAAAGGTATCAGGGAATACTGTGTCAAATGACATGGCTGCCTTCTAGGAAATCCAATCTCACAACCCCAGGCTTTTCTACGTTCTCGTATAACCAAGGGCAATTAGAAATCTTTAACCTATCGCAATCCTGCTTAAACTTTTACACTTCTGGCTTATACGGATATGATTCCCAATTTCCTCTCTCCTGAGCAGGTATCAGATCCTTATCGCTACCTCCAGGCAGATGGCATCAATGTCTTCAGGCATTTCAACTTCCACACAAATCAGAACTATCATGTTCTTCCATCTTCCTCCATCCTCCTGTGCTTCCAAACTCTCTAGTCCCCCAGGTGCCCTCAGTGCACAAGGAGCCTCATCTGGAATCTTCTCTCTCCTGCACTTCGCACGTTCAACTATGCAGTCCTTTAGTGCCTCCATTCCCACCTTCTCCACTTGGAATCCACTTCGCCACAGATCAGTCCAGACTTTCACCATCTCTCCCTAAACAGAACCACCACCAAGTCTTTCCACAAGCAAGCTGTGGTTCTAGAAACGAGATGTAACTGCACATTTTTTTGCTTTAAAAAGTTTTTAAAAACTCTTGCCAAAAAAGAGATAGAAGAATTCAGTGGTTTGTGTGAGTCTAAGGATTAAGACATGACAACAAGCTCACAGTAACCCTTATTAGAGAACAAAAATGTAGGAAACACTTTCTAACTTGTTTTATGAGGCCAGGCATGTGAAGAAAGCTATAAACTAATCTTTCATAACATAGAGATGAAAAAATAACCCACACTATACTGACACACGCACACAAAATTGATATATCACAAACAATTAGGCTTATTCCAGTAATGCCAGGTTAGCTTAACAGTCAAAAATCAATCTGTGTACATTCACCATGTAACAGAAGGAAAAGAACAAACAAACATTACCATCTCAAGAAATGGAGGAAAAGCATTTGATAAAATTCAATACCCACTAGAAACAAGGAATAGAAGGAAACTCCTTCTATAAATGAAAAAACTATAGCAAATATCATATTTAATGGTGAAATATTACAAGTTTTCCCCTTAAGACTGGGAATGAAACAAGGATGCCCACCATCACCACTTACACTGACTCACACTGGAGGTCCCAGGCAGTGCAATAAAACAAAAAGACCAAAAGACATCGAGATTAGAAAATGAATATATAGAACTGTCACAACTCACAGAGGACATGACTGAGTAGGGAAAAAATCCAAAAGAACACACAAACTTTTGGAATACACGAATTTTAGTGAAGTTGTCGGATAAAGTCAATATTTAAAAATCAACTCTTTATATATACAAGCAATAGGAAAATGACATTTAAAAGATATTACTTACAAAAACATCAAAATACATGAAATATCTACTAATTTTTTTCGTCCTCGGTTTTTTATTGTGATGATTCAAGACCCAGAGAAAAGCTACAAGGGCACAAGGAGTTCCCACATACGCCTCACCCACTTTCCCCAAATGCTGGCTCATCAGATGACACTAAAAGGAAAAGGCAAGTTTTCAAGTGGAAAAAGATACTTCCAATACAAAAAACCCACACACAAACTCATAACCAGACTATAAAAGAACTCCTACAAAGTAAAAAGAAAAAGGTAGACAACCCTGTAGAAAAATGGACAAAAGACCCAAACAAGCACATCACCAAAAAAGATAATCCAAGCAGTCAATAAACATGAAAAATTGCTCCAAGTCACCAAGAAGAGGCTAATTCAACGTGAGTGAGCTTCCACTACCCGTCCAACAGAGTGGCTAAAAGCGAACAGGCTGACAACACCAGGGGCTGGTTAGAGCAGGGAGCAGCTGGACCTCCCCCCCACTGCTGCGGGGATGTAAACCGGGCCGTGTCTGGCACTTCTCACGAAAGGTGACCGTGCACATAGCCCTGACCCTGCAGTTCTGGGAACGGACCGACCAGAAGCGTTTACAACACGCACCAGGATGTGAGAGCTTCACAGCGGTCCATTCCAAGCACCCCCAAGCTGGGGACCAACTCCACACTATCCCAACTGGACAGATAAATGACGGTCAGTCACATAATGGGACACAGGAAGCAATGAGAACAAATGAACTCGCGCTACAGCGACAGGCAGATAAATCTCAGAAGCAAAACATACAACTTTTTAGGACAAATTTAAAAAGGGTAACGGTGTTAAGAGACTGTTAGATACTACGTTAAAAAAAAAAAAGACAAAACTAATCTATGGAAGTCAGGTTGCCTTTAATGGGCAGGGGCAGTGGCTGGGGGAGGACACAATGGGGGGCTTCTTGGGCACCAGTAACTTTTTAATTAATTAATTAATTTGGTTGCGTTGGGTCTTAGTTGCGGCAGGCAGGCTCCCTAGTTGAGGCAAAGCGGGCTCCTTAGTTGCGGCTCGCCCGCTCCCCGGTTGTGGCATGCAAACTCTTAGTTGAGGCACGCATGTGGGATCTAGTTCCCGGACCACGGATCGAACCCAGGCCCCCTGCATTGGGAGCACGGAGTCTTAAGCATTGCACCACCAGGGAAGTCCCAACTTTCTGTTTCTTGATCTGAGTGGTGGTTACATGACTGTAATCATTTCATAAAAATTAAACTGTAGGGCTTCCCTGGTGGTGCAGTGGTTGAGAGTCCGCCTGCCGATGAGGGGGACACGGGTTCGTGCCCCAGTCCGGGAAGATCCCACATGCCGCGGAGCGGCTGGGCCCGTGAGCCATGGCTGCTGAGCCTGCGCTCCGCAACGGGAGAGGCCACAACAGTGAGAGGCCCGCGTACCGCAAAAAAAAAAAAAAAAAAAAAAAAAATTAAACTGTACATTTATGATTTGGCACTTTATGTATGTTACATTTTAATAAAAAGTATATGTGAAAACATGTATAATAACCTAATTTTCAAAAATTGCATATATGAAGAATTAACAGAGAAACTGCTTATTTCACGATCATGGATTTATTGGTTTTTAAAATGTTTTACTATTATACACCATATTTTATTTAACTAATGTGTATTACAGTTAACATACATTTAAAACATCAGTTAAAAAAAAAAATCAGCCTCCCTACCTTCATAATCAGTTCCAATGCATACTCTGTGACTAATTTTATATTCTAAGCTTAATACCACCTGACTACTTGCAGTGTACTTCAAGCTCATTATTTTCTCTCAGCCTGGAGTATTCCAAATTCCCCCTGTTGGCTCAATTTAAATATCGCATCCTGGCTGATTTTTTTCCATAAACTTTTTCACTCCTCCCATCCCCACCCCCTTTGAAAAGATATGTTAATACAATAAGAGTCCCAGCACTGATCCTCAGGTGACTCAATGTTTACAAGTCACCAGGCAGAGAGGGCCACTTGTTTCTTGCTCAAAGTGAATCCCTACTTCACAAAGCATATTTCCTATTTTTTAATGATGTAATTAAAGAGATTCTAAGTGGAACAGATTCTAATCAAAGTTTCTAATCAAAGCTTCTTTGTAAGTATAAACAAATTTTATCTAATTAAGTGCTATAAAACAGCAAATGACGAGTTAGTCAAAGTAATAAAAGGGAAGAGGGGACCCCACTATTTTAAATAAGATGCCCAGATGCTGACAAGAGTTGTCTGTTTCCACAAAAGGCAAACTAAGAACTCTAGAATTGCAGGCCCTGAAAGGTATGAAATTCTTTACCTCTGGTATGACCTTGATAAATAAAAGAACTTTCTGACTTCTTTCTCTTACTGTTGGGACAGGATCCTGCAGGGTGGAAGGGGACCTCGGATGCAGTACTTGGATTTATATGAATCCCACACTGAGTGATTTTCTGGGAAGGGACTCCATGACTTTTACAGATTCTCATATGGCCTATGATTCCCTGATTAAGCACCACTGATCTAGGCAATATTTCCCCAAGTGTGATACATGTCACAGGTGGTACAGAAGATGATTTTCTGGGGGTCCATGAACAAGCTTGTTCTCTTCGTGGTTGTATTCATTTTGATGTATATTTGAAAACATACAGCAAGCACATCAAAACCATAATGTATTGATACACTTTACAAATTAAAAATAAGTCAATTTAAGTTAGTGGGAAAAAAAGACTTCAAAGTTTTAAGTAAGATGTCCAGGTGCCATCTGGATAAACTATGGTTTATCCTGCTGGCAGCAGGCCAGCAACTGGGCCTTAGGAAACAGGAGGTGGAAGGAAGCCACTTAACACAGAGCACGTGTGCTTTCACCTCTGCTACTCAAACCTCTTGCCACACCTCGGAAAGTCTACTGAATGCAACAACCTCAGAAATTCCCCACAACCATGGTCTTGCGGAGTACTGGCTAAACTAATCCACAGAGATTATACCTGGTTCTAGCACTTGCATCTCATTTTGTCCCCGTATTTGGAAGCTGTGATACCAGTAGAGATAGAAGTAAATGGCAAAGAGCCACAAGGAAAAAGGAACTGATAAAGAACGTCTGAGTAAACAGCTGGCTTTAACAATTAGCTGGAGATGCTCTCACCGCTCACTGGTGAGATCTCAGGGCACAGATAACTCCTACAAAGTGATTAGACTTTTCTGTTGTATGTGGTACATGTTGATACATATTCCGCATGCATTACAAATGGAAATACTCAGAAATGCTATTTGCTAAATTTTCGGGGGGAAAGCAGCTGAGGGAACTACTGTAACCAAGCAGATCTCCAAGAAGCCCATTAAACCCTGTGCCCCTTCTGTGCTTCCTTCACTAAATAGAATAAAACCGCTGAAGTCCACAGATTTCATGGTGGAGTCTAACAATGCGCCATTCAGTGTCATTAAGCCACACAGAGAGACACACAGACAGACAGACAGACAGAACACAGTGAAAACAGGACCCTGAGAGAAGGAGACCATCAGAACTCCTTTCTTACAGGGCTTCAGGTTAAAAATGGTTTTGTAACTAAATCAGCATGCAAACAATACTAAGTACAAAGCATAAGTATTTCCCAACAATCCTCACTTTAATCTGGTTCTTTCTTTGACAGGTGTAACTGGTTTAAAAGGAGTTCTAAGGGTTCTCTGCAATAGAGTAGCCCTTCCTGTTTTTTCTAAATTTAATTTTTATCAACTATTTGAAACATTCAGAAAAAAACTTAAATGCTACAACAATTGGATTTAACAAATGTTAGCATCTTGCCGCATTGTCTCCCTCCTCCCCACGCAGGGGCTGACTGGTGGGGCAGCAACCAGACAACCCGGAACGCAGAAGCACAGGCTTCACAAAGGAAGGGCTCTTAGAACTTGGCACGTGACCTACACTTCCCTGAAAATGAGCCCGGCCACAGAGCTCAGACACAACAGTTAATGGGGATACAGTTTAAAATTAATACAAAGTCCGAAGCCCAACACTCAACTATTTTCTCCCATTTCCACTGCAATCCAAATGCCATATAATCACTTTCACAGTTAACATTTCTGATTCACTTCTGCCCACAAAACAAGTTATAAGGGGTCAAGGAAAGGCCACAGTCTTCACAGAACCACAAGGTTAAAGGCATATTTCTACCTAAGGCAATGCCTGTCTTTATGTTAGGCAGTTACTAAGATACGATTTGAATTAAGAAACAGATACTGTTGTCTTTCAAGTAATTCCAATTCCATGTCTACTGCACCTGATTTAATTGCCCCATTACCTGTATTAATGGATAAACAGGAGCTTGTTTGGCATACCTTTTTCTGCATATGTTCACCCAGAAGCAGATTTAGAAATGAAAATAAGAAATCCAATTCATATTATTCAATTAACTATATACAGATAAGATAAAAATATCTGAAAGTCTGTATGAAGTATTCTCTTATAATTCTTCTAAACATTACGTTTTTAAGTCCACTATGTCTGCACTGACATAATAAATCTTTTTAGCAATGAAGATCAGAAGCCACCCTTTGTTGCAGTACTTAATTTAGCAGGTAAAATAATCCATTACTGAAAACTTACTTGACATAAGCTTTGGAATCTGGGCTTGTCCTCTCAACAGTGGCCGGTACAAGTTTCCCTGGTAAGTCGCAGGTGGTGGTGCAGCATTGCTGTAAACTCCAGTTCCAGAGCCTCTGGGCATAACATGGCTATAAAAGGACCCCCCAGCCAGCAAAACAATTATATAGACATATATCCAACACATAATAAATAAATGTTGGCAGCCGTCTTTGTACTATTAGATCTGATTAAGACAATGCAAATTTAAAAGATTTATAATGGACAAAGTTCAAAACAGTACCTGATAATGGTGACAGCAAATGTTCACTTATCACACCAAAGATTTTTAATAATCATGTAAATATTAATTACTTTATGCAAAAAATAATCTGAGTCTATTTCTCTTTTTTTGCATTATATTTTGTTTTGTCCTCAAAGACCCATGCTGTTGCTATCGCTACGCAGTTGACCCTTGAACAACGTGCGTTTGAACTGCGCAGGTCGACTTATAGGTGGATTGTTTTCAATAGTAAATACTAGAGTCCTATACAATCCACAGTTGAGGATTTTTGACTGCTCAGAGGGTCAGTGCCCCTAACCCCAGAGATGTTCAAGGGTCAACTGTATATACTACTACTCTATATCTTACTATTTTCAGTTTACTACTGATATATCAAACATTTCCCTATATCTTTCATAGTCTTCCTAGGTGTTAACATCTATACCTATAGAATATTTACATGTTGATATCTCGTATTTTACTAAACTAGTCCACCATTTAGTACCAGTAGTATAGACAACAATGCCTAGAGAGATCTGGGCATATAACCAGGCTCCTCTAAAATATCTTCTCAGGATAAATTCCAATAAGCAGGAATCTGGATCAAAAGTTCAGAGTACCTTCAGAACTTAAAACTCTATTTAGAGGTATTTCTATGTTGCTTTCCAAAATGGCTGAAATAATGCAAAAAAGAAATCTTTTAAGAATATTTTAGATTTGCATTTCTTTTACTATTAAGAATGAAGACGACCAACCAACCACAATAGAAACTATCCTAAGCAGTTAATCCCCACAACAACTTCATGAGTTAAGTAGGTGTGATTATGATTCCCATTTTACACACAGGAAATGGAGGCACAGGGCGGTTCAGTAACGTGAACAAACATATCAAGTGGTAGACAAGGCATCTGATCCAGACGTTTAGGATCCAAAGCCCATGACCCCACTGTCCCTTACTAGCCACTGTATAAAGTACACGCTGCTGATGGTAACCTACTGCCTAAATCCCATTTTGAATCTTAAGGTTTTCCTATGAATTGGAAATATCTATTTTTGAGTTGTCATCATTAATTCATAGATGATAACTCATTAATATTTACCCCAGCACATTGCTCTTTTTATCCCAGCTTTATGTGTTACCGTTTCAAAGCTCCCTCTTTTATACACGGTTGTCTCCATAACTAGGAAAAAGACAATTTGATAGCTAATAAGGGCAAAGGATAAAAATCAGAAATTCACAGCAGAGGAGATACAAATGGCCAGCAGACATCTTAAAAGAGACTCAACCTGACTAACAGGCCAGAAAACACATTAAGGCAGCACGGAGACATCAGTGCTTGGGTACAAGCCCCGGAGGCGATGGCTCTGCTCAGAGGTACTGGGGACACCCGGACATGAACTCGGCCAGAACTTTCTTGAGGGTAAAGAGCATGTTTTATTCTTTTGAAATAACAGTCTTCTAGACAGCAAAATCTCTTAAGAGAAAATAACGGAATTCTCAAGCAACACATAAAGCAATATACAGACCAAAGAAACAGAAGTGAATTTTAAAAAATGAAGAAAAGCAGAAAAGTATCAAAGTCATTAAAATATCTGCAAAATAGTTGTATTTAATTAAATATTAAATATTTGTGGCATAAATGCTGACTTAATGCTTTGTGGAAGACCCAGAAAAAGCAAAATACACACACAGAGAAACCTACTACTCACCCCAAAGCCCTGAAGGCCGCTGGATCCAGGTGGACGGGCCGCCGGTCCCGGTTAAAGCCGAGCTGGGGCTTCCACTGCCGCCCATTGCTGGATTTCTCCCAGTCGCCAGGTTTCAGTACCGGTGCAGGTTTTCTAACCATTTGAAAATACAAATTTTAGTTATAGGGATGAACTTCGTTTACACAAAATAAACCTGGAGAGTTTTATAAATGCACTGTTGTTTACCTTGCTCCCGGAAGCATTATGGCTTTAAAAACGTAATCTTCAGCAAACTGTGGGTCTTTAAAATTAATACTAGAAGAGAACAATACACAATTTAGTGATTACACTGGATTAGCCTCACTTAACTATCACGTAAACTCAGGTACTTTTCACCGTTATTTTATTTATTTAAGTTTTTTTTTTTGGCCTCACTGCGTGGCTTGCAGGATCTCAGTTCCCCCACCAGGGACTGACTCTGGGCCCCGGCAGTGGAAGCCTGGAATCATAACCACTAGGCCACCAAGGAACTAGGCACTTTTGACCTTTACACAGAATAACTAAAATTCAAATGTTCTCCAAAAATGATCTTAGGGGCTTCCCTGGTGGCGCAGTGGTTGAGAATCCGCCTGCCAATGCAGGGGACATGGGTTCAAGCCCTGGTCTGGGAAAATCCCACATGCCGAGGAGCAACTAGGCTCGTGAGCCACAATTACTGAGCCTGCGCATCTGGAGCTTGTGCTCTGCAACAAGAGAGGCCGCGATAGTGAGAGGCCCGCGCACCGTAATGAAGAGCGGACCCCGCTCGCTGCAACTAGAGAAAGCCACGCACAGAAACGAAGACCCAACACAGCAAACATAAATAAATAAATAAATAAATAAGCTTTCATAAAAAAAAAAAAAAGAAAAGAAAAGAAAAAAAAATTATCTTAGTCACTGGATTTTGCCAAATTGCCAAATGGCTAAACATCTTCCTCACCAAACCGCCACTAATTTCCAGGATGGCCCTCGTGTAACTTTCTGTGCAACAGTCATGTTCAAGCTAATTGTGAGTGATCACAGAGAAATAACAGACACTGCCTGCCCAACTCTTGAGAAATTCCAGTATAATATCAGAGACAGGTCCAAGAGGTTTCCAACAACAAAAAATAAAAAACACCTTTCATTTTGTTCAGGCCATGGCAAAGACCCTCCCTCTGGCATCTTAGAGAAGATCAGCTCTTGTTACAAGAAAGATGCAAACAACAACAGAAACATTTGCAAAATCAAAAAAGAACACAAATAATCCACAGGGGAAAAAACACAAAACATCCCAGTTGGAAGCCTGTATCCTGCTCTACTAATGTGTGTTTCTGTGATAATGTAACAGTCACCATTTGAACACTACACAAAGGCTGTACATTCAGACTAACAAGCTGGGCCAAACTCCTTTCTGGTGGGGGGTGTGTGTGTGTGTGTGCAGGCGCCTCCCAAAGCACACAAGTCTTCCTTCTGACGCAGCAACGTCTCTTCTAGGACTCTGGATACGCGCCTGGTTTATACTTAAGGATGCTCATAACATCAGTATTCATAATGTTGAAAAACTGTAAAACCTAAGTGTATGGACAATAGTGGACTGGTTAAAGAAACTATGGTTCTAAAAACGGTATGCTCAATTGATATTTTTTAAAATGTAACAAAATACTTAATGACGTGGGAAAAGTACACATGCAACAGACTAGACACACATTCACCAAAAGGTTACTTGCACATTCAACCATTTCCTTTCCTTCTTTTTGCTTTTTTATATTCTCCAAAGATCCTCCAAAGATTACAGATTACAGTTGCAATCAGTGAAAAAAGGTTTTATTGAACTGGTTGACATTTTAGATAGCTAACTTTTTTTTCCTCTTCAAATACTGCCACTTAAAATAATTAGGGCCCATCTGCTATAGAGAAATTTTCGTTGCAGTAGGATTTAACTGTATATTTTAAGTACACAAAAATAGTTTCATTTATAATAAAGATGCTATAAGCTCAAGAACAGCTGAACAACACTTCATTTATTCAATCTGTTCCTCTTACAAACTCACTCTTCACCGCAACTGTCTTTATCTCAGATGTTCTCTATTCCAGATGGCTTAGGGCAGGGCCAGGCACGACAGGCAGTATGAAAGGTTTAAGAGGGTGAAAGAGAAAGAGATAGGTATCTGGGTCTGTTAGGGCTTTGCAGATACATAGTAAAGAGAGAAAACTGGGGACTTCACTGGCAGTCCAGTGGTTAGGATTCCGAGCTTCTACTGCAGGGGACACAGGTTCGATCCCTGGTCGGGGAACTAAGATCTCACAAGCCACGTGGAGTGGCCAAAAAAAAAGAGAGAGAGAGAGAGAGAGAGAGAGAGAGAAATCTGGTGATAAAGCAAGACTTGCAACTAAAGTATCTCAAAATACTTCTCTTAGTGTCAGCAGGCCTTTTCGGCAGTTTACCAAACAAATTTTCAGAGTGCCCACTGCATACACGGTCTCACGGTGGGATCAGGGGCACAAACGCTGACCAAGCACGGAGCCTGCCTCCCCTTCTAATAGGGGAAATAGACAGAAAAGGTTTAATAACAGTTTAATAAGGAAGAAAGTGGAAAAGGCAACAACAGGCACAGGAAAGATGCTGAATCAAAGCATGTGAGTGCACATGCCTTCCACACACACGCCCTTGTGAGTGTGGGCTAAATGCATGTATGTATGGGGGAGGGGGGCCTTTCACCTGGGACCAAGGAAGACAGCACCTAACAGGCTATGGTTGAAGGTGGGACAGGACTGGCTGCAGGATGGAACAGACATGGAAAGGGGTAGCTCCGTTTAATTGGAGCAGCCTTCTCAATGGGGATCTGGGAGAGAAGTAACAAGCCCTACAAAAAATGATTTGAGTGACTACATACATTCTCAGTTCTCCCAAGGAAGATACATAACCAGTGCCATTCTAAAGGCACAGGATACAAACTGGTTCACTACATGCAGTAGATGCTTTAAGTTCTCAAGACTTAATTCTCAGGTGGGACCCCGGCTGAGAAGGGCTGAACTGGAATGAAAAAGTATGTGAACAGAAGTGGGCAGTAAGACGGCCTGGTTGAACTGGAATGTTGTCATGAAGGGCTTGTTCTGACCACAACGTAAGGCCACTTCAAGTTGTCAGAGAGTAAAAGCAATCCAAGATGCAATTCAGAAAGAACCACCCGGCCACACTGCATTAGAAAGATGGGGCGAGAACCAAAAGGAGGTCACAGTCCTAGCCTAGGGAATGCTGGGCGAGCTAAAGAAATGGCAGGGCTGGAGCTGGAAGGAAGATCATGCTTAGGTGAGGGCTCTAGGGGAACACCTGCAAGGCGCGCATAGAAAGAGCTGAAACTAAGAAGTGAAAGAAACAGCCAAGTAACAAGCTCCCAGGGAGAAGAGAGAATCCCAGGTCATAGGGATAATCTCTCTCGAAAGACAACGGTTACAAGAGGTTTAATAAGAGAGCTGAAGGTAATGTTTGAGAAAACAAATCCATTTATTCATCAAATATGTGCAGTTTATTATATGTCAATTATTCCTCAATAAAACTGTTTTTAAAATTCCACTATTCATGTTCATGCTCTGAAAGGGAAAACATTTCCAAGCTAATAAGAAAACAATCTCCAATATCTCTCCCACTTCCCCTCAGAACTACACTCAACAGTGTGATCTTATACTTAATATGGTTCAAGCCATTGGGAGACAGAAAAGGAGTATTTAAAAATAAGTTTGGAGGTCCCCCACTGAAGGGACAAAGGACACAACTTATGATCTGAAAGATTAAAGCATTCATTCCCCTGGCATCTTTGAGAACAATTTGAAGACTTATTCTCTCCTAGAAAGAGTTAAGCTTTGACTGGTTGTGATATTTTTTGTATTTTAATTTGTTCCCCAAAATATATACTAAGAACTATTATGTTTCTAGAAACTAAAGTAACAACAGAAGCTAAAGCACAACTCTACTGTACTTTTTTCCAATGTGATAACATCAGCCACAACTTAAACTTCCTAAAAGTAAAACAGACTTAGGCAGGAACCCATTAGGCAAAGGTCCAAAGGGTAACTTTTTATTTGGATCCAAACTTTCAAAGTGCTTTTGGTTTTTTTCAGGTTAACGTAATTCAAATTTTTATAGGTAGAGCATTAAAAATAATGGAAATAATTCCATTATACTAATATAAATAAAAATAACGGGGAAAAAATATAGATTACTCTGAGAAATTCCCACCATTAGAAACAAGAGGCATTAATTGTGGAGAGTTTACTGGGGAGGGAAAGCAGTAATATGGAGATAAAGTCAGAAGCACCCTCAGGGAGGAGACGAGTTAACAGAAGAACCTCTGGACCCAACAGGCTGCCCGGCTAAGGTCAGAGAACGGTGCGTAGATTCATATTGTTTCATCTAACTGGTGAACAGCGGAGGGGGTTTAACCACTCCCTCGAGGTGGAACAGCGCCGAGTCAGCCAGCATAAGCTTCTACCCTCCAGACCAGCTCCGACGAGGGCTTGTACAGTAGATCCCCTCCTTGGTTAGGTAACCTCCCTATTATTTTAATCACTTAATTGTCTTCATAAACACACTAAGGACAATATAAATTAAAAATTTTAAACCTAAGCATAGTTGTAAAGTAAGGAAACTGAACAGTGCTTTTATTTTTATCACAAGTAGCACTTTAGACACTTTGCAGCAAAGTCTCAATAGAAAAAAACCAGAATGCACAACACCTTTTCCAATTCCATTCACTTTAAGAATTATCCTTATAAACGCTATTTAAGTACTACTATTGTTTGAGAGTGCTAGGACACATCACAAAGAAAGCAGAAAACTCCAGAAATCTTTTCATTTTTACCTTTCCCTGATACATTCCATAATTAATGCTCAATCAGCAAACCACTGCAAACTGTTCACGATTCATATACTTGACATTTTAAAGCACTTAAAGAGTTTATAGGACTTAACAATGTCTTTTCTGACATCCTATCAGAGGAGGTTAACCAGCTGTGTCCTATGAAGTATTACAGGCAGTGAAAGTTAAACCCTCCCAAGTGTTCCCAACCATCAACTGTTACTGATTCCGTGTGTCCTCCACTTCTTCAGGTTTTGGATCTCAAGTTACCTGCTTGCCAACCATGAGTCTTACAAACATGGCAGTAATGGTCATTACATTAAAAATCTATCTTCACGTACATCCACATTTTAAAAACATCTCCTTGAAGACAGAAAACATTCTATCCCTTGCCTGATCCATCCAAAAGTGAACACAGAACGTTTGAGAAGCAGTCCTCTGAAGAAGTAAGTCTGGGCTCTTAGAAGAATCTGGCAAACACAGGTTCCAACACTATGAAAGCCAGGCTTTTACATGGGTTTAGAAGGATGCCAGGTGCCATGAGAGAGAAAGAGAAATCTGACAATGCTACTAATGAAAACATCTCTAAAGATTACATAAACCCAGATTACCTTTGAGAAGAGAAGAAAAGCAAAGAAGGGTAGGCAAAGGGAAGAGCATTCCAAGCACTGGGAGGAAGGCACAGAGATGAGTGGGACACGGAAGGGACCAGCCTAGAGAGCAAGGAGGAGGTGTCCCTGAGGAGCTGTGGGCACTCAGGCACAGAGCACGGCTCCACCAAAATAGGGCAGGAACCAAAGATCGCCGAGGGGTGGCAGTGTTTAAGAAAGATGAGACAACAGATTCAGTGGGAAGGAAGGTGGCATTAAAAAAAAAAATCAGCTGGGAGAGCACTACGGTAATCCAGGAGGAGCGAGTACAGAACAGGCTCACTGGGAAAAGCCAGATATGAAAAATAATTGGGAAGAAAAAAATATTCCAGAGCAGTGGTGTAGGTACATGGAGTCCTGTAAAGTGAGAAGCCAAAGCTCCTAAGTCTGGGCATCTGGGGGAACAGGAGGTCGAGGGACAGAACGGAGAGATGGGCAAGGAGGCGTGTGAGGGGCGCAGAACAAAGCAGCCAGTGTGGACACAGAGTCCGAGGTGAGACCAAGGGGGTGTGTGTGCATGTACTCCCCCAGATGGATAGAAAATTGTGCTGCTACACCAGGAAGATAACTTTTTTGTAATTTAAAAATCATATACAGGTTTTATATGTTTAAATTTGACAAAGAATTATTCTAAAATACTATGCTAAGCAAATTACAATGGTGGAGGAAGAGCAGACTGAGGAAAATTCAGGGAGATAGCTCAGCTCTGTTCGAAGTTAAACTACTACTATGTTGAACGACTTATGGAATCAGAATTGGAAAAAAAAATCCTAGGTAACTGCTGATTGTATTCTCTAAGAATCCGTCTATGAATTTAAGACACTTCAATAACTTCTAAAATATACTTTCTCAATACTATAGATAAGACCTAACACGATGGGAAGAATCTACCTAAAGTCAATGTGAGGAAACAACTTCTCAAACATGGAATGCAATACCAGATGCATGCAAACAGAGAAGGGGGAAAATATCAAGAGTCAAAACAGAACTGGCAGCTGACTATGGAAGCTACCTTTTCAGATTTTTTGTTTATAAAGCAAAAAAAAAAAAACACTGGGCTACACAAGAAACCCTGAAACAAACACACGCAAAACTACAGTAAACTGCATCTCAGCCTCAACATGACCCCTCAGAGAAAACACTGAAAATCACCTCATACGGTAAGAGTTAACACTTTGGTCTTTCACAAAATCTCTAGGAAATCAACTCAATTAAGTCAATTTTATTATGAAGTTATATTCAATATATACTTGAATATACAGCTGAATCTCAGATTTCTTTTATAAATTAATAAATCTTGTAAAAACAGTGGATACCAAACAACACCAAAGGCCATTTCAGGCTCAGAAATCACCACCACCATATCATCATACAAACAAAAACTCCGGGATCTGTCAAGTTTGTAACTCTTCCCTTGCGCAAGTCTCTATCCTAATTAGATAGTTAAGATGAATTAACTATTTCTAGAGGGCTGTGAAGGAAGACCCTTGAGAACATGCTGAGAAATTGAGGAGCACAGCAAACAGAGAGGACAGGTGGGAGTTAACTGGCCTGAAGCTCGGCTGGGAGCCAAAGACCCCAGGGGTTAATACACAGAGTCCACACTGGCTCTGCCGCAGCCAGACTGTTTGTGGTGGGCACAGCAGCTTGGCTTACGGTTCTGAATCCCACCCTTAACAAAAGAGCCCACAGACAAAGAGCCAGGACGAATTATGTGCAAAGATAAACTAAAATTGTGGGTAGAGATAAATAAAGGCAACTAGTTTAGGAAGATTTCCCAAATTCACAATGGTTTTCTTTACGTAAAAGCCTTTCTAGAATGGCAGTTGCTCTCTAAAGCCATGAAAGACAGGAAAATAAACATGCTTATACGTCACAATGAGAAATCTAAGTAAAATCCAAAATATTCCCTGAGAATGAGAGAAATAAGGGAGTATTCAGGAAGAGCTTTTACAAAATCCTTGAATTACTAGAATATCTGCCCTCCTCTCATCTAAAGACTGAAGAAAACAAAAACATAAACCCTGCCATCAAGATTAGTAATTACATACAACAGTTACATAAATGAGTAGTAAGTTTGATTTTTATCTAAATAGCTATACTATATTTTACATACTCAGTAGAAAATGCTGTCACCATTGAAGAAATGAAGTATAAGTTTTCCAGATAGCAGAAATTAGCCCCTTAAGTTTAAAATTGTTGATAAAAAAATTCCACAAATTCGTCTATCTCATCTTAACCAAAATAAAGTATATTAACAGTTTTGTTTCTAAACTCAGCAGGGCCACGACCATAAATGTAATAAATAGTCTTACAATACGGTGAAGCTGTGTGGGCCTCTGGGGTGAAGAGGTCTGTTTGCACATACACAGCAAACTACTCCTGGAAACTCCTACTTTCTACCTCCCACTTTTCTAATCCAGGAAGAATTAGAGGTTGTTAGGGGAAACCAGAAAGCAGAGAAGCAAGCTTGTTAAATCAGTAACCTTAACAATATACATAATTTAAAGTCAAGAGGCTCTACTAGGAGGTCTGCAACACAGGGACTCTCCAATCTCAAAGCACTGCTGGAATACAGCTACCATTTCCCGGTGAACCAGTCTTCTTAAACTTATCTGCAAGTTCAGAGCTGCATTCTGGGCAAATGTCAGCAGTTTGGGGAAACTTACCTGATCGCAGCGTTCTGTGTCAGATCCCTTAACATGGGAACAGGAGAACATACTATTCTAAAAAGAAACAAGAGAAGAACCATCTATTTGTGAATCGTAACCTTTTGGATAAGTGGAAGCAAGATGTTGCTATGTTTCTGAGGAAATCATTAAAATGCACCAGCAAAACAATATAATCGTATATATCTTTAAAAAAGGGCCTTGTCTTCCTTGCTTGTAATCTCACTAACAGAAAACAATTATGGGCAAAGGGCTTTTATCAGAATTTGTAAAGAATACCTACAAACCAAAAAGGGGGAGGTGGGGGGACAGATAACTTAACAGGAAAACAGAACAGGTATTTCATAAATGAGGAAAACCAAATAGTTAAGAGATATACCATACAGCATTCAATTTCATTAGTCATCAGAGAAATACAACTGTCAACCCCAAGATCCCAACAAGCATCCACCAAATTGACAAAACGTAAGGTCGTGACAATCCCAAGAGTTTACGAGAACAGAGCAACAGGATCGCTCACAAACTGACACAGATTATAAAACAGTGTAATCACTTTGGAAACCCCCCCCGATATTATCTAGAAAAGATGAAGATACACATATTTTATGACCCGCAATTCTATTCCTGGATCTATATACCCTTGAGCAGCAGTTCTCAAACTCTGATCTCAGAGCCCCTTTACACTCTTATCAATTGAGGACCCCAAAGAACTTCTGTTCACGTTGGTTATATCTGTCAATATTTACCTATTAAAAATTAAAACTAAGAAATTTTTTAAACACTAATTTAAAGATAATACTAATAAACCTACTATTGAAAACCTAATAAGACAATTTAGTAATAAACCTACCATTAATTTATATAACATTTTTATGAAAAAAACCACTATATTTTACAAAGCAAAACAAAAACAAATGAGAAGAATGTTACTGTTTTAACTTTCTTTAATACATGGCTTAGTATCTATCTTAATAGCTGGATTCTGTTATCCACTTCTGATTCAATTTCTTGAGGTATCACACTACATTTAGCCTCTGGAAAACTCCACCATACACTCAAGGGAGGAAAAGAGAAAGGCAAACAGCATCATAACACCTTAGTATTATTATGAAAATAGTTTTGACCTTGCGGATTGCCCCAAGAGCTGGGCTTTGACCCCAAGTCTTTTTTTAGTCCAGGGGTATTCTGCTGTTGTTTTGTTTTCTCACTACTTTCTCATTATTACTAGAAAATGAAACATTTAGGCAACAAAGTAAAAATGCTAACTATACATCCTCCCAATCGCTTCAATTATATACAATGAATACTTACTGATCTGGAAGAATGGCTTCTTCATCCAAAGAAAACTTTCCTTGAATCCCATGGCATAGTTCAGGTGGTACATCCACTGACTGTGGAAAAACACAGCCCTGATTATACACCCGAAAGACTGGAAAGCAGGGACTAAAACATATGCTTGTTCGTCAACGTTCACAGGAGTAACATTCCTAACAGCTAAAAGGTGGAAACCACTGAAGTTCCCATCAACAGATGAGTGGATAAACAAAATGTAGCGTATACACACAATGGAATATTATTCAACCATAAAAGGAAGGAAATTCTAACACAAGATGGCTGAACCTTGAAAAATTATGCTAAGCCAAGTGAGCCAGACACAAGAGGACAAATACTACTGTATGATGCGACTTACGTGAGGTATCAAGATTAGACAAATTCATAGAGTCAGAAAGAAGAAGAGAGGTTACCAGAGGCTGGGAGGAGGGGAGGATGGAGAGGCAGTGTTTAATGTTGTTTAATGGGTACAGAGCTTCTGATGGGGAAGATGAAGTTCTGGAAACGGACAGTTGGTGGTAGTTGCACAACTTTGTACATGGTCTTAATGCCACAGAATTATACACTTAAAAATGCTTGAAATGGTAAATCATGTTTATATTTTACCAAATTTAAAAAGGGTATTCCTGATTAATTAACTAGGTATTCCTGATTAATTAACCAAATAAATATACTGTTTAAAAACACTTCATGTTGGAAGGGAGACCGTACCTCTGTGGAACCTGTCTTGTACAGCTCTAAAAGGAAGTCGTGCAGTGGGTGATGTTTCCCCACAAATAAGACATCACCTCCAAGACTGTTTCTTCTAGCTGGGGGGAAAGTAGGAAAAGAATAAAGATCAAACCATTGTATCTGCAAGAGCAATTTTTATGACAACAAAATTAAAAGATGCATCTAAATTTTAAAAACTTAAAGTCTGTGAAAAATAATTTAACAATAGGTCTAAATAGGTGATATGTCTCTGCAGAAGAAAAAAAAACTTTGATGATAAGGTTTCAAAAATCAATGACTATCAAAAAAATTACTAAAATATACCTGAATTATTATGGGATTGCAAGATAAGGGTCAAAGTTTTCTTATTTATACAGAACTCAATTTCTTATTATAAGAAACAAACATTCCCTGAGAAAACACTAATTTTATCATCTGAGAACAAAAATTATCCTAAGGATGGTTAATGGAGATATTATTTCTATAGGTTTGTTACACTGGTATTAAATAAATTTTCCAATTGAGCCCAGCCTTGCAATTTCCCAATATTTTAACTGTCAGTATTAATGACAAAATCCTACTTTTTGTGAAAAATAACATTTCAAGTTAACACTCTGAGAGCAAATGCTTTTGACTCAACTTAACCTTCAAGCAAAGTTATTGTTATTTGGGGGGTAGGGGAGGAGGAAGGGAAGAAGGGAGATGGAGGAAATCTAATACTTATAACTTAAAAGTTTCATTTAATTACTATTCAATTTACAGGTAATAAATTTTAAGAAACAAATTTAACTTTTGTTACAAAGAAGTAAAATCAGTGATTCTGCCCCCTTTGTGAAAAATTCACAAATGAAAAAAAAAGGTCTAATTTTTTCTTTTTTTTTTGCGGTACACGGGCCTCTCACTGCCGTGGCCTCTCCTGCTGCGGAGCACAGGCTCCGGACGCGCAGGCTCAGCAGCCATGGCTCACCGGCCCAGCCACTCTGCTGCATGTGGGATCTTCCCAGACTGGGCACGAACCCGTGTCCCCTGCATCGGCAGGCGGACTCTCAACAACTGCGCCACCAGGGAAGCCCAAAAGGTCTAATTTTATAAGGAAACGTGAAGTCTGTGTCCCACAGACTCACTGCTGACTGAGTGGGGCGTCGGCCTTACTCTCTTCGGGGGTGAGGTCCGGGTACACCTCTTCCAGGGCAGCTCGCAGTCTTCGCTCATCCACGAACGGCAACAGAGCCACACCTGGGGACATAAACGCACACCAACCGCCCAGCTATTAGGGTCACCTAAATTGAACTGGTCCAAATGAACATTTCTAGTAGAATATCCCTGCTAATATAAAAACATTTGGGAACTGAACTCTAATCTTTAGCCAAAATTCAAATGTAGAAGAAAAAATTCCAAATTCCCCACCCTTAAAATGGCTCATATGGAAAACCATGTTTGATCTTAACTCTGTGATAATAAAATTTTTAAATTAAATGAACAAGTGGCCACCTAGACACCAGCCTCTCTCTGTTCTCGCCCTCCTTACTAGATGCCCTCGGGCAAACCAGTCAATCTCCCAAAGGCTTGGGTTCATCCTTTCATCTTTTTAGGACCTTGGTTTCTTCTTTTGTACAGAGATCATTCAACAAAAATACTCAGAAGTTCTGTTTAACTAGAATACTTGAAATGACTCCTGCAGCTCTAAAATTGCATAATATTCTGTTATATTTTAAGACCTAATAATTAACTTACACACACAAAAATTTTAGACACTTGTTTGCTTAAATTTTAGGGGCGGGTAGAACAGATGATTATTTTCAGGTTGAAAATTGTCCCCTGGAGTGTGCTAGAATTGACATCATTGCTTTATCTGGACCCATGTGCATAATCTTCAAAGAAGCACACCAGTAATACGATATCTATTACTAGAAAAATATACGAAGTTATTGAAGCATAATAAGTGCTGCTGTATACAGTAAAAATAGTATTTTGGCCAAATAAAAATTTTAAGATAAATAGCAAAGAGAAATGTTAAATAAAGCTAAATAATTTTGAAACTACTCCCACTCAAAACTGCTGTATTTGTGATATTTTCCCTTTAAAATGATGAGAAATGAAAGGTTTCCAAAGTTGTCATTAATTATTTAGCTACCATATTTTCAAAGTTAGGAAACGTCTTCAATTGTACTACAAGTAAGGAGAATACCTAGTTGAAAATACTAACTTCTAGTGTGAATTTTATGGGGCCTAAAAAACTGGTAAACACTTAGATGGAAAAAACCTAGAAAGTTGTTCAAGTGGTAATTAGTCATTCACTTAACAAAAGTTATAACATGAAAAACTACAACATTATCTAGCTTTCATTTTCTACCTACTAGATTTAGGATCTAAACAAATTATCAGAAAGACTTTCCTACAATATCAACTCCAGAAGCTAATTCCAAACAGTAAGCAACTTGCAGTGCTAATGACAGCCATATGGTTAACAAGTAACAAATGAGCCCTACTGGCCAAGGGAGGAAGGAACGCCTTACACCCAGGTGTGACAGTGGTAGTGCTTGAGAATGAGTTGATAGTAAAAATGACAGCGGCAGCAGCTACTTTTTTCTGAGCACCTATTTCCTATGTTACATGCTTTGGTTCATTTAAACCTCTCAACAGCCCAGAGGCAGCCCAAATAGTGGTAATATTTAGTTAAACACAGTGGTCAGACTCTCTGGGTTCAGATCTTAGTTCTGACACTGTGTGACTCTGATCAAATTACTTAAATTCTCTGTTCATATATAAAATACACAGCATTCGAAATATCTATGCTATATTATTTTTTTTTTTAAAGAAGATGTTGGGGGTAGGAATTTATTAATTAATTAATTTATTTTTGCTGTGTTGGGTCTTCGTTTCTGTGCGAGGGCTTTCTCTAGTTGTGGCAAGCAGGGGCCACTCTTCATCGCGGTGCGCGGGCCTCTATCGCGGCCTCTCTTGCTGCGGAGCACAGGCTCCAGACGCGCAGGCTCAGTAGTTGTGGCTCACGGGCCTAGTTGCTCCGCAGCATGTGGGATCCTCCCAGACCAGGGCTCAAACCCATGTCCCCTGCATTAGCAGGCAGATTCTCAACCGCTGCGGAATCAGGGAAGCCCTACGCTATATTATTATATATAATAATTGTAAGTACACATGGTCAATAAATGTTGGAAAAATACCCAGATACATTTTATCATCTATCACTTTAAGATGTACTCAACTTAGGCAAGAACTTAACTAAGTATTATCATTACTTTCCATACGATTTAAAGATATGTATGGAGAAAAAACTACATCTCCTAACAGTAGTAAATTTTACCTCAAGAAAGGTATGTTCTTGCTACAGAGTCTAATAAATGAAAATATTTATATAAAATATAAAAATATTAAAGGTCTGAGTTTAACCCCATGCTAAAATTCATCTGGAATCTTAAGGGACCCCAGACAGCCAAAAGAATCTTTAAAAAGAAAAATAAAGTTGGAGGACTCACATCTCCTGATTTCAAAACTGACTACAAAGCTACAGTAATTAAAACAGTATGGTGCTGGCATAAGACAGACATTCTGACCAATGGAATAAACAGCCCAGAAATAAACCATCATATGCACTCAAATGATTTTCAACAAGGGTGCCAAGACCACTCAGAGGGGAAAGGGCAGTCTCTCCAACAACCGGTCATGGGAAAATGGATATCCACATGCAAAACAATGAAGTTGGACCCTTACATTACACCACATACAAAAATTAACTCAAAATGGCTGAATGTCCTAAATGTAAGAGCCAGAACTATAAAACTCTTAGAAGAAAATGTAGGGAGCAAGCTTCGTGACACTGGATTTGGCAGTGATTTCTTAGACACCAAAAGCAAAGGCAACAACAACAAAATAGTCCAACAAAAATTGGACTTCATCAAAATCAATAATATATAAAGTACACCTATAATAAAACAACAAAAACCCAATTCAAAAACGGGCAAAGGACCTGAAAAGACAATTTTCCAAAACAAGATACATAAATAGCTAATAAGCACATGCAAAAAGAAATGATCAACATAATTAATCATTAGGGAAATGAAAAATCAAAACCACAGTGAGATACCACTTCACACCCATCCAGATGGCTACTATCAAAAAACCAAATAAATACTGGCAAGGGTGTGGAGAAACTAACTGATGTGCACTGCCTTACTTTTCCTCTAGACAATTTATACTACAGTGATAGTCAGCAAGTCATCTGCATGTTTATATACTTACTTATTCATTTAACGAACACTTACATAAATAACTTTATTTATTTTTACTTTACTACTTCCTGTTCTCCTATGCCTCCTCTCCCTCTATGTGACTCCTCTACAAAGCATCTTCAAAAACAACCTAAGTCCCCAATCTTTTTACCTATAACACAATATGCCCACAGAGTACAACACTTGCACAGCCCCAATCAACGGGTTGCATTTCCCACTATCATTCTGTTAAAGTAATATGAAATTCCTGTTACTACATAAATCAAAAGTCAACCCTAAAATCTCATAATTATTTCAATTGGTAAATTATTATTTATTCCCCTTTTCCTCCACAGTTCTCTTTGAGTTATTTTACTGGTCTCTGTACCCCAGAGAATAATCAGGGAAAAAGAATGAAAGCATGGTATTACCAAACATGCTTATCATTCTAGAAAAATATATGGTGGAAGAAGAGGTTAAAATGATTTGCTGAAAGGGACTTTGGTGTGAAACAACAATTGGCTTACTGTGTGAGAGGCATTCTTGTGTTTTACTGTCATCACACATTTTTTGAGTGGGAAATATCACCTTACATTTAGTACTAATTTTTACTGCCATTCTTTCTACAAAGTCTGTGAAAAGAATGGAATGAGAAAATAATATACACATAAATAAGAAATAAACTAAGTATGATTAATGTTAAGTATGTAAACTAAATTTCTAATACATTTTTCAAAAGTTTCCACAGAGTGTAAGTAGATCTCCACATGGACACTCTCATGTTTCTACATTGCTCAGCAATCTCACAAGGCGTCAGTGACTGAAAGGAGCAAGTCCCAAGTCCCGTTAATTAATCACAAAGGAGATAAAAAATATGATTAATGTATTTCAACCCATTTATTGTTTACCACAGTGTGACTATTAAAATATCAATCATTGCTAATCCCAGTTTGGATGGCAAAATATAGAAATTCTTTCATCCCATAAATCACGTTTGTGCACAGCTTTACCAAGAGAAAATTATTTTAACGAAAAGGAATAATGTCTAAATTTTACCTTGCCATGCATACTTCTTCCCATTCAAATCAACAGCAAAATCTTCTGGGTAGAAGTCAATTATACTAGAATCCTATACCAGGAAGACAAGTAAAGATTCAAAAAGTGAAGTCACATATTTCTGTTACAAAGAATTGGACATAACATTTGATCACGTTATCATGCCTGATAAGAAAATGAGCATCCTTTCCTTTTAAAAATGGTATTCCTTGGGCTTTCCTGGTGGCGCAGTGGTTGAGAGTCCGCCTGCCGATGCAGGGGACACGGGTTCGTGCCCTGGTCCGGGAAGATCCCACATGCTGCGGAGCGGCTGGGCCCGTGAGCCATGGCTGCTGAGCCTGCGCGTCCGGAGCCTGTGCTCCGCAACGGGAGAGGCCACGACAGTGAGAGGCCCGCGTACCACAAAAAAAAAAAAAAAAAGTATTCTTTAAATTGCAGGTCTAGTGAAACAGAATTAACTAATAAATTTATTTATTTTTGGCTGTGTTGGGTCTTCGTTGCTGCACACGGGCTTTCTCTAGTTGCGGCGAGCAGAGGCTACTCTTCTTTGCAGTGTACGGGCTTCTCACTGCGGTGACTCCTCTTGTTGCGGAGCACGGGCTCTAGAGCACAGGCTCGGTAGTTGTGGCACACGGGCTTTGTTGCTCCATGGCATGTGGGATCTTCCTGGACCAGGGCTCGAACCCATGTACCCTGCATTGGCAGGCAGATTCTTAACCACTGCGCCAGCAGGGAAGCCCCAACAATTATATTTTAAAAGAGGGGAAAAAAGGCATAATTATAGAGGAATTTTAAAGCAGACAGCTGTGGACCCAGTGTAGAGTGAAGAGCTTACTTACCCCACCTCCCAGCTGGGTCTCACTCCTCGCCCACAAAACCAGCTGGGCGGGGATTTCAAGCGGGCCAGCCTTAGCTCTAGCAGCCACCACACAGGCTGGAACAACCAAAAATAATAGCTTACAGGTAGGCTGAGAATAAAAAAACTGTTCTAAGAATTTCTCCCAAACACAAATGATTTTTTTTTTTACTAAGTTGGGTCCTGATGGCCAAGGAAAGCAGAAAAAGAATAAAGTGGTGAAAAATATACGGAACTCAAATACTATTACTTTTTTTCCTGCACTTCGCTCTCTTAACTATGAGATGCAAGACGAATTGTGGCTAATGTTGGTAAAATGTACGACAAAAATCCAGTTACCAACACACTCAAAATACTAAAAGACTCACGGGATCACTCATGAGCTTCCGCCATGATGGAGGTAGAAAGTTACCACTTGCAGCTGGAAAAACCCCCATAAGTTGTTCCAGTGGTTTAAACTGTAAAAAAGAAAAAAAAAAAACTTTAGCATACAACACACAATTTTTATCTAAGCCAAAATTCTATAAATTTTATGGCTCTAAATAGTTAAGCTTACCGGTTTGGTACCCTTCTCAAAATCAGAAGCCATATCTGCAATACCTTCAAAGTCTGAAGCGAATGGTGCATAATGGAATGGATAATACCACTTCCAGGACGCACAACCCTGCAATCATTAAAAACAGCAAACCCAAAAATCTATGTTAATGATATACACAGAAAAAAACAAATAAAAATTAGACTGTTAACCTATATATTCTATTTATAAAGCACGACTTCTAGTATATATTCCATGCATTAAGTTTTTCCACGAGTCCTAAGTTATTTTGATTAAATCTGAACTTTTTACTTCGAATCAATGGCCCCTTGATTTAAAAAATACTGCAAAACACCTTTAATAATCAGTAGTTAATACCAAACTTTATATTCACAAACACAATTTGGTGAAGATTTTTATCCTTATAATGTGTTTGGTGGCATTTCTTTCAACTCTAGAGCTGCCATCATCAAATAAAATGAAGAGCAGCTGCAGCTGACACTTACTGAGCCTACAGGTGAGGAAGGGACATCACTGTGATTGAGAGTAAAACAGGCAAAAGCTTCATCTTACTATTCCCTGTATTTTCAGGGAAAACTTTATCTTCATTATAAAAATATTTAAGTAAGCCCATCAAAACGGAAACAAGTTATACTCATAGAAAAAAGAAGTCTCCCTGATATATGTTTTCACTCTGTGCCTGGTGAATTAAAATCCTGGTAGGAGTAAAACATGAAATTAAAATATTTTATAGTTGATACTCAGCACATTAAATTACTTTCTACTTACTAATTTCAGATCACACCAAACTGAACTTGCTTCACCTCCGAGCACAAAACCAGATATTAACTATCTGTGTTACAATCCCCATGTCTACCTAACCTCTCATCAATCTGACATCCCAATTATCAAAGGCTTTAAGTCAGATACAGATGACTCCAATTAGAAAGCACTTCAAGTAACATCACTACCTTATACAGAGGAAATGGTATCATTCAAATTCCTTTCTAATTCTTAATAGTATTTTCCAGGCTTTGTCCTTTGTTCAGTCATTTAGTGACTATCTATTAGTTCCTCACTTATTTTTTTATTCCAATTAAAAAAACACTACACTTTAGTCATTTGAAAGACAAAGTATACTCAACCATACTCCCTGGTGTTGAAATCTTTTGACACAGCAAAAAAATAGCTTTGTTTATATATTAACACCTAAGGAGCTTTAGAAACAAATATTATTCAAAGTAATGAATTTCTAAATAGGAAGCTTAAAAAGAAGTCTAGGTTTAATCTCAGAATACAGCTCAATAATACACATTATTATAGAAATTATGTTCCTAAAATGACTAACTAGAGGTTTAGAGGAAAATATTCTCTTTGTACCTGGTAATAATATCGAAGAACCCAGCAGAGTCCTTCAACGTAAGACTGCACAACTTTACGTCGGAATTTCTCATCAGCTGCATCAACATCAAATTTGTTTTTGTAGTACCGCTGTTTCCAACCAGCTTCCCATAACCTACAAACCAGGCAAAGCCAGTGTATGCTGAATTAACATGGTAACTGTCTACCTGTTTATCACCAAATCAATTTATATTTAATGTCCAGGTGAAATGTAAATGAGTTAAACAGTAATGCTAACAAACACGGTTTCATTTAACGATTTCTAAAAAGTCCGCTTTCACAGGATTTATTACCAACTTAAAGAGAGTTAAACATCAAAAACTCAAACACTGATTCCAGTAAGAGCATTATAAAACTACATTTAAAAAAAGAATAATCACTTATGCTAAAGTAGATACAGAACACTTGTTTGCTCGAATTTTCACACTGTTTTACATGCTTTTTGATTGTGGAATAATTCTAAAACTACATTTTTTTTTTTAAATTAACTTTTTGGGTGCATTGGGTCTTCGGTGCTGCGCGCGAACTTTCTCTAGTTGCGACGCGTGAGCTTCTCATTGCGGTGGCTTCTCTTGTTGCGGAGCACAGGCTCTAGAGCTCGCAGGCTTCAGTAGTTGCGGCATGTGGGCTCAGTTGTTGTGGCTCTTGGGCTCTAGAGCGCAGGCTCAGTAGTTGTGCACAGACTTAGCTGCTCCGCGGCATATGGGATCTTCCCAAGCCAGGGATCGAACCCATGTCCCCTGCACTGGCAGGCGGATTCTTAACCACTGCGCCACCAGGGAAGTCCCTAAAGCTACACTTTAAAATTTGCTGAAGATATTTTTATATAGTTCAAGTTCCTCAGTTTGTTAAAATATATTTAAACTATACAGAGAAAGTCAATTAAATTACTTAAAAAAAAAAGAATTGCATGGGTAATTCTTTTAAAGGTAAAAAGTGATTTATAAAAGAATAATCTAGAAACCAGGCAGAAATTATATGTATAACTAACCTACTCTCCCTATGCTTGGGCCTCTTTGAGCTAAGAGTTGAAGGGAAGGACACGCATGCACATGTACACACGTATGTATGTATGTATGTATATTCTGGTAAAACTTAAAAGCAGGTCAATTAATTCACTAATTTATCATTAATCACTGAAAATACAATGTGAAGAACCACAAATTACTCATTTCTCATTCTCCAAGAGATGAAAACATCTTCTTAAAGGAACACAAAGAAGCCAAAAAAAAATTTTTTTAATTAGCACAGATCAAGAACACCAAGATGATTCTACAGTAAGGCCATTTTGTACCATGTGCCAGAGCTTACAAATTAACTGCAGTCATGTTTCAGAATACAGGTATGCCCTGCTTTTCAAAAGTTCACTTTACACCACTTTGCTTTTACAAAAGACTCTCATTAATACCTGTTTTCTCTAATAGAAAGAAATGCAGAGATTTCGCTTAAAAAAAAAAAAAGGCAGAAAATGGGAATCTCGTTTAGCACATTTGTTTTCAGCGTGCACCCCAGAAGGAGTGGCCCCGCCAGCCCCTTCCCCAGGAATCACACTCAGCGTCTTAGCATCTGCCGCCAGAGCTGTGAGCTGTGTCTGTGAGCATCTGGGCTTTATCTCCATTTATTTTGTGCAGCAAGACGTGACCTAAGGTAACTCCTTCTTTACGCCATTTCGGCTCTGAAAGATTTCATAGGCCCCATCCACTTTCGGATACTGGGGGAAACCCGCACATATTACCAATTTTAATTTCCCGCATACACAAAGGATTCACAGAACATCAATCAGGAGAACTATCCTCTATCCATGATGTGGATTATCACCATTTTACAGAAAATATGAACAAAATAAATGCTAAGAATCCCAAGCATTTCTTGAGAAGCATTTCTACCTTGATTATCCCCAGCACCTGAATTAAATAATAAAGTACTAAATAAATCAAGTTTACTATTAAGCTAGTATTGATCATGATGACCTCAGAGTAAAACAAAAGATACTCTAAGAGGAAATCCACTGTTATAGAAGCAGAGGATAAAAACTCAGGTCAGGTAAATGTTCGATGACCAGTCATCACAGATATTAGAATCTAACATCAAAGAACATTTCTAATTATAAACACACCACCCACATCCTATATAAGAAGCACGAGATATGGACCACCATTGTTTACTTAACTCTGAACTATATCATTTTTGCTAAATTCTTAATGAGTTACATTTATTAAGACTGTTGGCCTTTTGCACTTGGAGTCCAGGATTCAAACCTAGATTTAATTACAGGAGAGGCTGTTAATCTTATTATATAATGATCTCCAACTTCTGGACAAATTAAAGAATCAAAGTTTCCCATTATAAATGTTAAGTATGGGACTTCCCTGGTGGCACAGTGGTTAAGAATCCGCCTGCCAATGCAGGGGACTCGGGTTCGAGCCCTGGTCCGGGAAGATCCCACATGCCATGAAGCAACTAAGCCCATGTGCCCCAACTGCTGAGCCTGAGCTCTAGAGCCCACGAGCCACAACTACTGAAGCCTGTGTGCCACAACTACTGAAGCCCATGGGCCTAGAGCCCGTGCTCTGCAACAAAGAGAAGCCGCCTCAGTGAGAAGCCTGCACACCGCAACGAAGAGTAGCCCCCACTCACCACAACTAGAGAAAGCCCACGTGCAGCAACGAAGACCCAACGCAGCCAAAAATAAATAAATTTTTTAAAAAATAAAATAAATGTTAAGTATACAGCTACAGGGAAACTTCTCTGTCATGAAATATAACTATGCATATACAAGTCTGTGTTTTTTAAAAAATATACATATTTATTTCTTAACCAAATAAGTTCTACATATTTCATCTTGAGGAAGAAACTTTTCAACTAAGAAGATTAAAGCAAACCATATCAAGTATCCAAGTGTAACTGAACTTTCTGGGTTAAGCAGCTTGAAAATGTAATCTCCACGCAGTGACCTTCAGATCACACAGTCAGAGCTAAACACCTCATGCCCAGCCCATCTAGCGCCCGCTCTCAGAGGGAAAAGTGGCTTGGAGGACGAAAACCTGCATACTAATCTAGATACTTAGGTTTAACAGCTATAGCTTACACATCTCACTGGAATTTACTGACTATTCTAACCCTCCACATTAATTACTTGTGGATAAAAAGATCACAGGCAAGCATCTGAAGGCACTGCTGCTCTGAGCTAATAGCATTAATTAGACCGCCTCTATTTCAGCAATTTGCTAACAAGGTGCTACCAAAAAATGGCTTCACCTGACGTTATCCTCTGGCTCAGGTTCACTGTCACTGTCTTCCACTTTTCGCTTAATTCCTCCTCTCGGAGATGGGGAGCCATCAGAAGTGAAACTCGCATTAGGAGACACTGAAGGACTCTGCAGGCAATTATGACATTAGAGAGGAAGGACTTAATTATTCATTTCACATAAGAAGTTACATCCAACTGCTACTACCACCATGCTTCACGGTAATACATTTTTTAAGGCTGTTAAATAGATATTAGTAAACGTATTTAGAAAGCACAAAGACTGATCTTGGCCTATTGCACTTCCCCAAAGAAGAGTAATATGATACCAAGCTTCCTATGCTTAAACTCAAAAGAATCTGAACATTCTTAGGGTAAAAACTGCTTCAGAAGAAAAAAGAAAAATTTAATTTTATAAATTTAAAAAATTAATACTTAAATATTTATTTTCTTTGGTGATTCGCTGATCTTATGAATTCACGATCACCTTCCACCAATCAAACAGCAAAACGGTAAAGGGGGAAAAAGATAAATAAATTAGTAATACATAAAATAGTCAAGCGGGTGAAAATAAAGTTAAATGGTATGTGTTCAACCTAGTATAACCACTCTGGAAAGCAACAGTTTAGTAATAAGGCTCTGCCAGATAACTGTTAAATTATTTTACATACACTATTTTAAAATTCAATGTACAAATAAAAATCTATTGGTCATCTTAGAAAAATGCACATCTTATTAGTATTTCAAAGACTTGGATACCACTTTAAATTCAGTATTATCTCTTCCCTTTGTACTTAACTCAACGAAGATAGGCACACCCTACAGTATTTTAATTTTAACTAAAAAATTAAAGTCTTCTGCAACTTTAGTTTTATGTTAAATGACCAAAAACACAAGTGGCAAAAAAGGTTTTCATAGTAAAGGTTTTGTTCTATTATTCACAATATATTAGATATTTTGAGTAAATTGAATTTTTTAAATTGAGAGCTCAGGAGGCTATTTTGTTGATACTATAATTAGCATAAAGGCAGTTCATACCACAGGCTAAGAAAGTTTGTTACAACAAAGCAAAATTATATTTCACATAGAGCTTATAACACTTTCCTTCTAAAAACGTATAGTATCAATTTTACTCATGATATCGTATGGCCAATACTGTCCAAAACCCCTCACAAAACCCAGTAAAAAAATAAATCCAGGAAGGCACTGTTGCACTGGGAAAATGAGATGGGTATTTTCAGTCAGACAGACCTGGGTTTGAAATACCAAACCAGCCTTTCTCCGTGTATGGCCTTGGGCAATTTATTTAACCTGTCAGCCTCAACTTGAAATGGAGATGCTACTGTTCTCTATCTTAACAGATTACTGCAGGGATTAAACAGAAACACCACATGTGGAAGATCAATAGCACACCTGACTCACTAAGTCATCACTTTTATTTTTAAACCCCACACTGATCCATTTGGATTAAATTATGAAGGGAAGTTGGGTAAAAAGCAAACTTTCCCAAATTGACAAAATATAAATTCCATCTTTAGATAACAAAAATAATATACCTTCAAGGAAAACACGAAAGGCGGGTGTCTGCTCTTTAATGCTAACCCCCCCCACTGCTCTTTTCTCCTCTCCCTCTACCAACAAAAGGATTCCTTCCTAAACATACCAGATTCATAACAAGTCATAAAAATTTTTTTAAAATGCTGTTTTGTAATCATATTCTGTTAATTGAGAATGGCTGCAGATATAATGAAACCATACTTCAGAATGCAAAAATTAAAAACACATATTTATGAAGAAACAGAAGCCGTCTGATAAAACACTGTCAATGTTCACCGTCAGCAGACATTGGTCAAGTACTGCAGACTAACACGCCCAAACAGCTCAAAAAAATCAGTAAACAAAAATAAACAAAAACACACCAAAAGAGCAAAACTCCATAACTTTAAAGGCCCTCTTTAACTGAACTGGTAATATGCCTTCATGATTACTTTAAATTCAGAACATTCTAGATGAAAATCCCTCTTTGCAAAGACTCCAAAAGAAATACACTGTCAAGAGGAATTAATACAGGATCAAATAAGCAACGTAAACACCAACCTCCCCACTCTCACTCCCCTGGGAGACGTTACTAATCAACAGTGGATCTGGTTCTGTGGAGCAGGACTGTAATACTGCAATCCTTCTCAGGGCAATCACAGGTGACAAAGTTTAAACCTACTGCCTCCCTGACATTAAGAAAAAAGCATTCTATCATATCATCAATATGGTGTTTGAGAATGCCAGTCACTTTCAGTTCCACTCTGTGGGGACTGTAGTCACTATGATCTTAAATGATGGACATCAGCTTTTTCTGTTCTACTCAAGTGTCTCACTGCAATCCCTTTCACTGACCTTCCACATCTCACTCTGTATAAGAAAAAAAAATCAAAAATAGATACATGTACATGTATACGTCTGGCCAAAACGTTTGTTGGTCTTTTTCCATTAAGATGGCTCTAGTAGCGCTCAGTTGTCTTTAACTTCATTTGAAACAATTTTCTTTTCTTTTTTATGGCTACGTTGGGTCTTTGTTGCTGCACGCAGCTTTCTCTAGTTGAGGTGAGCGGGGGGGGGGGGGGGGGGCTACTCTTCTTTGCGGTGCGTGGGCTTCTCATTGCAGTGGCTTCTCTTATTGCGGAGCACAGGCTCCAGGCGCGCGGGCTTCAGTAGTTGCAGCACGCGGGCCCCAGAGCGTGTGGTCTTCAACGGTTGTGGCACATGAGCTCAGTAGTTGCACCTTGTGGGCTCTAGAGCATGGGATCAGTAGTTGTGGCGCACAGGCTTAGCTGCCCCGCAGCATGTGGGATCTTCCTGGACCAGGGATCGAACCCGTGTCCCCTGCACTGGCAAGCAGATTCTTAACCACTGGACCACCAGGGAAGTCCGAAACAATTTTCTTAGATTGTATTGTGACAGCTGTCACATCAGTGTGCATTTTAAAAAAAACATCAAGATTGGTGAATTTTTGTGTAGCCATTTTAATATTGAAGATGGAAGAAAAAAGCAACATTTTTGGCATATTATGCTTTATTATTTCAAGAAAGGTAAAAACACAACTGAAACGCAAAAAAAGATTTGTGCAGCGTATGGAGAAGGTGCCGTGACTGATCGAATGTGTCAAAAGTGGTTTGCGAAGTTTCATGCTGGAGATTTCTCGCTGGACGATGCTCCACAGTCGGGTAGACCAGTTGAAGTTGACAGAGATCAAATCGAGACATTAACTGAGAACAGTCAATGTTATACCACACGGGAGATAGCTGACATACTCAAAATATCCAAATCAAGTGTTGAAAATCATTTGCACCAGCTTGGTTATGTGAATTGCTTTGATGTTTGGGTTCCACATAAATTAAGTGAAAAAAACCTTCTTGACTGTATTTCCACATGTGATTCTCCACTGAAACGTGAGGAAAACGTTCCGTTTTTAAAACAAATCGTGATGGGTGATGAACAGTGGACACTGTACAATAATGTGGAACGGAAGAGATTGTGGCGCAAGTGAAATGAACCACCACCAACCACACCAAAGGCCAGTCTTCCTCCAAAGAAGGTGATGTTGTGTATGTGGTGGGATTGGAAGGGAGTCCTCTATTATGAGCTCCTTCCGGAAAATCAAACGATTAATTCCAACATATACTGCTCCCAATTAGATCAAATGAAAGCAGCACTCGACGAAAAGCATCCGGAAAAGACAGAAAACGCATAATCTTCCATCAGGATAACGCAAGACCGCATGTTTCTTTGATGACCAGGCAAAAACTATTACAACTTGGCTGGGAAGTTCTGAGTCATCTGCTCTCTTCAGACATTGCACCTGTGGATTTCCATTTATTTTGGTCTTTACAAAATTCTCTTAATGGAAAAAATTTCAATTCCCTGGAAGGCTGTAAAAGGCACCTGGAACAGTTCTTTGCTCAAAAAGATAAAAAGTTTTGGGAAGATGGAATTATAAAGTTGCCTGAAAAATGGCAGAAGGTAGTGGAACGAAACGGTGAATACGTTGCTCAATAAAGTTCTTGGTGGAAATTAAAAATGTGCTTTTATTTTTACTTAAAAACCAAAGGAACTTTTTGGCCAACTATATATAAGTGAATCATTTTGCTGTACACCTGAAACTAACAGAACATTGTTTTTTTTGTTTTGTTTTGTTTTTTAACTAATTTATTTTGGCTGCATTGGGTATTCATTGCTGCATGCGCGTTTTCTCTGGTTGCGTCGAGCAGGGGCCACTCTTTGTTGCAGTGAGCGGGCTTCTCATTGCGGTGGCTTCTCTTGTTGTGGAGCACGGGCTCTAGGTACATGGGCTTCAGTAGTTGCAGCACATGGGCTCCATAGTTGTGGCTCAGGGGCTCTAGAGCACAGGCTCAGCCATTGTGGCGCACGGGCTTAGTTGCTCCGCGGCATATGGGATCTTCCCGGACCAGGGCTCGAACCCGTGTCCCCTGCATTGGTAGGTGGATTCTTAACCACTGCGCCACCAGGGAAGTCCCAGAACACTGTTAATCAACTATACTCCAGTATAAAATAAAAATTAAAAAAAGAAAACAAAACTCAAACAGAACAAAAAAAAACACAACAAAAAGGCAGGCTTCTTCTCTTGGGAGATGCAAAACCTCATTTCTCAAATTCCAAATCTAAGGTCCTAAAACTTCTAATTGTGAATTTATGGGAATATAAATTCAATCAGTCTCTTGATATGGCAAAAATTCCACATACAGGATTGCCCTATAAAAAGGGATTTTATCATCAATAGGATAACTAATAGAAAAATAAAACTTAAATATCCAAACTTATGCAATTTCCTTGCATCTATCATAGTAAAAGTTTACATAGTATCTTTTCTCCCTTTACAAAACTCTCTCTCTCTCATGCCTACTAGCCTGAAATAAGCAATAGCTTTATCTGCTGTATGTGTGTGTTAGTTCATGGTCTATTCCCTCACCCCTGCTTGCTGTCTTGCCGTGTGCTCTGAGCTCTTGGTCTTCTGTCAATACAACAGGAAGCTAATGGACAGAGTAAAGCCTTGCTGGCTGAAATGATCTGCTCACGCAGCTTGGATTACAAAGTTCAAATAAGGAGGGATACCATGAGGCAAATCCATTCTGAGTTCGGTAGTGAGAACTACCTTAAAACACATGCTCGGATCTATTCTATGACTGAGTTGGAGAGGGAAGCTTAGGCAGTAAGGAGTACCTGTATTTAACAGACTGAGGAATACCATTCTGCAAAATGCCCATAACTGATCCCTGGAAGGAAAGGGGAAATTAGGCAGCAAAACCCTCCCTTGTCTCTCACGCCAGAGACGTGAGACATTTGGATGTCCCCTCATGCTTCTAGCACCATCACCACTGTACCTTTGGGGGAAGAGGGAAGCACTGTGGCCCATGTGCATTACAGAGACACTGCAGCCACTTAGCCAACTGTATTTACATGCATTTTCTTTCTTTTCACATCATTTAGATATTTTCATATTGATAAAGAATTTAATAGAATTAAAAATATCTCTCAAGGCAAAAGAAATTGAGAAAAACTATAAAACAAAACAACCCCAGGCTAAATGATCAAATTCACACACAACTACAGGGGCATCTGATAAGTCACCACCCTTCAAAGCTACATAAAAGTGAGTCACTTACAGAGTTATTCTGCATCCTCATTTCATAGGCTGCTTGTCTCGGATTATGGGCTACTTGAGATCCTGGTGAGTTTCTTGAACCAAGGGCATGAGGGGTTAATATTCCACCAGGAGAGAAAGATGGTTGATCTCTCTAACATACATGGAAATAAATGAATGTAGAAATTAAAATTAAATCACAACACAGTTAGATGACAGGAAGAAAAGAGGGCAATAGAAAGAGTCCCCACTGTAAGCACTTAAAAGACGAAATGGATTTCTGTTAACATGACAGGGTTGTCTACACTTTGATATAATGGTAACTTACTCTGTAAACAACCGTTTGTAATAGTAACTCTGCTCTAAAAGTACATATAATTCACTGTTCTGGTATATACACGTGGAGTTTGAGAATGCCCGTCACTTGCAGTTCCACCCTGTGGAACTGTTCAAGTCTCATTAGGCTGTTCTACTACGTTTACTTACAATTTCTGAACACATTCAAGACATAATTTTAGGCAAATAAAAATAACAAATAATAAATAACTATAACATTTACCTTAATGGTAAAAAAAATAAGTCAAGAGTTTAACTTCTACTCAGGAAATACAGCTTTTATTTACCCTTCACCTTGCTAGAATTTAACTCTTTATTGCCAATTAATTACAGCTATACTATAGCTATAGCTATACTAGGTGACGGTTGTGGCTGACTGATAAACAGATGTTTTAAAAACAGACATTGACTGAAAGGAAATAATAATATATGGTACAAACTATTATATATAAAATAAATAAGCTACAAGGATAGAATGTACAACACAGGGAATATGGCCAATATTTTATAATACCTGTAAATAGAATATAACCTTTAAAAAGTGTGAATCACTATTATATATACTATACTGTACATAATATACTCTAATCACCTGATTATATAATATTATACATCAAATATACCTCAATTTTTTAAAATTAATTAAAAAAAGAAAAAAAATAAAGTAGAAACCAAATATGCTCCTCCCAATCTAAGTGGTTTGCAACTACCTGCAACAATAAATTACTCTTCTCCCTTCTAGGTTCCTGAAATTGCTCAAATCCAATAAAATATGATAATAAGAGGCAGTCCCTCAACTCCATGAATTTAAAATCCAGGAAGGAAGACAACATTCACCAGAGATAAAGGAAAGGACTGCTCAACCTGGACCACAAGCAGAGGCAGCAAGGGAGGCCGTGGAGAAGACAAGGTGTGCGGGGCTTGGAGTAGGAATCTTCTGGAGCAGCCAAAGGGGGGCAAGGCTCTAGGTCAGGAGCAACATGGTGTATTTAGAGGACAGCAGGGGAAGGGCTGGAGGCCAGAATTCAACCAGGCCACGGTGCACTCTGCAAGGCAGACTGAGAGAGAACTGGATTCTGAGGGGACTAAGGAGTCACTGGTGATTTCCGAGCAGAGAAACAACAAAGCTATGGGTATCTTGTTCTAGGAAGATTAACCTGACAAAGATAGAGACAGAGTATAGTGACTTGTAAGGGGAAACAAAGGGTTGACTGCTTTTATTACAAAAACAGTATCTGATTATTGTAAAAAAAACCTCTTCAACAGCTAAATGCAACCTGCCCCCTCCTGCCCATCAAGTGTTTCCCTTCAGACTCCAGAGAGCTTAGAAAGGACTTCTTTAAAATCAATACCAGGCAGGAAGGCAGCTGGGTGGGCGCCACGTCCCTAACCAACTCCCAGCCCGTAAGGAATAAAGAGCTATTGTAATGAACATCTTCCTCCCAAATCGTAAACTGATACCATTGCCAGTCTTATGATATTAGCTAAAACTCACCTTCATTCTCTTTCTTTTTTCTTTCTGTCGTCTTCTAAAACTGTCCTAAAAGTATAAAATCCACATATTCTGTCAAATAATTACACAAAAATGTAAGAGTTAAACATTACCAGGAATGATTCGGGAGACAATTAAAGTTTTAAAGGAAGACCCCAGAAACCTAGGTACATAATTAAACCAGGCAATGGACTGTATGTTCAAAGTGCTGCTTATCAGAACTGCAGATGGATAGAGAGCATTCTAAATTGAGTTTAGATACAATTTAAAATGTTCCTCAAATTTTTTTTCAGGTAGTTTTTAACATCATTTCAGGAAAGAATGCAAGAGTCATGACAAGGACCCTTGGTTTTTCCCTGGAGTGAACAGGCTGCCAATAATGGAGAAGATACACATAAGTAAGAAAACAATTCTTTAAGTTGTAGCTGAAGATAGTTAATAATGAAGATGACAATTTTTAAAAATCAACACGACAATTTAATAATGGGCCTCTATTACCTAAAAAGGGCTGGACAGTTTCTAGCGCTGTCACATGTGTGGCACAAGTGGGTAAAGAGAGCAGTGGGGCTCTATGCAAACACTACCCACCAAGATTGCAACAAGTCAACCTAATGAAAGAAGGAAGAAAATTCAGATGTCTATACTGTTTATTCTGGGCCAGTTAAATTCACAGGAAAGCGTCCAGTCTGCCTTGATTCTTCCCTCCACTCATTTTCAAAATGTAGCCATAGTTTCAACTAGACAGGATTTAGGGTTGACCTTGCTCTCCCCCAGGTGAGCCACTCAAAGGCCCCCTTTCCCCAGAAAGCACTCCTCCCACGCCTGCATTTCTGTTGAGTGTCCAGGCACTGAAACGACAGCTAAGGTGACCACGGCAGGTACTATACTGACTGTCACCCTACTCGCAGCACTTCCACCCACAACAGGACACCTAACGAGATGTGAGCTTTGTGCTTTCTGCAGGAGGGGCTGAATGCTGGATACCTGGGGACCTACTCCTGAAAACCTCCTAAGACGTGAACACCACCCACTTCTCTGATGAAGCTTTGCCCCTGTTGTTAAGGAAACGTCTCTTATCTGACCACGACGACTCCTTCTGGAATGGTGCCCTCTGCACTGGGCTGCCAGGACACCACACTCACCTGGTTCTTTCACTCCTGCTGCTGCCTTCACTCAACAGCCTCCCAGCCCCCATGCTGTCCCTGTAACGCTGGCGCCCCTCCGGGCCCGATACTTGGACCTCCCCACTTCCCTGCGCTCACAGAAGGAATCCTCTCGTCTCATGACTCTCCAGCCAGAGCCTCTCCCAACTCAACACCCCCACCCTCACGTCTCAAGCTTGACGTGTCCAAAACAGAACCCCACCCCCAGCCCTGCACCTCCCAGTCTTCTCATCACAGCTGCTCAGACCAGACCGTCTTTCATCTGCTCAGAAAAAATGCCTTAGAGTCATTCTTGACACCTTTCCTTCTCTCACACCTAGGATTTCATCCCCCATTGGTTCCTGCTTCAGCATACGTTCAGAATCCAGCCACCTATTCTCACCTTCACTGCCACCGTGCTGGCTCCCCTGGATTATTGCAAAGGAGCCTCTTAACTGGGCTCACTGCTTCTGCCTTTACCTCCATACAGCAGCCACAGTGATGGCTTTACAGTACGTGTCAGATCTGTCACTTTTATGCTTCAGTGATGCAGACTGAAAGCTGAAGTCCTGTCAGTGACCTAGAGGGCTCTACCAGATCCATCGTCTTTCTGACCTCTTCTCCTACTCGCTTCCCTTTGCTTCCTCTGCTCCCACCACAGTGGCTCCCGGCTCCTCGCTGTTCTAAACATCCTGCGTATGCTCCTGCCCTAGAGCCTTTGCACGGACTGTTCCCTGTCTGAAATGCTCTTTCCGCACACATCTGCCTGGCTCACTCCCTCACATCCTTCAGGTCTTTTCTCAAAGCCATCCGTCAGTGAGGCCTTCTCCAGCCACCTTTTCTAGGGTTGCAACCTCCCCAGACACTTCCTGCCCTGCTTTAGTTTCCTTCATGGCACTCAGCACTCTCTAACACCCTGCACACTACACTTCGTTTTTGTGTTGATTGTCCATTTCCCCCGGAAGAATGTTAGCTCCATGAGGTCAGAAATTTCGTCTGCTTTTTTGCTTCATTTTTTGTTGTATCAGTAACGCTCAGAATACTACCTGACACACAGTAAACAAGAAATATTTGCTGAGTAAATGAACATTTGCAAGATGAAAGGCAAACATCAAAACTCATTAAATAAAAACTATACGTTTCTGACCTAACTGTTCAATTTTAATAACAAATATTGATGTATTCCTATTCTACTATCTATTTTGCTATTTTTAAGGGAGGTGGCTGCGTAAGCAGAACAAGTCCACCTGGACGGACCTTACTGATCTTTAATCTTTTTGTGTGCTATGAATTCCTCTCGAAATCTGTCAAAAGCCGTGGACACACTTCCCTAGATACTTTTATATTGAATTCCCCAGACACTTCCCCACCAAGTGAGCCAGATACTTTTATATTGAATTTCCGAGGGTTCATTAATTTCCCCAATGCCCAACCATGCTAACAGACATCATATGATGTCAAGGACACCAAAAAAGATCCAAAGCTGTAAAACGCCCTCTCTGCCAGGCCAGCTGGAAACCACATGACATACTTAAATCTGAAGCACTTTGGAGTCTATCAAATCCTATACATCCAATTCTAATGCCAAATACCATCAATATTTAATAGTACAGAATCTGCTAAAGCCACCTCAAAGGACTTGTCTAACATGAGATTTTTACACCAAGTAGTACACAGTATATATAGTTTATTCCTTAAGCAAAATGGCAGCAGTTCGAGTGGAGCCACTGTAATTGTTGAAGACTTAGTTAAAAACGGCTGTTCTGGTAGACATTTGATATCCCAAAGTTAGTTATTTGAATTTTACATGTGAAGATTATCAAATACCAAAGGCTTTGAAAGAATGCCTACAGTCCACTCACTGTTACACAAAATGGTACCCAAAGTTCTAAAGAAGAGGCCCCTAACTACAGTACACAAAACTGAAGAGAACATAAAATCTTGTCAGAGACAATGACATGTTTTAATCTGTTAGGAAATCGTGACACAAGGTAGTGACATTATGTTGCTATTTGCTCACAAGAGCCATGTGACTTGTAGAAAATCAGTTTCTAAGCGCTCTCCTCCACTTGCTCTCTGCTCATTTTACCCACTGCTGGTCTCCCTGGCGACTCCCCATGGTCATCCTCCAGCCCACTCTGCCTCCAGGCTGCTGCCCCTCCAGCCCTCAGCTCCCGAGGGCATCTCGAGCCCTGGCTGAAGACTAGGGGCCTGTCCGTCCTGCTCTGACACCTCAGGCAGCGCGGAAGGCTTCTCCTCTCTCTAGGGACGTCCTCCCCCGGCCCCGCCTTCTCCTTAAACGTCCACACTCCTCAAGGCTCCTCACGGAGGCACTTTCACGCTATGTGAGCTTCCAGGGACATCAAGTTCACACTCATGACGGGAGGCATCTCCCACATGCCAATGGTTCTCAAATCTCCTTTCAAAAGACTTATGACCTGCGCTCTACATATATCCATCTAATAGGTTCATGGACTTTTCTCCTCTCAGGTGTCCTGTGGCCCCTCAAACTCAGTACCTCCAAAACGAAACTCACTTCTACCTTATCCCCACCCCATCCTGCTCTACCCCTGGGGCTTGCTACCTTGGTGAATGGCACCAGCAAACTCCCAACTACCCCAGGCAGAAACCTGGACTTCTCACCTAAGCACTCACCCTATCACAGGTAACTAATTCCCGGGTGCTTTGTGACTTTATTTCCTTTTTTTATGTCTACATTTCTTACACAGAGCTGAAACCACCTGCCTTGACTGATGTAATCCCACCCAGACCCCCTATACTCTGCCACCAGAGTACAGAGTTCCTAGGTTCAGAGCATAAACAGTGCCTATAAAAACACACTAGTTCAATTCCAGCATTCTTCTAGCTTTGGAACCCTCATTTCATGTCCTATTGATTAGACAGGTGTTTGGATTTATACCTTAATTAAGATTGAGAGAAGAAATTACAATGCAACTCACACAGGGTGCAGTACATAGTTCCACACAGCAAGCATCACAGCCTTTATAAAATCATCAAAGCACTGACCACTCGTGATTACATTGGTGTTTGATACACTACAGTGATTTAACAGCGCACTCAAAGAGGTTAAAAGGACAATCACAGGATCATCACAGCCTATTAGAGACAGGAGCAATTTAGCTACTGCAATAGAAACACTTTACCTCATCATCCTTTCTCTTTTTAAAAATGCTATCCTCAACTTCACCAACTGCTAACATGATCATCTGTACTCTCTGCAGATTGACATAACCACTTTCTGTAAGGTAACCCTGTAAGTGATAAAATACATGTAAAATGATCTTCTTATAAAAGCAAATACTTCTGTTTTGAAATTATTCAAGAGTGAACTTACCCCAGTTTTGTGTACCACATTTTTGTATATGTTAACCAAACGGTCAATTGCACCTTCCCTGCCACCAGGAAACAAACATTATGTATTAGGACCAGCGTGCACTGTAAAGGCAAGAAGGCTAAAACAACAGTTTGAAGACCGACACAAACATACATACCTAATCTCTAAGGACGGCAGGTGAGGAAGGAAGTCATTTCCCACAAAGAAGCACATGAAGACCCAGTCATCAATGCTCCTCTCAACATCAAATGTGAATGGCAGGCTGGCCATGGTGAGCTCTCTTTCCAAATACTGCAACCAAGAAGGAACGTTGCCATTAAAGCCATGAAAAGGCACCCTCGTTTAGTGGCCCGATGCCAAGAGTCACTGCTACATACCTCACGAAGAACACTGAGACGAAGGAAGATAAACTCTCCTTCTGCACAAGGAAGACTGTCTGCCAGTTCATCGTGCTGCAAGAAAGGGGATGAAGACTCAACACATCTACTCTGAACCCTGGAATTTTCTCCACCCACACAAACATTATGGCTTTTTCTAAAGCAAGACTCACTTTAATATTACAAGTATTAAATAAAAAAGAACTCACCAAACCATTTTAAAAATAAAAATTACCCATAACCTCAATCAGACCTAGACCAGGGATTGGCCAACGTTTTTTGTGAAGGGCCAGACACTAAATATTTTAGCCTGGGGAGCGGGACGTATATGGTCTCTGCTGCATATTCTTTCATGTTTTGTTTTGTTTTGTTTTTACAAGTCTTGAAAAAACGAAAAAAAACCCTCTTAGCTCACACGCCAAATCTGGAGAGCTGCAGTTTGCCAAACCCTGACCTTCACCCAACCAATATTAACATTTTAATGTATATGCCTCATCCTTCTCTGTGAATACGTATACTTCTTACCTGCTTTTTTCACTCAACATGTCTTTTAAAGAGGTACCATATTCTTAAAACAGAAACCCCTTTAAAGGAGAATGGATATAATCAAGGGAACGCAGAATATGTAGAAACTAGGAGTAACTTAAAAGTACCAAGGGGACTTCCCTGGTGGTCCAGTGGTAAAGAATCTGCCTCCCAACGCGGGGGACGCGGGTTCAATCCCTGGGCGGGAAACTAAGATCCCACATGCCGCAGAGAAACTGAGCCTGCGCGCCTCAACTAGAGAGCCTGCATGCTGCAAACCACAGAGCCCACATGCCACAACTACAGAGGAGCCCAAGTGCTGCAACGAAGAGCCCGCGCCGCAACAGAAAAATCCCGTGTGCCGCAACTAAGACCCGACACAGCCAAAAAATAAATAAATAAAATAGTTTTTTTAACTAAATAAATAAAATAAAATACATATGCCGTTAAAAAATACCAAGAAGTTTAACATACCTGATTTATAGTTCCTTTTAAGAAGAATAACCATTTGAGACAAATAACTTCTACAAACAAATCAAGTGCAATGGGCATTATTACCTATATGACCTCAGCCTCATGTAGATTATAAGCTGTGTTAGGAAAGTGGGGAGTAGAAAGGATGAGTTCATGCGTGGTTGTTAATTTGTGTTTACTTTAAAGAGCTTTGGAAGATACATCTCTATGAGGGGTAACGGAGCAAGTAGGTAAAAATCTAATCAACCACTGTCTTCTCTTTATCCATTTTTAAAATGAGGCAACCTAAATATACTTAATGCCATCGCACTGTACATTTAAACGTGGTTAAAAAGGTGTATTCTCTGTTGTATTGATATATATCAATATTTTATCACAATAAAAAATAAAATTAAGAAATTTTAAATGAGGCTACTACCACCTCGAAGTTCTTACCTTTCCCTTCTTTTCTCTCGGCAAACCTTCACAGTCTTTGACCTCATGTCCGAACTGATTACAAAGACCACAGGGTTTGGGTTTGTTTGGTTTGAATTCTTCTCTGATAATGGTAAAGTTGGGCTCATGTGTAGCAAGGCCGAGCATAATGAGATCAGCTATCAATCAACAACAACGAAACAGCAAACAGTGAGCACCCTAGAAGACCCTTACCCCATAACCAAAGGCAAGACATTATCATGACACAAGACACCAACGCAAAGAAAAGCCCAAATGAGCACACAGAGGCAGCAAAGCCAAAAAGCCTAAAACTTCCTAGAGGCCAACAAGATCTCCTACAGAAATGTGGGCCTAGAATCTAACTACCACTCAGGAGTCAACACTTGGAAACATTCCATTTTAAAGATATGTGCGGCCATATTAAAAAGTTGAAAAAATGTAACAACAACAACAAAAATTCTAGATAGGTGAATGTTAATCACAGATTGAACAACAACTCTATACTAGTTCCCCCTCACACATAAAATAAGCAAGGCATTTTAGAATTTCCAGGCAACCACAAATAATCCATTACTACACACCAACCCATCGACTTGCTATGGTTTAATCCAAGAGACTCAGATCCCAAAGAAGAAACTTACCATCTGCTCCACATAAGCAATGATGAGTGTTTGGGTCGTGGTTAGGCTGGGCTAGAGAGAAGGGAAATATATATTAAAGTAAATATATTTTATACTATAGGAATATCACATTTTACCAAATATTTTCTATACAATGGCTTGTCTTTTTTAAAATGGAACATATAATCAAATATTTATAGGTGAATTTTACCTCTTTGTCTTCTAATGTAATCCATGATTTTATGTTCCCCTTCACCAGGAGCACTAGCATCAGATAAAATAACCTATAAAAAACAGTTTTTAACATTTGTAGCTCACCCCCAGTTTTCTAGCACAAAAATCAACAGAATTGAATGTCTTAAAATAAACTGGGATAATTCTATTAAGACAGTGTTATTAATTAGAAATTTTTCTTAATTAGGTGTGCATGTGTTAAACATCAAAATTATTTCATTGGTTAACTTACTACTTGGAATAGAAAAAAATGAAATGTTTGTGTCAAACTTAGCCATTAGAAAAACAGATTCAGTTCACAAGTTTCTACTCTTCTCACTGCTACTCAAGTATACAGCATCGAACGATATCAGCCCTGAGAGTAATCAGTAAGAGATATCCATTAAATATAATGTACCATATCTAATTAATAGGGAAACAAGCTTATTATAATTTCTATTATATAAAAGTTTTGCTTAAATTCTCAGGAGAATTTTCTTTAGAGGCAGTCCCATGACTTTAATCTTGCTGTATTTTGATTTCTAATAACAGAAATGACTTTCATATATATGTATTTTAAATCATGAGTCCCATCTTATGGCTTCGCAGTGATGGTAAGAGTACAAAACTGGCACTGAGAGAAAATCAGCTGTCTCTAACTGAACCATGCAAGGCACCCCATTTCTAATAACCCTGGAAGCTTCTCCTTCCTCTAACAGCCAACCAGTATTTTATGGGGGGAAAAGGACAAATAATATCAGTCGTATCAAAGGACAGCCTCAAATCGTCACCCTAATCTTTATTTTTTTTGTGTGTGGTACACGGGCCTCTCACTGTTGTGACCTCTCCCGTTGCGGAGCACAGGCTCCGGACGCGCAGGCTCAGCAGCCATGGCTCACGGGCCCAGCCGCTCTGCACATGTGGGATCTTCCCGGACCGGGGCACGAACCCGTGTCCCCTGCATCGGCAGGCGGACTCTCAACCACTGCGCCACCAGGGAAGCCCCACCCTAATCTTTTTGAAGTACGAAAATATGAAACTTACTGTCAAATTTTTCCACCCTGGGTCATTATTTAAACGATCAGCTATGTAATAGCGAAGGCATTTAGCAAGATTGTCCATGAACTCAGTTCCCTAAAATGATAGAAGGAAATAAATTAACCTATCATTTAAGAGTTAGCAATAACTAGCAAAGTATGAGACTACTTACTGGTGTAATGCAGTTGCTGTCAAATCTTTCCTTTATTTCTTCTGGAGGAAGAAAGCCACCTAGAGAAAAAGGGGCAATGCTTTGTTCTCCCCATAAACAGTGAGGTAACTATTCGATATTAGGCCAGAACAACAAAAACAATAAGTTGAAATACAAAAGAAGGAGAAGTATTGTCACCTGAGGAACAATGATCCCCCTTTCCGAAGAAAATAAGATTCCTCCCCTCAAATTTAAAGTAAGCTTTAACATGACTGTCAAACAATACATGGTACACAAAAGATACTATATTGTTACATAAAAATACAAAAATTATGACATTCTTCCTAATGCCCCTGGCAGCAGAACACACACACACACACACACACACACACACACACACACACACACACACACACAGAGGTTAGGGGCTCTGATCCTACTAACAGTTCTTAAGATGAAGGGGCCTTAGAAAAACAAAGTTAAAATACTGAATTTATCACAGCTTTATATCACCTAGAGGGATTTAGAAATCCTATTTTTTCCTCTATATCACTGATTAGCTTTTTCTCAAGACACAAATATATTTTATAACATCTTCAAGAAAGAAGACATCTCTAAAAGCAAAGACAGCCTGTTATAAATATAAACAGGTTTTAGAGTATTAATTACAAGCTGCAGCTAAAATACTCACATACTTGCACACTTCCAGCAAATTAAAATAACATTAAAGGCAGTGTAATTATAAGTGTCAGCCAACTACACTATGTCTCTTTTTCCACTTGCCAAATGCAACAACCTGAACCAATAATCGTGGCTTTCCTGGTCTATCATTTTGCCTCATGGAACAAAACACCAAACAAGCCACCCTGCCAGCACCGCCCTGCACTGCACCACACCCACAGGCATCTTGGAAGAAGCGGTCCCGGGGGCGTCAGGGCCCTGGTCATCCTCCTCTATGACACTCAGCCAACTCCCACCTCTGGACCCATCAGGGCTTTGAGGAACTGCCAAGATGACCACATTCCACCCACAACCCCCTCCCTGAACTGAGGGAGGCCTGGGCACCTCACTACCTCGGTGCCTGCTGCCTCAACCCAAAGTGAGAGTGTGCATGACTCAGGGAAAGCCTGGAAACATGGTCCCATCATCCCAGGCCTCCTCATCCAGACCTGAGTTCTAGGGAGAAGCAGCAAGCATGCCACCAAGACTGACTTGAGGAAAATGCTTACACAACTGTAGCTCCCTAACAGCCCCCGAGAAAAAGGAAGGAAGAAGCACTCTTCATGTGTTTCTAGTTTACAGATCTATAAAGTGAGCTGAAGGGCTGCACTCGCCCTGACAGAAGTGGACAATTTGCTCTCCCTACCAGAATTCCCTCCTTTTATTCCCAAGTTTCCCGTTTACTATAGAGTTTGGAAATGAACAAGCTTATTAATGGAATAAATGATTCTATTAACTACTTTTCCTCAACAGTGAACGTCAATTTCCCTTGGCTATCCTGGGGTCCTGATTAAATTAAAACCGTACCTATTTGTAAGGAGAAGTCTCCACCCCTACACCCCCGTCTGCATACATCTGATAAGTCCAACCTCAAGGTGCATGTTCTTTACCTTTTGCCAGTATTTCTTCCTTGACTCGCTGCTTCTCTACTGCTGCTTCCATTCCTTCTTTGGATGCTCGGAACCTCCTTGAACGCTGCTGGTTCATTTTAGCGCGTGGCGCCTGAAAACAGGTATTTCATAGTGACATAATACTGTTCCAAACATTCGTAAGTAAATCTGTACATTATTTTGAATCAGTTAGTCTTACAAAAATAGTATGCTAAAATGGAAAAGTTAAGCAATATGTCCAAACAATCCTTTCATGACAGACAGTAGATCCTGGGAGCTTATATTTGGACCAAGAACCTTGAACACTGAACTTAGGTGAGTGAGGGACATGTCAAAAAGACAAACATCCTATGAGGCCACAGCACTTAATACTGCAGGGTCCATGCCCCAAGGCCAGTTCCACTGGGTTACAACGCTTTCAGGCGCCCCAGACGGAAAACCCACTTTACTCAAAAGACTCAGCACACAGCAAGTGAGTGGTTTCTACAGAACCAGGATCAGGAAGACCTTCCCTTTGTCCACGACTAAAAGGAAGGATGGTCTCCAAATGGGATTCACAAGACCTTAAAAGTCTTTTTGTGTTTCCCACAATAAGGTTCATAATTATCACTCTGTGTCTATAATAAGGCACAGCAGGTAGAAAAGGAGCAAGGTTTTAATCAAAAGTACTCTTAAATCACTCGAACCAAATGTAACTTACAATCACTGGGTACGCCTGAATGAAGTGAAGTGAACTGCAAGGTTTTGCAGTTACTGAACTGGGTTTGGGGCTGGAAGGGACTCTCAAGTATCCTGCCTACATGAAGTAAGTTATTTCATATCCTCTTTAAACAGTTCCCTTTCCTGTAAAATGAGACCACCTAATCTAACTCTTTTAGGTTCTATGATCTACATTTATATTTTAACACAACATGAGTTATAGACAAGAGCGTGTACATACACATACGAATGTGCATATAACTTAGACCTGATTCAGCAGAAGCGCACAACGGAGTACAGTGAAAGAGCTTCTTCAAGAAACTTAGCTAATGTGAACTGCAATCTGCTCCAAATAGGACATATTCCTGTTCCCTTTATTCCTCACTACACTTTAACTGCAACCTAAGTTTGCAGGTAGCTAAGATTTTTCTTTGAGTAAATAGTATCTCACAGAAAAGTTAAGCTTCTTGGACCCAAGTTTCCCAGATTTTCAAAATTATTTCATTAGCCACCAAAATTATTAAATCTAAAAGAAAGGGAATCAATGTGCATATGGCTAAATAAATTTAGGGTTATGATTTACCCTAATTTTCCTTGAACCCTGATATACAGTTTGCTGGTCATTTATAACTAAAACCACTTGGTATTATTATAAGCTAGTCCCCTCCGAAGTTATTGTGATGACTACTCACTGCCTATAGGATAAAAGCCAAACTGAGTGTGACAAGAAAGGCCTTCTCAAGCCCCTCTCTCTACTTCTCTTTCCAATCTAAACACCTGCAGTTGCCCCAGCATGTCAGTGTGGCCAGAGACACAGAAAGTGTGTGACCTGGCACATTTGAGACATCTGGAAGGTCCTCCTTCCCCACATCTGTCACATCCACCTCCCTCCTCTGCCCCTGCCCTCCCAATCTCCAATTATTCTTAACTCTTCAAAAAATGGGACAAACGCCCCCTCCTCTCTATTTCCTCACTCCCTTGTAGCACTGACTCCCCCTCCTTCAAGGGCCCCCGCAAGTGCCGTCTAAGGCCCGAGGAAGGCCCTGGGTATCTAACCTTGCACGTCTACCTCTGCCTCTGTCCCTTAAGTGGCGAGCCCTTCAAAGCAAGGGCAGTCACTGACATCCCCAGCCCCTCACGGGATGCGGCACAAAACAGGCACATACACAAAATACATTTGAATGAATAACTGAAAGATGAGGCTTTCTTTCTCAAATTCACTATAGTCAACATTTTTCACGATTTAGCTTACTTTCATTCTAGACACTGGGAACACAGCAAAAACAAAAATGGGGGATTTAGCACTTACCACTCCGTCTATTGCCATGTACAGAAGCCGTCTTGGTCTTACAATATTGAAAAGCCTGTCAATGTACTCAAAGATTGCAACCATCATTTCATCCTCGTTTTTCGGTGCTGGTCTACAATGACAAGCAAACGATGTAATATCAAATAGTACTCCTCTGTAATTTGTGACATCAGTAACAAAAATGGGTTACGTACTTGTCTTCAGGATGAGTACAGGGATGGATGATTCCATTCATATCCAAATACAGATTATCAAACTCCACATCATTTGGATTAGGTTTACTGGCATCCACAGGGATCTTTACACCACTGCATTCTTTTGGCTATAAGGAAGTGATAATTAATAGTAGTTTGAACTTTCAAGTCTGAAACTGACACATCATAGGCTCAGTATGAACCTGCTTCATTTCTGAATTGGAAATAAAATACTTTTAGTAATCTTTAAATTATAAGATAGGCTATTTTAGTCCTTAAAGATTCCATCGCAACAAGTTACTCTTGACTACGTGGGGGATAGTTACCAAATTCCCAAATCACTCAGTTGTCCAAGACAGAGACCATGGGAGTCATCTTAGAATTCTCTCCCTTATCGCCTGTTACCAGTAAGTCCTGTCAATTTAACCTGAAAAACGCCTCTCCACACCATCTCCTCTCATTCCCACTACCAACATCAGGCATCACCTCTCACCAAGAGATTGGAATAGGCTTCATATGGGCTGCCCCACCTCCAGACTCTACTGTCTCCAGCCCACACTCTATGCTGTCAGTTTTCTTTCTTAAATACAAATGTGGCTGTGTCTTCATCTTCCCTAATTTTTCCAATGATACCACAGCAGGTGCAGACCAATGAGTCCAGCCCTTACCCACCCTGTCCTGCCAAACACTGCTCAGGCCGCCAGATCTCCCCAGTTCCTGGAAGACGCCCTTCCATCTCTCAACACCTCTGCTCCTCCTTCTTCCGCCCAACCAACACCCACTTCCGGAAACCTTATTAATTTTCCAAGGTCTAGACTCACATCAAATGCCATTCACTTTATAACACTTTGTACACATCCCTCAAAAAATTAACTGCTCCGCTTGCATTTCCTCCCAATTTTGCTTATTCACCTGTAGCACTTTTATGGTCTTATAATTAGTTTGTCATTCTAACCCCCAGCTACACTGTGAGTTCTTCCAAAGGCAAGGACCACGCCATACTCACTCCTGGAGGCACTCAGTTGTATTTCTGTGGTAAGCATTATCTTTCTCTTTTTCTACCAGAGCTTCAGCAAATGATAACAATAAGACTGGTTTTTACTCTTACTAATAGCAAAGTCACTTAAAAAATAACATAAAAAGTATCACTTGTAATAATAAAAAATTGTGAACAACTTAAAAGCCCATCAGGCACATGCTACGTCATGGATGAACCTCAAAAACATTCTGCTAGGGCTTCCCTGGTGGGGCAGTGGTTGAGAGTCCGCCTGCCGATGCAGGGAACACAGGTTTGTGCCCCGGTCCGGGAGCATCCCACATGCCATGGAGCGGCTGGGCCCGTGAGCCATGGCCGCTGGGCCTGCGCGTCCGGAGCCTGTGCTCCACAACGGGAGAGGCCCGCGTACCGCAAAAAAAAAAAAAAAAAAAAACATTCTGCTAAGTAAAAGCCAGTTACAAAAGACCACAAAAGATCCCATTTACAAGATCCAGAGCAGACAAATCTTTAGACAGAAATAGACTACCTTCAATCTGCGGTTGGGGAAAGGGTGAGGGAAATAGGAAGTGACTAAAAACGGTTACAACATTTCTTTGGGGAATGACGAAAATGTTCTAAATTAGATAACAGTGATTGCTGTACCACTGCATATATACTAAAAACCACTGAACTGTATAGTTTTAACAGGTGATTTTTATGGTATATAAATTATATCTCAATAAAGCTATTTAAAAAAGAAATAAAAACAAAAGGTCAACTTAACTAGGAAAAAAAAGAGCCTGTAGAAAGGACTGATGAACTGTAGTACATCCATACACCGGAATGCCAGACAAAACTAAGATTCAAAGAAATAGGGCTGGAAGGTCATAAATATCTTAAGTCAAAAAAGCAAGGTGAAGAAGAAAAAACACAGTATACCACTTACAGGAAGTTATAAAATACACAAAACAGTATTAGGCATTGTTCAGGGACGAATACGGATGCAGTGAAAGCAAAGGAAAGAGCAGGGGAATGATGAACACCAATTTCAGGACAAGTGGGGATCTTCGAGAGAGGGAAGGAATGAGACTGGGCTTCAGTTTGTATGTATAATGGGGAGAAACGGATATCAAAACAGGGAAGAAGCTATCAGTGATCTGTGCAGACACCCTGTAAATCAGGAAAGAGGGGCTTGATCAGAAGCAGTGAATGGGATAAGTGGGGAGGAAAGCAGGAGGTCTATCAAACAAGATAATCTGATGAGTCCAAAACAAAAACAAGCTCAATGAAGGCAGGAGGCTCTGTGCCTCTCCACCTCACCTCTACATTCAAAGTCCACATTTTCCTTTCTCCTGAGCCAAGCAGACACCACACTCAGGAGAATCCAAACACACTTTCTTTATGCTCTCCAAGAAGCCAGATGGTAAGTATTTTAGACTTGTTGACTGAATGATCTCAGTTGCAATGACTCATATCTGCCTTTATAAAGTAAAAGCAGCCCTAAACAAGATGGACATGAATGAGTATGGTTGCATTCCAATAAAACTTTACAAAAACAGGAAACCACTGGTTTGCTATATTGCAGCTCTTCAATGAATGCTGAATGCAGCTGCATGAGAATTTCCACTTCCACTACCTAGAAAGTATAGCCTGGGGAAGGAGGTATAGGTGGGTCCTAATTTTGAGAAAAGAGCTACAAGCATTCCCAATAAGAAAATGGAACATATTTTTCTCTCCAGAGTTCTGAGGATATCTTCAACACATTAATTATATAAATTTAGAGTTTCTTTCTTCAAGGGAAGATTCTGATACTCAACAAAGGTACTCACTCTTCAAGAGCCTTGCCATTAAATACAATGCCAGTTATCTCCTGCTAGGTTCAAGAGAGATTCTTAATCAATCAAAGAGTAGCTAAAAGGAGAGCTACTCTGAACCCTAAAACCAATTCATTTCAAATAGCTTTTCATTATCTTTCGGGTTTTCCAGATGATAAACTGAGCACACATTGCAGCCTTCCCTTTCTATCCCCAGACCACATAAAAGACTAAAAACAGGGACTTCCCTGGTGGTCCAGTGATTAAGACTCCACGCTCCCAATGCAGGGGGCCTGGGTTCGATCCCTGGTCAGGGAACTAACTGCATCCTGCAACTAAGAGCCCGTTTGCCGCAACTAAAGATCCCGCACGCGGCAACGAAGATCCCACGTGCTGCAACTGAGACCCAGCACAACCAAATAAATAAATAATTTTTTTTAAAAAAATGACTAAAAACAAACAAATAACCACAATTGCATAACTGTGCTGAAAAACCAAAAGGAGATCCGTCTGTGACTGATAAATCACAGGGGATGCCCAAAATGTGGAAAACTAGTAGATCTGATCAGATGGAACACACAGCCTCAAACATGCAGAAGTGGGAGAACACAAGACGGCTCTGGGCCCAGAGGGGGCTCACAGGACAGCATCTGGATGATCCCGCAGCAGCAGCAGGAACAGCCCAGTGGGTCAAGCCCTGCACTCTCCTCTCCCCTGGCCCTCTCAGGCCCCATGTGGACCAGTCAACTTGAGACAGTTATTCCCATAAAACACGAGTGCTTGCGGAGGAAGGGCAGTCAGTACCCTGGCTGAGCAGCAGTTCCCCGCAGGGGCAGGGAGCACACCCACCCAAAGGCTGGCCGTCAAGGCAGTTCTGCCCTGCAGGAAGCCCACTGCATGGAAAGAGGAAGGGATATATGTATCCCAAACAAGCAGTTGAGAAATTACCCTGGTTGTGCACAAATATGCCAAGGAATCAAAATAAAGAAGGTATTTGAAGAAGTAAAGATGGTACACATACACAAACAGTGAATCTGTATAAAAATACACTCCACAGGTTTTGAAGTAAACCCCCAGAATGAGCTTCACATCAACCTACTGTTCCAGTCAACATTATACGGCTTTCTGGCTCTTCAAATGTAAGGCGGAAACCACTACTATCAGTAATACCTAACTAAATGCATTTCTGTGTAAGTCTGCACAATATTTAACAGCAGGACTAGGAATATCAGGACTCATGCCTGAGGTTCCACTGCAACGAGAGCTCCCACTGTTGGACAGTAGATAACATACTGTAGAACTTGGTTTTAGACTTCCCTTAAAGCAGCTCAGAACTCCAAAAAAGAACTGCAAAACACAGGTGACATTTTGGGGAGAAAGGGTCAAAAGGCTACTGAAAAATTTAGTATTTGCATTAAAAATTCGGGCCATAAATTTTGATGTAGCTGTCAAACAAAAAAAACTTAGTATTTTTAGTGATTAGTGTTTTTTCAAGTTGCATGTATATCAGCTCTCCATTTTTACGCAGGACTACTACTGATCACTAACGTTTACAGAACACTTAAAATGGGATAGATACTGTTCTAAGCGCTTTTACTCATGGATTATTTCCCTCTCTCCTCACAACAACCCTGTGAGGTACAGAGTATCCCACTTACAGATGAGGACACAAATGCTTAGAGGGGGTAAGTGGCTTTCCAAAGTCACACTTCTGCCAAGTTCAGAGACCAGGATTGAACCCAGTCATCTGAATTCAGAGCTGGTATCTTAAGCGGTATGTCAGACTGATTAATTGCAATTTCACTAGATTCAGCATAAACTTATTGAACACCTATAATGTGTGTCAAGGACTACAGCCAGAACTATGGGGGACACATAATATGCAAGATGTGTGAATCTGATCTTCACTCTCCAAGACAGAGATCATATTGGAGAGCTCGGCTACCAGCATGACTGCATGAGGACTTCTGCCTACCTGCTCCCCAGCTGAACTAGAGAAAATCTTTTAAAAAACCAAAACATTTAAAGCCTTTGGAAACAGTCCAAGGAGCAAACAGCAATCTAGTCAAGAAAAGCTTTGAAAATTCAGAAATGACTTCATTTGCAACAGAGCATGGAGAAGTTTACACCCAAGGGCATTCATTCTCAAGAACGGCATAAGGTGTGGTGAAAAGAACTGAGTAGAGAATCAGGGATCTAACGAAGATACAGCCTAGACCACAGACCAGCTGGTCTGCAGGAGAGAACTGGGGAATAACATTAATCTCAGAAGCTAATCCTTGGAAGGTGCCACAATTTCACTGCATTAGTCTGTAGAGGAATTTATTCCCTGAGCGCTGTTGAAAACAATGGCGCAATGGACAAAAATCCATGGAATTTAACTGCTGGGTGATCACACGCAGCAGTTAAGTGGGTGAGAGTAGGAGACAGCCCTATGTGTGCCACTGTCATCGCAGGGTGACTGTGGGCACATCAAAACTGCACCTCCCTGAGGATCAGTATTAGAGGCATAACAACACGTTGAGAAAGAAACTCACCTCCTTAAAATAATCCAGCCAGTAGCAACATAAATAACAATAACATATCTGGGAAGGGCTTGGGGGGACCAGCACCTAAAATATCCTGTTCGCAGGAAAAAAAAAAAAATTCCAGGCATGCAGAAAAACAGAGAAGTATGACCCACATGCTGGAAAAAAGTCAAGCAAAAGAAACTACCTGTGATAGTGTCCAGATGTCAGATTTAACAGAATAGAGTTTAAAGCAGCTATTATAAATATGTTCACAGAATTCAAGACACATATGGTTAAAGAAATAAAGAAAGGTATGATGACTTTTATCAAATAGAGATAGTAACAAAAACAAGAATTATAAAAAACAAATGGATACTCTGGAGTTGAAAAATACAATAACTGAGATCAAAAATTCACTACAGGGGCTCAACAATAGATTTGAACTAGCAAAAAAAAGAAGTCTTGGGACTTCCCAGGTGGCGCAGTGCTTAAGATCTGCCTGCCAATGCAGGAGACACGGGTTCGAGCCCTGATCCCAGAAGATTCCACATGCTGTGGAGCAACTAAGCCCGTGAACCACAACTACTGAAGCCTACACTCTAGAGCCCGCGAGCCACAACTACTGAGCCCGTGTGCCACAACTACTGAAGCCCACACACCTAGAGCCCGTGCTCCACAACATGAGAAGCCACCTCAGTGAGAAGCCTGCACACAGCAGAGAAGAGTAGCCCCCACTCGCCACAACTAGATAAAGCCCGCGTGCAGCAACAAAGACTCAACACAGCCAAAAAAAAAAACACCAAAAAATAAAAAAAGAATCCTTGGAACTTCCCTGATGGCTGAATGGTTAAGAATCCGCCTGCCAATGCAGGGGACATGGGTTTGATCCCTGGTCTGGGAAGATTCCACATGCTGCGGAGCAACTAAGCCCACGTGCCACAACCACTGAGCCTGCGTGCTGCAACTACTGAAGCCCTTGCACCTAGAGCCCGTGCTCCGCAGCAAGAGAAGCCACCACAACGAAAAGCCTGTGCAGCGGAACGAAGAGTAGCCCCCACTCACCACAACTAGAGAAAGCCTACGTGCCAAAAAAAAAAAAAAAAAAAAGAATTCTTAAACTTAGATTAATAGAGATTATGCAAGCTGGAGTAGAGAGAAAAAAGGATGAAGAAAAACGAACAGAGCCTGAGAGAAATATGAGACAGAAATAAATACATGAACATACAACTGGAGTACTGGAAGGAAAGGGGAGCAAGGAGCAGAAAAAATATTCAAGGAAATAATAACAAAAAAGTTCCCAAATGTATTGAAAAACAATAACCTACACGTGCAGGCAGCTCTAACAACTCCAAGTAAGATAAGCACAATGAGACCCACATACAGATACATCAGAGTTAAAATGATGAAGGTATAAGACAAGGAGAAAACCTTCAAAGAACCAATAGGAAAAATGACGAGTCACTTACAAGGGAACCCCAATAAATTTAACAGCTGGCTTCTAGCAGAAATAATGGAGGCCAGGGACTTCCCTGGTGGTGCAGCAGTTAAGAATCCGCCTGCCAGGGCTTCCCTGGTGGCACAGTGGTGAGAGTCCGCCTGCCGATGCAGGGGACGTGGGATCGTGCCCCGGTCGGGGAGGATCCCACATGCCGCGGAGCGGCTGGGCCTGTGAGCCATGGCCACTGAGCCTGCGTGAACGGAGCGTGTGCTCTGCAACGGGAGAGGCCACAGCAGTGAGAGGGGCCCGTGTACCACAAAAAAAAAAAAAAAAAAAAAAAAAAAAAATCCGCCTTCCAATGCAGGGGACACGTGTTCAAGCCTTGGTCCGGGAAGATCCCACATGCTACGGAGCAACTAAGCCCGTGTGCCACATCTGCTGAGCCTGCACTCTAGAGCCTGTGCACCACAACTACTGAGCCCACGCACTGCAACTACTGAAGCCCATGCACCTAGAGCCCATGCTCTGCAACAAGAGAAGCCACCACAATAAGAAGCCCGTGCACCACAACAAAGAGTAGCCCCTTAAACTGTATTGCAAAATTGTCAGCCTTCCCTCAAGTAATCTATAAATTTGATATGATTTCAATAAAATCTCCACAGGAAATTTAAAAAAAAAAGAAGAAATAATGGAGGCCAGAAAGCAGTGGGATTACATATATAAAGTGCCGAAACAGAAAAAAAAAAATGTTAACCAAGAATCATATATCCAGGAAGGCCACTGTTCAAAAATGAAGGTGATGGCTTCCCTGGCGGTGCAGTGGTTGAGAGTCCGCCTGCCGATGCAGGGGACACAGGTTCGTGCCCCGGTCTGGGAAGATCCCACATGCCGCAGAGCGGCTGGGCCCGTGAGCCATGGCTGCTGAGCCTGCGCGTCCGGAGCCTGTGCTCCGCAATGGGAGAGGCCACAACAGTGAGAGGCCCACGTACCGCAAAAAAATAAAAAGAAGGTGAAATAAAGACTTTGCCAGATAAACAAAAATTGCATTTGTTGCTAGCTGACTGGACTTACAAGAAATACTAAAGGAAGTTCTTCAGGCTGAAAGTTAAGTGACCCCACTAAAGATAATAATACATTTTTTTAATCCTTTCTTTTCTTAACTGCTATTGCAAAAAAACAGTTGGATGAATGATATTTTGTAAAATACTATGGCTTACAACACACACTTTAATATAAATGTAATATATTTCCTAGTAACAGCCCAAAAAGAGGTGGGTAGAAGCAAAATAGCAATATGCTATGGAAGTAACCACAGATGGTAAAGTAATAATTATAGCAATGCACTGTTGGGTTTGTAACATTAACAGATATAATACATATAATGACAATACCATATAAAAAAAGGAAAATGGGGGAACTTCCCTGGTGGTCCAGAGGTAAAGAATCCATCCTGCAATGCAGGGGACGTGGGTTCAAAACCCTGGTTGGGGACCTAAGATCCCACATGCTGCGGGGCAACTAAGACCGCATGCCACAACTACTGAGCCCTCGTGCCTCAACTAGAGAGCCCCGTGTGCCGCAAACTACAGAGCCCATGTGCCATAACTAGAGAGAAGCCCGCACGCCGCAACAAAAGATCCTGCATGCTGTAACTAAAGACCCAACGCAGCCAAAAATAAAATTAAAAACAAAAGGAAAATGGTAATCAAGCCATACAGCAGTAAAGGTTCTGTATATTACTGGAATTCAGCTAGTATAAATCTAAAGCTAACTCTGGGCTTTCTCTGCCAGGGGCCTGGGTTCAATCCCTGGTCAGGGAACTAAGATCTGTAAGCGTGGTGCGGCCAAAAGACAAAAAAAAAAAATCTAAAGCTGATTAAAATGTGTATAGTAAGCCCTTAAGATATATTTTTTAAAAAGATCACTAATGAAATCTAAACGCTACATTAAAAATACATATAGAAAACAGAAAGTAAAAGGACAAATGTAAATTCAGTGATATCAATAACATTAAATGTGAATGGATTAAACAATTCAATCAAAAGACAAAAGTTGTCAGACTGGATTTTAAAAAATATCCAATTATACGCTGTCTACAGGAGACACACTTGAGATTCAAAGATACAGAGTGAAAGTAAATGGATGGGGAAAGAGACTCAAACAACAACCACAAGAAAACTGGAGTGGCTGTACTAGTATCAGACAAAATACCTAGACTTTAAAAAAGACTTACTGGAAATAATGACATTTGATAATGATAAAAAAGGTCAATCCATCAAGAAGACATAACACCTAGAAACACATGCACCTAGTAACAGCATCAAAATACATGCAACTTTTAATAAATGACAAAAATGAAAGAAACAGACAATTGAACAATAATAGTTGGAGACTTCAATACTCCACTTTCAATAATGGACAGAATTGAACAGAAGATCAACAAGGAAACAGATAACTGCAACAACACTATAAACCAACCAGACCTAACAGACTTTTACAGAACACTCCACTCAACAGAATATACATTCTCAACTGCATATGGAACATTCTCTGGGAAAGACCAATCGCCGGGCCATAAAACAAACCTCAATAAAAGCATAAAAGTGATGCCAAGTATGTTCTTCAACCACAACAAAGTAATGAGCTCAATAATGGGAGAAAAGTTGGCAAATTCATAAACATGTGGAAATTTAACAACACACTAATGAATAACCAATAAATTGAAGAAGATATCAAAAGCGAATCAGAAAATAATTTGAGTGGAATAAAAATGAAGACACAACATATGAAAACTTACAGTGTAGAGCCCAAAAGCAGTGTTCAGAGGGAAATTTATAGCTGTAAGTGTCTATAATAAGAAAGATCTCAAATCAACAACCTAACCTTCATTGGAATCATGTTGATTATAACTGATTTGAAGAAGGCCAAGTGAACTGAATATCACTTGAACAGCATGTTTCTTGTAACTATCCTTATATTCTTCTCACAAAAGGTCTATAAAATATTTGTTTAAAATTTTTTTGTATCAAAATATTTGGAAAATTAGAAGCTTCTTTTTAACATGTATTGATATGACTTGAATTATTATTTTATGAAATTAAGAGCCCTATATACCCGTAAATCTTTTCACATATCGTTTAAGATTTAAAAAAAAAGAAAAAAAAAACCTAACCTTCCACTTTAAGACACTAGAAGAGCACACTAAACCCAAAGCAAGCAGAAAGAAGAAAACAACAAGTATTAGAGAAAAATTTAATGACAGAGAATAAAAAGAACAATTTTTAAAAATCCATGAAACCAAAGAAGATCAACAAAATTGACAAACCTCTGGCAAGTCTGACCAAGAAAGAAAAAAAGCAAGGTGGGAAACTTAGATTTCACTACATGCAAACAGCACAATTCTGTATTACACAACGTTACCAAGAGTTAGACATGAAAATATCCCCACTTTTACTTGGACATATAAACTACCAAAAATTAACTTACCAAGTAAAATTCTGAAATATCAGTGCAAGGCACTGTTTCATGCACTTAACTTGGATTAACTGACTTAATCCACACAACCACCTTATGTGGCACATATACAGCTGATCTTCTTTATTCACAAATTCCATATTTGCTAATTCACCCGCTCACTAAAATTTTTTGTGACCCCCCCCAAATCAATTTTTGCACTCTCAAGGTCATTCACAGACACAAGAAGTGTGAAAAATTTGAGTCCACTGACACACACATTCCCAACTGATGTTAAACAAGGCAACATTCTGCCCTATTTCAGCTCTCATACAGAGATGACCAGAGCATAGAGACTGTAGGAACAGGGTGGTGAAATGCAAGAAACTCCAGTTCTTCATCGTTTAGGAGAGTTTAAGTCATTTTCCCAAGACCAGAAAGCTAATGAGTGGAGGACTGTATAAGCCAAGGACACAAAGTAAAGAAACTGATGGTTGAATGAATTAAGAGTAGTTAAAAAGCCAAGAAGAAATAAAATGGAATCATAAAAAAGGAGAACAATTGTAAAATGGAAACAAAGCACAGATGAAACAGACAGCAAACAGATAGTAAGATTACAAATTTAATTCTAACCATATCAATAATCACATTAAATGTAAATGTTCTAAATGCCCGATTTACAAGGCAGAGATTGGGAAAACAGTTTGGCAATTCCTCAAAAAGGTAAACATGGAATTACCATAAGACCCAGCAATTCCACTCATAGGTATATATACCCAAAAGAATCAAAAGCAGGGACCACTCATAGGTATATACCCAAAGTATTGATCTATGGTACAAATACCTGTGCACCAATGTTCACAGTAGCATTATTCACAATAGCCAAAAGGTAAAAATAACTCGTGTCAGGATATCATTATACAGACTTAAAAATTAACAGTTATAGAATATATGTATCTTCAGGTTTTACAGATGCTCCCAAACTGTTTTCCAATAAAATTAATTGCATTTTCATACAATGGGCTCCACAGTGAAATACTACATAGTAACGAAACAAATTTAGATAAATCAAAGAAACATGAAATCTCATAAACACAGATACAAGACAAAGTAGAGGTTACGGTACCATTTTTAACAAGATAAGCGTTACCAAAACTACTCTTTGCTATCAGAAGACAGGATTGTGGGGTGGCCACTGTCTAGAAGGGAGAAAAAGGGAACTTCTGGGGTATTAATACTATGATAATATTCTGTTTCATAATCTGGATGCAAGTCATACATTTTTATTTTGTGAAAATTAACAAGCTATACACAGTTATATAACTTCAATATATGAAGAGTTTAAACATTTAAGTGACTATACATGCATATATGTATTTGTGTATATATACTTCAATTAAAACGTTTCCAAAATCCGAAAAAAAAGAGAAAGAAAGAAATTGATACATGCTAAACATGGATGAATCTTGAAAACACTATGAGAAATGAAAAAGTGAAATAAACCAGACAAAAAATGACAAATATTATATAATTCCACTTATATTAGCTCCTAGAATAGACAAATTCATAAGATAGAAAGTAGGGGAATAGACCATGTTAACACTAGTCAAAAGATCTGGTTATATTAATACTGGACAAAACAGATTTCAGAGCAAAGAATATTACCAAGGATAAAGATCATTTTATAATGATAAAGGAGCACATTCAGGTATTTCCCTGGTGGCGCAATGGTTAGGAATCCGCCTGCCAATGCAGGGGACACTCGTCTGGGAGGATCCCACATGCTGCAGAGCAACTAAGCCCACGAGCCACAACTACTGAGCCTGCATGCCACAGCTGTTCAGCCCGCATGCCACAACTACTGAAGCCCACGCGCCTAGAGCCCGTGCTCCACAACAAGAGAAGCCACCATGATGAGAAGCCTGCACACTGCAATGAAGAGTAGCCCCTGCTCGCCGCAACTGAAGAAAGCCCACGCACAGCAACGAAGACCCAATGCAGCCAAAAATAAATAAATTTTTTAAAAAAGAGAAGTATCAAATCTTCAAAAAATAAGAAACATTCATCAAGACGACCTAACAATCTTAAGCATTTATGCACTAATAAAAGAGTTTTAAAATGCAAGGAGCAAAAACCAACAAAGCTGAAAGAAGAAACAGACAAATCCAAAAAAATTATAGAAGATTTCCATATATATTGATAGAACAGGAGACAGAAAATCAATGTGCTGTTCAAGTCTTCCATATCCTATCAACCAGCAAGATAATATTTACAGAACACTCTACCCAACAACAGCAGAACTTGTGTCTTTTTCAAGTCAAAATGAAACATTTACCAAGACCATATTCTGGGTCATAAAACAAATCAGTTAAGCTTTAAAATACGTAATTCAAATTATGGAAAGTTATGTTCTCTAACAAGGGAACTAAATTAGAAGTCGATAACAGAAAAAGAATGCCTGGAAAATCCCCCAAATATTTGAAAATTAAGGAACACTCTTCTGAATAACCAATGGGCCATAGAAGTCAAGGGGATATGAGAAAGTATTTTTTACTGAATGAAAATGAAAAGACAACATGTCAATGTTTGTGATGTGCCACTGGAACAGCACCTAGCAGGCAGCTTATGGCACTCAACAGATGCAACTCAAAGAAGCAGCATCAATACAATGACCTCAGCTTCCACCTTAAGAGGACAAGAAACACAAGCTAAACTCAAAATGAGCATAAGAAATAATAAAAATAAGAACAGAAGTCGATGAAGTAGAAAACAGAAAAAAATATATAGAAAAATCAATGAAACCAAAAGCTAGTTCTCTGAGATCAGTCTAGCCAGACTGATAATGGAATAAAAGAGAAAGGACAAAATTAGTAGCAGGAATGAGAGAAGTGACATCACTACATTTTCTACTGATATTAAAAAGATAATAAGGAATACTATGAACAACCTTATAGCAACAAATTGGACAACTTAGATGAACAAAATCTGTGTAAGATACAAACTACAAAAGCTCATTAAAAAAACAGACAGGGCTTCCCTGGTGGCGCAGTGGTTGAGAATCCGCCTGCTGATGCAGGGGACACGGGTTCGCGTCGCGGTCCGGGAAGATCCCACATGCCGTGAAGCAGCTAGGCCCGTGAGCCATGGCCGCTGAGCCTGCGCGTCCGGAGCCTGTGCTCCACAACAGGAGAGGCCACAACAGTGAGAGGCCTGTGTACCGCAAAAAAAAAAAAAAAAAAAAGATAATCTGAATACCCCTATGTCTACTAAAAAAATTATATTTTTAGCTTAAACCTTCCCAAAAAACTTCAGGTCCGGATGGCTTCAATGATGAATTCTACCAAATACTGAAGGAAGAAATAATACCAATTCTACACAGACGCTTCCACAAAACTAAAGAGGGTATGTACCTCGCAACTCAATATGAGGCCAAGATTACTCTGATACCAAAACTGGACAAAAACATTATAGGGGCTTCCCTGGTGGTGCAGTGGTTGAGAGTCCGCCTGCCGATGCAGGGGACACGGGTTCGTGCCTCGGTCCGGGAAGATCCCACATGCCGCGGAGCGGCTGGGCCCGTGAGCCATGGCTGCTAAGCCTGCGCGTCTGGAGCCTGCGCTCCGCAACGGGAGAGGCCACAACAGTGAGAGGCCTGTGTAATGCAAAAAAAAAAAAATTATAAAAACACTATAGACAAACATCGTTTTTGAACATAAATGTAAAAATTCTCAAGAAAATGTTAGCAGACTGACTCCAACAGTATATAAAAATAATACACCATGACCAGGTGGGATTTATCCACCTGAAATGCAAGGTGTGTTTAACATTTAAAAATCAATGTAATTCACCATGAAAAAACCCCTAAAAAACAGAAAGCATAGTATGAACTAAAAGCATAATAAGACATCTCTAAGAAAACACAAGAAAAAATCTTGGTGACCTTGGCAAAGATTTCTTAAATATAACACAAAAAGCAGGAATACTGAGGAAAAAGAAAGAAAGCAGACTACTAAAATTAAAAACTTTTGCTCTTCTTTGCACTAAATAAGAAGACAAGCCACAGATTAAGGGAAAATATTTGCAAAAAAAAAATCAATATGTAAGAAACTCTACAATTCAGTAAGACAAACAACCTAACTTAAAAATGGGCAAAAGATATGAATAGACACCTCACTCAAGAAGACATATGGAGGGCTTCCCTGGTGGCGCAGTGGTTGAGAGTCCGCCTGCCGATGCAGGGGACACAGGTTCGTGCCCCGGTCCAGGAAGATCCCACATGCCGCGGAGCGGCTAGGCCCATGAGCCATGGCCGCTGGGCCTGTGCATCCGAAGCCTTTGCTCCGCAACGGGAGAGGCTACAACAGTGAGAGGCCCGCATACCGCAAAAAAAAAAAAAGAAGACATATGGAAAGCAAATAAGCACCCAAAGATGCTCAACATCATTTCTCATCAGGGAAATGCAAATTAAAACCACACTGAGATAACACTACACTAGAATGGCTAAAACTAGGAAAACTAACCATACTAAGTGTTGACAAGGAAGCGAAACAACCAGACCTCTCATACACCGCTGGTGGCAATGAAACGGTACAACCTCTTTGGAAAACAGTCTGGCAAGTTTTTCTTTTTAAATAATCAAACACCTACCATACAATGCAACCAATTCACTCCTAGGTATTTTCTCTAAAGAAATGAAAGCATACATTCACACAAAGATTTGTATACCAATGTTCATAGACTTTTTTTAATAGTCGAATACTGGAAACAATCCAAACGTTCACCAATCAGGTGAATGAATAAACGTGATATATGCACAACACTGAATACTATTCAAAAATAATAAGAAATAAACTACTGATATAAGTACCAACATGGATGACTTTCAAAATAATTGTTCTGAATGAAAGTAATCAAGTCAGGTTAAAAAAAAAAAAGAGTACATATTGTATAATTCTATTTATATAAAATTGTAGGATATGAAAGCTTATCTATAGAGTCAGAAATAAATCAGTGGTTGACTAAAGATGGGCAGTGGGAAGGGGTTATCGGGAGGAACAACAAAGGGGCAGAAGGAATGTTTCAGAGATGATGTTCATTATCTTGATTGTGGTGATGGGTTCATGAACATACACATATGTCAAAATGTATTAAATTGTACACTTTAAATGCGTGCAGTTTGTTCTAGGTCAATTATACCTCAGTGGAGGAGGGACGAGAGAACAGAGAAAAGAAAAATAAATCAATCTAGGAGGACCAGTATTCAGAGTTCAGAGAAGGCAGAGTAAAAGGAAAACAAGAAAAAAATCAAAGAGCATTCCCTAGAACTAAAGAACACAAGCCTCCAGACTCAGAGTCAGCCAAGCACTGATCAAAATGAATTGAAATTTAAAAAAAAATCTGTACCTAAGTACATAATTACAAAAGCTATACCACCAAGGATAAAGATTTTTTAAAAATTCAGAAAGAAAAACAGATCAACTACAAAAGAATGAAAGCAAAAGAACACAGAAACCAAGAGCATGGGCTTCCTGGTTTTGACACTGGCTCTGACATGTTATTAGCCACAAGACCTTGAGTACCTTACTTAACCCCTGTGTGCTTCATTTTCTCATCTGTAATAAGAAGGAGAAGGGGGGGGGAGGAGAAGGAGAAATAGTTATGTAGTTGTTATGAGGATTTAATAAATTCATCTGTGAAGTGCCTAGTACATGTTAAACACTACATAAGTGTTAGCTAAATAAATAAATCACATTAACATTCAACTTCTCATCAACAATTCTGGATGACAGAAGTCAAAAGAACAATGCCTTCAAAGTTTTGAGGGAAAGTAATTTTCAAACTCTGCTTAGCTAATGATTATTCACGTATACAAGGGTAGAATGGACTTAGAAAACTCACATACCACACACCACTTCTTAAGAACTCAAGTAAGAACAAAAACCAAGGAAGGGTTTAAGCCAAGAGAGATAATGATTAGAAAACAGTACCTCCAACTGAAGAAATTTTTAAAAATCTCAGGAAGCGGCTTTCTAGCAAGTCTAAATAACCAGGTGTGACAGCAACAGAAATAAAGACTTCAAGCAGTCTCCAACTAGAAAGAGGACTCGACAGAATAACTGATGAAGGAGAGTCTAGATGGGGAACGATGTATAATGGAAAACAGGCAACACACAGAAAAAGACAAAAGTAGCACAAGAGAAGAAACAGTCACAGTACATAATCTGAATCTACACAGTGGCAATCATCACCAATACTATTTGATTTTTCATGTTTTGAAACAAACCTGTATAGCCAAAGCCCTGACAATTTAATTCTGGATGCCAAAGAAGCAAGAGCACAGCTGAGAAGCTTGGGATGAAGAGTAAGGAAACAGCAGTAGAAAAGCTAATACCTAACCTCAGAATGTGAAGAATCACGGGATACTTTGTAAAGGAGATGGAGTAGAACAATAAAGGAATATTACTTAAATTTATCAAGTTTACCAATAGAAGAAATAAAAATAATGATTAGGAGGATGGGGGGGGCATGTGGGGAAGGGCACTGTATAAGTGACTACATCCTCTTCTATCATAGCTAGAATTCAACAGATACACTCAAAATCAATAAATCAGATGTCAGCAGGACATTTAGAGATAGAACCAAACATAGTTTAAAGAAGTTATCACTGGAGAGTAGAAATGGGATAAGATGTAAGTAAACTTTAAATAAAGTTTGATAAAAGTTTTAAAAGCAAAGGACATGAGCATTCAGTTTAACAGTTTCTCTTTGAGAAAAGCACAGAGAGTACTGGAAATTCATCAGGAGTTTCGGTTCCTCCTAGGATAGAAACTAAGCAAAATCAAGATCTCACATCGAATGAACCCTGGAGATCCATCTACCTGTCCAAAAAACAAACAAACGAACAAACAAATCTCACTAGCCTAAGCAAAAAGTTCCCAGTGTCGACTGGGCACTTCCTTCAAAAACGAAGGGGTGGGGAGCATAATGTGCCCCTGAACTACCCAATCCGGAAATTCTCATTAAGTGTACAAAATCGAACTGGGACGGAAACAAGGAAACGACAAATACAAAACTCAAGAACGGCCAACAGTCTACGTAACACTAACAAACCAACAGCAAAAAGTTTATTGTCCAAGTGCATCCAGGAATTCTGAAAATGTCAAAGGCATGCCCAGCAGTCGGGCACCTAGACAAGGGGGCACTTAAGGGACTTCTGTCCTATCCTAGACATTTCCGAGGTGCTGCTCTCTCCGTAGGACCTGACAACAGCAACAAATGGCCTCTCCCCTAGCAGAAAACCTTTCAGGCTAGGACAGGAAACGACAAAAAGCTGCCTCCCCTCCCCCCCAGCATTACTTCACAAAGTGGTTAGAGGCTGGCAGGAGCACCCGCGCATCCCTAACCAGCTAACTCAGCTGACCAGCCGCGCGCTGCCCGACGGCCGGGGAGCCGCTTTCGAAACCCAAACCGGGCGAGCAGGGAAGAAACAAAGCCGTGGGCGGGGCCTTCCGCCGGGGAATCTGCGGACCGGGGAGGAGCATCCCTCCGCGAGCTCCGCCGCTCGACCCTCGCCCCGCCCATGCCACCCCCGGAGCCCGAGTCCGAGCGCCCGCGCCTGGCGCCCGGCGGGCCGCGGCTGCCGGGGGCGAACGCAGCGCGGGCCCCCGCACGACGCCCCCCGGGCGGGCGGCGGGCCCCAAGGACCGCGGCCTGGACGCGCCGGGGCTCCTGGCGCTGGCGTGGCGGCCTCTTGGCGCCTCCTCACCTTCTCTTCCACGCAGTTGACAATGATGGACGGGTACTTGCGGCTGAGCCAGCGAAAGAAAGCCGGTACTCCCATAGCGGCGGCGCAGCTGTAGGCGGCTGCCCGGCCCGCGGACGGACGTAACCAGAGAGACAGGCAGCAGCGGGCCACAGGCACTGGCACTTCCTCCCACGTGCACCCGGCGACAGGAAGTGAGGTGATGGCGCTGCCGCCTGGGAAGCCGGGAAGGAAGCTCCGGCCCGGCTGGGCGGAGCGGGCCTGGTCGGGGGCGGGGCTGGCCAGCGGAGCGGGTGGCGAGGGCAGCAGCCGGCGCGGCTCGGCGCGCGTTCTCGGCGGTACGTGTCCCGGAGCCTCTTCTGCGGCGGGCGCCCCTCGGGCGGGATCCCTGCGCCCCGCAGGCCGCCAGGGAGCCTTGGCCGTTTTGGTCTCCTCCTCTTTCCCACCTATCTTGATTCACGTAGAATCTAAGCATCTACACGCACTCGTTATTTCTGCTTCCTGCTTTCTCCCGGTTTTATGCCACAGTACGTATCTGGACTAGCAACCGTATTTTTAAAAAGTATTTTGCACTAATGATGGCTGGTTTGCATAAGTAACTCACTTTAAATAGTTGTAAAATGGAATGTACCGTTCAGCATCTAATTCAAGCATCCAGCTACATTTATGCGTATAAAATAATTACTGGTATCACTCTCCAGCATTTAATTGAGCGTTTACAATGTGCTAAAGCATTGGCTAAGGGATTCTCAAATTTGATCGTCACTTGGGCGTTCTGAGGGTGCTTTTATCATCTTCACGTAACAGATGAGAAGGCCAGGTTGTAGAGGGGTTAAGTCATTTGCTTATTCACACTGCTTGTGTTTCAGTCCAGGTAAAGATCATTTAATCCTCCGTCCTTGCACTAACAGAATACTTTTGTCCTTTGTTTTCTGATGGCTTCAAATACATTTTTTTTTCAACATATAAAAAGGAAGGTGTGGAAGGGGAGTTATTTATGTCCATTTGCTCAAGCCTGGAAGTCTGTCTCCCTGGAATCCCCTCTTGGCTTGATAAATCACACTCAATCCTAAAGGCTCACCTCAGGAGGCCTCTGTGAAAGCATTTCCCTCTACGACCTGGCATGCAGTATCCATGCCCCCTCCTCTGTGGTCTTTGTTTAAACTGCTGGTGTGGAAATTAGAGAAATAATGAACCCATATTTTACCTAAGGACAGCCAAAACTATTACCGGGAATTCTATCTGTGGTGAAGTCCTTCGTTTCTCCTAGAAACAGCCCCTCCTCAATACCTGGCTTCCCTGCAGAAGTACCTTATAGGAACACACGCCGCAAGCATTTTGGTACGGGGATGGGTAGCTGGGCAAGCTTGGCCATTGAGAGCCCTTGCCCAGCATTTTTGAACTTCAAGCCATAAGGATGGTGAGGCAATCCCTCCCAGATGGTTGAAAGCCAAAAGATAAGAATGGGACTTACTGCCAGTCTGCAATGAGAGGAGCAGATTTAGTCCCTGGTTTCAGTGGGTTTTGAGTACAGCTAAATCCCTCTTCCTACAGTTTGGTTGGTAAACCTGTCCTTTAATTCCATGAACCAACAAATGATCCTTTTGCCCTAAGATGTTTTGGGCTAAGTTCCTATCCTTCGCAAAGGAAAGAGTCTTCTGCCAATTCATATCCTATGTATTCCCTCTTCCCCCTCTTCTCCAGAAATCTCTCCCAGCACATGAGCCCAGACTGGCTCCTGCCTGCCCTCACCTTCCATAGCACTCCTTGACTTATAACACATGGTGTTGTGTCTTACATTGTTTCCTATCTCGTCTGTGAACATCCTCTTTCCTCTAACATATCAGGATAAGCTAGGCTTTGCTGTGGTAATAAGTAATGCCTGAAATCTCATCAGCTGACCATATGTGCAGTTGAGCTACCCTACAGGGCTGTCCTCCACGGGGTGACTCAGGGATCCAGCTGCTTTCATCCTGTGGTTCTGCCAGCTCAACACATGACCACCACAGCCACTACCAAAGGAAGACAGGGCAGGAGGGCTGCCCTGGATGTTCTGAAGGGCCAGGTTTGATGGGGGCTTACATAATTTCTACTTGCATCCGTTTGACCAAATCCCAGTCACATGGTCCCAGCCCAACTGAAGACAAGATTGGGAAATACAGTCTTTTGGAGTGCTCAAGAATAGGAACAGGAAACAGGATTGGTGAACACGCCTTATCTCTGCCACACTTTTTAATTAAGCTGCAAATCAAATTATTAAATATGTATTTAAGGTCCACAGTCCCTGCTGCCTGCCTGTGTTGGGCACGATTAACAAAATAAATCATTGCTTTCAAAGAGCCTACCATCAGTAGCAAGGACAAGATACAACCACAGCATAATAAAGTCGCATTTTGACCTACGGTAAACAAGTCTCATACCACAGTGTATGATTAAAAATCCCAGATGAATTGCACAGACAGTAACTGCTACAGACATTTTAAAAAGATAGAGATCTAGTCATCTAATGGGGAAATCAGAGATGATAAGTAGGAAGTTGAATGACAATGAGTCTTGAAATCTCAGTGAGATTCGATAGGAAAAAAAGGAGGTGTGTGTGGAAGGAGACACTGTGAGTTCCCTGGAAGCAGGGACATGTCTTTATTAATCTTGTTGTGGGCATCCAGTAGATTGTCAATATTTTTATTGAATTGAATTCTTAGAGCAGTAGTTCTCAAAATGTGATCCAGGGACCCCTAAGATCCCAGAGACCTGTTCAGGGGGTCCATGAGGTTAAAACTATTTTCATAGTAATATTAAGATGTGGTTTTGGGGACTTCCCTGGTGGTCCAGTGGTTAGGACTCCGTGCTTCCACTGCAGGGGGCATGGGTTCGATCCCTGGTCCGGGAACTAAGATCCCGCATGCCGAGCAGCGAGGCCAAAAAAAACATGTGATTTTCCCTCTTCACTCTCATTCTCTGAGTGTATTGTTCAGAGGCTATGTGATGTGATAGCTCAACAGATTGAATATCAGAAGCAGCTGTGGCAACCCAGTTGTCTTCTATTAAGCCAGACACTGAAGAATTTCAAAAAATATAAAACAATGCCAATCTTCTCACTAATTTTGGGAAAAATAGTTGTTTTATTAAAATATGTTACTTATGTTAGCGTGTTATGGGTTTTTTGTTAAAGTGAATTAATAATTTTCTTTCTTTTTTGGCTGCGTCGGGTCTTAGTTGCGGCATATGGGATCTTTCGTTGCAGCGCACAGGCTTCTTTCTAGTTGTGGCATGTGGGTTTTCTCTCTCTAGTTGTGGCACATGGACTCTGTAGTTTGTGGCACGTGGGCTCTCTCCTTGAGGCTGCAAGCTCAGTAGCTGCGGCGCCTGGGCTTAGTTGCCCCGCAGCATATGGGATCTTAGTTCCCTGACCAGGGATCGAACCAGTGTCCTCTGCGTTGGAAGGCAGACTCTACCACTGACCACCAGGGAAGTCCCAATTAATAATTATTTATTTTAGTATTCTAAGCATTTTTAAATTTTCTCAGGTTTGATTTCTAACATGGTAAATATTGACAGATATTATTACCTGAACAAAAGCTCTTTGGGGTGCTCAATAAGTTTGAAGAGTATAAAGGAGTCCCAAGGCCAGAAACTTTGAGAACCTCTGTCTTAGGACACAGAAACAGAAATGGAATCGCCAAGTTTCTGCTCTTAGAACCCATCCAAAGCTACTTTTTCAAATTTCTAGGATTTTGATATATTCAGATCTTGTCTTAAATGCTCTTTGCTGCACAAAACAATGTGCAATCATTATCACCAGGTGTAATTCACAGGTACAAATGAACATGACGTTGGTGAAAACATGTTTGTTCCTGTGCAGTCCTGTCCTCACTGAACTTAAGAATGCAGCTCAGGAAAAAAAAAAAAAAGAATGCAGCTCAGAAATGTAGGTACAGAAAGGTAATGCAGAAATGGAAATAACTGAAAGATGCATTTGTTAAGGCCTCGGTCTGTACACACTGCTAAATGTATTCAGAAAGCTTATTTCCCTGTAAACTTTCTCAGTCTGTCCTCACACCTTAAGTTGACCAAAGACATAAAACAATGAGCATCGTACCCCCAAAGCATGTGAGAAAGGGGATCTGTAGTCACATGACTTTAGGAGCTCTGGGTTGAACTGAGTTAAGCAGACTACATTTCTGTGGCCACGTTAGAGCCTTTTGGCATGCCCCATCTCGCAATTTCTCTAACCACAAAAATCCATTTTTTTTTTTTTTTGCAAGGCCTTGTATCCCTCAGATACTTTTGGAGTGTATACAGTGTATACAGGCTGCGACTGATGTTTTTGCAAACTTTGGCTGTATGTAGTTCGGTTTCAAAGAACAGGATTTGACCAAAGCCACAAGTCCAAATCCATACTTGTTATTACATGGATTTCAATGACAAATCCCATGCTCTGAAATGTAACCCCAAACAGTCAAAGCCCACCAGAATGTGATTCGCTTGTAAAGCAGGTATAAGACGTCCTAGGTCAGCACTATGAAAGGGTCCTGCTCCATTTCATTCCATAACATGACATTTGAGAAGATTCTGGCATATTTCTGTTTAAGGCCACAGGTTGTATTGTCTCCTAAAGCAAAAGACAGGAAGTTGACAGAAGGCATATGTTTCAAGGAGTTGAACAGTAATAATTCCCTGTGGGGGTATAAATGGAGAAACTGGATGGAAAAGGCCTCCTTTAAAGGATAATAAAGTGTGAAGCACTAAGAAATGTAGAAGGTATGACCTCAACCCTACAAGCTGATAAGCAGGCCCAGACTTTTATTTATAGTGACATGAGTGACATTTATCTGCCTTTCACTAGAACATCTAATCCGCTTGTCAAGGTGTGTCTTAAGCGGACACCTGATTTCTGGTCAGAGTTGGCAGGCTTCGAATACAAATGTGGCTGCCCTGGCTGAAATTCATGACTGAAAAAAAATCATGGAGATATGAAATCATCGGGGAAATATATCAACTAGATTTCAGTTTGCCACAGAGAGGACATCACCTGAAGAGGGTATTGGCTTTGTGGTAGAAATTATGGTCTGTCAGTTAAAGTAGAAATGGGTCCAAAAGGGAGGGGATATCTGTATGTGTATGGCTAATTCATTTTGTTGTGCAGTGGAGGCTAACACAACATTGTAAAGCAACCATACTCCAATAAAAATTAATAAAAATAAATTAATAAAGTAGAAATGGAGATGAATTACTGGGGGGGTTCACAAACCTCATTATCTCCCTACATAGTCCTTAAGTTCAGTTATGATAGAGTTGTAGCTGTCTCTTCCTTATGCCAAATTGTTAACAGAGTCCAGTTTTAGGAACTGAAAATGAACATGAATCAAGAACATCCACAAAAACTGCCCGACTTCTCTGTAGGAAGTAAGGGGGATCCAGGCTATGGTTCTCTCTTCAGGGACTCGCAGTAGCAGACGATATAAGGTGTAATCACATTTAAAATTAAGTAGCAATTTCAATAGCAGTACAAGAAAAGGGGAAAAAAAGGCCATGGTTACTTCCAAACAAGTTAAACAGAACTTACTCTAAGAGTTCAGAGGAGAGAAAGAAGAAAAGGCTGTTATGGGCAGGGAGTCAAGCAAGACTTCATGGAGAAAGTGGAACTGGGAACAAGTCTTGAAGGAAGAGCCAGATAGGTAAGATTTTCACTAGAATGACGTGCGTTAATTAACTCCAGGCCACAGGGATCCCATCCCCCCCCCCCCGCACGCACACACGAACGCACACACACGCACTCTCCTCTCCGTTCTGTCCACATGCTTCCGGGGCCATGGCACCCACGCTGCTGTCCATGGTGCTGCAGTGTGGGGCCTCTATGTCACAGGCTGCAACTCACCTTCAGTCAAGAGGACAAGCACCTTAGGAAGGTCTGTCTTGTTTCCTCTGCCTTGTATGGCATTTTGCCCAAATACAGTTCTTTTTTTTTAAACCAGCTTCGTGTAGATATAATTTACATACATTAAAATACTTCCATTTAAGTTCAATGAATTTTGACAAATGGACGTACTTGGGAAACCAACACTACAACAAGGATATAGAACAATTCCATCACCCCCAAAAGTTCCCTGTGCTCCTGTGCGTGCGGTGGCAACTCCCTCCTCACCCCTGGCCTCAGGCAACTCTTAATCTGCACTTTGCCCCTACAGATTAGATTAGTTTTTTCGAGAGTTTCCTATAAATGAAATCTACTGTTTATAGTCTTTTGTCTGACTTCTTTTCCTCAGTATAATGTTTTTGAAATTCATCCATGTTGTGTGAATCAGTCCTTTGTTTATCACTATGTAGACGTACCACAATTTGTTGGTCCATCCCCTGTTGATGGATATTTGGGTTGTCTCCAGTGTTTTGGGATAAAGCTTCTGTGAACATCCATGTACAAGTTTTTTTGTGTGTGTTTGCAAATACACTTTCATTTCTTTGGAGTAAGCAAATACCGGGAATAAGGGCTGCTGGTAGGTATATGTTTAATGTTGTAAGACACTGCCGAACTGTTTTACAAATAGTTGTACCATCTTACCTAAACATACATTTGATGATTATAAGAATGGCCTCCATGGGCATTCTTGTCATTGTCAAAAACCTTGGGAGGATCTCTGATTGCTATAGAATGGAATTGATACTCCTTAGACTAGCATCTTTGGCCCTCTGCCATCTGCCCTTATTTTGCTTCTCCACCACCCTAGTATATGCTTACTTCACTCACTCACACACCATTGAACTACTTGTTCATCCACAACTGAGCAAAACATAAGTGACAGTACTTCCAGCACATGGATTTGCACTAGTCCAGCTCCCCTTTTTGCCTCGTTGTCTATGTGACCACATACCTACCATCCAAATGGTCAGGGTAAGGCACCAACTTACATGTGTGACATCACATTCTTAAGGCAAATTTCACAGACATCATTAATCTCGAAATTTTGTCTGTCTCTAAACATTCCGAACATGTTTCTAGGATTTCAGAAATCCTCTTTTTGAAGGGAAGGGAGTACAGAGAGCATTCTCTTGACAGATTCAGTCTGCAAACATTTAGTGAGCATCTACTAGGAGCAAAGCATAGTGGGAGCTACCATTTGTAGAGTCTCTATAGGATGGATGTGAGTCACTGCAGCAGTCTAAAAGGGGGAAGTAGCAGACGGCTCTAAGGGAGCCTGAAGTAACCACATGGGCTGATGCAATTTTACCTGAAGCACAAATGGGAAAACTGGAATGTACAGTTCATGACAATTACGAAGAGGAAGAAAAAATGAGCAGCTCACCCTGTCTCATTATTCATTCATTGTTTAAGCAAATAAACCTCAAGTGTCCATTTGGTGCTGCTGAATTGCAATGATGTCTGTGGCTATTAGAAACATCCTCATGGGGACTTCCCTGGTGGCGCAGTGGTTAAGAATCCGCCTGCCAATGCAGCAGACATAGGTTCGATCCCTGGTCTGGGAAGATCCCACATGCCGCGGAGCAACTAAGCCCGGGCGCCACAACTGCTGAGCCTGTGCTCTAGAGCCTGCATCCACAACTGCTGAAGCGCACGCACCTAGAGCCCGTGCTGCACAACAAGAGAAGCCACCACAATGAGCAGCCCGCACACCACAACGAAGAGTAGCCCCCACTCGCTGCAACTAGAGAAAGCCTGCGTGCAGCAACAAAGACCCAACACAGCCAAAAATTAATTAATTAATTTTTTTAAAAAAGAAGCATCATCATGAAAAGGATTTGTAATGTCTTCTGGGCTCAGATGCAGTCTCTTCCAGGTAAAGCCAGGTAAACGGGATGGAGGGGAGAAGAATCGTGCATTTACAAAATCTCCAGCGGCCCGTTGTGCTTGTTAAGACAATGTCAATTTGAAGGAGAAAATACATTGGTATAGCAAGTGTGCACGTGCCATTTTTTCTTCTATTTTTTTAAACCTGATTCCCACTGTCCTGCAAATCCTCATGTTCTTTTCTGAAATGAATCTTCCACCTGGACTAATGCGTTTCTTTGTCCTAACATGTTACTCAAATAGAATCACTCAAGAAACTTGAATAAGAACTAAGACATAGAATTGGGTGCTGTGTGGTGCAGAGATGAGGCGTGATTTGACTTCTGGCTGCACGATGTGGGAGTTAGTCCAGCACCATGGGAGAGTGCCTTAAATTAGTGCTCTCAGAAAGATAACAGAGGTAAGAATCCAAAAGCTTTTCTGTGCGTGAATGGCAGTCACGTGTTTCTATCTTTCTATCATGGGATCACTTGCTTAAGGAGAACTGGCTTAGAAACTTCTATCTTTTACAGAGAGCACTTTAGCCAATGGCCGGGAAAAACAGAGGCTTTTATGATACGAAAGACCAGTAGTATTTTTCATGCAGCCGATCCCACGACCCAAGGTGAATGAAATAAAACTCCAAAGAATGCATTTCCCTCGGTCTAGTACCCAGAGATCCCGCAGCATGTGAGCCTGACTTTTACTGTCCAATTCATAGTCTCCTTCTAAAATCTCATTCATTTTTGCCCAGCCAGCCAGCCAGCACTGTCAGGCTAGGGATGCTACGATCCTAAAAGATGCTGCATTGGAGAGAGGGATAGACACCTGGAGCTTTAACTTTACCTAGTGACCCAAGTCACAGACCTGGCTCTAGACCTACTGTTATGTGGCCTTGAACGATCCTCTGGCCTTCTTGGGACCTCACTGCCCTCAGCTGTAAAGCGAGTTGCTAAACCAGTCACCTCTGAGGATTCTTCCGGCTCTATCCGTCAGCATTAGACGCCACTTTCCTTGTCTGAATGCCTGTGTCATCTGTGGTCAGTATTTAATACGTTGACATACACAGCTTGTTGCCACTTGTTTTCAGCTGTGTGGGGCTTCCCTCTCTGGAGTCATTTGAATGCTTTCAGTAAATTTGACAAATCTGGACTGTGCATCTGTGTGCCAGCCTCTGTTGCAGGTGCGAGGTGTTCATCAAAAATTGCCTGTCCTCCTAGATTCTGCAGTCTTGCTTAGCATGGGGAGTGGGGTGAGAGACGGCAAATAAGTGAAGAGTGGGAGAGAGACGGCAAATAAGTGAAGAAACAACGTATAATACTGTGTTGGGTTGTGATAAGTGCTCTGGAGTAAAATACAACAGGGCGCAGGGGTGGGGAGTGACAGTGGGGTGGGGCCTCTATTTTAGGGTCAAGGAAAGCCAAATTTCCATTTTTTAAATTGGAGTATAATTGACATACACGCTTCTGACACCAATTTCAAAGTGTAATTGCAATTCTCCATCAAGCAGTGCTCTGACACCAGCTGGGTGTCCCACAATTCAACTCAATTCTGACACTGTCTACCTGGAGATGGTGTCAGATCCCACAGGCTGAGGGCTCAGTCCCCCAAGACTGCCCCTCCCCCCACTTCAGATGCCCCTCGCAAGTCTGATCGTCACCTGTGCTTCTGACCCACTGGCTGGAGTTCAGGGGTTCCAATGACCTCCTCAGGTTAGACTAATTTGCTAGGGTGGCTCATAGAACACAGAGAAGCATTTTACTTGCTAGCTTACTGGTTTGTTGTAAAAGAACACAACTCAGGAAACGGCCAGATGGAAGAGATGCACAGGTGGGGAAAGGGCGTGGAGCTCTGGGTGCTACCACCCTCCCCAATTTCAACATATTCGTCAACTCGGATGTTCTCTGAACTTGTACTTTTGGGTCTTCTGCAGGCTTCATCTAGTGGGCATGACGGATCACTGACTGCATTTCCAGACCTTATCTCCTCCCCTGAAATCAGAGGGTGGGACTGAAAGTTCCAATCCTCTAATCAAGGTTGGTTCTCCATCCTCATTAACATCACAAAAGACACCTCTATCAGCTCTGGGAAATTCCCGGGGTTTCAGGAGCTCTGTGCCAGGAACTGGGATGAAGACCAAATATATGTTTCTTATAGTAAGTCATAATACCACAACCTACCATAAGATGAACGGTTCTCAAATGTTCAGCCAGTGAGTTGCGGCAATTGTGCAGATGTGTGGTAAAGTTAAAGCGTGTCTGAACATGCCAGAGCACTCTTCTCATCACTTCCTTCCTTTGAATTTGGACTGGCCTTAGTGACTTGATTCCAAGGCACAGAATGTGGCAGAAGGGACAGGATGTGACTTCTGAGGCAATACAGCTTCAACCTGGAGCCCTGTCTCCCCCCACCTCTCTCTCAACCCATCCACCAGGCTGTGAGGAAGCCAGGCAGCCACATGGACAGGCCAGGCGTAGCCGTTCTGGCCGACGGCCCCAGCTGAGGTCCCCGCCAGGGGATATTGGTTTTCTTCTTATCACACCTGACGGGTGAGGAGGTGGGGAATCTGAGCACAGAGCTCAGGGAACCCCAGGCAGACAGCCTCCTGACGGAAGGGTCGGCAGAGGCCAGGGGCAGAGAGCTGGTGGCTGGGGACAAAGGTACGGGGGCTTCTCCCCGACCTGTGGTCTGCCTCTCTCGGGCCAGGGAGCCTCCCCTCCCCCCACCCCCATGATGGGAATGTGGCCACCCCAGAGCCCCTGTCTGTAACTACCAGGGTGGGGAAAGATGGCCATGACCCCAAACTGCAGCTATTATAATACTTGACATTATTAAAAATCTCAGAATAAAGCTTTCTGCTGCCCTAAAAAAGGAGCCGGTTGTGTTCGGCAAATGGATGCAGAGTTAGGATGGAGGGGTCAGGAAAGGTCACGGACCAGCTTTGCAACTAAGCCATGCGAGTGGGGACCCAGTGTGCTATTCTGTACTCACGGGGGGCCAATGTCATGTCGTCATCTCCCGCTTTCCGACAAGAGAGGCTTGGAGTGACATGAACTTTAGGCTTCTGAAGGAAATGATAGAGCAAGGCGCTGTGATGAATGCTTTTCTGGCCAGGGCAGCAGGGGCAGCATAAAGATTAAAATGCTCCGCGGGCTTCCCTGGTGGTGCAGTGGTTAAGAATCTGCCTGCCACTGCAGGGGACACGTGTTCGAGTCCTGGTCCGGGAAGATCCCACATGCCGCCTGCGTACAGCAACGAAGACCCAACGCAGCCAAAAATAATAAAATAAATAAATCTAAAAAAAAACAAAACAAAAAAAACGCTCCGCATTTGATGATGAGCTCGGGCCAGGATGGGCCTCCAAGGGGAAAGGTGAGCCTCTTTCTGCTCACTCTGAGCAGGGCTCGAGTGTCCGCTGGGCTGAGAGGCTCTTCAAAGATCTCAAGTTTGCCCAGTAGGGGTGATATTGACCTTCCGGTTTGTTTTTTTTGGTGTTTTTTTTTGCAGTACGCGGGCCTCTCACTGTTGTGGCCTCTCCCGTTGCGGAGCACGGGAACTGGCTAAAACAGGCCTCTCCCGTTGCGGTGCACGGGAACTGGCTAAAACAGGGTCATGGTCCCTTTCTCTGTGGGCAGGAAGGGACTCCACCTTAAAGGACTGAGATCACAATAAACCTTTGATTGTAAAACATTTTTTAAATGTTTAAACATTTATTAGAATAAAATATTGACTCCCCCACGTGGTGTGAGGGCAGTGTAAGTGCCCCAGGAAACTTCAGAATCCTTCCTCACAATATCAAGAAGAAACTTGTGAATTTATTTGGCTTTCGGCAAGATAATGTGCAAACCGAGAATTATTACTATGGATATACCTGTTTCTTCACACAAAAAAATCTTGCTTAATGCCAGGACTAGGGTTGGTAGCTCCCCTATATCCTGGACTCCCCTCTGTCTCTGGAGATGTCCTACTGCCTTGTCCACCAACAGAGGCAGGAAAGCCCTGGGTTTGCTTACTTTCACCCTCTTAACACCATTGCTGCAAAAAAATGTTATCTTCCTCTCTCTTCCCATGCCCAGGTCTCACTCTTTCTAAGCACCCCCTCCAGAATGATTCATCTCTACCCAAAAAAGATGCAGTGAAGACAGCATGATGGAGCCAGAGGTTCCCACAAGGGAAATGCACAGCTTGGAATTACTATCCAGAGAAGTCAATGAGCCACCAAGAAATAAAATAAGAACTGAGAGAAGACCCACGAAGAAGCCAATATACCAAGTAGTGAGCACACTGGGTGTTTATGTGCGAGCAGAAATGAAAATGTTATATGTGGAAGCTCTTACTCGCCTGGACTAGTTTAGAATAGTGGTCACCACAAATTAGCAATGGCTCTCATTGAAACCTACAACCTGTGAAGGAGGTGGACCAGGAGAGGAGCAAAGAGTGGCCCAGGTAATAACCACAGCAGGACTTCTAATCACCATCTTTTTCTCCAGTGAAATGCCTTTCGAGAATTCTTAATGTCTATGAAAACCAGGAGCCTTGGTGGCTCCTGGAGTTAAAAAAAACATTATAAGAGAAATTTTGGGGGCACAAATGGTGAAATTAGAATAGGGACTATATATTGGAGGGCATTACAGAATTAATGCTAGTTGTCTTAAATATGATAATAGTACTGTGATTAGGTAGGATATGGCCTTATTGTTCAGAGATGCAGGCTGGAGGATTAGATCATCAGGGAAGAAGAGGGGACCACAGGGGAAGGGAGAATGGAGGTAATGAGAAGCCCCAGCTGGGCTGCTCACGACCTCACTCAGCCAGACAGGAAACATGCGGTTTGGAGTATCTATCGCTGCACAAATCCACCAGCCCCAAACACAGAGGCTTAAAACAATTGCTTATTTGCTCCCAACGTGGACTTCGGGCAGGCAGCTCATCTTGGCTTCACGCAGACTCACCAGCTCTGGTGCTCACAAGGCTGGAGGCTGAACAGAACAACTTGCTGTTGGCTGGGTTCCTCAGTTCTCGTCCACGTGTCCTGCCCACAAGGCCAGCGTGGGCTCCCTCACAGCTCAGTGTGGGCTCAGAGCAGCCAGACTTCTGACACGGGCCCTGGCTTCCCTCGAAGTGCCAAAGTGGAAGCTGCCAGACCTTCCTAGGCTTGAGGCCTGGAACTGGCACCGTGTGGATTCCGCCTCAGGTCACAGGGCCAGGCCAGATTCAAAAGACTTAACTACCAGGGGGAGAGGGTCACTGGGGGCCACTAGATGGACAGTTCACCACACACAGGGATGTGGGGCTGTGGCCAGCGGCAATTCCCTACAGGCCAGCCAGCAACCACAGGAACAGGGCACGTGAGAGATGGCTGTGTTTCAAACACCTTCGGCTCCTTGATTACACCAGGGCTGTTGAAGCGCAGAGATCAAACTGCTCCATGAAAAAAAAGGGTGAACAAGGGTTTCCTCATGCAGCACCTCCCCAAGAATTTCAGAAGCTCATCTGCGTGGGAGGTTTAACATAAAGTGTTTCCTGAACCTATCTGACCATGGTGCACACTTAAAAAAAAAAAAAAAAAGACTATCATTTGGTACATTAGGACTGTAATGACTCCAATTTAGTTGTTTTTTTCTTTTAATTTAATAACACTTTAAAAAATTGTGGTAAAATACACATAACAGAAAATGTACCATCTTCACCATTTTTAGGGGTGTTAAGTACATTCATATTGCAGTGTAACCATCACCACTGTCCCATCTCCAGAACTCTTCATCTTGCAAAACTAAAACATTAAACACTAACTTCCCTTTTCCCTCTCCTCCCAACCTCCCAGGAGCCACCATTCTACTTTCCATCTCTATGAATTTGACTACTCTAGGGAACTCATACGAGTGAAATCATACAGCATCTGTCTTTTTGTGACCAGCTTATTTATAGCTGCCCCTGCTCTCTTTGGATTGCTCTGCGTGGAGTATCTTTTTCCATCCTATCACTTTCAACCCATTTGTGTCTTTAAATCTAAACTGAGCCTCTTGTACACAGCATATAGTTGGATCATGTTTCTTTTTTTTTTTTTTTTTTTTTTCAGTACACGGGCCTCTCACTGCTGTGGCCTCTCCCGTTGCGGAGCACAGGCTCCGGATGCGCAGGCTCAGCGGCCATGGCCCACAGGCCCAGCCACTTCACGGCACGCGGGATCCTCCCGGACCGGGGCACGAACCCGTGTCCCCTGCATCGGCGGGCGGACTCTCAACCACTGCGCCACCAGGGAAGCCCTGGATCATGTTTCTTAAAATCCATCCTGCTGATCTCTGTCTTTTGATTGTAGAGTTAAATTTGTTTACATTTAAAATAATTACTGATAAGGAGAGACTTGTATCATTTTAACTTTTTTTTTCTAGATGCCTTATAGCTTTTTTGGTGCCTCATTTCTTGCATTACTGGTTTCTTTTGTGTTGAGTTGATTTTTTGCAGTGAAATGTTTTAATTCCCTTCTCATTTCCTTTTGTGTATATTCTGTAGCTATTTTCTTTGTGGTTACCACAGGGATTACATTTAACATCCTAACATTATAGCACCGGTTGGAATTTATGCCAACTTAACTTCAATAACATAAAAAAAAAAAACTCTGCTCCTAAACAATTCTGTCCCCACCCCTTTCAGTTACTGATGTTACAAAAATGTCTTTACACGTTGTGTGTCCAAAACATAAACTAGTAATAATTTTTTATGCATTAATTTCTTACATTGTATATAAGACAAAATTACAAACAAAAGTTATAATAATAGCTTTTAAGCTACTATTTTTAAAAATGTATTAGTCTCTTCAATCATGTAGAATATAAAAAATTGAGTTATAAACCAAGGTTAAAATAATACTAGTGTTTACAATTGCCCACATCTTTATCTTTACTGAGATCTTGATTTCTTCATACGGCTTCAAGTTACTGTCTAATGTCCTTTCATTTCAATCTGCAGGATTCCTTTTAGCATTCCTTGCAGGAAAGGTCTAGCGGCAACCAACTTTCTCAGCTTTTGTTTATCTGGGAATGTCTTTATTTCTCCATCACTTTTGAGGGACAGTTTTGCTGGGTATAAGATCCTTGGTTGACAGTTTTTCTTTCAGTACTTTGAATATAACAGCCCCACTGCCTTCTGGGCAAAAGTTTCTGGTGAGAAATCTGCTGATAATCTTACTGAGGATCCCTTGTATGTGATGCATTACTCTTCTCTTGCTGCTTTTAAGATTCTCCTATTGTCTTGGCTGTTCTATAGCTTGATTATAATGGGTCTTGGTGTGGGTCTCTTTGAGTTCATCCTATTGGAGTTTGCTGAGCTTCTTAAATGTTTATAGTCATGTCATTCATCAAATTTGGGAAAATTTCAGCCACTATTTCTTCAAATAATCTCTCTGTCCCTTTCTCTCTCACTCTCTCTCTCTCTCTCTCTTTCTCTCTCTCCTCTTTCCGGGATGCCCACAATGTTGGTCCAGTTTATGGTGTCCCACAGGTCCCTTAGGCTTTGTTCACTCTTCTTCAATTTTTTTTTCTGTTCTTCAGTCTCAATAATTTCAAATTGTCCTATTTTTGAGTTCACTGATTTTTTTTTTCTTCTGGCTGCTCAAATATGCCTTTGAATCCCTCTAGTGAATTTTTAATTTCAGTTATTGCACTTTTCAGTTCCAGAATTTCTTTTTTTTTTTTTTTTTTTTTGCGGTACACGGGCCTCTCACTGCTGTGGCCTCTCCCGTTGCGGAGCACAGACTCCAGACGCGCAGGCTCAGCAGCCATGGCTCATGGGCCCAGCCGCTCCGCGGCATGTGGGATCTTCCCGGACCGGGGCACGAACCCGTGTCCCCTGCATCGGCGGGCGGACTCTCAACCACTGTGCCACCAGGGAAGCCCCAGAATTTCTTTTTAGTTTCTTTTTTGATATTTCCATTTTACTCTTACATTGTTTTCTTGACTTTCTCCATGTCTTCCACTAGTTCCTTGAGCATCTTTAAGACAGTTGTCTTTGTCATCTAGCAATTCTGCCATCTGGTCTTTCTCAGTGATGGTTTCCGTCAGGTTCTTTCTTCCTTTGAACAGGCTGTTCTTTCCTGTACACCTTGTGAATTTTTGTTGAAAACTGGACATTTGAATCTAGTAATGTAGTAACTCTGGAAATCAGATTCTCCCCCTTCCTCAGGATTTGCTGCATTTTGGTTTTGTTTTGTTGCTTGTTTTAAGCTGTGTCTCTGGTGGGGATAAGCCTGAGGTATAAACATCGATCTTCTCAGGTCTTTTTTTAAACCTGCATATTTCCTTGGGCGTGTACCTTTCTCTGGTCTTATGTGTTGACTTTATAAATTCCCCTGTATTTGTGGTTTCTTTTCAAAATCCTAGACTTTAAATGTCTGGCTCCCAAAAGGGAAAAGCAGAAAAATGAATGGAAGTGGAAAAAAGGGGTGCTGGCCCTTTAATTCCCTTAAAAGTTGCTTCAGCTGGAGGGGGAGGGGCTTGCAACACCGAGGAGGGGTTCCACATGGGCCACCTACCTATGTTTCTGCACCTCCAAGATCAGAAGCAGCAATCAGCAATCAGAACACAGAGCCCCAATTTTTGGAGGTCAAGATCCCTATTGCCCATGCTGGCTCCCCAAAGCTGCCCATAAGCTGCTCCAGGAGCTCTTGCACAGCTGCCTGCCATGTGGCTAAGGGTCGGGGGTCGGTATCAGCCACTATGCTGGGAGCTGCAATTGGCTGGAATTAACTGCAGTTTACCATCCAAACCCTCCCCTGGAAGTTGCAAGCCTTTGGATAGGCTCCAGAATTCAAAGGCATTTACAACAGCCACATCCTGCCAGTGCAGTTGTAATCTGGGTGAGGAGACAGAGTCCTGGGGCTTCCTACCCCACCACCTTCCCAGCAACCTCTCTCCTCCTGTTTGGACTCTTGTCCTCCAGGCGTGGAGGATGAGTTTCTCATTGGATCATAATCTTGGCTTTTCTGCTGCCTGTCCTCAGTGCCAACATGGCACCTGTCCCCTGATTCTTATGATGTACATTAATAGTCTTCCTTCTCCCACATCCTCCCAAGGGGATTTGCTGAGGTTCAAGGTCACCTTGGCTCAGAATGTGAGACATGAGAGCCTAACATGAGCTCTCTTGTTATAAGAACATTCTAATTTCTCACAGGTAAAAATGATCACCTGGTCATGAACCTCCCTTGGCACACGCATGCCTGGAACTACTGAGCTCCCAGCGTCCGCTTGCCAAACTCCTACTGGTTCTCTGAGACTCACCCCAAAGGTAATGTCCTGATTGAATCCATGCACAGACAGTCTATCCAATCCTTTAGGTGTGTTTCCACAGAACAGCAAATAATACCATTAGATATTTTCTGCGTGCCTTTGTTAAGTGAGTGATTGAATAAATCGTTACTTCTTATATTATTGCCAAAACATCTATGAGAAATGTTTGAGCTGGAGACCGGATGCAGGCACCTCTGAAAAGGGAGAAAGAACTAGTCCTTGGCAAACATGGGGACAAGGATGCAAGACTGACAGCATTCCCGTGGCTCTGGAGGGAGTGATGTGGTCTGCTTTCGGTTGATTTCATACCGTTGGCCTAAGTACACTCACAAGTGCTAGGAAGGCCTGGCAACGGGACCCTGCGAACGCCACTTAGTAAGCTACTACGGTGATTAAACTGCAGGATGCTGCAGAGTGCCTTCTTAGCTCTTTTCTCTAGCACGTCCCCTCAGCTGGGAAGCATCCGGCTTTTAATTTGGGAAAGCAGGAGATGGCAGGCGTCCTGTCCATCAGCGTCATCTGTCACCATCTTTGAGCTGCCAGCACGACAGCTGGGGAAGAGCGGGTTCAAGTTGACGGGCAGAACGTTTTACATCGAATGAGTTTGTGTGGAATAACAGTATAATAAATAAGGCTCTAGAGGAACCCGGTTATCACTTGCATTCCAAAAGTGAGATATGGCCTCACCAGGAGCTCACAGAGCCATCTGTCGTCAAATAGTCTTTGTGTCAAAGGCTGGACTGGCCTGAGGAAATGGAAACATCAGCAGAGGAGAGCAAATGACAACACTGTGTCTTTTCAAAAAGATTTACAGGGAGCCACCTCCAGGAGCCGGAGATTTCCAGACGATTTTGAAATAAATATATAAAACCACTACCCAAAGCGGTGAGACTTGAAATCCTGGCTGCTGAATGCTAATGAGTCTTCCCACTGGATAAGTTCAGTTTCTGTCACTCGGGGTACGTTCTTGAGTAATATAATCCTTATCTGCTTGGATTTGGGGCTGGGATTACTGTGATCTCCTTTAATGTGTTTTTGCCAGTTTGATATATCAAAATCCGATCGTCCCCGAAGCACTCTGCTGATGACACAACCGCTGGTGACAGGAACACTGAAAGTGGATGAAATCTTGAGAATTGGAGAAAAGCTGTAGGGATTTGTGGTTGTTTGGTTTCCTCGTTTTTTTGTTGAGGAAAAGGAGGAGGGAACTCACAAGCTGACACGATAGAGAATTGGGCGTAAACAACACCTCATGGGTCAATAGCACAACCACCAGCTGAGTGCCGCAGACCACATGTTGACGGGAATGTCTGGGAGGGCAGGGAGGCGCTCTGGCCATTGGAAAAGGAAATGCATTAGAAGAGCAATTCATTGAGATGAAAAGTTCAAGGCTAGCCAAGTCCCAGGGGCAGCAAATGTGGAAGATTTGATGGGCCTTATCTGCATAAGGTCTTCAGCCTGGACTGGCCCTGGTAAGGTTTAGTCCTGGAGGATGTGCGAGGTTCCACTGTGATGGGAGACCCTGCAGTGGCTGCCCTTGGGAATTACAGGGTTGGGTCCCTAGGGTCAGAGTTCAGTGAGGCCGACTTTGGTGGTTCAAACTCACAGAATTCGCCTCTGATCGGGTTTCCCTGTTTGGAACAATCCTTCCCCAGTGTATCTCTGGACCAGGACCAGTGGACATTTACAGCACGGATGGCAGGGTGGTCCCCACCTCCATCTGCCCCCTTCAGGGCGCCTCACTGTGTAGCAGAGCCTGCAGAGCTGAAAACGGTCCCCTCCAGCCTCGACTAGAGTTCGGCTGTGATTTAGGGAGGTCCTACCAATCAGACGGACCTGTGTGAGACTTGGAGACTGGTTTCGTTCTGGTGGCCAGGAACGGGAGTTATTGCATAATGGGGACAGAGTCCCAGCTGTACAAGACAAAAAGAGTTCCGGAGACGGACGGTGATGACGGCTGCACAGCAAGGTGAATGTCCTTAATGCCACTGAACTGTACACTTAAAAATGGGTAAGGTGGTAAATTTCATGTTATGTGTATTTTACCACGATTAAAAGTTGTTTTTTTAAAAAATTTTTTTGGGCCTTGAGGCTTGTGGGATCTTAGTTCCCTGACCAGAGATTGAACCTGGGCCCCCGGCAGTGAAAGCGTGGAGTCCCAACAACTGGACCACCAGGGAACTTAAAAAAAATTGTTTTTTTAATAAAAAGAAAAATCATTCCACTCTTGTGCATATATAAAAAGGAAAATATAGGCCGAATCAATAAGTTAATGCTTTTCTAAAACTCACGCATGTGTAGAACTTACTCCTTCTCAATCACTTTTTGATTCAGAGTCACTGATGCCTAGGTTTACCAGCATCACCGGTCTCAGTACCACGAGCAGCGCAGTGAGGGCGAGGCAGCATTTAAGGCCGCTCCACCGTATCCAGGATGTTCATCCAGGTTCCTGACGCCCATTCTGCAAGTCCTGATCTATCAGCAACACCCACGCCCTGACTGCTGACTGGCCAACATGGCATAGCCCAATCTCAGAGTTGTCAAAACATGGGGAAACAGTGTGTGCCAAAAGCAATGAAATACTCTTCTTCACTTTTATTAGCTGGCCTGGATGAGCCTAAAACGAGGCTACCAAAACGCTCCCTCTAAATGGAAATCTCGTCCCCTGTTTAAAACCCTTCAATGGCTTCTGAACATTGACCAAAAGAACAAAGTCCAAACCCCTCTGCATGGGATACAAAACTCTTCACGACCTGTTTCTTTAAAAAATTATTAATTATTTTAAGCACACAAACATGTAGAGAACAACATAACATAAATAATGTGGTGCAAGCGACCAGATTGGACAAATATGACAAATGTTTGCACTTTGCCATGTTTGCCTAGAATATTTGGTTTTTAATCTAAAGGAATAAGCTGTTCCCGGTGCATCGATGTTCTCTGTATGCACTGCTCGTCCTATTGTCCTCTTCTTCCCAGGGCCGATCGCTCTCTGGAAGATGTGACACATCCCTTCCATCCATGTTTTACACTTTCATTTTAGCTGAACCCTTTCCTCCCTCCCTGTAATAACACACTGGACTGTTTTTTGTTTTTCACTTTTACGTATATTTTATTTACTGTCTAAATCCTCCAGCAATGTGTGTTTCTCATCGTTTTCCTGTTGGTGGGCACTAATGTTTCCCCATTTTTACCATTTCAAACAATAGGGCAGTTAACATTTTGAGCATGTCTCTTTTGTATGATAGTGAGAGTTTCTCCACAGCAGCGTTGTTAGTAGAAATATCATAAAGGCCCAAATGAGAGTTATATATGTAACATAAAATGTTCTAGTAGCCACATTAAAAAATATAAAAAGAAACTGATGAAATTAATTTTAATAACATATTTTAACCCAACATAGCCAATATATCCATTTCAACATATATCCAATACATTAATGAAACACCTTACAGTATTTCTTTTAAAAAAAATTTATTTATTTATTTTTGGCTGCGTTGGGTCTTCGTTGCTGTGCGCGGGCTTTTTCTAGTTGCGGCGAGCGGGGGCTATTCGTTGCAGTGCACGGGCTTATTGTGGTGGCTTCTCCTGTTGCGGAGCACAGGCTCTGGGCGCGCTGGCTTCAGTAGTTGCAGCACGCGGGCTCAGTAGTTGTAGCTCGTGGGCTGTAGAGCGCAGGCTCAGTAGTTGTGGTGCACAGGCTTAGTTGCTCCGTGGCATGTGGGATCTTCCCGGATCAGGGATCGAATCCATGTACCCTGCATTGGCAGGCGGATTCTTAACCACTGTGCCACCAGGGAAGTCCAGTATTTCTTTCATAAAGTCTTCAAATCCGAAACAAATTTCTCAGTTTGGATGAGCCACATTTCAAGAGTCACACGATGCTGGTGATTACTGTATAGGACAGCGTGACTGTGAAGTATGTATTTAGAGATGGAAACATAGGGTCACAGGATATGACACGCCATCTGCAACCTTGCTTGATATTATTAACGTGCTCTTCAAAGTGTGCAAAAGTCACCCTTCCCTGGTGTCCTTCCCAACAGTCAAGTGTGATCTGCCTGCCAATCTTGGCTCGTCTGCTGGGTATGAAAAGGCACCTAATTGTACTTTTCTTTGTTTGCTTTCCTGGTAAGTTTCAGTACTTTTTCATGTTTACTGATCACTTGGGTTACTTTTTCTATGAATTTCTCATTCTGATCCTTTGTTCATTTTTCTGAGTTACATTTTTCTTGTTGATACGTGGCTCTTTATATATTCTAGCTACAGAGCTTTGATGGACACGTATCTTACAAACGTCACTTTCTAGCCCATGATTTGTCTTTGCATTTTGTCATACAGAAAATTTTAATTTCAATGTAATATTTATCAATATTTTCCTTTATGGGTTTGTGCATTTTCCGTGTCGGTTAAGCAGTTCTTCCTTGCTTGGAAGTCATAAAGACACTTGCCTATTATGTTTTTCTTTAAGAGTTTTAAAGTTTTCCTTTTCACATTTAGTTCTTATTCTAGCTGGAATTTTCTTTGTGTTAAGCTTGATGTGGAAGATTTACCACCTCACACCCAGTAGGATGGCTGCTATCAAAAAACACCAGAAAATAACAAGTGTTGATGAGGATGTGGAGAAATTCGAACACTTGTGCACAGTTGGTGGGAGTGTAAAATGGTGCAGTCACTGTGGAAAACAGTATGGCAGTTCCTCAAAAATTTTAAAATAGAATTACCGTATGATCTAGCAATTCCACTTCTGGGTACATACCCAAAAGAATGGAAAGCAGGGTCTCCAAGAGATCTTCCCGGACCAGGGTACGAACCCGTGTTCCCTGCATCGGCAGGCGGACTCTCAACCACTGTACCACCAGGGAAGCCCTCCAAGAGACATTTTTTATGCTCATGTTCACAGCAGCCTTATTCACAAAGTATGGCACATACATACAATGGAATATTATTCAGCCTTAAAAAAGAGGGAGTTCTGGCACACGCTACAGCGTGAATGAACCCCAAGGACATTATACTGAATGAACTAAGCCCGTCACAAAAAGGCATACTGCATGATTCCACTTATATGAGGTACTTAGACTAGTCAAAATCACAGAGACAGAAAGTAGAAGGGTGGGTGCCAGGGCTGGGGGGAGGGGAGGATAGGGAGTTATTGTGTCATGGGAACGGAGTTTCAGTTTTACAAGATGAAATGAGTTATGGAGATAAATGGTGGTGACAGTTGCACACAATTATGAATGTATTAAATGCCAATGAACTGTACGTTTAAAAAATGGTTAAGATGGGGCTTCCCTGGTGGCGCAGTGGTTGAGAATCCGCCTGCCGATGCAGGGGACGCGGGTTCGTGCCCCGGTCCGGGAAGATCCCACATGCCGCGGAGCGGCTGGGCCCGTGAGCCATGGCCGCTGAGCCTGCGCGTCCAGAGCCTGTGCTCCGCAACGGAAGAGGCCACAACAGTGAGAGGCCCGCGTACCGCAAAAAAGAAAAAAAAAAAAAGGTTAAGATGGTAAATCTTATGTATATTTCACCACAATAAAAAAATAGAAAGGGGAATTCCCTGGTGGTCCAGTGGTTAGGACTCTGTGCTCTCACTGCCGAGGGCCCGGGTTCGATCCCTGGTTGGGGCACTAAAATCCCACAAGCGCACACTGTGGCCAGATAAAAGAAAAAGAAAGGAAAAGAAAAATGTACTGGGGAAAGTGGGAGGGCTTCAAATGTACCATTAATGAATGAATGAATGAATGGTGGGAGAGAATAAGGCAGCGAGGGAAGGAGAAGGGACTTTAATCTAGAGAGAAGATGCCAGATATTAAGAGATGACAATGGAAGGAGGACTGGGAGCTTCGACCTCAGTCTCAGCAGGGGCGAGGCCGTCTCCCGACCAGGGGAGGGCGAGGCTCGAGGTGCGGGTGTGGGACGTGCTCCCCTCGGGAACTGACAAAGAGTCACTACAGATGCCACTATCCACTGAGAGGTAAATCGAAGCAAAATAAATACTTTATGATTGCCATATCACACATTTAATTTTGTGTTTTGCCATGTGGATTGCCAACTGGTCCAGCATCACGCACTGAAAAGTCTGTTATCGCCTCATTGATTTCTCAAACATCTGTCTGTACCCAGCTCTCACGCCTGGGATTTTTTTGCGGCCTCTATCTATTCTGCTCCAAGTTTCTAGCTTTGATCCGGGACCACAGGCCTAAGTACAATTTTTATAATAAATCTTGACATTTGCTATGGGAAGACCTTCTCTTCTTTATTCTTCAGAACTGTCTTGGCCATTTTGGACCTTTAAATTCCTTCCGAGTTTAAGGAGCAGCTGGTCAACTTCCGGAAATGACCTGTCGGGATTTTGATTGAAATAGCATCGACTTTTTGGATGAATCTGGACAGAACTCGTGCTTTTAAGATGGAATCTTCCCATCCATGAACATGTAGTTCTCTGCTGTCAATGGATGTTTAAAATTTTGTCCTTCACTAATTTCTTAAAATTTAAAAGATTTTTGACATGTAATTTTTATTACTGTAAATGGCATCTTTAAAAAATTTATTTTCAGGACTTCCTTGGTGGTTCAGTAGTTAGGACTCCGCGCTTCCATTGCAGGGGGCACGGATTCGATCCCTGGTCGGGGAGCTAAGATTCCACATGCCGTGTGACATAGCCAAAAAAAAAAAATTTTTTTTTTCAAACTGGCTTTCCTGGTGTGTCACCATACTACTGATTTTTGAAGTTGCTCATAAGTTGCTCTTATATCAAAACTCTCACTGGTTAGAACGCTCTGCTCCAGCGTCTGGATCTTCTTTGGGGACAACCGTATAGCCCATCAACCACACACACCTTGTAGCTTCCCCCTCACTCCCAATCTGCAGCCCCACTTTCTCTCGGGCGCCCCTCCAGCCCTCATCCTTGCTGCACGCGTGTCTTGCATTAGCCTCCCATGAGGACTGTTTCATTTGCACAAGTTCTGTTGTATCTCTGGGCCTTGTGGGGGTCATTTCTCTCCCTGGGGTCTCCTTGTTCCCCTAGCTCCACCAGGTTTCATGCAAATGTCACCTCCCACGGGAAAGGTCCCTAACTCAGCCGCAGGAGGAATGGTTTCTTCATTCCTCAGAACTTCGGGGACAAAGGCATCTCCCGTTAGGGACCATGCACGACGTGCTGTGCTTCAGGCTTTGTCACCCTTGTTGGAGTGAGGGCGCCCGAGTTCGGTGACTATGTCAGATCCAGCTCTGTACTCCCAATGACTGGCCCCCTAGAGCCTGGCACACAGGAGGCGTCAGGAAAGGCTTGATCAAGCTGTATCTGAACTTCAGTTAGTAGAGCTGGGATGGTGGTTACCCCAGATCTAGAGTTGTATCCTTAACACTGTGGGTTCCAGGGATTGATTTCATCACATTAACCAACCTCACAGTTTGATTTATAAGTTGGAAGACTAGTGTGAGAAAAATGGATTGTGAAATATATATTGATCTCTGCCCCCGGTTCCTGACATAGAGCTCCTAAAACCCTTGGAATTTCATGGGTAAATGAATCTTTTTTTTTTTTTTTTAATGAGATGACTCGGGTGGTGGGTGGGGAGGGGGTAGTCCTGAAGAGCTTCAGGAGTGGGACTGGTTACTCGAAAAACCAAGCCATGATTAGAAGCTTGGGACTTTCAGCCCCCTGCTCCCCTTGTGTGGAGAGCAGAGAGGGGCTGGAGGTGGAGTTAATAATCCTACCTCATCATGCCTACCTGATGAAGCCACCATAAAAACACCAGGGATTCGCAGAGCTTCCAGGTTGCTCAACAAACACATGGCGGTGCCAGGAGGGGGGTGCACCGGCGGGGACAAGGGAGCTCCGTGCCCTTTCCCCAGACCCCACTCTATGCATCTTTCCATCTGGATGTGCCCTAGCCTTCATCATATTCTTTCATCATAAACCAGTAAATGTAAGGAAGGGTTTCAGTAGGTCCTATGAGCCATTCTAGCAAATTATCAAACCCAAGGAGGGGCTGTGAGGACCCCACCTTACAGACCAGTCAGACGAAGGTTTAGGGAATCTGGGACCTGTGATTGGCGTCTGAAGTGGGAGTTAGCCTTATGGGACTGAGCTGTGAACCTGTGGGGACCGCACTAACTCCAGTTACTGTCTGAACAGAACTGAATCACAGGACAAGCAGCTGGTGTCAGAGCATGGGTTGAGATGGGGAAAAAACCCCACATCCGGTGTCAGAGGTCTTGCGAGCATGGTAGTCGTCTGAGAGTAAAGGAAAACACAGTTTATTAACTAAGGCTGTGACTTTGCTCTTACCTGGGAAACAAGACAAGCCATGGGCCCAGCGCACAGCCTCCCCAAGAGCTCAAACCCACCAGAGACCCCAAAATAGATGAGGGAGTCATAGGTGAGCAGAGCAGAGCTCCTAGCTCCAGCCGGCCAGCCTTGCCCTCCTATCACTTGTACTATCATTTTCTTTGTATATACTTATTTTTTTAATGTAAATTTTATTTATTTTTGGCTGTGTTGGGTCTTCGTTGCTGCACGTGGGCTTTCTCTAGTGTGGTGCACGGGCTTCTCATTGCGGTGGCTTCTCTCGTTGCAGAGCACAGGCTCTAGGCGCACAGGGTGCAGTAGTTATGGCTCGCGGGCTCTAGAGCATGGGCTCAGTAGTGGTAGCGCACTGGCTTATTTGCTCTACGGCACGTGGGATCTTCCAGGACCAGGGCTCGAACCCATGTCTCCTGCCTTGGCAGGCGGATTCTTAACCACTGCGCCACCAGGAAATCCCCTCTTTGTGTATTTTTTAAAAGTCAATTATCTCCTTTCCCCTAAAATGTATTTGAAAAGGAAAATTTATATCACTTCTTTACATTTTTTTTACTTCTTTACATTTTAAACCAGGGTCACCGGAGATAAACAGAAAGTAACTGAAAAGAAAAAAAATGCATTAAAGTTTAGCTGGAAAGTTCTGCCTGCTAACAGCGCTGGGGCCCAGGCCTGCCCTACCTACCACGATTCAGTGTAAGACACGTTAGTGCTGAAGGCCAGCACCAGGCTTCCTTCTGACCACCGTCAGTGGTCACAGCATGTGGTCTCCAGGAGAAGCTGATCAGAGGCAGGACTCTGTATACTCCATCAGCATCACCGGCAATATCTAGTGAGCGTCCTGACTGAAGCGCTTCTTTTGTTTTTTTAGTGGGTATAAATCATTTAAACCTGGTAAGATTTAGAATTAAAATTAGAAATGTTTACAAGAATTTTTACAAGGTTTATATACACAGAAAAAGCTTGGAAGAGTATCGCCCAATGTCACTAATGTTGACTGCTGGACTTGTGTGTGTGTGTGTGTGTGTAATAATTTTAGATTTACAGAGAACCTGCAAAGATAATGCAGAGAGTTCTTATGTACCTTTCACCCAGTTTGTTTCCCCTAATGGTACATTCCTCTTATCTCACATTTCTGTGGTGCATTTGTCAGAACTTAGAAACCAACACTGGACATTACTATCAACTAAACTCTAGACTTTATTTGGATTTCACCAAATTTTCCATTAATGTCCTTTTTTCTGGTTCAAGGATCCAACCCAGGGTCCCACCATTTCACTGAGTTGTCACATCCCCTTTGTCTCCTCTGATCTGTGACTGTTCTGTATTTTTATGACCTTGACAAGTGTTTTTCTCTGTTGTTAGTGCTTTGGGTGTCTTATCTAAGAAACCACTGCCTAATTCGAGGTCACAAGGGTTTTTACCCGTGTTTCCTTCTCAGAGTTTGATTGTTCAGCTCTTACACTGAGGTCCTTGACCCATTTTGGGTTACTGTTTGTACACAGTGTGAGGTAGGGATCCAACTGCATTCTTTTGCGTGAGGCTGTCCAGTCATCCCAGCATCATCTGTTGAAAATACCATTCTTTCCCCACTGAATGGTCTTGGCACCATTACTGAAAATTAACTGACCATGAATGTGAGAGTTTATTTCTGGATCATCAGTTCTAGATTACATATAAATCAATATTTCATGCAGTACCACACCGTCTTAATTACTGCAGCATTTTAGTAAGTTGCAAAACTGCGAAGTGCGAGTCCTCCAACTTTTTCCACGACTGTTTTGGCTATTCTGGGTCCCCTGAATTTCCATATGAATTTTAGAATTAGCTTGCCAATTTCTACAAAGAAACCACCTGGATTTTGATGGGCATTGTATTCATCACTGTGCTTTTTGATAACACGTAAAAGCAAATATGCCAGTTCATAGTTATGTCATGAAATTTCACTGGAATAACAATATGGTCCCAACTTGTCATATTAAACAATTAGAAAACTTAAAGGGCCACGTTTATTTTGAACGACACATCTGAACACAGGGGTTTAGTTTGTTTAAAGACTTTATTTCTAACAGATGTTACAGCTTATGAGTCATAAAAATCATCAAAATCATCGGTGGACGTGTCATGGTTTCTAGGACGTAAGGCAGCTTCGATCTCTGAGTTACTGTCGTCAGACTCGCCCCAGAAGGCTGGAAGAGAAAACCAGACAGCTGCTCAGCATCTCTGCAGTCTGATTAGCTCGGCTTAATCAGCCGTGGCCCGCAAAGAGCCTCCTGGGGGCCCTGCGTGGTGCACCTGAGCGGACAGGCCCGGGGCGCAGGCCAGTGTTGCAGCAACGACTCGCTTCTGCGAGCTCCACGTGCTGCGATGGGAACTCATGGCAGAACACTTGTTCCTCCCTTCTGCCCAACTCTCCACTGTAGGATGGGAATCTGTAACCGGGGTGAACATGGGGGCAGGGCGGCTGGGTGCTCTACCAGGCCCGCTAACAGCTTGCCTGACTGCTCCTCGCCGCGAGCTCCCTCTGTTCCTCAGCACAGGGACACGGTGGAGGAACAGCAGTGAGGTCTGCGCTGAGACGAGGGCGTGGGTACACGCAGTTCATTTGGGAGGTGACCCTGGGCAGGATGGGGGGCGGAGCGGGTGTTAACCAGGAGCAGGGCTGGCAGTGGACCGCTGGGGTCAGTCCTGCCGGGGCCTCAGAGAGACCGCAGAACGCTCCTCAGATGGCCCCAAAAGCCAGCAAGGAAGTGGGGTTATTTATCCACCAACTCCCACCCTTCAGTGGCTGGGGGTTGTTCTCAACCAGGTGTCGACTCCCTGGAGCTCCTGGCTCCTGTGGCCAGAGAAAATCCCCCGGGTGGAGCCACAAGCTGCCCGACAGGGAGGCTGCAGGCTCGGCCTGGAGTGCCAGGGTGTGGTGGGCCCACCGCCTGTGACACTGACCACCCCTGCGACCCCCGTATCTACAAGGCACAGCCTGCCACCGCCGCGATGACTCCTGAGATGTGACCCCATCTAATCCTCGCACCAACCTGGCGAGGTGAGTACAAACACTTCTGTTCACCAAGGCTGAGAGAGGGTAAGTACATGGCCCGATCACGGCGGCAGAGGGCGCTCAAGCCCCAAGTCCCACCGGCCCGGCTGGGAACAGGGTTTCAGAGGCAGGAGTAGGGGCGGCCCAAGCTCGGCAGGGGATACGCCACTGCCAGTGTGGAAGGAGGGTGTTGAGGGATACATAGGAGCTCCCTAGGCAGAGGAAAAGGGACAGGAATGTCACAGAGAAGGAAGGGTGTGAGCGAAGGCACAGAGGTACGAGGGTGGAGCACAGGGAAGGCTGGCTGCGGCTGGATCCACCGAGGAGAGGACGCGACCTCGGAGGAACAGGGCTGGGAGCAGGGGCCGGGCCAGACCACAAGGGGACGTTCCAGACTCTACCCTGCAGGTGGCGGGGGTGCTGGCCCTGCTTCCCCAGGAGGCAGACGTCTGGATGAGGATTCAGAAGCCAGGGCTGGGGGAGGGGCGGGGGAGGGCTACCGCAGGAGCCCTCAGGTCAGAGCAGCAGGTACCTGCGGGCAGTGGCAGTGAGGACGGGGACAGAGGTGAGGACGTTTCATGTGGAAGGCATGGCAGTGGGGAGGCGCGGGGGGGGAGGCCAGGATCCCCTGCAAAGTCATACCTGCAGATTAAAGCGCTGGGCACCACGGACCCTGGCACCCGTGTTCTCAGAAGCCCCCAGTCCTCCCCCAGGAAAGCTGCAGGGCCCGTGAGCACAGGCAGGCGCCTCCGCCCGCCCCCAAGCGTGCCTGACGTCACACGTCACAAACCACCCTTTTAGCTAAAACACAAAATGAGAGTCTGGTCTCCGGTTATTTCTCTTACCTTTAGACTTTAAATTGGTAGCTAGTTTCTTTTTGTTTTCATGCCTGGAAAATAAAGAAAGAACCTAAGTCCTGAAAAAATAAAGACAATCAGACTAATAGTTTTACAAGGAGCGCATTAGGGAAGAAGCACACATTACTCACTGGGAGGCCAGAAGGTTTACATTTACTCCCCAAGATTTTTTTTTTAACATCTTTATTGGAGTATAATTGCTTTACAACGGTGTGTTAGTTTCTGCTTTATAACAAAGTGAATCAGTTATACATATACATATGTTCCCATATCTCTTCCCTCTTGCATCTCCCTCCCTCCCACCCTCCCTATCCCACCCCTCTAGGTGGTCACAAAGCACGGAGCTGATCTCCCTGTGCCATGCAGTTTTAAAAGCAAAAAGCCCTGCGGATGCTCTGGTGGGAGGGTCCCGGGCGCATTGGGCCGCACGCTGGGCGCTCACTGGGGAGGCCGCCAGGGCAGGAGGCAGGCCCTGGCACGCACCGAGCAGGCAAAGTGCAGCACTGCCAGCTAAGCTGAAAGCAGAGGGTCTGAGGAACAGGGAGAAGTCGGCCAGGAGGTTACAACACTTACCTTTGTCAAGCCAGCGATACGATTCTCAACTGCTTAACAAGGAGTTCAAAATAACTGTTTGCTTAATTAAGGGTATTAACTCGTGGTAGAGAAAAACGCAAGAATCTTGTCACCTGTGTTTAGGTTTCTGAGTGTCACACACACGAAAGTGCAAGTGTCCAGGGATGCATCTAACACCGGGTGACTCGCTTACTAAACCCACTGGACCGAGAAACTGGCTCTGCGGGAGACTGTGTCCATCTGCGTCACCTTCTCCAGAGCTTTCGCAATTGTCATGCGCATGGAAGTCCCCTCTCGGAGTACCATTCCAGTTTCTTATTACACTTAAATTCTTTAAAGTTCATCCTAAATGGTCAACGAGATGTTAAAAAAGAAACAGTCACTTGTGTATGGCTTGACATTTTTCTCATACTCCCGTTGAAGTTTTCCCTTCCATTTACATTTGCAGATTACTCCGTGAAGGCAGATTCCAGCCTTTAGGTGGGAAGAGCGCTGAGAAAAGACGAGGACGCATCGTGCAGAAGCACTGCTGCTCTCTCGGCAGATGCAAGAAACCCTGGGAACACATCTCTGTCACTTTGGCTCAAGTCTGGCTAACCTATGGTTTGAAAATCTGCCTTTTGCCATAGCTGCCATAATTTACATTTTTTTTTTCAGTAAAACAAGCTCCATGAAGGCATAATTTTCTAGGCAGTCTGTGCTCTGTCAGTGCTCCCTTTAAACTTGGTGGCTGTTTCTTTGTTTTGACTGAAATATAGTTGATGTACAATATTATATAAGTTACAGGTGTACAACATGATGATTCACAATTTTCAAAGGCTATACTCTGTTTATAGTTACTGTAAAATACTGGCTGCACTCCCTGTGTTGAACAATGTATCCGTACCTCTTAATCCCTTCCCCCTGTCTCGCCTACCCCCCAGCCCCCTGCACTGGTAACCACTAGTTTGTTCTGTTTTTTTTTTTTTTTTTAATTTTTATTGGAGTATAGTTGATTTATAACGTTGTGTTAGTTTCTGCTGTACAGCAAGGTCAATCACTTATACATACACATATACCCATTCTTTTTTAGATTCTTTTCCCATATAGTCATTACATTACAGAGTATTGAGTAGGATTCCCTGTGCTATACAGTAGGTCCTTATTAGTGTTCTCTATATCTGTGAGTCTGTTTCTTTTTCTATTACACTCACTAGTTTGTTGTATTTTTTAGGTTCCACATACAAGTGATATCATACAGCATCTGTCTTTCTCCGACTTATTTGACTTAGTGTAATACCCTCTAAGCCCACCCATGTTGTTGCAAATGACAAAATTTCATTCCTTTTTATGGCTGAGGAGTATTCTATTGTGTATATATGTACCACATCTTCTTTATCCATTCATCTGTTAATGGGCACTTAGGTTGCTCCCATACCTTAGCTGTTGTAAACAGTGCTGCTATGAACACTGGGGTGCATGTGTCTTTTCAAATAGTGTTTTCATTTCTTTCAGATACATACCCCAGAAGTGGAACTGCTGGGTCATATGGTAATTCTATTTTTAGTTTTTTGAGAGACCTCCATACTGTTTTCTACAGTGGCTTCACCAATTTACATTCCCACCAACTGTGTACGGAGGGTTCCCTTTTCTCCTCGCCAATACTTGTTATTCATGGTCTTTTTAATGATGGCCATTCTAACCCGTGTGAGGTGATACCTCATTGTGGTTTTGATTTGCATTTCTCTAATAATTAGCAATGTGGAGCATCTTTCCATGAGCTTGTTGGCCATCTCTATGTCTTCTTCAATAAATTTGAAAAATGTCTATTCAGGTCTTCTGCCCATTTTTTAATCAGGTTGTTTTATTGATACTGAGTTGTATGAGCTGTTTATATATTTTGGATATTAACTGCTTATCAGTCATATCATTAGCAAATATCTTCTCCCAGTCTGTAGGCTGTCTTTTCATGTTGTCAATGGTTTCCTTTGCTGTACAAAAGCTTTAAGTTTAATTAGGTTCCATTTGTTTATTTTTGCTTTTATTTCCTTTGCTTTAGGAGACAGATCCAAAAAAATATTGCTACGATTTATGTCAAAGTGTGTTCTGCCTGTTTTCCGCTGCAGTTTTATAGTATCCGGTCTTAACATTGAGGTCTTTAATCCATTTTGAGTTTATTTTTGTATATGTTAGAGAATGTTCTAATTTCATTGTTTTACATGTGGTTGTCCAGCTTTTCCAGCACCACTTGTTGAAAAGACTGGTCTTTTCTCCATTGTATATTCTTGCCTCCTTTGCTATAGATTAACTGACCATAAATGTGTGGGTTTATTTCTGGGCTCTCTATTCGGTTCCATTGATCTATGTGTCTGTTTTTACGCCAGTAATGTACTGTTTTGATGACTGTAGCTTTGTAGTTAGGGAGTGTGATTCCTCCAGCTCTGTTCTTCTTTCTCAAGATTGTTTTGGTTATTCGGGGTCTTCTGTGTTCCCATATGAATTTCAAAATTATTTGTTCTATTTCTGTGAAAAATGCCCTTGGTATTTTGATAGGGATTGCACTGAACCTGTAGATTGCCTTGGGTACTATGGTCATTTTAACAATATTAATTCTTCCAATTCATGAACACAGTATATCTTTCCATATGCTTGTACTGTCTTCAATTTCTTTCATCAGTATCTTACAGTTTTCCGAGTACAGGTCTTTTATCTCCTTAGGTAGGTTTATTCCTAGGCATTTTATAATTTTTGATGTAATGGTAAATGGGATTGTTTTCTTAATTTCTTTCTGATAGTTCATTGTTATTGTATAGAAATGCAACAAATTTCAGTATATTAATTTTGTATCCTTCAACTTTACTGAATTCATTGATGCGTTCTAGTAGTTTTCTGGTGGCATCTTTAGGGTTTTCTATGTATAGTACTATGTCGTCTGCAAAGAGTGACAGTTTTACTTCTTCCTTTCCAATTTGGATTCCTTTTATTTCTTTTTCTTGTCTGATTGCTGTGGCTGGGATTTCCAATACTATGTTAAATAAAAGTGGCAAGAGTGGGCATCCCTGTCTTGTTCCTGATCTTAGAGGAAACGCTTTCAGCTTTCCTTGGTGAGTGCCTGTTTATCTGATGTGACCAACTAGTGGCCTATGCCATTTCTTCATGAAGAGTGGATGGCCCCACAGCCAGTGCTGACTCTCATGGAGGCCGCCAGTCAGGTGGCTGCTGACAGTGTAAACCTGAGTCCACCTTCTGTAAGAGTGCATGCACACCCCCCCACACACACACAAAACACAATTGTGGGTTGTGTCTACTCTCTATCCACCTCCCACTTCATGAGGACACCAGGCTCAGTGCAGGGTGGGTAGGCAGACATAACAATGCTGTAAAGATGCAGAGAGACTAGTTTGCCAGCTGACGTTCAAACAGTAAGAGCCACGTGGGGTTGTGGGGAGACGGCAGGAGCACCGCAAGCAGAAGGCAGGCAGGAGGACTGAGAGAACAGGTGGACGATGGGGCGGGTGGTGGTGTGGCTGCAGGATCCCAGAGGAAGCAATGCACTCCCTGGACTCTACTGTGAGAGCTGGAAAGGATTTCCAGGCCAGGCCCAAGGCAAGGGCACAGAGGCAGGCGAGCACATGCCAGGTCCTTACAGCCTGGCCCCTGCTCTGAGCTCCATATGCATGTCCCGGGCTCACCTGCTGGCTCCAACTTGGCTGCCTCCAAAGAGTCTCACGGCCAACACATCCATCCACAGCCAAACTCAAGCTCCTCCACCAAACCTGGGCCCTTCTCCTGTCTCAGCTAACGGCACCCCAAGCCTCGAGTTCCTCCCAACCCCTCACCATTCCTCTGCCCTCCAATACCCATCAGCCCCTAGGTCCTGCCAAGTTTACCTCCCAGCACTTCCAAGTGTCCTCACCCGTCCCCTATGCACTGCCACCGCCTGGTTGACCAAACCAGCATCTCTTGCCTGGACCTTCTAACAGCCTCCTAACTGGTGACACCACATCCACCTTGTCCCCTCCACTCGGCAGCAAGGGTGAGCTTTTGAAACACAAATCTGATCCCTCTGCCTCCTTGCTGAAAACTCTTCAGTGCCTTCCTATTGCTTTTGGCAAAAGAACTAAACCCTGAACAGCGCCTCCAAGGTTGATGCCCAGACTTCGTTGGGCCTCCTGCTGTAGCCTCCCCCACACCCCACCCTCAACCCCCGAGTCCTCACTGAATTTGCTACTTCACAGCCATTTCTGTCACTAACTGACATGTGACTGCCCTTAGGCTGTCAGCTCTACAAGAGCTGCCACTGTACGAGTTTCAGTCCCCGGGGTACCCGGTGCTCTGCACTTAGTAGGTGCTCAGTGATATGTGTGGAAGGAATAGATGAGCCTCACTAAGCATAGGACCTTGCCTAAAGGCACGTGATCAACATTTGATGTTAGATTATTTAATTTGCATGTTTTTACTTCTATCTGAGTTCAGATCAGGTTGTTCAAGTGTCTTCCCAGAAACATGTTTCAGAACTAAACGCACGTGTTCAACCCTGAGGAAGGTGGAAAATGCTTCCAGGTGTTTCCGATGCCATCCTCACCCCTTAGGGGAAGTATTTTTCCCTTTGGGAAATCATCTCTGCTAGTCGATGTGACACTGCAGTGCGAGGCTGATTTTTATTACACATGACTTGTAGGGTCAATATTTCTTTCTCCAGGTCACACCTAATGTCTGAAGCTAAGTCAAGGCCAAAGGGGATGGTGTGCGATCTCGGAGTAGACAGAGCCAACTTGTTTAGCTATTATCATAAATGAGAGAAAACCCAAACCAAACGCACTTCTGAAAGCATAAGGATGCGAGAGTTCAGGTTATAAGCCACGGGGCATGGTCCCTGTGCTCTATTAGATGTGCTTGGACTCCGACTGCCTGACCTTCCCTGACAGCGTGGACGTCACACCTCCATTGTGTAAGGCAGAGGCAGCGAAGGTGAGCTGTAGAGAGCCAGTGAGTAAGTGGTTCAGGTGTTGTGGTCTCTGTCATAACTACTCTACTCTGCTGCACGAAAACAGCCACGGACAATATGTGAACTAGCGGATGTGGCTTTGTTACAAGCAAACGTCACTCAGAGACACTGCAACTTGAATTTCATATAACTTTCAGGTATCGTGCAGCATTATTCTTCTTTGGATTTTCCCAACCATTAAAAAACATAAAACCTCTCTCAGTCTGCAGGCTTTACAGAACCAGGAAGAGGCCCAGGGCCAGGGCTGCCGAGGCCTTCATGAAGCGCTGCCACCACCTGAAGCCTGGCAGCAAGCCAGGGAGTCCACCCTCCCCGGCCTGCTCGTGGGAGACTCCTGGAATCCAAGAGAGCAGAGTTTTAGTTTTTTCCCTAGAACTTTACAATTAGTCTGGAGGTCCTATTTCCAAACAAACCACTTTCAGGTAAGACACCACAGATAACTGATTAAATTAAGGCGTGAGCATGCTCTGCTGGTCTCATTCACGGGGCACCGTCTCTGCGCAGTGTCCTGGGAGGTGTGGCACCTCCCCCTCTGCACAGTGACCACCATGTGCCCACCAGTGAGATGCTCCCTGTCAACATTTTGCCACACTGGCTCTGTCACATGTCTTCTCTGTCTGTCCATCAAATCATCTCAGTTTTCGATGCTGTTTATAAATTCCCTTGCTATTGATAAGGGATTAGGACAGACAGGTAAGGGCAACTCTCATCAAAATCACTTTTGCTCTCATCCTTGCTACACATAAGAAGTTATGGTCAGCTGGGGTCTTAACAGCAGGTTTTATTCTAAGCACAGCACCTAGTGAACACCTAGGATGTGATCCTGCTGACATGGGTACTAGAGAAAGAGTCAAAATTAAGTGTCAACTATTCATTAAATTTTTAAAAATTTTTAATTTTTATTTTGTTTTTAGTTTTGGCTGTGTCAGGTCTTAGTTGCAACATGCGGGATTTTCCGTTGCAGTGTGCGAGCTCAGTAGTCGTGGCATGTGGGCTTAGCTGCCCTGCGGCACGTGGGATCTTCGTTCCCCAACCAGGGATCGAACCCGCGTCCCCCGCATTGGAAGGCAGATTCTTTACCACTGGAACACCAGGGAAGTCCCTCAACTATTCATTTTATATGAACAAAAGGCTAATAATATCGCTAGAAATAGGCTACACAGTCAACATAAGTACAAAATTAGGTGGCAAGGATGTCTGCCAGGATTCAGGTTTGCTTTGTGGGCCAGCAAGTAGAGACAAAAGTGAGGCATGGAAAACCTATGGTTCCTAGGAGACTCATCATTAAGTCACACCAGGGCTCAGGAGGCAGCACACTCTGTGAGGGGTGACGGAGGCTGTCGGGTGAGCACAGGGACCCAGGGAGGTGGGCCACAGGAGCTCCTCAGAGCCGCGGGATGTTCTAAGGTTAGTAACACAGACTCTCAACCTCATGGTCAGTAACATATTTTTGAAAGAAAAAAATATCTACAGCCCATTAACAAACATACCCAACTTTTTGTGGCTTTGAGGCCACGTCCATCAAGTTTGGCAATGAGCTTTTGAGGGTCCTACCAAGAACATGGCCTATGGTGTCGGGGGTGATGAGGAAGGGCCCCAGAGGGAAGAGCCCTTGCAGTTCTAGAGTCTTATCATAAGCCTGAAAAGAATATCTAACTTATGAGAAGATGTGGTCTCTACACTCTGAATTCTGTAAGTTTAATGATTTTGACTAAGCTAAAATCAGTATTAAAATGTCTCACACAGCATCTTCAGCTAGAATTTTCCTCAAAAAAGATGTGTTTCTGAAAAGCACAAGGCAAAAAAAAAAAAAAAATTCGGAAAGAAAATAAAAAATCCCAATCAGTGTCCCAACAAATCCCTGTAAATCCTCAATTTTAAGTGTTAAGAGGCAGACCGGTCTGAGACAGCTTTAATTTGACAAAGTGTGAGTGCCCTCTGATGGTCAACCAGGGGCCCTGCAGCAGATGTCATTTTTTAGGGGTCAACTTCTTTACTCCTTCCCTTCAGCCAATCAAGCAAAGACTGTTCTTTCGTGCTGTGTCGAAAAAAATAAAGTAGGCGGGCTTATGACAAGAAACGTGGAATGTTTAGGAAGCTGCTACTTTGGTAGAATTTATGGAGAATGTAGCTTTGCTAAACCAGAGACAGAGACCGGGGCTTTTATACCAGAACATAAAGGACTTCCAGAAAAACCTCACTTTTATTTCTCTGGACTTCTCGTTCCTTGTGATCACCTTATCATCCCAGGGGAAGCGGCACAGAATCAGGCAAGAAGAGACAGGACGGCCGCACCAGAGCAGCAGCTGCCGCCTGGTGCCCTCCGCTGGCCACTTCCATGGCTGCAGGGCTGGCACCAAATGCCACCAGCGGCCCTGCCAGGGTGCGGTAGCTGGGTGACTTCTGCTACCTTTTCCCCAGGCAATTATGTTGCAAGCACACATATTTTTCTTTCAGTAAAACGTTATCTCAATCCAAGCAGTAAACCGCAGTTACATGGCAGGCGGTTAAAATACGCTCTCTGTTGACTAAATGGATCCGGGAGAGTGAAAACAGCTTCCTGGGGAAGGTGGGGCGAGACAGTGTTTGCGGAGGAGAGGAAGCTCTGGCATGCACCTCTCAACAAAAGGGAACAAGTGGTCTTTACTCAGAGAACAGCTTCCTATTAGGACTCACTCCTTCGTACATTATGCCTTTCATCCCCACTCAACCACAAAATGATTTTGCTGAGGCAAATACAATGGTAGAAAAAGATTTACACTGAAAGAATCTTTAATAATAAACTGTTGCCGATCTGCCTACTTGCCCGTGGTTTATAATACAATAAACATCGGATTCTATTACGGCTCATGCACTGAAGCCGCTGCTCTGGAAAACGGAATATGAAAGCACGGGGACCCCACCACCATCACAATGAAATGAGCTTGGATAAATGTGCTAAGAGTATCTCGTTGCATCTTTTATAGCTTGTGTGTATTAATCTGTAACGCTTATTAAGAAAGTCATTGCTATGCAAAGCAGCACCCAATCCCTTTCTCTGGCTTTTCAACAGAGTGCACTGTTTAGCCAATAGGACGGACCCTCTGGTCCTCATTCTGCATTCATCACAGGCAACATTTGCACAATGTATCTCTCAAAGGCGGCTGAAAGGAAGGCCTTAATACTCATGTAAACAACTGCAAACCAATTACTTAATGAATCAGGCCCACACATAATGAGGTGCAGACAAAGAGCTATAAATGCATTTTTGCGCCCAAGCCGCTGCTTTAAAGTAAAATCCCTCAGCTGTAGTTTGGGCTTAACTAGCACATCATAATTATTGTCTCTAGGACATCAGAGGAAGCCATTTTTTTTTTTTTTAAGGTCCAGCAGGGTCTTTTTTTTTTTTTTTTGAGGTTGCTCATCAGCTCACTGACAAAATAGAGCAAAGAAGAATTTTTAAAAGTGCTACAGCAGCACTGCACCGTTACGTTTATTCTCAAGTACTGGGTTTCGAGACCACTTGTAAAAGCAATAAAGCACGAGGAGTGACTGCAGTAAGTGGGATCCTTAAATGTAAGCCTCTAAGAAATTTCAGTGAATCCAGGCACAAACAGCGAGCCCGGGGCTCTCAAAAGCCTAAGGCGGCGTATGAACACCAAACCCAGCACAAGAACCAACCGTGGCAAACAGCGCGCCAAACCCACACACTCCATGCCCAGAACTTTCATCTCTGGATTATTACCAACTGTCAAGAACCCAAGGGTCCCCTGAAGGCCTCTCTTTTTTTTTCCCGGAAAGGGGATGATGTGATTACTTATAATTTAGGAGATTAATTTCATGCAGAAACAACAGTAATAACAAAAGGCTCCTGCCTAAAACTGAAAGGGAAAGGAGTTTGATTTTATAATGAAATATAGATGCAAGATGTGAAACGTCAAATGATCAGACTGAGAACATGTTCTACAGAATCCAACTGCTTTCTAAATGTGTTTAAACATTACTCCAAGAATATATATACACACACACACATATATATATATAAAAGTTTAAGAAGAATTGGTTTTAGTGCCTCTAAAATATAAAGAAAATAAACACTTCTAACAATCTTGAAAACCTAAAGGGATGTATTATTAAGCCAAATGGTGACATTAAACCCTAAAAACTACCTGTAGAATTTATTATCTTTTAAAATTTCTTTCAGGAGACCTAGAACTTGAATTTATACTATAATCATAAAAATATAATACTTTAATATTCTTCCTGTCCCATAATTCATTATCTCTCACTTCCTTCAAAAACAGAGATGAAAGATATTAAAGATAATAATTTCTAAAAATTAAATGAGTGGATTCCCTAAAATTGAACACACCAGGTTTCTAAAAGAACTTAATATCAGAAAACCAATCTCATTTAAATATATCCAGGTCCTAAAAATACTGTAGTGTTTTTCAAAATAGAAATGAAAATGAGATTTTTTTTCACTGTAAAAATACCACATTTCTGAACAAATAATTTTATCTTACAGGACATTACAAACGTAAAGTTCCTGTTTTAAAATTTCATCAGGGCGAGCAGTTAATTCGAATGTAACACAATCATCTATAGGACATCTTTTGAGGGGAAATGTTATTACAAAAGGCAAACTTGTGTTGTTTTAAATGCTATTTAGCCCAAAGCGGAAAGGTACGTATGTATCAGACAATTGCTTCTACTCCCATCCACAATTCTTCCTAAGTGACTCAGTGCCATTGCACGATTAGTATTTTATGTTGATGACAAATCTAGCACACGACTCACTTATCACTGCTCCAAAAACTTACAAGGAGTGCTACAGTTTAACAAATGTGAAAAGATAAATTTTCACATTTGAAAATAAGCAAGAAGGTATCAGAAAGGGAAAGAATAGTCCAGCCCAAATACTTGGTAAAAAAGAGGAATACAAAAACAAATATCCAGCAATTGCTTGTATATATCTCTGTGGTCTCAGAAAGAAGAAACAGGCCACTTTATTTCTTTTAAGGCCTGGCTCTTTCTCTCTGCCCTCTCCGACACCCTCCATTGTGTGGTTTCTAAGCAGCCCTACTGCGAGCAGCTGTAGACGCTAATTTGTGGTTCACTGAGGTGTCAATTGAGTCTTAAACCAAGGAAACAACAGCTGCAAAACAATACTTGGCTCTGGTGCAAATATTTTCAAAGGTAGACTAAAGTTTCCACTGTCATTTCAGATAAACAAAAACCTAAACCATAACCTTCCATCGAGTCACAGAGCAAAATCATCTGCAGCCAGCGTTTAATTCCCTGAGGAGTGACATTTCCCGTCTTGCTGCCGCTATTCAGAAAGGCTTGCACGACTTTACCTTGACAAAGGACTGCCTTCGCTAGACGAAAAACTCGCTTCTGAAGAGATCTTGTGAGTTGTCTTTGTCTTGAATGTACCGCTGCCAATATTCAAACCTGTGACAAGCACAAGCGTGGAGAGTGAGCGTGGCCATCGCAGTGAATGCAGAAGCGGCCTCACGATAACTTGTAAAACAAACATCAACAGAGGAAGAGCTGTTCACAGAAAGCGAGGGGCTTCTGAGGCAGGGAATGACACAGAAAGGAAGGGGGCGGCTTCCCGTGATAGTTACACAGAGTACGTAAAAAGTAAAATCATTCAAAGAGCACCATTTTAAATGGCCATGATGTGTGTGTGAGCACATGGGTCTCCACCGTGGCACTAAGCTCTGGATAATTCGAGTTGTTGTAACACGGGGGCAGCGCTGGCTCACCGAGCTAACAGGAACTGAGAACCAGTCTCAGAAGCAACTGACACCTCTGGATGACATTACCGCCCACCCGCCTTTAAGCCCCTCTGCCAAATCCTCTCTTTTTCCCTCTCACGGAGAAGAATGAACGTCCACTGAAAACCATCGAGGCTACTCCTTAACCAGCCTGAAAGGGCTGATGGGGAAGATGCACAGTCCACCCCTTTCCCTGGAGCCTGGGGAACCAGACCACCCCACAGTGCTCCCAGCTTGCAGGGCGATCCCTGACCTCTGCCTCCTGGGCGTCCTCACCTTGGACGTTTCTGCTACAAGTCTGATTCTTAACTGGCAGTCAAACTAGATCGCGGATAGAGGGTGCATAAGCATCGCCTCGAAAGGCACCTACTGCATTCCTAACCTGTAACCTGCGTGCCTGCTCATAACCTCTGAAGCAAAGTGGTTCTCTTAACAATGTGTCCATGTTCGGCCCCTAGAGGGTCTGCACCCGCTTAAGGGGACCAGGTCTTTTCAGACATGAAAACAAAGTGGCTTCCTTAGAGACAGGTGTGGAGACAAGAGATCTGGCACCTGACACAGGAGATGAGCCACGTGCCTCCTCATCCATGGTTATATCTGGGGTGGCTCTGCGTTCAGTGTGTGACAGCGTGTGACGTTCCACACCGGGCATGTGGCCCTCCCACCCACCGCCTGCTTCTCTTGGGAGCTCAGAGAAGTCCCTAGGGTCAGGGTGAGGGCGAGAATGGAAACGTGATGCGTGACTGAATGCACAATAAACTCCAGAGCCAGCATCTAACTCCAATGCCAGCCAACACTACCAGGAGCACTTCAGGGATCCCAATGTCTTACAAAGCACACAGTATGATTTTGAGTGTGGACGATGGGAACCAAATCGAGGGGTGCTTGGCTGTACAACCCGTGTTGTGTGGATCACGTCATATGAACAAACTCGTATGTTAATCATTAGCATATTTTTTTTTCTTTTTGTGGTACACGGGCCTCTCACTGTTGTGGCCTCTCCCGTTGCGGAGCACAGGCTCCAGACGCGCAGGCTCAGCGGCCATGGCTCACGGGCCCAGCCGCTCCGCGGCATGTGGGATCTTCCCAGACTGGGGCACGAACCCGTGTCCCCTGCATCGGCAGGTGGACTCTCAACCACTGCGCCACCAGGGAAGCCCAATCATTAGCATATTAATAGTACTATAATTTTTGATGCACATCCAAGGGACTACAACTTATGTCAAATTTATTCATTGTTTGAGCCTGTCCTATTAGCCATTCAAAATATACTTACCAAAATCACATCTGTAGAGTCACCTTCCAAACCATGTATGCTTGCTAATGGGTTGTAATGCTCCAAAAGAGGCATTACTCTCTTGGGTAATTTGTGAAATGAGGGGGTTGGATAAATACTTTCTGAGATCCCTCTGGATTCTGGTTCTGTGATTCAAATGTAAAGAAAGTGATGAAAAGCAAACAGTGAATAGGGCTGTATCTTTCTACAGTGATGCAGACCTCCATCGGGGCAGAAGCCTGTTTATACCTCAACAAACTACAATGTCTCATGTTTGTGGAGTTCAAATCACCACCAACAACAACATGGCCAGCCCTCCCCGGGGGCTTTTCTCTACCAGGCACTGTGTTGGGCATTTAACCTGCACTGGCTCACTGAATCCTCACAACAACCCAAATAACTGAATTTTGCAGTAACTAATTCTAACACTAATATTATCTAGGAAATAGCTTTCCAAAGACAGACAGCTAAGTCTGATGTACCATAAATATCTCCCTCAAAAAAATGTCTGTCTGATGAAGACATCTTTGAGACAATTGAGAAATCTGAATACGGACTGGGAATTATGTGATATTAAGAAACCATTCTGATAGGTGAAATCATTCTGATAGGTGAAATCATTCTGATAGGTGAAATTCATTCTAATAGGAGAAATTCATTCTGATAGGTAAAATCCCAGCGTGGTGGTTTATATAAAAATTAGAGCGGGGACTTCCCTGGTGGTACAGTGGTTAAGAATCCTCCTGCCAACGCAGGGGACATGGGTTTGAGCCCTGGTCTGGGAAGATCCTACATGCCGCAGAGCAACTAAGCACGTGCGCCACAACTACTGAGCCTGCGAGCCAAAACTACTGAAGCCCACGCTCCTAGAGACCATGCTCCACAAGAAAGAGAAGCCACTGCGATGAGAAGCCCGCACACTGCAATGAAGAGTAGCCCCTGCTCGCCGCAACCAGAGAAAGTCTGCGTGCAGCAACAAAGACCCAACACAGCCAAAAATAAATTAATCAATAATAATTAGAAAAAAAAATTAGAGGGATTTCCCTGACAGTCCAGTGGTTAGGACTCGGTGCTTTCACTGCTGTTGGCCTGGGTTTGATCCCTGTTTGGGGAACTAAGATCCCACAAGCTACGCAGGACAGCCCCCCAAAAAAAGAAAAAAAAAAAAGCAAGTCATTAAAGTATACTTCCTTCTGTTATTAATCCGTTTACTTTCACAAAGGGAGTTGAGGTGACTTACACCAAAAAAAAAAAAAAAGGAAAAAAGTGTGATAAAGTAAAAACAACTGAAAAATAATAAAAATACGATAATAACGTATAAGAAAACTAAGAAGATTACAATTGAAACAAAAATCCTAAATTGAAGGAACTACATTTAAGCTTAAAATTGAGCTCTTACTGGGATTTACAGTTTTTTCACTTGAAGAACCCCAAATCCCCCATCATTCAGGCAAGGGAGGTAGCCCAGATGACACTCCCCACTACTGATTAACAAACTGGGAAAAGGTGGGAAGGGAAAGAATTTGGGGTGTCTGTGGTGCTTAGCGACAAGGTACCATTGTGACACGTCAGGCAGAACCCAAGGGCCTGTAAGGCCATCGCCAGCACACACCCTGGAGGGAAGCTTCTTCCAAACTCCTGTTCATTAGGGACTCGAAAAGTACTGGCTCATTCTGAGATGGTGACAACTTGTTACAAAGCAAACTCCAGAAACCTCCGACAGGAGCGCATCATAACACTTCCCTGTACACAGCCCTGGCCGTAGCCCTGGGTCTCCCAGATGCTGGCTTATCTGCCCTGCTTACCTGACAGTGATGCAGAGGCCTCGGCCTTCTGGAATCCATCTTTAGCTTGGTGTGCACTGTCCTGAAGGGTAGACTGTTTCAGCATCTGGTAGGCTTTCGTTTCTATATACGAGAAAAAGTCCCAGGTAACAAGATACCCACAGGCAAAAGAATGAAGTTGGGCCCTTACCTTACATCATACACAAAAATCAACTCAGAAAGGATTAAAGACTTAAATATAAGACCTAAAACTATTAAGTTCCTAGCAGAAAACACAGGAGAAAAGCTTTAGGATATCAGATTTGGCAGTGATTTCTTGGATACAACACCAAAAGCACACTTAACAAAATAAAGACAAACAGGACTACAGCAAACTTAAAAACTTTTATGTGTCAAAGGAAACAATCGACAGAGCACTTAGCCCTGCTCTAAGTTAAAGTGGGGAAGACTGTTGGGAAGAATACTAAATAAGGGTCCCATGAAGGACCTGAGTGACACAAGCTTCCCCATTGCCTCAGGTCTCAAGGACTCCTGGGTGAAGCGGAGGATGCAGAGTTAGAGTTTTAGCAGAGACACAGCAAAACTGCATCCATGGCCACACTCTCAACATGGCCACTAACTAAAGGATTCCCCTGTCAGCTCCAGGGGCTGGCCATCGGCTGCATTCCTGTGCTTGCTGGTTCAGTTTAAGAACTGAACCACAAGGCCCGTTATTACTGGTTAAAACTACCATCATGCTGAAGGAGAAAAATATAACTTACCTTGCCCTACTGAGAATCAGTCAAGATAAAAAATAAGTATTTAAAATGAGCATCATATTTTTGAGTAGTAAATGCTATGTAATTAAAATATGCACAGATCAGGGACTCTTAACTCTGAAAATAATAAATCCTAAAGCAACATTTTTTAACATTGCTGGATTGTGAAATCAGTGTCCACTGGAACTAGCATTGATAGTTTGAAAACTTTAATAAAGAAAACACCAGATGCAGTACATGCACAAGGGGAAAGTATTGTTTTGTGTAACATCTGTGTGTGTGTGGGGAAGTGGCCTGGGATAGAAAGTGTTTCTTGCTGTAGGTTAATCCCAGTGTCCCAGGGTGGCTCGATGGGGGTGCATCATAACACTCTCCGATTAATCCTAACAACCTTATCGCCTCAGATTCATTGTCAGGTAATCTGTTGAGGGGGTAAGGTATTAATAAAATCAAAGGTGGAGTGTCTGAATTCTAAAAAGGTAAAGAATCACTGTAAAACAGATGAAAATGCTGTTTTGTTTTTATTTTAGAAAGATCAGCCAAAAAGACTTTCAGCTTTTAGGATACAAGTCCAGATTTTAATGACCATGTGCTATTTCTGCATTCAGTGAAACTTATTTGGTCAAGGAAAAGATAGCAAAAGATAGAAAGAAATTTTTTGAAAGAGAAATGAAGGAAGGAAGCGGGGAAAGAGGGGAGAGAAAGAGAGAAAGGAGAGCTGCTTCTTGATGAACAAAGGCTCCTGGTGGCTGGAAGCTGGAGCTGGGCTCTGCTGTCTACCATCTGAAGGGAAATCATTTGACTCCAGTAAGCCAGCTCTCAGGCTTCTCAGAAACCAAGAAAACATGTGCTATTTATTTTCAGGAGAGGATTTTTGTGCAAAATATCAGGTTAGTAGCTGTGAGGTGATTTCAGATTGGGGGTGGGGGATTAAGTATTCTGTCCAAATACAAGACGGAATGTATCTCATCTCTGGTGTGAGCCTGGAAGGGAGGACCGGGCAGCGAGTCACCCCAGCCCAGGGGCCATCCTAGCGCTCGGAAATCAGCTCCACATGTGTCCCACACTGGGGCCTGCCTGTCCTTCTCGAAGGACTCGGACTCTCTCACTGGGCTGCCCGTCCAGGCTGCCTCAGTCTGCTTTCAACGGTACAACAGTTTGGAGGGAGAAAGCTTATGTCTCCCGCCCATGCAGCCAGAGCCCACCCACTTCCCACGCCCGGCTCCTCACTGGCACTTGATCCTTAAACCTCCTGCGGTCCTTCTCCAAGCAGAGTCACTGGCGGCCGTCCGGACAGTTTTTATGTGGGATGTGGCGGCCCTGACCCAAGTAATCAAGGGTTGGCACGATCCAGCTGAGGACCGCCGGGCACATCGCCTTCCCCCACCTCCAATGCATGCTTCCTCTAATGGCTTCAGCGCAGAGTGAGGTTTAAAAGGTGAAAGGATTACGTGCACTCCCTTGGAGGAACAAACACTAACTGAGGCAGGACCAGCGACCCCAAAGCAGCCGGAGGGGTTGGAGCAGACGCTCAGGACTGGAGTCGTTCTCCCACGGCACCGGATACCCTTATTCACTGTTACTTTAGTCAGAAGAGCTGCACAAAACAGCAGATGAAGAACTGAGAGATGACCCAGAAAGGAAAAACAAAATCAAGGTTTGGTTAAAAAAATGATCAGGAGAGGTTACAGGCTACACAGCGTGTGTAGAAACAAGGGAAGAGGGGTTCAAGTACACAGATTCTGCAGCAGAGAGGACAGGGCAGGACTGTCAGTGCAGACACTCTCTGGGGCCCGACAGGACCACACACGTGACTCTGGCCAGATGGGAGCGGTAGGAGGGGCGGGAGAGCTCATGCCCTGTCCGGAGGGGACAGCTGTTCTGTGGCCACGGCCGACTGCTGCCAGCCGGGAAAGCGGGCCTAGTCTTGCCAGATTTCTGGCTTAAAAAAAAATTAAAACACTGCACAGGCCACACAGAACATACTTGCAACCTTGAAACTAGAGAGCGGTGAGCAATTTTTTCTGTGTTCACTGAATGTGGCACAAGAACACTCAAGAGAAAAACTTCAGCCAAGGGATACAAGCTAGATGTTAAGGATTGCTTTCTCCGCTAAAAGAGCGGACATAGCCCGGGACACAGGATCAAGGAGGCTGCAACAGCTGTCTGGAGATTGCTAGGGCGCTGTCTGTATCAAACGGACCAGATTCCAGAATTTTTGGAAGCAAGAGTATACTTTTTGCTCAAACAATTCAGACATTCTCCTGGAACAGCCTAGAAGACTTGGCCAGGACACCAACGGCATAACGCAAAGCCACAGAGTTGAAGTCTGTGGCACTTCAGGCCCAGGCTTTTCTGGAAGGAAGAAGGGCAGTGAGGAATCAAGTGGCTGAAAGCCGCATGGCATAGCCCTGCAAATTCAGTTGTTAAATGAATGAGTGAACAGACAGGGGAGCGAAAGGAACAAAGCTGGAGGTTCCAGTTGGCCTGCTGTAAACAAGGTCGGGACGAGGGTAATATCTCAATATTTCCAAGGTGAAAAGACCTGAGTCTTAACTGCAGGGACACCGTAAGTCTGCAAATTTGAGGACTGGGTGGCCCCTTAAGGCTTCACTTTGTAGCCTGTGACTCAGAACTCCAGAGAAATACTTCCTCCCGTTAGTAATGTCAAACCCTCAGAAAAAAACTGAGTAGTGCAAACAATTAGATAAAACAAGCATTTCTAAGAATACAATGATTTTCAACTAGATGCTCTGGAGCACACAGAAGTAGTGTACACGCAGGCGCAAGTTTCCAGCTCTGGGCTGCTCAGTCAGGCTACCATTACACATTCAAAGCTGCGTCAAGACTGAGTTTCAAAAGTAGAAACTACTGCGGCTGAAAATACAAAATAAGGCAAGGGGTCCAGGGGTGAAAATTTACCCTTAGCTATCAATTCCAGACTGACGACACAACAAGAGAAATATATTTTTCCTTACTCTGTTACACAAGCTGGCTGAACCCCATCACCTATCTTCCTGCCAAGTGGTGATGGATCACCGAGATTTTTTTTTTCTTTTTGATACGCATTTTGTCTAGAAAATGGGAACAGAGAAAGAAAATGAAAATGTGCTGAATAAAGGGAGGCAGGAGAGCGATGATGCTGAGGAGAGAAAGAAAAAGCCTCAACTTCTTATCTTTCATTCTCTTTTAGATGCAAATGTACACCTGCTAAAATACTTCTAAATCTACCAAATAAAAAGAAAAAGAAAATATCTGGCGAACAAGTGCTTTTAACAACCCATTACAAGAGCCAGATAAACACGTGTTTCCCCAGCCTCTGAGGGGTGTCTCCGTCTCCAAGGCAGAGGCTCGGCCTGGCTGGCCTGGCTTTCGCAGAAATCCCTGGTGAAGAAAAGAAGAGAGGGAATAACAAAAGGAGATGCAAACAATGCCATACTACAGCTAGAAAAGCAACCCTGAACCGACAAAGAACTGGGCATCCCTGAGTCAGGAAGGATAACTGATTCCTGTAGGAAGCATGCAGAAATTCTAAACTTAAATTCGAAAAATAGTTTCTGCCCACGAGTTTCCCAGGGCTAACGCTTTTCATGTATTTCTGCACCCATGCCAATTTTTCATTCACACTGCACTAGATGTGTTGCTGATGGAGCAAACCCAGTTGTCTTTGCAAAATAAAACAAAAATTGTGGGATGTAACTCTAAAATTAATTCTAAAGGTAAATACTATTACTTAAAACCCAGAAATCACTTGTCTAGCAATCTACTCAAATTAAAACAAGAAACTATTAGGCTAAGGGTGCTTTCACAATTCTGAAAATACAGAAAACTCATCTATGTTTAGGAATTAAAAAAAAAAAATGCCACACGGGACTTCCCTGGTGGCACAGTGGTTAAGAATCCACCTGCCAATATAGGGACACGGGTTCGATCCCTGGTCTGGGAAGATCCTACACGCTGCAGAGCAACTAAGCCCGTGCGCCACAGCTACTGAGCCCGTGAGCCACAACTACTGAGCCTGTGTGCCACAACTACTGAAGCCCACGTGCCTAGAGCCCGTGCTCCACAACACGAGAAGCCACCGCAATGAGAAGCCTGCGCACCGCAACTAGAGAAAGCCTGCGCACAGCAACGAAGATCCAACGCAGCCAAAAATAAATAAATTTTTAAAAAAAAGAGCCACACGTCTAGGTGAACGTGAGAGGCACACAGGCTGGCTCTATAACCGGAATTACTTTTCATATCTAGACTTTCCGCGGTAACCACGACTCTACCAGCAATCCTGGGCCTGGGAGCCTCTTGTCCAGGTTTCCTCCGTCCTCACACAGGGAGGGCAGATGCACGGAGAAGGGAAACGCTCCCCGTTCAGATGAGCTGCCTGGAGATGCTTCAGGAAATAGATGTTTCCATCACATTCTGAATTTCTATGTGGCGATTCAACAATTACACCTGAAAGTAAGTGCCAGGCTTGTAACTGACCTTTAATGAACGTTCAAAAACTGAACTGAAACAGTTTTGCTGATACTACTTCACATGAAAATTCATAACCATGTAACACTGCTCAGCCATGGGAGGTGAAATTTCAACTCTCAAGGTCATGGAATCTTTAACTTTTGAGTAATTTTGATCAGGAAGCTGTATCTTAATGGCATAATTAAATAGTCTTTAAAAGCAACTTTCTAGCAATTTGTACTCAATGATTTATAAAATGAGAAGATTCGGAAATAAAGACAGTAATATTCTCATCATCATCATCATCATCATCATCATTTATAGTAGGGCCAGGAACAATCACTGTACATGATGAACCAGAAGCCGGCAGTGTGAAATATGAAGAAATCCCTCCCCACCCCCTGTACCGGGTTGACTAGTGTTTCCCCCAAATTCACGACCATCCAGAACCTCAGCATGTGACCTTATCTGTAAACAGGATCTTTGCAGATGTAATTAGCTAAGGATCTCAAGATGAACTCATCCTGGATTTACACTGGGCTCTAAATCCAATGACTGCTGTCCTGCTGGGAAGAGGACACAGAGACACAGGCGGCGGCGATGTGAGGACGAAGGCAGAGACTGGAGTCATGCTGCCACAAACCAGGAGCCACCAGAGGCTGCCACAGGCCAGGAAGGATGCTCCTGGGAGCCTTAAGAGGGCCCTGCTGCCACTTTGATTTTGGACTTCTAGCACCCACAACTGTGAGAGAAAACATTTCTGTGGTTCTAAGCTCGTGGCACTTTGCCACAGCAGCCCTAGGGAAATCATACCCTCCCTGACCCCTGATTGTACTGAAGTACCTAAAGCCCAACTTCTCCCCTCTCTCCACTCAAGTCTCTTGCATAAAATAAGGGTGTTTCACACTATGACCTACAAGGGCGCTTTCGGCTTTGAGATCCCCTGCTCCATGGTTCTCAAACCCGGGGAGTCACCTGGTGTGTTACACAAGACTGATGCCTGGGGCTCGGGCCTGGAGGTTCTGGGGCACCCGGTCCAGGGTGTGGCTGGGGTGTGGGTCTGTTTTAAAGCTCCACACGGGATTCTGCTGTGTAACCACTGAAGAGAATTTCTCAGGCACTTCTGAGTTCATTTCCTTGAAAGCACCCAATCAAGAGCTCTTCAGAAAGGCGCCTTCCATTCTTCTATGACCACGTTAAACAGGCCCCACCAGCGTGCAACGTCCTGAGTGAGGAGTTGTCTGCTGTCATGAGCAGCTGGACCCCTGCCACACAGTGCTTCCCTGGGCTCCCTTCCCAGGCACAGCAGGTAAGGCATCCTGACCTGACTGTGCATTTCTGGGACAGAAATGGTGAGGCGCAGTCTCAGGAAAGCCTGAGGAGTAGAAGTGCTTTGCCACTGGACTCCGCAGTCCTCGGTTGTCACTGCACTTTTCTCTCCCAGGATAAATCTAGCCACTGGTGACAATGCGGCCATCGTGTATTTCCAGCCTTTTCCCAACCTGATGCAAAACTCAAGCCATGATGTTTGGGGAAACCCTGCCCACAGCCCCAGGAGCACCCTGCAAATCTAGGCTGACCTCCCACAGAGCTTCTAAATGGACGTACCTCAGTCTGACCTGGAATATTTCAGCTTGCCAAAGAATATCAGTGAGAAATGGCATAGTCAGGCAACCACTTTCAACACAGCTTGACCAAGTGAATTGGTGTCAAAAGAATGAGAGGCTGAATGGACATTCTTAGAGGCTTAATCCTCTTGAGATAAAAGCTGAGAGCCCTTTTCACATGGAGCTTAAGGAGATGAGTTTTGCCAGGATGGGCACGTGGGTGGGAAAGTACCGGTGGAGTGACTGATGGAAAGAGACGGTGTTCTGGCCTAAATCAACAAGCGCTTAAGGAAACTCCTTAGTACTTTCATTTTTATTCATTCGTTTGATGAAATGAGTGCCCATTGTGTGCCAGATACTGTGTCGGGGCTGGGTTTTTATGACATTTAGCATAAGCTGCATCATTTACTAAAATTAAAACTCACCAAATCCTCCTCAAAGGTAAATTTAGTATAAATACCAATAAAATTACCAATGTGGGAAATTTTTCTTTGGGGGTATGAGTAGTTCAGAGGGAGACTTTCTCTCATAATCTAGACAAGCATGGCTTCAATTCTGGCCTAAGTGCTCCAGGGAAACACTGACCTGACCGTCCTGTACCCGCTTCGTGGTCTCAGGCTCGCCTAGGGGTACAGACTCACTCCGCTTTACAAGGGCCACCCCAGGACAGTCCACACTCAGAAATCCTCAAGAGCTGCCCACCTCTCCAGGCTTTGCTCATCATCACTCTCAAAATTGTCCTTGCAGGGCTCATCTTTTGTTAAGATACAAACCGATGTTTAACTGGTCCAGACGCCATGATGCAGGCGCCTCTCATAAAGCAAAAGAGGCTGCGTGGTGGGATGGAAGGACTTCAGGGCTTAATTCCTGAAATTTGAGTGTGATTAAAGATCTGACACATTGGCTATATGGCCCTGAACAGGGCTCTCAATCTTTCCAAGTATGCCAGACCATCTGTAGAACGATTTGCTTACCTACAGGGCTCCTGTGAAGGTTAGAGACGATGGAGGCTTAGGAGGGCAGGGACCTGGTCTTTGGCTGTCCCTGGTATTCCCTGGATTCAGCCCAAGTAAAGGTGTAACATATATGCAAATTATATATTATTCTTAAATAAAGAAAACCACACACTCATAGATAATCACATTAATCTGTGATTTTGACCTGGATTCTTTAGTGTGAACAACCAGACTAAAGGAAGGGGTAGCCTGTGTCAACAAGCAGATCACAGGCTGTGGCTGTGTGCGTGGGTGTGTGTGCAGGAGGGTGTGTATGTAAGTCTCCGCACAGATGATAGGATGTAGTGTGAAACTCATATTCCCCATGACAGTGACTAACAAGGCCGATGCCTTCAGAGCGACAGCAAACTCTTTAAGTGGTGGGGATACGCAATAAGAAGGGAAATGAATGAGAACGTCGGCTCATTTGATCCCTTCACTACGGAATGAGAATCACAGGCTTAGCATTAGAAGCAATGTCATTGCTCCCAGAAGCAAGAATCCTTCCACGGAGCCCCTCTAGAGAGCAGGTTCCTGCCACGGTTGAAGCCCTGGCACAGAACCTCATGCCTGGAAGACACCCGACTAAAAAGGCTAGAGAGTTCTGCCATTACTGGGTGTGGATTCCTTCGCTGCAACACTCACTAACAGGGCCCCCGAGCTACACTCTATGACTATATTCGGTAAATCTGGCAGCCCCGCAAATATTTAAGAATAGCTTTTGTGCCCTTCTCAGGTTAAACTTTCCCAGGACCCTCATCATTCTGAAAACGGTGTAACTTCAGAACTTCTGCCAATTTCCTGTGCCGGACCCTGATTTCCCCGTGACCTCGCTCTACCATATCCCTTGGGAGATGGCTATAAGGCAGAATCACACAGAAGCACCCACCCTGAGGATGAGCACTTCCGAACTGTCCAAAGTTACTACTGTAACCTGCTGGTTGTTGATGCAGGAAGCAGCTTTAACAAGTCACTTTCAATCCTGACATCACCTGGGTTTAGTTACACTAAAGTAGCCCAGGTCAGGGGCTCAGATGGGTGAAAAAACAGAGCAGGAAGTAAAGAGGTGACAACAACGGCTGATGCCAAAGCCCAGGATCCACCACCACATCTCCTCAACTCCCAGTGGGCAGCCTCGCAGATGTTCCTTCTCTTTGGAATATTCCAGAAGGACTGTGGCCCACATAGACAGGAGAGCCTCAACAGAACTATTAGAAAGGAGGAGGTGGCCTCCATTATCTTAAATCAAACGATACACCTGCCTTACTTCACCAAAGGCCAAATCTCCAAATAATCATGGCAAAAGACACAAACATTAGTAAAGAGATTTAGGTCAAGAACCTGGAGATCAAAGGAGCTGCAACGACAGACGCAACCAAGGAATACGCAGAGACCATGGAATATGCAAAGCAGAGGTGCACAAGGCCTCCGGCAGGAACTTGGCGGGACGTGCCGAAGAGGAGGGGTGCGGTGGCAGGGCGCAGAACGGCAAGGCTCCCACTAAGAAAACGCTTCGGAAAGCTTTTTTCATATCCCCCAGGTTATTTTATATGCCTACTGCTTTGGCCTATAACAGGCACAAAGCATTTTTAAACTGCGAACTACTGATGGATCAATGACAATTTCTTTAAAAAAACCTTCATGGCAAATAGTCCGTACTACTTCTAGGTACATCACACCTCTTCCCACGTGAAGAGAAGAAAGACTTGAAACCCTGGTACTTGACTATCCCCTCTCTTAAGAAGAAATTCTGAGATATGCAGAGAACAGACTGGAGATTACTGGTGGGGGGGTAAGGGGTGAGTGATACAGGTGACGGGGGTCAAAGGGTACAAACTTCCGGTTATAAAATCAGTAAGTCCTGGGGATGGAATGTACAGCACTGTGACTACAGTTAACACTGTGTTACCACATATCTGAATGTTGCTGAGAGCGTAAACCTTAAAAGTTCTCATTACAAGAAAAACAACTGTAATTACATGTGGTGACGGAGATTAACGAGGCTGACTGCGCTGATCATCTTGTAACGTCTACAAACCGTGAACCATTACCTCGTGCACCTGACACGGATGTAACGTTACATGTCAACAGTACCTCAGTTAAAAAGTCCCATGGGAAGACTACATCTGTATTAATTTGGGGACAGTCACTGACTGATACTGAACAGATGAGGAAGAATAGGCAATGAGGTCACTTCCTGGTTCCTCCCCAACAAGCCCTTAGGATTCTAACTGAAACAAATTCAGAGGTCATTAGAGATCCTGCACTCAAAGGTAGATGCAAAAGGAAAGCATTCAAATGACTTCTTGGATATCTGCAGTTTGGGATAATCTACACTTCTATTAACTCTGCTAATAAAAAAATAAACAGGGAATTCTATCAGAGTTTTCTCAAAACGAAGAATAAAAATGCAATAAACATATCACCAGGGAAAATGTTTAAAAGAAAAGAAAACCTCTGTATTTTGGAGTGAAATATGATCTGATGCAGAATATATACAGTAATTGCTCTACTATAAACTCCTTTTTCAAAATCAGAGTTCATTCTAGATACATGGGTTTAAAATTAATCATCAGGCCATGAATCATATTGCCATAAAGGAAACCATTCTCTCCTGCTTATAAACAACAAAACTAACACATATGCAGATGCATGCCTCAGTACCTCGGTGCAATGGTGTATTTACTTGCATAAATATTTAAAGTCAGACCTTTGAATTTATAATGAAGTAGCACACCACTTTACAAAATAAGGTACTAGTAAATTTAGATGTACGACAAATAAGAACTCTGTTCAGAATACTAATTGCTGCTATTGATATTCTAAAACTAAAATAAGTAATGACATTTAGATTTCATCTAAACAAACCTAACATATGTGCAGAAATCTTAACAGATCTTAATGAAACTTCACTGCTAAAATTTTTAAATGATCAGATGGGCTTTGTGACTGAGGCACAAGCAAGCTTCTTGTCCAGCACTGTTTTTTCCTGCTCTTATTACAGTATAATGATACACTCAATTATTACAGGAAAGAAAAGAGGGAAATCAGAAACATCTGTAGTTGGCCATATAATGACTGGTGTTCCCCATGGGGGCTGACCTTTTCACACAGACGCAGGTGCTGAAAGGCTCATGGGGGGGTGGGACACTCACACGTGTAAACATGTAACAATTTTGAAGGACTCAGCAGACAGGGTTATTTTCTACCTTCCTTTATGTTAACCTAAGCTCACACCTCATGCTCTCAGGATTGATCCCTTGCTACAGCATGTGGTAGTGGAATGCACTTGCTCTTCACAGAGTCCACAACCACCAACCTGAAATGTTCTGGTTACATAAGGAAGTTGAATCTGAGGCCCTCAGGCAGCCACAACCTTACCTGTGACTGGCATCCTCGCTACCACGCTTTCTTCTGCGCTCTCGTCTCCGCAGCCACTGGAAACTTCTAAAAATCAAACATATGATAATAAAAATGTATTTCAAGGTTATATGGATGGAATAGGCCTTTGTCTGTTTGGTTTTTTAACTGCCATTCCTTTTATTTGCATTGCCTCCCCATCTTCTTTTCTTGGTTAGTTTATCTCATCTGAAATACACTGTTACTAAAAGAAAACCTATTCGAAAGCTAAGGTATCTCTATGCTGCTTTCATGCAAAATAATTTAACCTTACATCTATCAGACTTGTGTGGGGCTTAACATAAGTGGGCCTCAGGTCCTGTGCACATTATCAACTTCTGACAACATCCTGAGCAACTCACAGCTGTCTTGGAAATGCCATTATAGCGGTTTACTGGCACATCTTAACAGTAACACTAAAATAATCACAATTTCTAGATACTAAAAATTCCTTATTAAATTTTGGGGTCATAAATTCATTGATTCTTAATTATCTGTTTAGACTTTTATAAGGTTCTATTATAATTAAAAAGAATGTTTAATAATTTTGAGTAAATTCTATTAGGTGATATCAAAAACTTCAGTTCTTTACGGTATCATTTTAATGGAATCATCTTCATCTTTGTGGGATGATCAAAAAGTATATATTGTCCATTGTTAATTTTGTTAAGATTTCATAACTTACAAAAACATATTTTATTGGAAATTCGGCAGAACTGCAGACCTACGATTAGGTTTCCCAGTCTTGAAACACCTATTTCTGGAAGGTGGTATAAAACAAGTAACATGTCATGTATATTGAATCACAGGTATTCCTTAGAAGCTTTATTTTATGGGCACACCTTGAGAAAGAGGGTGTCACATTGATTCTGAACACAGTTTTGCTGTGGACAGACCCTTAACAATAGCTACCTCGTTCCCTTGTAGGAACACTGCTGAGCCACAGAGCAGGCTTTCCGTTCTTCATTCCACTGTTGTCATTCAGAGTGGATGGCAAGCTGCAAGATGATTCACTGCTGTGAACAGCCGACCTATCCTTATGCTCTCCTGTGAGGCCTTTTTTCAATAATGCTGTTGCCTACGGTGCATAAAAGAAAGCACAAAGAAACAAAAACAAGCCGTGGTGAGTCACATTCCCCTTGGTCTCAAAGACCCAGCCTTCAAATGTTATTTTAGGTTAAGCTTTACTTAGGATTTAATTTGTCTCCTGACATTTAACTGAAATTAAAATGTCTTCAAGATAAAATAACACCTGATTATTTTCCAGCATAATTTAATTCTTTACAACAACTTACACTCACAAGAAGACATTTTTTGAGGACTGAATCTTATGTAATGCAATGTTTTTCTACTTGGGAAGTATGTATATGAGACGTGACCACCTCTGTTAACCTGGGTGGTTTACCCAAGATCTACTCTTTCACTGCACGATTCCTGTTTTTCAGGCACGTGAGGACAGAGTTGGTTTGGACTGAGAAGGAGATCTGGAAAAATGTGACCTTATGGTATCCCCATTCTTCAAGAAATGACCCCTGAACTTCCCCTCAATGGGAAGATTGTGGAAAAACTTGGGGGCGGAGGAGGATACACTAAAGCAAAAAGAGAGCCGACCTTATTGGAAATCATAACCTTCAATGAAGGATAAAGACACTCTGTACTTTGCCACTAAGCCTGCCGGGGAGCTTGGGGAAACTCAGCTGCCACACGGCCTATCTGCTTTCACAGGGCACTGAACTGTCGACATTGCCATAAGTGTCCTGGGCAGGGAGGTGGGCAGGGATTTTACCACAGCCAACGTGAGAGGCAGAGAAAAAGTGGCACTTAATAGGATAGGTTAATACTCGTGCCAGTGCATTTCCAGGTCAGCACTCCTCCCCCAAGAAATAAAAATATACTGGTGACCAGAGCTGAACAACCATTGGTGCCGCTGTCCCGCTGCCAGAGCACAAGCCTCTCTCTCCCCCTACTCGGAAGTGGAAGCCTGCCCCGGCGGTGGGAGAGGAACACTAGGTGGTGGCACCGACCACTCCCTGGTACCTGATGACAGTAGTAAACACGGGGCAGGGTCCGACCCACTGTGTGGGGAATGGACCTGAGACCCTCAAGTGAAAGGGAAGGGGGAGCTGGGCAGAGGCTCCCTGGTCATCTTCTGTGCGAGAGTGAAACGGTAACAATGCAAACATCTAGTGAACAAAGGGGAATATCATACTCTTTCCTTGTCATCAACATGAAAGGATGTGAAGAATCGCCGAGGCCAAACCTTGAAGACTGAGCCTTATGAGTTTGGCCGAGGCCACTGTCATCAGCCTTGACATCCCTGCAAGGCTCTTGCTTTCGGCCCGCCTTAGGAACAGCTGGCCTCCAGGACCCATGGCTCATCCTAGGGGCCAGAGGTGGACTGAAGGGGACTTAAGGAGTTCTAGTCTCCTTGGCCAAAAGATCTGGTGTCAAGTTAGCCTTGCAGCTGAGACCTGTCTGTCCAGTTCTTGTAACCAGGAGCTTTTCCTACATTTGTATAAAGTGGGCCTTGGATTTTACTCCAACTGGGATAACTCTGGAATGAACTGAACAGGATCCCTGTTTCTGCCGACTGGCATTCAGGTGTACCATCCTCCCTTGAAGCTCGGGCCAGGGCTGGTTCCCATCACTGGCTGCCATAGTGCCCAGTCCCAGCTGCCCATGTAAACCATGGCACTGCACTTGCTTCTAGAATCTGTTCAGAAGGACAGGAGCTGCCATCTCGCAACCATCAGGATGCTCTCTGGACCATCCTAGCATGTCTCATTTCAAGATCTCTGCCCATCCTGATCTAGTCTGTCTGTTCCCACAGAGAGTAAGCTCCTATTCTGTGCACCCAATAATTCTGGATATATGGAAAGCATTTTAGATGATGAACAAAAAGAACTGGCTTAATCTCTGTAGTTAAAACTATAATTTTCTTTTTCTGATATTTAAAATAATCCAAACTTTCTGAGAGTGCCTCAAGTATGTATTTCTTCCTCATATTATCTTATGCAATAGCTGTAACTAATAATTTCTTGGCATGACTTCACAATAGCCACTGTCTTAACCCACAGTTTAAGAATAAAGTTGTTAAAGGACTGTTGAGGCTTTCTACACTTTATACTGTAGAATTTGCAGACAATGGAAATTGTCCTAGATTTTCAATAACTCGGATTACTTCTCACTAGTCCCTCCATGATGACACACAATCAACATCACTGTTTTGCACGTCCCTTTCATGTAAGAACTTCTTTTGCTTTAGCTGGGTTCCACCTGGGCTTCAAAAGAACACAGACTAAAGTGCTATAATGATACTGCAAACATCCTTCTAACGAGCCCTTGTAAGCTTGCTAAGAATACCGCCAGTGTCACCAGCTCTATACTGACCCCTCTTTTTTCACCATGCTGAGTAAGTGCGGGGCACACTGCAGGTTTTCATTTATTTCGCATATTTTATCCCATTTATCTTCACTACTTAATACTCATATCTCTAGGATTTCTCTTACTAATTCTACAGATAACTTCTCAGAGACGAGTACTTTATATCTATAAGGGTTTTTGATGGATGGTCAAATTACAGCATGAGAATGGTTGGTTTGACTCTGCTGGACCATGAAGCCAACAGAGATGGCGGTAGATCTGCCCAGCGGGTCATCCGCAGAGGAATTCACAAGTTAAGTCCCTAACAAGCAGGAAATAATGACAATATGGGACAGAAACAAAAGTCAGTCTGAGACAAGGAACGGTAGGAAGGTCCATTCAAAGGACCCACCAAAAACAACTTATGCAGAGTCAGGAAAAACATCTGTGATGCATTCTCAAGATGTACTGTTTGCAGATGTTTGAAAAGGCGCATTTCTAAGGAAGGCCCCAAACGGAAGGAGTTTGCAGTGTGACCCGCGAAAGAACTAAAGCGCAAAGAGTGAGCAAGCTGCCCTGCACGTCCCACCTGTGACTGAAGGGCTCTGCAAAGTGGGGCTCTCTATCTGAAAAATGCCACCAAAGATGGCCCTTCTGATGGTGCTTATGAATGGCCCGTGCTTGGGTTCCAACTTATTTGTTAGGTAGTAAAGGCTCGCTCTCATCTCATACATTTGAAGCCCGGTGGTGGTGCTGGAGACTGCCTCATCGTTCTCAGCAGTCTGCAGCCTAAGTCGACACCAACGAACTAGTCCCTCACTTTTCTAACCTTCCCAGGAGCCAGGAGAAAGCGCTTAGAAATTCAGCGCCGAGCACACACTACTTACAGGAAGACTGAGAGTGACACCTCCATATTTCAGATCTTATGAAAGAAAAACTGTCCTATGAGTTACGCTCAGCAGGACACCCAGGATTAATTGGCTCATTTTCTCAAAGTTCTGTCTAAATATGGATCTTGCTAGGCCTAGAACCCTAAGAGTCATCTAGGTTGACTCAATTTACATCTAGAAACTTATCAATTGTGAAATTCACATGCATAAATAGATAAATGAAGATATTAATGGAAAAGGCTTTGTATCCAAACACCATTAAGAAAAATGAAAGGTGAAAATCAAACTGCTCAAAATATTGTAGCAAATAATACAAATTCATATATGAGTTCTTAAAAGTCAGTAAGGAAAAATATTACTAACCTAATAGAAAAATGAGCAAAGAACGTGAACTGGCAAATTACCAATATAAAAGAAGAAATACAGATGGCTAACAAATAGGTGGGAGAAAAGTGTGACCGCAATTTGACCTCCTTGGCACTTCTCAATTTGGTGCTCAAAAAAAAAAAATTGATAGTATCCAGTTTCATAAAGAGCTCAGAGAAATGATATTTTCATCCATTCCTGGTAAGTGATGACCCTTCCAGGGTGAGATCTGACAGTGCAGAGCAGAAGCCTGAGAGACGCACATACCCTTTGACCTAACAGATCTACATTTAGGAAATCATTCTCAGGAAACCGCATGGGAATCTGTAAAAACTGAACTGCTCAGATATTCTTTGAAACCTTTTTACTAGAGGAAAAATTAAAAACAACTTAAAATGTTTAACACCAGGAGCCTGGTTAAAGAGACAGTAGAAGAGCCACACAGGGGTCTCTGTGCAGCCGTTAGAAAGGATGTAGAACACGTGACGGCATGAAAGGAAGTTCACCTGTGACAAGTGGGGAACATGGAGCCCGTGCACACAAACAGTATAAGCCACGTTTGTCAATATGTTAAATATTAAAGACCATACATCGCAGTGTCAACAGGGTTCTATGTGGACAGCTGGATAACAGGCAATTTTCTTCTTTTTGTTTACCTTAATATTCCAAGTTTGTTTTTTTCCCTGTTACTTTTTTAAAGAAAACATATGCTAGCTCTAGAAGAATACGGTTTCTGCAACGGGTGCTACAAAGAGAAAATGAACGTGAAAGCACTTAATAAAATAAAATTACCTTCCATATGTAAACCAGTGCTGTTAATGCAGACACAGAAGAACAAGAGAATGAAACACCACAGATGTTGACAGCATGGATGTTTCCCCTCATACACAGATTAACTGACCCTTCCTCAAGAACCTTCCTCCTGCACACCGGAAGTAATTTTTCAGTGTTTAAAGAGAAACGCGAGTATCATTACTTAAGTTTTATCTGAGTTATAGGAGAGGAAGGGGATTTCATCGATGTAGCACTGAAAAGAAAGGGGAAGTATTCATATGAGCCAGTGAACGAGTATTCAAGAGAGAAGAACAGAACACCAGTCCCTCATTTCAGGAGAGGGGCAGGGGTTTCTGTGGCCGTTCCCACCTGCTCTGCAAGTGACTCCGGCAGGCTGGGCTGCTTTGCCTGCAGAGGTCCCCCTGGGTGGAAGCAGGCTTCACTTGGGAGAAAAGCAGTATTAAGGTACTTCGTATTTTAATGAAGCACCCAACTCATTTTTTTTTCACATAATTACAAATTTTCCTGATTTAAAAGCATGCAGCTCAATTATGTAATTGCCTAATAGGTTATGCGGGTGCTGTGGATCTTATCTGGTCTCAGGGGGACATAATCCAAATTTCAGCAGCTTTAATGATGTATTTACTCAGGAGACGGGTTGACTCCAGCTGACAGCAAGGGACCCACAGGTAAACATCATTTACATGTGGCTGCTTAATTAGCCATTTACCCAAGAGATCAAAGTAAGTATTTCTGAGCTTCATTAGACTCTTAACCAAGTGATTTCTAGTAGTGCTTCCTTAAATTTTGAAAATCTCCTACTTTTAAGATTTTATCTACAGAGAAACACTGAACCCATACTATTTACTAAATGTATATATTGTTCGAATACAGGAAAACAACTCAAAGACACTTGACTATGCTAATCATAAAATGGTTTGTGAGTCTAACAGTCCTAGAGCCCAGAAAAGCATTTTGTTCTCACGTCTGTAAGGCTTGCCCCTGCCCACATCATCCTGGGAACGTTAGTCTTTAGGGCCGCGCATTTTTTCAGTTGCAACCTATTTGAGAAACTGACTGCTTGCTTCTATTGTTAAGGAAGGATTTTTTTTTTTGGCTGTGCCACAGCATGTGGGATCTTAGTTCCCCAACCAGGGATTGAACCCGTGCCCCCTGCAGTTGGAAGCATAGAGTCTTAACCACTGGACTGCCAGGGAAGTCCCTTAAGGATGGATTTTGTCATTCATTTATTAGTAATTTTTATGGCTGTCACTAAGATGATTTAAAAAGGAACAAGAAACCTACTAGGGGAGGAAGAATATCATTTGACTCATAAACTGTTAGTTGGGAAGCCCCTTTCCCATTAATGATGGAGCTATTATTTGAAAAATTATGAGTGAACTGGTCGTCTGGAACTTGGAATATGTTTTCCTGATATAAACAACACCTTTAGAAAAAAAAAAAAGATGATGAGATGGCAAATGGCAGGAGGCCAATACTTATTTCACCCTTGACATGGCTGAGATTTGGGGTAGCTGCAGTGAACAAGAATGGAAAACGGTGTCGTTACAAAACAGTACTAAATACGATGGATAATAAAACCTGAAAACAAAATCCTTTTTAGGATCTACATTTATCAATAGGTATGGAACGGATCTAAAAAGCACAGGTTCTGTTCCCCCTAAAGAATACTGTTCTTTCTTTAAGAACATTCGCACAAATGGTACCATACCTCAAACAAAACAAAACAAAACTAAGGGTTACTTACTGAGTCACACGCAACACAGTAAAATGAAAATGTGTGCAGGAAGGATGCACACAAGGTTACCTTTGAAAAGGGCAGGAACTGTGAGGGGTGCCCAGGGGCTGTATCTATACCTGCAATAATTTACTCCAGGAGGGAAGTGGGGAGGAAGGAGGTGAGGAGGGAGAGCAGAGAAAGGGCAGAGGGAGGGAAGGAATAGGAGGGCGAGGGAGTCCGAAACAACATGGTGCAGGGGTAACACATGTGCAAGTGTGGGTCAATGGCGTCACTGTATCACTCCATGTACGTATGTTTGAAATGCTTAAAAAAAAAGTCCTTTTACTCTCTTTTAATTAAGGGGGCAGGAAAGGGGGGTTTGGGAAGGCTGGAGGGTGATGCAGAGGCTCTGGACTGCATGGCAGCACAGGCTGTGGCTTTGGGACAGAGGGGAAAGGTTTGCCTCCAGAGGGGGCACATGAGGAATCCTGAACATTGTGCATAATAAAAATAAAAACTGTAAAATGATCAAAAAGCCTGAGAAGACTACATTATGTATAAGGATAAAAAAACATACTTGGAGGGAATTCCCTGGCAGTCCAGTGGTTGGGACTCTGCACCCTCACTGCCGAGGGCCTGGGTACAATCCCTGGTTGGGGAACTAAAATCCCACAAGCCATGCAGCATGGCCAAGAAAAAAAAAAAAAAAAGAAAGAAAAAACATACTTGGAAACAAGACAAACAAGACAGTAAGCTCAGGAGAAGAAAGGCCATGTCTATGGGGCGGCCGCTCTGGACCTGGTCTTCCACCCCCCACCCCGCACTCCCCGTGTTTCCCCAGAAAAGGGCTCCATCAGCTCGCGTCCAGCATCTCATGCTCTCCCTAGTGACAGGTCATCAGTCAGCCCCCAACTGTCCTGGCTGAGCCACAGCAGGGTTCGTCCTTGGCCGACCCCTCCCATCCATGCAGGCTAAATTCCCTGAGGCCCTGCAGACCCTCCTGCAGCCTGGCTCAAGGGGCTCCGCGGCTTTCCAAACTCTGCTGAACCCGTGAACACCAGCTCCCGAGCTGGGCCAGACCCTGCACGGTGGGTGGTGATCCCTAGAGCTTCTCATCCCTGTCCCCAGATGCAGTCCACTCCCCAGCCACAGAGAACAGCTCCGTTTCCTGGAAAAGTGTGGGCTTTCTTGGTCTGTTCTTGGGCTCCTAACAGCCCTTGCCCATCGCCCCGCCCTCTGAGCCTGTCAAAATCCTGCCTGTCTTTTAAGGGTCACCTCGCACACCCCTCGGCTCCCTCCTTGTTTCTCCAGATGGCCTGGCTCCCTTTCCTGAGGGTCCATACCCTCTGCCGTGTTCTTACTGCAGGCATCCCATTATGCCATTCCCCTGACGGAGGGACCACGTGGGATTTCTCTCTTTCCCTCCAGTGGATCTGGGCTGCTGCCTAATCCACAGAAGTGGATTAATACATATTTGCGGAGTTGACATAAATGACCATACAGTATTTTTAAAGGATGGAGCAGAGAAAGAAAACCAGAATTCTACAAGATGCTCCTAAATTCCCTGGGCAAATGTTGTGGTAGCTATGTTTAACTAGGTTACCTCCAGGACCTGGGTTAACTTTATGTAAGGACTTGAGATGCCTACATATAACACTATGCAAAAGGCCTGAGATCAGACAGTTCAACCAACCAACCAACCAACCAACCAACCAACCAACCAACCACAAAACCTCACTTACAACTTATCATTTTTTTCAAATATGTTAATCATTGTTAAGAACGTAACTATTTCCTCAAATGACTAACTTGTACATGTTGAAACTTATTTAAAAAAATAAAAATTACTAACCGTTGTCCTCTGGTCCACATTTTTGACTGGGAAAACTTCAGACAGCTTCGCGACCACCTCTTCTTGGACAGAATTATCATGTCTTTTCAAGGTGGTAACACACTGACCTGATGGTGTCCTCCACAAACCTGAGGCTGGTGCTTGTTCAAACCTATGAAACAGAAACAGGAGACCCATTAGACGTGTCCCGTGCTGGGTGACTTACGAACCTCCCACATTGTTAAAGGCCCCCATAATCAAGCTAGTATTAGACAGTTTATCCAGAAAAGTCTGGAACCTAATATATTCTGGGCTAAGGGAATTTCCAGAGTCCAGTACTTAGATGCAGTACTAAAAGGAACCAGGCCCACTTAGAAAAATGCGTTATATTCCAGGTCTGGGGCAGGAAATGCACCAGATGAGCCCGGAGCACCTTGTCGTTCCAGGAAGTAAGGAAGTTCTCAGACTTCTGAGCTGTGTGCAAAGGCCTTGAGGGTTCTCTTGAAGGGGTTTCCACTGGCCAAGGACAGGACAGTTTGACAACCAAAAGGATAATGACTACCGCAGACTGATACACAGCAAATATATAAAAATACATGAGTTCGTTTGAAAAATAAATAAGTAAATAAAATTTTAAAAATAATAAAAACCTTTGGATTCACAGGCCACAACACAGATGAATCTACAGACATTCTGCTAAATGATATAAGCCAGTCACAGAAAGGCAGATACAGTACGATCCCACTTACATAAGATGCTGAGGGTAGTCAAATTCACAAAGACAGAGAGTAGTGTGGTGACTGCCAAGGGCTGGGGGAGGGAGGAATAGGGGCTAGTTTAGCGGGCACAGAGCTCCAGTTTTGTGCGATGACGAAGTTCTAGAGATCTGCTGCACACCAATGTGAATGTACTTAACACTACTGAACTGTACACTTAAAATGGTTAAGATGGTAAACTTTATGTTTATGTGTGTTTTTACCACAAAAATATAAACAAACCAATCTTTGGATGCTGCTAGGGCAACAACTCATTATTCTGGAAACTGGTTAAGTAAAGGGATAGAATCAAGCATTTACCCTGCCTCTGTGGTTGAAAAAGAAATTTCAGAGTTACCAAGTAGTTGATGGGAAAAGTTTTTCCAACTAATAAATGCAGAAGAAAGAACTGAGTTAGAAAAGTCGCCATTTTCTAAGTCCAAGTGAATGAAATGCACCTAGGAAAGGATCCTAACTTTGAGAAAATTGCGTAGTGGAAGCTTTATATCAGAGGCATCCGTCTGCCAACGCTCGAGCCCACGGCCCAGCCTCGGCAGCACAAACGGTGGGACAAGTAGACACCTGCTGCCTTAGGAGGTGGAGTAAGAAGGACCAGCACTGCCTTGGATGTCATTCTGCCAGAATAACCCGCCTGCAATGTAATCCTGGACTCGGGTCCAACCACCAGTTTACAGGGAAATCATTTGGATCCTGATTCAAACACAGCAAATACAGACAGACTTTTTTAGAGAAAGCCAAAGCAAACTGACAAGGACTAGGTAATAAAGAATCTTCTTAAATGGTAATGTATTTAATCCTTGTACGTTAGAGATATAAGTATTTGTGAGAGAAAAATGCTGTCTGTTTTAAACTACTCAAGAAAAAAGTGTAGGTGAGGGAAGGAGATAAACTAAGACTGACAAAATGTTGACAACTGTGGATCTGGGTGAGGGTACATGGGATTTCATTATACTCGTATCTGCTTTTGTGGACGTTTAAAAATTTCAAAGTATAAGCTAAAAAACAGTGTACTAATATCTGCAACTTACTTGGAAATGCAGACAAATAACAGATTGCAACTGATGGATGGATGGATGGGAAATGGAGAGAGACAGATTTGGGAGTGTAATAAAATGTCAATGGTAGAATCTGGGTGGTGGGTATGTGGGTGTACAGTTCTTTTTACTTTTCTGTATGTTTGGAAATTTTCATAATAAAATGTGAAAAAAGTTAGTCTAGGTACAATCCAGAACCTTTTAAAATAAATCTTAATTGTTACAACCTTTGCCTGACCTAACCCTAGTTTTTCCCAAGACTTGAATAAAGTGGGATGATGCATCATTGGAATCCAGGAACTTATTTAAAACACTTCCCCAAATGATTCCAAGGTTCCAGGCTGGTTTGGTAGAAAGCCCCTTCAGCAACTTGCCTCTCCTGATGATGTCTAGATCCCAGTGACGTCATAAAGCCCCCAGTTCCTCTTTTCTGTTCTGTTCTATGTGAATGAAGCAACCTTTGAATCTGTACTTGGGTTTGCAATAAATTTATTTCCCTCCTAGGAAAATGCACTCACAGGCCATCGGCAAACCCTAGTCCAGTCAGCAGGTATATTTCTCATAATGAGTAAATCAATTGTGTTTTTAGCCTGAAAGAGTGTTTAGTTAGGATGAATTAAATTTGAAAACAAGTTTAATGAGGATGAGTTAAGCTAGTTAAGTTAGTTGCGATGGAATGAATTAGCAGAGACCAGTCTCTCTGGTGACTGATACACATGATTTCTGCAGAAGCAAAGCCAAGGCAAGACTTGGGTTACTAACACCTCTGCCAACTGTAACCATCCTTTGGGTCCTGGAGTGAAAGAAGTAGCTAAGGTTTCCTATAATTATCATACCTGCTTCACAAAAGGATGAAACCTATGGGGTCAAAAAGCAAATAAGCTTCTGGAGGAGGTCGAGCACTAGAACCTGTGACTTCTGAACAGCTAAACCAACACCTGGCAACAAGGAGGGCTTGGGCCATGGCTGGCCTTGTGTGGAGTCCCGTCCCTGGTTCTACACAAACATACAGAATCAGAACATCTACATAGTGGTACAAAGGACTTAAAGAAGTTTTTTCCTCTTTTGTCCACTTCACTTCGGAAACTTTACAGTATCAATGTCACACGGAAAAAACAAAGTGTGATGTCAGTTAAATTATATACTCCTCTAATTAAAGATAAGTAAAGCAATAGACTCTAAATAGTCTATAATTAATTTCATATACTTGGAATGGTTTCCAATGAGAAAACTGCAATTTAAGCAAATGTACCAGCATTTCCTAACTACAAATGATTTACAACAGATTGGTAATTTGACAAAAGTTTTAAATGCAGACAAAGTAATAAGTACCTTGAATTTTATTCTGAGCAGAAGCAGATAAAATAAAGAGATTTCTACATACTATACTCCAAACACTATAAAGCTGACTCAATTGTTCAGCATTAGCTTGAGAGTACAATTGGGTGACTCCATCTGAAAGTAGCCACTGACAGAGACAATTAATTGCACCTGGACAAACATAAACTCATGGGTGGTCTCATTACGGCTTTCATATAAGATAAAATGATTAAGTAATCACTTTTGTGTTAAAATATATTCTCCAGGAGGCAATATGAACAAAGTTTTAAAATCAACTGCCCCAAGTGACATGAATCATATTTTAAAAACTCGTAATTGTCTAAAATAATGACTTGGTCCTCCACCTAATAATAGTAAACCTTTCGTATGAAGGACTTTCAACATTTAATCCTTGATATAACAAAAATTAATAATAATGATGATAGGAATGGTTTTTTTCTTTTTTAAGATGCTTCATCTTGTGATAGAGAATTCAGAAATCTTCACACTATCTTTCAGAGTATGCTATGGGGCAGGTGTCCCATTTTCCAGATGGGATTAAAGCAAAGAGACAGATGTCACCTGCCGAGGTTTGGTCAGGGGCTCAAGCAGGGCCACGACCACACCAAACATGGCTCTATTCACAGGCCTGCAGGAGTCCATAAGCTGTCAGAGCCTTCCCATTCTGCCCGGCTTAGAATTCTGTGACATCAATGTCATTAACAATTAAGGAACAGAAGTATCATTCTCTCCAAGTCTGTGTTTCTGGAATGACCAAGCTGACTGTTTCAGTCCAAGGGATATCACAAGGCAGAAGGGAATACTTCACTTTGGGGAATACCTAGCAACAGCTCCTGGGTGCTAAGGGGCACAGGAGGTGGGAGCACACAGAGGGCAGGGGGAGCGTGACGCCGGGATTAAAGCCTGTGAGACTATGGTAAATAGTGCCGCAATGAACACTGGGGTGCATGTGTCTTTTTGAATATGGTTTTCCCTGGGTATATGCCCAGGAGTGGGATTGCTGGGTCATACGGTACTTCTATTTTTAGTTTTTTAAGGAACCTCCATACTGTTCTCCATAGTGGCTGTATCAATTTACATTCCCACCAACAGTACAAGAGGGTTCCCTTTTCTCCACACCCTCTCCAGCAATTATTATTTGTAGATTTTTTGATGATGGTTATTCTGACCAGTGTGAGGTGATACCTCATTGTAGTTTTGATTTGCATTTCTCTAATAATTAATAAAGATGTTGAGCATCTTTTCATATGCCTCTTGGCCATCTGTATGTCTTCTTTGGAGAAACGTCTGTTTAGGTCTTCTGCCCATTTTCTGACTGGGTTGTTTGTTTTTTTGATACTGAGCTGCATGAGCTGTTTGTATATTTTGGAGATTAATCCTTTGTCTGTTGATTCATTTGCAAATATCTCCTCCCACCATTCTGAGGGTTGTCTTTCATCTTGTTTATGGTTTCCTTTGCTGTGCAAAAGGTTTGAAGTTTCATTAGGTCCCATTTGTTTATTTTTGTTTTTATTCCCATTAGTCTGGAAGGTGGGTCAAAAAAGATCTTGCTGTGATTTACGTCAAAGAGTGTTCTCCCTATGTTTTCCTCTAAGAGTTTTACAGTGCCCCATCTTACATTTAATCCATTTTGATGGATAAAGAAGATGTGGTACATATACACAATGGAATATTACTCAGCCATAAAAAGGAATGAAATGGGGTCATTTGTAGAGATGTGGATGGACCTAGAGACTGTCATACAGAGTACAGTAAGTCAGAAGGAGAAAAACAAATATCGCATATTAACGCATGTATGTGGAATCTAGAAAAATGGTACAGATGAACCAGTGTGCAAGGCAGAAACAGAAAGAGATGTAGGGAACAAACGTATGGACACCAAGGGGGGAAGGGGAGGTGGGATGAACTGGGAGGTTGGGATTAACATATATACACTAATGTGTAAGGAATGCATAGCTAATGAGGGCCTGCTGTATGGCACAGGGAATGCTACTTCACTTTGCTGTGCAGTAGAAACTAATACAACATTGTAAAACAACTATACCCCAATTAAAAATAATAAAATAAAATATAAGGAGCATAAAAAAAATAAAGAAATAAAGCCTGTGAGAAAGGACTGGCAGCTAAGACCTGACTGCTTGTCTCTCAAAGGTCAGGTAGACACCTGGGCCTTTTTCCGAGGCTAGAGAGGGAACCAGTGACAATCAGTGTGCACTGTGAACAGCATCCTCAGTCACGACACGGGGTAATTCTAATTGTAACAGAACACAACAGTGACATTATAATGGAACCATTCCTGACTTCTTTATCTGGCTTTAAAAAATGATTGTGGCAAAGAAACAGTTCCGAAGGCTCCACATATTAATTTTAAAATTTGTGTTGGTCATAAAGAAGGATCATTTCTTCTGGAAGACTGATTTATACATAACTGTAGATCAACAGTCATGTAAAAATGCAACTTCTCATAATGGAAACCAATGCTCTATTTATGCATGTTGAGAAACTAAAACAAACATTGGTGTAGTTGATGGAGATATCATATCTTATCACCCACAGTCACAGTTTGGCAGACCAGGTTAAGAGAGTCACACGATGAATCATTTAGTCTAACAACTCAGTTTGCAAAGAGAATTATAAATGCATAATATGCTTTTTATGCGACATACCACAACTGTCGTTTATGCCAAGTAGTATATCAACAGACACACAAGGCAGTGAGAAAGAAGCCGGGGTCCAAGCTGAAGAGCCTTACAGTACACAATCACCAAATGACCACAGACTCCTCCCCAGCCAGCTTCTTCCACACCTCTGTAAAGGGTATTTTAAAGACTGCCTTTTGTCACTTCACATGATAAAAAACATGGAAGAGGATTTTCGTGCACTGCCCTTTACTGCTGTTAAGTTGAAAAGCTACTGATCCAGGAAGGTCATGTCTAGCATTCTCTGTAGTCTGGAGATCACAGCATGATGCAGACGGGAATGTAAACACATTCAGGACTTGTGAACCTCACCTTGTGGTCTGTGGAATGGAGCGCTGAGATTAGCCAAGTTTTCTTGTAACAAGGTCCTTTTAGAGGCCATTACCCTGACTTCTCCTCACGCCCTGATGGGACCCAATACACACTGGATTTATGCTGAATTCTACTCTGAAAATCATGTTATCCTTCCTGTTTATATCATTACATAAAAGTGCCTGTGTGGCATGTGGAAGGGAGAGAAGACAAAGCCGGATGTTAGACAACCAGACCCGAAGCCCCTCTGGCTCTCCTGGCCAGTCAAGGCCCTTTCAGATGGCTGACCACACCTGAGCTGTCATTTGTTCTCTGCTGCAAAATGGTGGGGACCTACCTCATAAAGAGGAAACGTAGTCAGTCCCCCGAATAAAAATCGGGGTTAGGACACTGGTAACATTCACGTACCATGAATCAAGCACCTACCAGGGGCCAGCACTGGACAAACTATTACACATACTACACAACTGTAATTTTGCGAATTCAATTAAGAAGCCCAGATGCCACGAAGCTTCTGAGGCCATGCATGAGAAGACACCTAGAGTGCCGAGAAGGTGGGTGGAAGGATCGATTTCTATCTGATTTAGGAAGGACGTACAAGAATCATGGTTCGTATGCACCAACCACCCTGCAAATGATTAACCCCCACTCTCTCACCCCAGCTTTCTAGCCATTTAAGGCACATCCTCCGAGCGCTGCTCTCGAACTTGAGGAAGCAGAGTTTAACACTCATTCAAACCCTGCATGGCTGGGTCCCTCCTGCAGACTCCTGATTCAGTGGATCTGGGGTGGGACCCGAGAACGTGCATTTCTAACAAGCTCCCAGGGCTTGTCGATGCTGTTGGTGCAGGAACGTACTTAGGGGTCTGTATCACTAGCATGACCTTGGAAATTTAGGAATCTATCTGGGGTTTGGACCTGCTAAGGACATCCCTCTAGATGGTGGCTTTGCTGGATAACCTGGGCGTTCACCAAGGTACGCTAACATGTCAGACAAAGCCTACCCATCTTCCCTCCCCCCAAGTAAGCCTACAAATGTTGCTATGGGCAGGGGTTGAGTAGATATATCCAATTAACAATGAAAAACAGATACATTCACAAAGAAGGAGATGGTGAAGCCACAGTTAAATTGATGCTGCAAGTGCCCAGCACAGTGCTGATCATGTGGACCAGCGTTTCGAGACCCTTATCTGGGAACAAAGGCCGACCCACCACAGCAGCAACTTGACGACAGTCATACCTGACTTGCTTTTCGTTGCTGCCACCCCCAGGGGAGAGTCTGGGGATCTGGTGAAGGACAGCTGCTTCACAGGCGTCAAGGTCTTTTCTCAGAATGTCACTGCGATTACACAGCCTATAAAATAAAACAGGTACTGCAGGAGATGTTTATTTAAGCACAGACGGCCAGCTTCTAGAATCTATGGTGGTTCCTCATGGTTTATTGAAATATATCTGTAATACAATCTAGACATAAAAACGCAGCAACCAGACTGTCTCTCGACAAAGATGTAAAACGGGGTGGTTTGGAAAACTTGTTTGTGTGTATGTGGCAGTTTTAAATCCATCAGAGGAAGTAGCTTTTAACCCTTTGAAGACTTTAATGATGTTCAAATCCACAGCTGTGCAATCTCATTCCACATGCCACCTGACTGATAGGAATGCCAGATAATCTTAACAGCAGAAAAGGCTAATTTTACATTGTCAATCATAACAAAGTTAGAGCTCCTCAACTCACATGAAATTTACTTAAATTGTCACTGCTAAGAAATTGAAAACTGCTGGCTGAAGTACAGGTTACATCCTCTATTTCTGAATGTAGAAAAATGACTATTATTTCTCCATTCAGACCCCACTGCATTTTCTTTATTCTTAGTAAGAACAGGAAGGAGTGGAAAGAGGGATTTAGCCCTCATCATCTATTTGCAGTCCATGGGGGGACTGGTGGAGTGTTAACAGTTTGGCCACTGTTTTAGGTTAGGTCTGTCATAGGGCCACAACAGCCTCCAAAGAGATTGGGTAGTAAGTTCCTTTAAAAAAAAATGTCTGTTTGCATGATTCTAAAAAGCTATGGGAGAAGATATCAAAGACAAAACAGTATTTCTCCTTTAAAGGAACTGATCACATGTGTAGTTGGAAAGATTCAATACATACCCCAAAAGGAAAATGAAGCAACTTATAAACCAATGTTCATTAGCAAAGTACTACTAATTTGTAATTAGTGCAAAGGTTGGTTAAGTTACTAGATCTATTATGCAATGGCCATGCGCCCGATGATGCAAGGATGAAAAAGACCTGCTCCTCCTGTACACTGGAGGTACGGGCCCACCCCCACTCTGGAGCAGGTTTCCACCCTGGGCAGGAAATAGAAATGGGCCCCCAGATTCAAGCCCTGTTCTCGACTCCGGACCACCCTGTCGGCACTCCAGCTCCTTGCCAAGTCCCGAGCTCCTGTCTAAACGCTAAGCCTGGAGTCTTCATCCCTATGGGCCAGACCCTGTTGGGTCCTTCAATCCTGAGCTCTGCTGCCCCACACCTCCTGGACTCCTGGCCAGTGGGACTTACAGCACCTATGGATACCTGCTTTTCCTAAGGCAAAATCTGGGTCCTGATTCTCCCTGGAAGGGTTTATCTTGTCGCCAACCAATTCACAGAATGAGACTGAGGCAGGAGATAGATGGGCCCCCCCACAGGGTAAACAGCTGGAGTTTGTTCCCTGTGGATGATACTCCAAGATGAAAATAGCAGGACAATCGAGAGAAGAGGCTGGGCCCTGCCCAGATAAAAGACCACATACTTCTCATTCTCAAAGTCAAAGAGATCTGCCCAACTAGAAAGCTCCCTGGAGGTCAAAAGGGGAGTGATGCCAACTTACCCATAGATCTCTTCGCTGGCATCCATCTTGGCTGAGAGATGCGCATGCACATGGCGGGACCCTGAGATATACCAAATATGGACTCAGAATCAGGCAAATCAAAATGACTGGCCAAAAGAAACCCGGAAGAAATGCCCCATATAAGTGATTCAAACTACCACAAGGGCACGACTCTCTCTCTGAAAGTCCACACGTACTGTACCCTTTTTCCTCCTAATAAACACTTTACTTGTTTCACTACCTTCTGTCTTTGTGGGAATTCTTTTCTGCAAAGCTGAAGGGCCAGGGCCTTGTCACTGACCACTGGCCTAGTGGCTAGGATTCAGCACTCTCACTGCTGTGACCCGACCTCAATCTCTGGCTGGGAACCAAAACCCTGTTCAAGCCGCTGCAGGCTGAGGCCACCGGAGATCAAGACCTGCCCTTAAGAAGAGGAAGATAAGCCAATTTCAGAGCAGTAAAGGAGCGCACAAGGGGAAGACAATCAGGAAGTGGGAGGAGCGCACAAGGGGAAGTGGGAGGAGCGCAGTAAAGGAGCGCACAAGGGGAAGACAATCAGGAAGACAATCAGGAAGTGGGAGGAGGACCTTCTGCTGGGCAGGATGCAGATGGAGGAGAGATGACAGCTGAAGCCAAGGAGCCACAAGCAAAGGCGACGGGAAATGCCAGGATGAGAGAGGTGTGGGGACCAGCAAGGAGATGAGTCTGGCCAGGTGGCGGCTGCAGTTGGTGGTGACGGAATAGTAAAGGGAAATAAAATTCGGTATAAAACTCTGGTGAGGCAACAGAGATAAACCTTGTGGATTCTGGAGCCATGGCTGGTTTCCTGGCAGCTGTGCCTCGATGGGGTTGGTGAGGGACAGACTGGCCAGGGGACTGACCCTGTGCTCTGGGTGGCCGGGGAGGAGCGCGCAGGTTTGAGCGCAGTGCGGGAGGACCCATGGCTGGTGGGCTGAGGATGCTAAAAGCCGGGGCACATGCCAACCTCAAATGGCCAGTCACCCTAGGCTTCCACTGAGGAATGTGTGTCTCAGTGAGGCTCCATCTTTCCAGTTTTCGAGAAGCTGGAAATTCACAATTACTAGTTTTATTTTTATATGCCATCTCCCAAATTTTAAAATGGGGCAACTATTCAAAAGAAAGTTAAATACTGTGCTTGACAAACAGGGGCCCTCTGCAGGCTTGGGGTCTCCAGCTTACGATGCCTCTAGACACACTTCCCGACCAGGTGGTAAACCCCTAGCAAGGGCTATGGCTTCCGCACCTCCTCCCAAACCCAAGTACAGCAGGGAACTCGGCAGACACTGGTTAATGCTGCTGTGCTAAGGAGGGGTGGGGGCAGCCTCCCTCCAGGGATGAGCATTTTATCTCTGCCATTCTCAGGAAAGATGAGAAGAGAAAGCTGATCAGCGGTTTGATTATTGTTATAAACCCCCTACAGACAATGCTCCCTGATGCCAGCATCCGCGCCCACCCCCGCAACCCGATACCACCACGGTGGGGCCAGTGCTCTATCACACGCCAAACGCCTTCGGTCTTTCCTAGTCTGATTGGTCCAAACATCACGTCTGCTTAGACCAGCTCTCCCCACATCTGTCTGGGAGCTTCTCCGACTGCCTTCTTTGCAGGGATCTTTCTCATCCCTGAATTCCTCTAGCACAACGCAGACAGCATCCTACTCTGTACTGCTCTCCAGTTATGCCCTGTCTGCCAAGTCTTCTCAACATGACCAGAAGCCTGTTGAGAACAGCAACTGGACTTGTGATTTCACAGGATGCTGAAGACACACTTAAAGACACTGTGCGTTGAATGACAGGCCAAGATTTAAAAGCAGATTAGGGAATTCATGACACGCCTGTTGTCACAGCCTGTTTTTACATGTTGGTGTCACACCAGTCTGGGGCTTCCAGGGCTCCGCAAGGAGTGATCAACAAGACAGTGATCAATTAGACGGCCGCAAGCACTGTCCCCATGGAGCTACGGCCGATGCCAGATTAACTCCGAACCTTGATGAGTTGGTCTGTGTTGAGATTTCTAGCAGTTATCTCCCCATGGGATAGACTTTAGTTTGCAAAATATCCATCAATCCTTTGCTGAAAATAACTCTTAAATAATTCACACAGTGTACTGAGCTAAAGATTAAAGACTATGTGTTATGAAAATACTATTTCAGAATTCAAGACCCCAATTTGTTTCATGTCTTCTATTTGCATTCCTACCAAAATACTTCAGCTGGGAGGGCAATGGTCTGACAGCCCATGTCCAGTCTCCCCGGGGGAATATGTGGCCTGGCACCAAGGCACTGGGCCCTACCATCCGGTCGTTTTCTGTGAAGTCCGGCAAGTGGACAAACCTGCTGGATGACAAGCAATTGCTAGAAACACAAACGGCACTTTAAAATATTTTATTTTATCCAATAATAGTTAAGTACAATAAATAAAATTAGTTTTTGGCTAAATTTAAAGTAATTACTTTTTTAAAAAAATATTTATTTATTTTTGGCTGCGTTGGGTCTTCATTGATGCACGCAGGCTTTCTCTAGTTGCGGGGAGTGGGGGCTACTCTTTGTTGTGGTGCGTGGGTTTCTCACTGCAGTGGCTTCTCTTGTTGTGGAGCATGGGCTCTAGGGTGCACAGGCTTCAGTAGTTGTGGCACACAGGCTCAGTAGTTGTGGCTCGCGGGCTCTAGAGTGCAGGCTCAGTAGTTGTGGCACACGGGCTTAGTTGCTCCGCGGTATGTGGGATCTTCCTGGACCAGGGCTCGAACCCGTGTTCCCCGCATTGGCAGGCGGATTCTTAACCACTGCGCCACCAGGGAAGTCCATAAAGTAATTACTTTCTAAGGTTTTGGCTAAATTTAAAGTAATTACCTTCTAAGAAAGCTTCATTTTTCAGTCACACAGAATTTAGGACATAATTTACAAGAAAGCAATTCCATGTCAGGCTAATGTGAGCACTCAAATTAAGGTAGAATTTTTTGTTTAAAGTAAGGGAGAAAAGGTGTTATACTTTTTCTTTCAGTATCACAAGCTGAGAATGACTTCTTAGCAAACAGAAAATAAACCTTTCCTTAACTGTAGCATATGACTTTCACACATGCCCGTGGGTGTTGTTTTTGGGGGACTCAGCACAGATGCGCTTCAGCTGCAGTGATGCGAGCTTGACTTTTGGGCTTCCTTTTCTCCAGGAGACAGCAGTCAGCATGGTGTGGTCCCAGTTTGCTTACCTAATTTACATATTATAGTGTTACTTGTTAAAAGTTTTATGAATTACGTTTACTGTCTTTTTAACGAAACTGAAGAATCAGAAAGGAGTTGGTTACATCCAGAACAAAGTTTTAGGGAGGAAACTGTATTTCAGAACAAGCAACAACAAACAGGCATCACTCCCAGAGGTGGCTGTGGATGGTGAGCCTGTCACTGAGGAATAACCCACACGTGAGGGTGGGGACAACCCAGATGGACTGTCTGCACCCGATTCTGGAGGTCGCAGAAACCCCGCCTGGAAACTCACGGCTTCAGTCCTACCTTCCTTTTGAAACATAAGTGGCTTTGATCTTTTCACTAAGAACACATGGTCTGGATAGAAAAGATGATTTAAAAACTATCATTTTATCAGATCCCAGGCCTTGTTTTCTGCATTTAATTCCCACGGAAATTTGTTGATTACAATGAACATTTAAAAATTCTCCTAAGATCCATGAGGTTCTTAAACAGAAGTAACAGAATGCATTCACGTACCTAATGCTCAAAGCCCACAACTGCTGCAAAATATAACTAATGAACCAAAGCCGACTGTTGTCAGTCAAAACCCGAGCCGCTAATTCAATTTGTGTAGCTTACTGGTCCTCCTGAAGCAATTTAGCACCTTTGCCAATAAGAGAAAACCTCTAGTGACACCCCACCCACAGGTACACAAACACAACCCAGAAGCAGAGAGGCCCGAAGAAAGCCCTACCTCCATAAAGATGCAAATTAAGATTTAAACAGGGTAGCAATCGGCCAGCGCTAATCCTTTTACCGAGGTGTAAATGGCTATTGAGAACTGAATTCTGGGCTGCCAGCTTTTGTTGGGTAGTCTTACAGACACATTTCACCCAGGAGCCACGCCAAGCCACCAACTCTGAGGACGACTGATAAACAGTTTCATCAGGCCAGCGTAATTTGTTTGCTTTGCTATCAAACTTCCTGACCATCAATCCAAACGCGTCAACGTAACCGGCATGAAGAATTAGCACCCTGGGAACAGGAACTGGGAGCAAGGATCCCAAGCCTGACGCCCGGTGGCCAGAACAGCTGTAGGTGCGGCCGAGGCAGGGTCTGGACGTGGGGTTTTGTTGGCCACACAAAACGGTTGTAGAAAGGACAAACATGTACATAGTTAAACAGTATTTTTCTTTTCATGGGCTGTCTTAGGAAACCTATGTTTTGGTGGCTACCTCGGCCCCCATTGTGCAACCCCCTGGGTGGTCCCTTCCGGGGGGGGGGCACTCGAAGGGAGCACAAAGCCGGAGGGAGGGGAGGAGGGGGCGGCAGCACAAAGGCCAGCGGCGGGGGCGGGGGTCTGCGGCGGCCGCGGGCCAGGGGTCACGAACAAGACTCCTCTCTTCACCCGGGAAACAAGGGCTCCTTCTCTTCACCTGGAGGCCGTGTGAGGGCGATGACAGCTGGGATCGAGGGCTTGCCGTGCAGGGCACCCGGGCCTGCGAGCATGCTCTTTATTTAAAGCAGCAGAGGCTGCACAAGCAAAACCCCTGCCTTTTCCCCCTCGCTGGCCTCCAAACAGATCTCCTTATTCTGCCCCACTTCAATTCTCAGAACTACTCCCTCTCCCTGACCACCTGATTTTAAGTTCCTTAATGAGGCGCTGGAAGGCCCCCTTTCTGACTGGTGCTCCCCTCCAGCCTTCAAAAGAAAGAACCCGCCTGAACCCAGAACGAGTTCTTAGTAGCCAAGAATCTGTGTGTCCCAAACGTAACATCCAGGTTGATCCACCCTGCTGGGAGGATGAAGGCTGGAAACATTTGCTCCTTGGGTTTCTGTTAAGTCCCTGACATGTCACCAGAGGGGTGTCGTCATTAGGGTGCTGGCTGCGCTCTCCAATCTGAGGTGCATACAACAGATTTATGGAGCCAGTTACCTAAAGTGACCGGGCTTTAAATCTCTGCTGCCAAAATGAACATGCAGGGTAAATGACTTATTATCAGACAACCTGATGCCTTTCAAAAATTTAATACAATCAGGCCGTGTATTTTGGAAAAGTTTAAAAAATACTATGAACATAGTAAAAAAAATTTTTTTTATTAGACATCATCATTGGTTCTATAATTAAACGCGAGAAGGTGCTTTTGGTAAAGGGGTATCTTTTACCGTCAGGGTAGAACCATCTTTGCTGGGGCTTAATGACTGATGGAGGACCCTAAAACCAAATGTCAGACTTTCGCCGTGCTGGTACACGTCTGTCTCCAAATGTGTACATGCGCGCGCGCGTGTGTGTGTCTGTGTGTGTGTGTCTATGTGTGTGTGTGTGTGTGTGCAGGGGTGCATCTGTAGGAGAAGAGACCAGGAGGCTCAGGCTGGGCCAACGTGGCTTCACCACTGGAGGGAGACCAGAAGGCATGATGGGTGGTGGATGGGTCACTGAGGCTCAGGCACCATTCAGACCCTGAAATAAGTTAGTGTTTACGTCGCTTCTCACCTAGAAGGGACATATAAGACTCCTTCAAGGCCAATTAAGTGTGATGAATGGGAGTGGGGTCCAGGGCAGTCACTGACTCAGTGTTCTGGGTCCACCTCAATGATGCCACTGAAATGGCAGCAGCAGCACCCAGGGAGGGACCTGCAGGAAAGAGACTGAACGCTTGGCTATTAACGCTTGCCCTCTGCTGTAGGAGTCAGTAGAAATCAAACACAGGACTGCAGGAAAAGACTGTGCCCACTTGCTGCCGGGCCCTTCAGAGAGGCAATACTGTATTACCATGAAGAAGCTGAATCACTTTATTATTCAATGCTCACTCACCCAAGAAGCTGCTTAAGCGATGCCAAAGACAAAAAGAAGAAACAAGAAAGTGGACAATACCAAATCGTCATTGTGAATGAACAAATGGATTAACTGTGGAGGAGAGGCAGGCAGGATGCAAGCAGGGAAACAATCCAAGTTAACTGGCCCTCCTGGGTAGACGCTGGGAACCAGGTGAAAAGGCTTCTCTAGTCAGTGTCGGGGTTCAGGGGATGTCAGACAAGCACATCCCTAATTCCAGGTAAGTGCACTTTTCAAAACAGTGAAAACCAATTCCAAGTGTGCTCGTGATTACGGATGTAATAATGCTCCGAACCACCATGGACAGCATATGTCCTTGTAATCTGTATTTCAGCTGATCAGTAAGGACCATCAGTGCCATGATTCAATACCATAAAAAATTCATTTAGGGATTCGATGGTGCTGGAAAGTAGTGCTTTTCAGTGTTTAAGGTGGCAGAACACCTGGAGTTCACAGAACTTTCTGCAAAACACCAGAGTGTACTAATGTACTTCGTTTCATCACACAAATCTGAAAAACTTTTACAAGCGGACGATGAATATATATATACAATATAAAAATCAAACATATATCCATGATAAAAAGTCAATCTGTCAAAGCTAACAAAATCAGCTGCTTCCATATTTTTCGTCCTTATTCATTTGGCACTCTCACTCATTTTGTTATCTCCCAGTAGGCAAGCTATAGCAGGTACCAAAGTTTTAGGGAAATGATTTTGAGAAAGTTCTCAAAATTACAAAGATTCATTTTCTACAAACTTGGAAAAGACCACTTTACTCACTGCAGGGTAATGCCAGTGGAATATGTCTGAGCATCACTGCCATGGAGAAAACTAGTCTAGCATTGCTTTAAGCAGCAGATTTAGACACACATTCAGTCCATCAAAATGACAAGCAAATTAAAACAAATTACCCTGACGAGGGAGAGCAGTGAGAAAAAAATTAGAATTAGTTGGAAGCCGTAGAAGATGGGGTTCAGGACGTCTCCTCACGGCTCTCCTGGAGGTTAAGGTAAGTGGCCCAGCAGGGACTGAAAATGGTGAGATCAACTGTAAAAGTACAAGAAAACATATCAAGGGCTCACTTTCTGCTTCCCTTTGGGTTTTCGGTTGTCTTATCTGCTTGGCCTACCTGCACACCCTCCCCGCAAAGCTCCCCTGAAGGGAAGCCTCCCACTCAGGTCTCAAGCTCCAATGTGCCTTCTCTAATCCTACCTTAAAATGAATTTGGTTCTTCCAGAAGCCTATCATCAATGGCTCAAAGACTGTTCTTCAAAGGTGGGAAATATCAGTTAAGGTGATTACGAACAGGGAAGCTGAGCCACGAGGAACCAAAGAGGAGGAATAAAACGGCAACAAAACAGAGAGGAGGGAAGTGTTGATGTCTGCCACCTGATGACCGGAAACAGATCCCAGTTTTGCTCTGAGGACCCCTCCCCATCGTCATCCACCCAACTTGGACAGGGCTCACAGTGAAGTGTGAGCCTGGGTAGAGCCAGTGGGTGCTGCCCTGGCCCCAGGGACTGTGCAGGGCATGGCCACATGGTGCGGTCAGAGCCATGAGGTAGAGGCCCCACTGCTGGGCCCAAGCACGCGAACCTCCAAGTTGGGCAGCCCACCTGGAAGGGGGTCCCCAGGTCCACTTCAGGGTGAGCAGAGGGGACTGCAGTGGGTGCGGACCTGTCTGCCCTGAGGACAAACTCTGGAAGTGAGCTCTGAATGGAGCTGAACGGGGACTATCAGGGCAGCAGAAAGCATCTTTCCACTTGGAGTGAGGAGGGGAGTAAGAGGCCACCTTGTCGACATGCTGAGAGAGCAACAGGAGAGGGAGCTCTGGGGCCATGAAACAGGCAGCTGCCCCCCTCCCCACTCAAAGATGACAGAGGTTCTTAGCACTGTTACAAATATTACCATATTAAGTTTATAGAACAACCCAAGCCTATCCCTAAAGAGATATTAAAGATTTCAGGTAGGTCAAGGTGGAGTGTGGAAAACACCACTGTCCCACCCCAGACATCTTCAGAGCTGTCCAGCCCTGGACTCAGCGCTTCTCTCCCCAGAGCGGCGATGAACACACAACTACCCAGTTCTGCCTCTGGCATTCCCTTCCTGCTGCAGGCAGACCTCGTTCCCGCTGCTCACACATCCTGGCTTCAGAGAGTCCCCCACAGCTGCTCAGACTAGGGTTTTCCTTTATGATACATTTTCAGCTCTGATTACCTTGTTTCTGGAAGGTATCCCATTTTTAAGGAAAACTTATCACACCCATTTGGATGATTATTTCCTGGGTGAACTCTGAGTTCTGGGGCCTCACTGGGGACCTCATATGCTGATGTGAAGCACAAGCTATGCTTACATGGCACGATACCCACCATTTCTCAATGAAAAGGACCAACTAAAATAAAACACCCATTTTGTCAGGATTCTGATTCTTCGATGCTAGAAATTAAATCTACCAAACTGTCAAAAGAGTCAGAAGTGGGAGAGACAGAAGCCAAGTTCATTTCTAACTTAAAAAAAAAGGTTGGCCATTCCTGTCTCACCTCATGGACATCCCTGAATCCTGACTTCCGGAACCATCACATCAGATCACCACGAACTAATTATCAGATGTCAACATATGCCAGCCACTGTACCCGGTGCTTGTGTCGAAAAAGTGAATCTGATGAAGGTGATAAATGAGAACTGAGAAGTCAAGTTCGATTAGTCAATGGTGATACCGGCCAAAAGGAGATCCAAGATCAGTCACAATAGGTCATGGCTCTGCCATTGTTCCTGCAATTTCACAATATGTCTAGAGCAAGGAGAGATCAAGAGAACATTCCAAACCAAACAACTCCTGATTTGTTTCTTGTGATCGTTTCTAGTTCAAGAAAGGAAATCAGGGGCAGGGCTAGCCTGATATGAGAAATAAAATAAGGCAACAGGTTCATATTCTGGATAATTGTTCATAAATGTGTATAAAACACAACCACATCCTGAAATAGCATATTCTACGTGTCAGCACATGGTCATCAGTTTGGAAGGCTTTCTAGAAATCACACACAGGAAAACAAGAAAGTATTGTGTACAATCTGAAGGGACAAATTGTTAACAGACTCGAGAGGGCTCGTCACAAGGGAAGAAAGATGACATGCAAGGGGAGAAAGCCGTTCCAGGAACAGATTTAAAAGGTAAAGGGCAAACCAAATTAGAAATGACGTGGCCAAAACTATGCGTTTCATAATTAAAAGTGAAAGCGGCCAAATGAGATCTGGTTTCCTAGGTCTTCAGAAAGGAACAGAGGCCAAGCAAAAGTAACTGTGAGGGAGACGGGAGCAGGGGACATGGTGGGGAAGGGAGGGGGAGGCTTGGGTGCTCATGCTGTTTCTTGCCTGGGCGGGGTGACCATGTATTCACCTGTCATAATTAGTCGAGCAGCATATTCAAGATTTGTTCACTTTTCTGCATGCATGCTATCCTTCGGTAATAACACTTATCTTAAAAAGTACCTAAGATAAGGAGTTCAGCTTCTTGTTGGTAATGCAAGCTAATCCTTGCATTAAGACCAAATATATATATATAAATATGTCTTTGATAACATTAGAGAGATAAAGTAGGAAAGAACTACAGGATCAAAATCTAGAGAAAAAGGAAATTCAGAGAGATGAGCCTAACATTTGGGGGCACCTTTTCTTTGAAGGGCATGTGCCAATTTCTGAAAAGGTAGCTAGTAAGTGTGAGAAGCTGAGTGGAGCTTTGGATGACCTCAGAGAGCAAGAGAATAAAAACTCAAGTCCAGGTCCACCAAGGAAGGGGAACCCTAATAAATCATCCACACTTGGAACTGGAAACTCATAGGGCTACTTCCTACAGATAAGGGTGAAACAGATACAGTCTGGCCCTCAGAGGGACCAAAGCCTGGCTTCAACCCATCTCAATCCTCAGACCTGGATGAAAGTAACCCAGGACTGCTTCTGCCCGAGACGCTGCCAGGAGCAAATGTAAATCCTCTTTAGGTTTCTTCCTGAAACTCATATATTTTATATATATATAAGTCATTCCAAAAAAGAGCAAAGAAAAAAGGGGACATAATTATTGACACAGTAGAAATTCTAAAATATAAAATATGCCCACAAATTTGAAAACTTAGAAAATGGATCTCTTTCTAGTACACTACAGATTTTCAAAACTGACTCAAAATACATGAAAACCTGAATAAACATATAAGCATTTAAGAACTGGAATAAGTAATCAAACAAAAATGGAGGAAATTTTCATCAGCAGACCTGTCTTGCTGGTGAAAGCAGCTCTTTTGTAACCTTTGCAAGTGCTTCTCAGCATTCCCCACACTGCCTTCGCTCCAGGTCACCTCTTCTGACTGAGGCCAGCAGCCTGTGATGAGATGGCTGGCAAAGGTGGGACACCAGGCTGAGGCTGGCCAATGGAGAGTTCTTTTAACATCTGTATACACACCAGGTGATAATGGCTGTAATTACTGCCTACTCTGCTGACAATCAGGTCTCAGGATTACTGCCCTCTTAAAAACCTGGTTATGGACTTTAAAAATTTAAACCAAAACAAACATAAGAAAAGTCTCAGATTTTTCAGATCAAAACAGATGAGCTAACAGGAGAGGCACAGGCAAGACTGGAGAATGAAGTGCCAGGTTGAACGTGAAGGGGATGCACTGCGCACCCCACCCCCACCCCAGCACGGGGTTATTTTTTCCAGAAGTGTATTGCACAGCCTTACTTTGAGAACAAAAGCCAGAACATGTGGAGTGGCAAGAAAAAGCTCAGGGGAGCACCTGTACTGAGGGGCAGAGGTCATGTCCAGGAAAAACAAGCGACAGTGAAGAAAAAAACAACTGAGAACAGCTATCTGAAGGTGCCATCACATCAGAAGGAACACTGCATTTATCAGTGTGCTTCCAGCTCCTCTAAAAGTGAACGCTGGGTAAATTCCAAAGAATTTGGTTGTAACCTATTACTCCAGGCAACATGATTTCCACCAGCAAGTCTTTCTCAGATGCAAGAATTTCCTTCCTATATTTAACTTCTGAGAGTGGCTAAATTAAAATCACTGGATGAGATTCAATCTATGTGATCGCATTTTTAGGACCTTGAGAAACCAAGGTTTTCATTTGACTTAACTTAAAAGGCAGTATTACATTTAGCTTTCAGGCATGCTCCAGGGGGAGAAAGAACAAAGCAACTCGGCAAGTACTTTGTTCAAGCGGGAAGAAAGGTACATAGCACTTCATCAGCTTATTTGAGGCTGGAAGGCACAAAAATCAATATGCACAGAGCCAAAGGTCAAACTGCCGATGCCTGGTTTTCTTTTCTTTTTCTAATTAAAGAATCTATTTGTTCCTTGAGCTTCCTTATTCAACCTTATGAAATATTACCCTTGATGACACTCCAGTTACGTAGGCAGTGGAGAGAATAACTGGCAGACAGTTAAGAATGCAGACTCTGGACCCAGACGGCTGAGTTCAAAGCACACTGAACCACTTTGTGACTCTGAACAACCTCTCTGTTTCTCAGTTTCCGCCTCTATAAGATGACGATGGCGATAGGAATAAATGGGTTATTATAAATAAAGCTCTCACAACAGTATCTGGCACAGAGTTGGTGCTACTGAAGGGAACACCACCACCATCATGGTTGTGATTTGCATGGCAGAGCGCAGAAATTAGGAGCATGAATTCTGGCATGTGCCCTCCAGGCTGGACGTCACCTGCACCTCCAGCCAGCTGTGTGCCCTAGGAAGGTTATTTAATCTCTCTAAACCCCACTTAAAACACTCTACTTGGCATCTATAGCACAAGCCTGGCCCTCAGTTCTCCTCACTCTTCACCGCAGACTCCTCCCAGACTCCTTTTCTGGCTCCTTCTGATCTTCCTGACCTTGACTGTGGAGTCAGGCCTTGGGCTGCTTTCCTATGTATGCTTACTTCCTAACGGTCCTCTCAGGGCCCATGGCTTTAAAACACATTTATACTATGATGATTCAGTAGAGTTGCAGGACACAAAGTCAACACACAAAAAATCAGTTGCATTTCTATACAATGAACAATCTAAAGGGGAAATTAAGAAACTAATCCCATTTATAATAGCATAAAAGAACAAAATAGGGACTTCCCTTGTGGTCCAGCAGTTAAGACTCTGTGCTCCCAATGCAGGGGGCCCCGGGTTCGATCCCTGGTCAGAAAACTATATCCTGCATGTCGCAACTAAAGATTCCGCATGTCAAAACTAAGACCCAACGCAGCCAAATAAATATTTTTTTAAAAACTGTTATTCCTGTTACGTTGTTAAAAAAAAAAAAAGAACAAAATACTTAAAAATAAACTTAACCAAGGAGGCAAGTTGCACACTGAAAACTACAAAACACTGTTGAAAGAAATTAAACACAAATAAATGGAAAGACAACTTGTGTTCATGGGTTTGAAGACTTAATGCTGTTAAAATGTATATACTACCCAACATGATCTACAGATTCAATGCAATCCCTCAACCTCCCAGTGGCATTTTTTACAGAAAAATAGCAAACAATCCTAAAATTCATTTGGAATCACAAAGGACTCTGAATAGCCAAAATAATATTGAGAAAAAAGAACAAAGCAGGAGGACTCACTTTCTTGTTTTATAACATATTACAAAGCTACAGTAATCAAAACAGCATGGTACTGGCATAAATACAGACATAGACAAATGGAACCGAATAAAGCCATGCACATACAGCCAAATGATCTTCGACAAGAGTGTCACGATGGGGAAAATACACTGTGGGGAAAAGACAACCTTTTCCACAAATGGTGTTGGAAAACTGGATAGCTACATGCAAAAGAACAAAGTTGGACCCTTATATTACACCATACAAAAATCAACTCAAAATGGATTAAAGACTTAAATGTAAGACCTGAAGCTACAGAACTCCTAGAAGAAAACACAGGAGAAAAGCTACCTGATACTGGTCTTAGCAAAGATATCTTGGATATGACACCAAAAGCACAGGCAACAAAAAGCAAAAATAGACAAGTGGGACGATATTAAACTAAAAAAATCCTACACAGCAAAGGAAGCCAGCAACAAAATACAAAGGCAACCTACTGAATGGGAGAAGATATGTGCATATCATTTGTCTGATAAGGGGTCAATATCCAAAATATATAAAGAACTCATACAACTTAACAGCAAAAAACCCAAACAATCTGATTAAAAATGGGCAGAGGATCTGAATAGACATCCTTCCAAAGAAGATATACAGATAGCCAACAAGTACATGAAAAAGTTCTCAACATCACTGATCATCAGGGAAATGCAATAAAAACCACAATGAGATATCATCTTACATGTTAAAACTGCTATCATCAAAAACAAAAGAAGGGCTTCTCTGGTGGCGCAGTGGTTGAGAGTCCACCTGCTGATGCAGGGGACATGGGTTCGTGCCCCGGTCTGGGAAGATTCCACATGCCGCGGAGTGGCTGGGCCTGTGACCCATGGCCACTGAGCCTGCACGTCTGGAGCCTGTGCTCCGCAACGGGAGAGGCCACAACAGTGAGGGCCCGCATACCACAAAAAAAAAAAAAAAAGAAAAGAAAAGAAATAACAAGTGTTGGCAAGGAGAAAAGGGAGAGAAAAGGAAACGCCTGTGCACTGTTGGTGGGAATGTAAATTGGTGCAGCCACTATGGAAAACAGTATGGAGGTTCCTCAAAAAATTAAAAATAGAACTACCATATGAGCCAGCAATTCCAGTTCTGGGTATTTATCTGAAGGAAATGAAAACACTAACTTGAAGAGATATACACACCCCCAGGTTCACTGAAGCATCATTTGCAATAGTCAAGATATGGAAGCAACCTAAGTGTCCAGTGATGGATGAGTGGATAAAGAAATTGTGCTATATATTTACAATGGAATATTATTCAGCCATAAAAAAGAAGGCAATCCTGCAATTTGTGACAACATGGATGGACTTTGAGGGCATTATGCTAAGTGAAATAAATCAGTCAGGGAAAGACAAATGCTGTATGATCTCACTTATATGTAGAATCTAAAAAAAAACTCAATTAATAGATACAGAAAACAGATTGGTGGTTTGGTGGTTGCCAAAGGTGGGCAAAGGGTGGGAGGAGGCCAAATGGGTGAAGGCAGTACAGTGTACAAACTTCCAGTTATAAAATAAGTTCTGGGGATGTAACATAGAGCATGGTGACTATAGTTAATAATATTGTAGTATATATTTGAAGGCTGTTAAGAGAGTAAATCCTTAAAATTTTCACAATAAAAAAAATTTTAATTGTGTGGTGTTGGATGTTACTAGCCTTACTGTGATGATCATTTTGCAATGTATACCAATATCAAATCATTATGTTGTACACCTGAGACTAATATAAAGTTATATGTCAATTATATCTCAATAAAAAAAAATCTTCAAATGAAAGATAACCACCCCCACAAAAGTTAACTTTTCATCAACATGCTGTAACAAGTGGACATCCACATGCAAAAAAAAAAAAGAATCCAAACACAGACATTATACCCTTCACAAAAATTTACTCAAAACGGTTCACAGTTCTAAACGTAAAACACAAAACTATGAAACTCCTAAAAGATAACATAAGAGAAAACCTAAATGACTTTGGATATGGCGATGACTTTTTAGATACAACACGAAAGGCATGGATCCGTGAAAGAATTAATTGATAAGCTGGACTTGATTAAAAGGAAAAACTCATACTCTACAAAAGATAACGCCAAGAGAATGAGAAGACAACCCACATACTGGGAGAAAATATTTGCAAAAGACACGTTTGATAAAGGACTGTTATCCAAAATATATAAAGAACTCTTAAAATTCAACAGTAAGAAAAATAACAGCTCAACTAAAACTGGGCCAAAGACCTTAAGAGAGATCTCACCAAAGAAGATGTACGTACAGTAAATAAGCATATGTAACGATGTTCCACATCCTATGTCATCAGGGAAATGCAAATTAAAACAACAATGAGGGGAAATCCCTGGCGGTCTGGTGGTTAAGACTCCATGCTTCCACTGCAGGAGGCATGGGTTCGATCCCTGGTCGGGGAACTAAGATCCCACAAGCCACATAGCACAGCCAGACATACATACATACATACATAAAACAATGAAATACCACTGCACAACGCTAAGAATGGCCCAAGTCCAGAACACTGATAACACCAAATGGTGGTGAGGATGTGGAGCGACAAGAACTCCCATTCATTGCTGGTAAGAATGCAAAATGCTACAGCCACTTTGGTAGACAGTTTGGAAATCTCTTAACAAAACTTACAAAAGTAATGGGAATACTAGAAGAAAAAAGAGAGAAAGGAGCAGAAGGAATATCTGAAGAAATAATGGCTGAGAATTTTCCAAACCACAGATCCGGGAAGTTCAGAGAACACCAAGCAGTATAAACACCCAAAACAGCACACCTAGGAATATCATAGAAATCCTTAATGTGTATGTATGCAACAACAGAGCATCAAAATACATAAGCAAAAACTGGTAGAACTGCAAGAAGAAAAAGATAAATCCACTCTTACAACTGAATACTTCAACTCACCTATACCAGTAACTGATGTATGTAGCAGGTAAACAGTCAGCAAGGATACAGCTGAACTGGAGAGCACCATTAATCAACTTGATCTAACTGACATATATAGGACACTTCATCCAACAACAGCAAAATACACATTATTCTCAAGCTTACATGGAACATTTGCCAAGATAAACCACATTCTGGGCCATAAAACACACCTCAACAAAGTTAAAAGAACAAAAGTCATAGAAAGTATCCTCTCAGATCACAATAAGATCAATAACAGAAAGATAACAGGAAATCTAAAAATATGTGGAGATTAAACAACACACTTCTAGATAACACACTGGTCAAGAAGAAGTCTTAAGAGAAATTTTAAAATATTTTGAATTGAATGAAAATGAAAATACAATTTATCAAAATTTATGAGATGCAGTGAAAACAGTGCTTACAGGGAAATTTATAACATTAAATGCATGTTTTAGAAGATCTAAAATAAATAATCAAAGCTTCTACCCTAGGAAATGAGAAAAAAGAGCAAGTTAAATCCAAAGCAAGCAGGAGAAATAATAAAATTTAGAGCAGAAACCAATGAAATAGAAAACAAGAGAACAAAAAAGAAAATCAACAAAGCAAAAAGCTGGTTATTTAAAAAAGAAACAAAACAACAAACCAAAATGGATAAACCTCTAGTCAGGTGTATTTGTCTGCTCAGGCTGCCATAACAAAATACCACAAACTGTGTTAAACAACAGGAATTTATTTTTCATAATTCTGGAGGCAGGGAAGTCCAAGGTCAAGGTGCTGACTGATTTGGTCCCTGGTGAGACTTGCAGATTGGCCCCCTTCTGTGTCCTCACACAGCACAGAAGGAAGAGCTCTGGTGTCTCTTCCTCTTCTTACAAGGGCACCACCTCTACAGGATTAGGGCCTCACCCTTATGACTTCATTTAACTTTTTATCGCCTCTTCACAGATCTTATCTATAAATATAGTCACTTGGGAACTGGGGCTTCAACATATAAATTTTGGGGACACAAACAAATTCAGTCTATAACACCAGGCTAACCAAGAAAAAAAGAGAGAAGACACAGATATTAGAAATAAGAGACTATCATTATTGATCCCATGGACATTAAAAGATAATAAAGGAGTAATAAGAACTCTATGTTCACAAATTTCTTAACTTAGATGAAATGGACCAATTTCTTGAAGGATACAATCTACCAAATCTCACACAAACAGATGTAGGTAATATGAGTAGAACCATGTATGTTAAGGAAACTGAATCAATAATAATCTTCCAAAACAAAGCACCAGGTCCAGTTGGGTTCACTGGTAAATTCTACTGAATATTTCAAGAAGAAATTATACTGCCAATTCTCTACAATCTCTTTCAGAGGACAGAAGCAGAGGCAATACTTCCTAACTCATTTTATAAAGCTAGCATTACCTTTATACCCAAAACAAAGACATCAGAAGAAAGGAAAACTACAGATCAGTATCTCTCATGAACATAGATGCAAAAATCCTTAACAAAATATTTGCAAGCTGACTCCATCAATGTATAAAAAAATTATACACCATGACCAAATGAATTTTATCCCAGGCATGGAAGGCTGATTCAACATTTGAAAATTAATGAATGAAATCCATCACAACAGGCTAAAGAAGAAAAATCAGATGATCATTATCATTAGGTATAGAAAAAGCATAAGAAAAAGTCAACATTCATTCATGATAAAAAACTCTCAGACCTGGAACAGAGGGGAACTTCCTCAACTTGATAAAGAACATCTACAAAAAACCTACAGCTAACATTATGCTTAATGGGGAAGAACAAGGTTCTTTCCCTATAACATCAAGAACAAGGGAAGAATGTCCCTTCTCACCACTACTACTCAACACTGTACTAGAAGTCCTAACTAATACAATAAGACAGAAAAAGGAAATACAAGACATTGATTAAAAGAGAAATAAAACTGTCTTTAATCAAAGATGACATGCTTGTCTATGTGGAAAATGCCAAATAATCAACCAAAAAACTCCAAAACCCTGGAACTAATCAATGATTATAGCAATGTTGCAGGATATAAGGTTAATACACAAAAGTCAATTCCTTTTCTATACAGCAGCAATGAATGATTGGGATTTAAAATTAAAAACAAAATACCATTTACATTAGCACCAAAAAAAGAAGTACTTAAGAATAAGTCTAACAATATATGTACAAGAACTGCAAGAAGAAAACTGCAAAATTGATGAAAGAAATCAACATCTAAATAAATGGAGAGATATTCCAATTTCATGCATAGGAATACTCAACACTGTTAAGACGTCAGCGCTTCCCAACTTGATCTATGGATTCAATACAACTTCAGTCAAAATTCCAGCAAGTTATTTTTTTTGGTGTGACAGTGACAAATAGATTCTAAAATTTATAGGGAAGGTCAAAAGACTCAGAGCAGCCAATGCAGCACTGAAGAAAAATGAAGTCAGAGACCTGACATTTCACAACTTCAAGATTTACTATAAAGCAGCCATAATCAAGACAGTATGGTATTGGTGAAGAAACAGACAAATAGATAATGGAACAGAATACAGAGCCCAGAAATAGACACACACAAATATAGTCAACTGTTCTTTTATGAAGGAGCAAAGACAATTCAATGGAGAAAGGACAGTCTTTTCAACAGACGGTACTGGAACAAAAAGATATCCACATATCCACATGAAAAAAAATAAATCTAGACACTGACCTTATATCTTTCACAAAAATTAACCAAAATGATCACAGATCTAAATGTAAAATGCCAAACTGTAATATTTCTAGATGATAACATAAGAGGAAATCTAGGTGACCTTGGATTTGGTGATGATTTTTAGATACAATACCAAATACACAATACAAGGACAAAATTGATAAACTGGACTTTATTAAAATAAAAACTTCTGGGGCTCTCAAGATGGCTGGTTGGTGCCTTGAGTAGCTCATACCAGCAGCAGTGGTGGAACTTGCTGCTGGTGCCGGCCACCCCTAGAGTGGCTTAAAAAAAGAAATAAAACAAAAACAAAATCTTCTGTTCTGAAAAAGACACTGTCAAGAAAATGGAAAGACAAGCTGCAGACTGGGAGAAAATATTTGAAAATCACATTATCTCTCTGATAAAGGACCTGTATCTGAAATATACAAAAAGCTCTTAAAACTCAACAATAAGGACTTCCCTGGTGGCGCAGGGGTTAAGAATCCACCTGCCAATGCAGGGGACACGGGTTCGAGTCTTGGTCTGGGAAGATCCCACATGCCACGGAGCAACTAAGCCCGTGTACCACAACTACTGAGCCTGCACTCTAGAGCCCGTGAGCCACAACTACTGAGCCCGAGTGCCACAACTACTGAAGCCCACGTGCCTGGAGCCCGTGCTCTGCAACAAGGGAAGCCACCCAATGAGAAGTCCATGCACCGCAACAAAGAGTAGCCCCTGCTCGCTGCAACTAGAGAAAAGCCCGTGTGCAGCAACAAAGACCCAACGCAGCCAAAAATAAAAATAAATAAATAAATTTATTTTTTAAAAAAACCCTCAATAATAAAAATAAGAACCCAATTAAAAAATAGACAAAAGATGTGAACAGACATCTCACCAAAGAAGATATATGAATGGTAAATAAGTACATGAAAAGATGCTCAACATCATATGTCATCAGGGAATTGCAAATGAAAACAACGAGATACCATCACATACCTATTAGGATGGCTAAAATCGAGAAAACCGACAACACCAAATGCTGGCAAGGATGTACAGCAACAAGAACTCTCTTTCATTGTTCGTGAGAATAAAAATGGTACAGCCTCTGTGGAAGACAATTTGGGGGTTTCTTACAAAGCTAAACATAGTCTACCATACACTCCAGCAATTGCAGTCCTCGGTATATTTACCCAAATGAGTTGAAACCCTATGTCTACACAAAAACCTCCACATGAATGTCTACAGCAGCTTTATTCATAATTGCCCAAACGTGGCAGCCACAGAGATGTTCTTCAGTAGGTGAATGGATAAACTGTGGTATATCCAGATAATGGAATATTATTCAGCACTGAAAAGAAATGAGCTATCAGGCCATGAAAAGACAGGACGGAATCTAAAATGCATACTGCTTAGTGAAAGAAGTCGATCTGAAAAGGCCACATGCTGTCTAACTCCAAGTACATGACATTTGGAAAAGGTAAACTACAGAGACAATAAAAAAATTAGTGGTTACCAGAGGTTTGGGTGATGGGGAGGAAAGAGAGATGAGTAGATGGAGCAAAGGGAATTTTTAGACAGTAAAACTACTTCGGATGACATTGCAAAGGTGGATCTATGACATTACGCATTTGTAAACAAATAGAGCAAAACAAAAAACTCTCAATACATTGCTTCATTCACTAGAGAAAGAACCAGAGAAATAAGGTTTGCGTGAGAAACAGCTTGTTGGTTAATACAGATATGCACACCCACTTTTCTAGGTCCCTACCTGTCTACCCCCTTCCATCCCTGCTCACCTGCATGGGGCCCTGTGTGAAAAGGCACCTGCTCAGATGGTCAGGGTACAGGGAAGGGAAAGCACAGGTTATTCTGGCTGCTGGGCTGCTCACTCCGACCCCCTGTCATCATGTGCTCCCACACTGGACCCTGAACACATCTGATTCAGCCTGTTATGTGTAGCGACTTCCACCCATACAATCCTTGCAAAGTTATAATCCTTGATTCCAGTTCAACTGTATTAATTTCCTATTGCTACATAACAAATTACCACAAATTTAGCATGTAACACAAATTTATCTCACAGTTCCCAGGGGTCTGGGGTCTGGGTATGGGTTAGTGGGGTCTCCACTCAGTGTCACGAGGCTGAAATCAAGGTGTCGGCTGGGATGCAATCTCATCTAAGACTCAGGGTCCTCTTCCGGGTTCACTGGTATCTGGCAGAGTTCAGTTCCTTATGACGGAAGGACTGAGGTCCTCAGCTCCCAGATGCTGCACACCACTTCTTGCCACGTGGCCTCCACAAGATGGCAGGTAAACAGGAGAATATCTCAGCTGCTTTGAATCTCTGAGCCCGTTCTTTTTAAAGCCTGATCCACTTATATCAGGTCCAATCTGGATAAGTCCTTTTGATTATCTGCAAAATTCTTCATCTCTGTCATATGACATCCTAATCACGGCAGGCAGCTCCACCACCCTCACTGTCCTGCCCACACTCAAGGCAAGGGGATCATACAGGTGTACACCAGGGGCAGGAATTTCGGGGGCCATCTCAGAATTCTGGCTACCTCATGGGTAAGTCATCCTGATGAAACTAACATCAGATTAATTCTCCTAAATCAAGTGATTCACCATACTACCCCCTTCTCTCAAAATAGCCTTCAACAATTCTGCAAAACATAGAGATAACTCTAAATACATTAACTGGATACTCAAGGCCTTTCTCAACCATGTCCCAGGAGACATTTCAAACCTCCACTCTGACAACCCCTCATGGATAAGCCTTCAGCCACACCCTCTGCCTGCCCCCTTCCCCCTTGTGTTCTCTGTACCTGCGTTCCTGGTTGCACTCTTCCTTCAGACCTAATCCACTCCTTTCCCTCCTCCTCCTTATTCAAACCTGTACATCCTTTAAGATGCTGCATCAACACCTGTATAAAACCTTTCCTGACCCTTTGGACTCACATCAAGCTTATCTTTATTTGAATTTGTCCTAAAGTACAGTGGTGGGTTACAAAAAATGACGATAAACTTCTCATCCCTGGATACACATCCTTTGCAACGCAACTCTGCCACTCCTCATCAAGAGATGGGCTGTCTTTATCTACCTTCTGACACTGTGCTGGGCCCTGTGAATGTTTTTAGCCAATGGGACATTAGCAAACATGATGCAAGCAGACACTTAAGAAGCATCTGTGCGCTGGCCCTGCCCTCTTGCTGTCTTGGGAACTCTGCTACCTCTACCAGGTGACTGAGGCTGGACTAATCTCCCAGATGAGGGACAAGTGGCCAAGTTATCCCTGTGGCCCCAACTGACACCGGGCCAACCACCTGTCACATGACAAATAATAAATGTCTGGTGTTTTAAGTCATGGGGCTTTGTACCGACATTTGTAGCAAACTACTCACTCCTTAAGAAAATAAAAGATTCAAGGGCCTCCTTTTCAACATTTCTTTTGTGCAGCTTCATTGTAGTAAGTGTTCTTCTGAGAAGAGTTAATTGCAGCTTGCAGTGGAGGGTCAGCTCACATACATGAATCACATGCTCAACATCTGGAGGTAGCCATGGGAGCAGGCCATGAAGCTTCTCAAAGTCACTTGGCTTTTAAAGTTGGAAGCAACCCCAGTGTCCATCAACAGATGAGTGGATAAATAAAATGTGGTTTATCCATACATTGGACTATGATTCAGCCATAAAAATAAATGAAGTTCTGAAACATGCCACAACATGGACACACTGGGGAACCAAAATATTCGTGTGACTTGCCTTCTCATGAGACTCGTTTTATTGTGTCCTGGAACCAGACTGCAGTATCTCCCAGGTGTGTCTGAAGTCATCATCATCACTCTCATCAAATCAGAGGTTCCAGTTTCCTGTTCAAATCCTTCTGTGTGTCTTCCTTTGTCCCACCTCTTCACCTCTGTTAACTAAAATCCCTTCTAGTAATTTCTCTCCAGGCCCTCAACAGATCCTAAAGTAAACTGAGAACCTCTGAGGTCAGAGCGGTACTCTGTAAGTATGAAGTCACAGGCTCAGGTTAATAATCAACCCTCTGAGCAAAGAAGAAGAGCAAATCCTAGAGAAGAAAGAAGAGAATGCAGGCCCCTCAAGAGCAGTGGGGAGTCGGCAAGCTAGCCAGCACCATTTAAAACCAGCATCGATCTATGCCTGGGGAGGACTTTCACCACAGAAAGTCAACAGACTCAAATTCGGTAACACGGACACAGAAAACCACCACTGCTGACTGACCTTTCATTCTGGGGGCATTCTATTAAAACAAACTTTCAAAAATTCCCCAAATGCCCCTATTTTCCAACAACTTTTGGAAAACTATATCCCAACATTTCAAGGAGCTTGGTTTTAGGGTCACAGGAAACAGTCATTCACATAGGAGAATAGGACATAGAAGGTTCTTAATTCTATACACACTCAACTTTTTTCATCTCAGAAAAGGACTGAGTCCTGGGTAAGTACACTAGTCCTCCAGTTAGCCTACCAAAATACTAACTTGTCCAATGAACTTGGCCAATGAACTATAAAAAGAAGCCTGCAAATACAAACCTAAAATAGAAACATTCTGTTTTTAGTAATAAAGTTTCTAATGATGTATTAATAGTATGTAATACCCGTATTTCCTCGATGAGAGAGAAGTATTATTACTAGAAAAACCCATCTGGCTTGCCTCTGCAATAAAGCCAGTCTCCCAAGGACAAGAACCATGTTGGTTCTTCCATCCACAGCGCAAATACTTTGTACTTGGATGCTCTTAATAAGTATGTCTTGAACATCAGTTTGGAGGCAATCAGACTATAAATTAAACTTTTCACCGTAAGTAGGTAATGAGTGGTAAGAGGCAATATATTAAAAGGTTCAATGGTGCTTTAAAGAGAACATGAACCTATGCATACAAGAACACCCGCCTGGCTTTTCACTGTTGCTGGGACTGTTGGAAAGAGAGAGACGGATGGTATCATAGTGTAACAACATTCTGGGGGTGGGGTGGGGTCGGCGAGGCTGTGTGGAGGGTCTGCCCCCATGGCCTATGTGCCACTCCTATGCCCCTGGCCTTGGTATCCTCATTTTAAACAGCGAGCTCTACCTCGGATTGTGTACTTAAGTTCCTTGTATCCCTAAGAGATTTGATGCTATTTGTGCTACTTTTATTGCAGAATTGGTTCTCAACGGTTTCCATGTTTTCTACAATTCCACTATCTCCGATCAACAGTAAAAAAATCATATATGAGCTTTTATGACTTGGATATTATAAGTGTTCAAAATATATAACACCGATGTTCCTATTTACCCTTAAAGACTCCAATGTCCTCACTTTTACATTCAGAAAATGAAAGCTGCCTTAGATATATAATTACAAAAACTTATTAATGCATATTTAATTGTATGATGAAAATGACACTCTGGCAAGGGATAGAAGGATTAAGCAAATTAATTAGATACAAAGTTCTTAGTCTCAAAAGCTGAATTCCTAGGAAGTTTAAGTGTTTGTCACCTGTGTTATTACAACTCCAAAATGACTGATTTTCCAAAAGGATGGTGGGTAGGGGGTGGGGGGAATGACTTATGAATTAACCAGGGATTCTTTAGATATAATTATAAACTGCCAATCACCATGATTTCAATGATATTCAGGCTTTTAAAGCTATTTCATAAAAAAAAAAAAGAAAAGAAGAAAAGAAATTAGTCCTTATCTAAAAGACTATTTATGAGACTTAAGGAACTTATACATTCATGGCTGAGTGTTCAATAATATACTCCCAGTGGAATGGTCTCTAAAAATGTCTATAACTAAAAACAGAACAATGAAAAAAATTGAATGGCTTACTCTCTTGTTGGCGAGTTAGTGGAGGATTCCTTTTTTGAATCTGGAGAGCTTAGGGTTTGCAAAATACAATTATGTTTTTCAGTGGATGGGGCATCTCTTTCTTGCTTGGAGTGAATTAAATTTAAGGCCTCTATTCCATCTTCTTCCTCCACCGTGTCACCTGGATTTGGCTGTGGTTCTGGACTCCTTAAAATCAGATCCTCTTCACTTACAGAAACTGTGAGGTCACTGCTGCTGCTCTCACTCTCCTCCTCCTGCTCTTCCCACATTTTTCTGCAGGGCTCCTGTGCCTCTGGGTCCCGGCGAGGAGGATGATCTGTAACGGGGACATGAACAGATTACTGATCACTGACTTCAGGAGGCAGCAGGGGTGAGACGTCCTACCTCCCAGAGCAGAGCTGCTCATCTGTTAGAGATGTGTACAAACAATCCACAGCGAACTACAGTATTTTAAGACCCATGAAAAATATTTTTAAAAATCACAGTGGGTTTAAAAATCAGAGAATTTGCTCGCAAAAATATTTCCATGTACATAGTTAACTCATTAGAATGGAATTTGTTAGCAAAGTCACTACTTTGTTTTTTGACAGATACAATTAGACAGTATTTTGTATTCTTACATAAGACCATCACCACCCAAAAAACTAAATACCAACAAAAATCAGCAAACCATTTCAGCCTCTCACCCCACCTGAGGAAGCTTCCCAGGCAGGATGCTTCTCTTGAGAACACTCGATTTCAGATGCACTGTATTCTGAGCCTGACGGCAGAGAGACTGGCGGTCTGGCTCTTTCTTCCTCGATTTCAATATGCTCCCGTGTCAGTATTTCTCCCTCTGATCCCTCTGATCTGCTGGAACTGTCACACTTTAAATCAGTGGTTCTGTTCTCTGGACTTAATCTCTCCTGTAATGGGGAATGGAGTTCGGCAGACTTTCTGCCTTCAGATAAATTACTCTTGCCCTGACGTGCGTTGCTTCCTATCTCCAAGCAATGAGTTTGTTCCTCCTCAGACAACGCGCTGGCTGTGACTGGCGTTTTCTCACCCATCTGAAGAGATGTCTTTCCATCTATTCTGTCAGACTTATTTAAGCACTGTGTGTCACTATGAATTTGTACTACATAGCTGTCTGTCACATTACTGCTCCGGGCTGTCTGTTGGTGTGAATGTGGGTCAGGAATTGAAAAGTTCTTTGTGGGTAGGGGAGATTTCTGCTCTGTACTGAAATCTCCAACGCCTGAGATGGCTGACACTTGGCGGCTCATAAAGATTGTTGCTGGTTGATACAATCCTCTTGACGCGGCGGTCCCTGAGTTAATTTCTGCCGGCATTACAACCTGCACCACCAAAAGACATGAAAGTTAAACAGGTTGTGTATGAACAATGAGGTTATTTAGGTTGTTTTCAGAAATGAAATTAGGTCAGGAAGCAGGACCAATGAAAGCAACACCTACCATGTTCTATAAAACTCATGGCTTCCTACAAAATGAATGACCAAAAAACAGTACAGTCCACACTATTTAATTGTAATAACAATATTGGTTCACAAAGCAAATACGGTCAGGGAGCTATGGAATCTATATTTTTCAAAAAGAGATACATACATTGCATTGTACAGCTATGTGAATGTATTTAATGCCACTGAACTTACACTCAAACATGGTTAAAATGGTAAATTTTCTGTTACGTATATTTTACCACAATTAAAAAAATAAACTTTGAGTTCTAACCACTTTCCACAGAGAAGTGGATTTGATGAAGCTAGAGAGGTACTTGAACAAAAAAAACGGGGGCATATAAAGGACTATTGGGGGTTTCAAAACTCTATTTCTAGTAGTGTGGGTAATATTAAAAAACTTCCAATAATCACATATTCAAGACTGCATTAAAATATAATGCATATGTGCAAAATAATCTAATTTCCTGTCAAACTGAAAATAACAGCAGTTTTTTTCTGAACAACTTCAAGTAATTTTAAAGACATTTAAAGCAATTTAAATTCACTGGCATGTCTATGGGGAGTATGAGCACTGTCTCTTCTTTAAAAAGAGAGAGAGGAGGAGATGAGGGTGGGATGGGAAAGAGAAACAGAAGCAACTGGTTCAGCGGCTTGATCAAGGACACACAATGGGAAGCAGAACTGGAAATAGCAATCATAAAGCCTTGAAGAAGTTAAGTGTTTTTCTTCCAAAGGGACCAAAGCACCTCCACATACATAATAGCATTTAGTCCACAGAGCACTATAGGTTGATGGGGAGATGCATCTGCACCCCTCCTCTGCAGATGGAAAAACTGAGGCCAAAATTTTCAGAGAAAATGTCATTCACATAGCTGAAACAGAATCTAGGTCTTACTTCCCTTCAAACATACTGTCTCTTCTATTTCTAAAGATAAAACAAACAACTTTGAAGCAAAAACAAATGAAAAGGGATGTCAGAGAAATGGCGGAATAAGGACCTCTCAAAATTCTCTGCTCTGTAAAAGAAACAATAACAGTGGAAAACATCTTCAGAATAACTTTTCAGAACTCTGGAAATTAACCAAAGGCTTGCAGCAATCTGAGGAACATTTATTCAAGAAAAGTAACTGAATCTTGGTAGGAACAGCAGTACTTCACGGTGTTTTAACTTGCCCTATTCGCATTTCCCCCTCCTCCAGTCTGCGGTAACCTTGAAAATCAGCAGCCTGTAATCACAGCCTGTAAACCAGCACCCTTATAGACACTGAAAGGAGTAGAAAAGGACTGGAACTCTTTCAAAGCCCCATTCCCAGAGAACTGACATTATTTGACCTGTCTAGTAGCTCCCTGGAAGACCACCCTCACAAGACTGTCTTTATTTGACCTGACTTGGAGCTGACACAGCGTGAACAGCCTTTCCCTGGGGGTTATTTGTCAAAAATAAGCAGAGGCAAATGTTTAACATCAAGGCTGCCTAAGGCAGTGGATAACAGTTGGGCAAACAATAGGATAACTAAAATAACTTAAAAGGAAAAGTTGGTGAATGAGCTGTCCACAGGGGGCTCTGAAAAGCTCCAGCATATTCCTGGAAACCTAGACTGTGGGCATGCTCACTAAAAGTCCTGAGGGGGCGCTGGTTCTGGAAGGAGAGAGATTTGAGGCCTGTGCATGTGCACTGCAGTTTGCTGCCCGGGCTGTCCGGCGCCGGCCGTGGCGGTTCCACACCAGCACGACTTCGGTGCTGGACCCAGTTTCCCGCCACCTGACCATGCTACTGGGAGACGCCCCACCTCACTGTCACTCGGAGTTTTGTGGGGGTCAGGCGTACAAGAGGACTGAGGTTTGCTTGATACGTGGCGTGTGCGAGACTCCTGAGGACGACTCTAGAACCATGGGCCTCCGGCATCCAGGTCACTGAGATTCCTTCCACATATAAGTGACATCATATGATATCTGTCTTTGTTTGACTTACTTAATGAACTTTTAATGAACAGCATCCATGTGGCTGACAGGGTCTCGGTGCTCAGGCCGGGTGTCAGGCCTGAGCCTCTGAGGTGGGAGAGCCAAGTTTAGGACACTGGACCACCAGAGACCTCCCAGCCCCATGTAATATCAATCGGTGAGAGCTCTCCCAGAGATCTCCATCTCAACGCTAAGACCCAGCTCTACCCAACGGCCTGCAAGCTCCAGTGCTAGACACTCCATGCCAAAGAACTAGCAAGACAGGAACATAACCCCACCCATTAGCAGAGAGGCCGCCTAAAATCATAATAAGCTCACAGATCCTCCAAAACACACAACCGGATGCGGTCCTGCCCACCAGAAAGATAAGAATCAGCCTCTTCCACCAGAACACAGGCACAAGTCTCCTCCACCAGGAAGCCTACACAACCTACTGAACCAACCTTAGCCACTGGGGGCAGACACCAAACACAACAGGAACTATGAACCCGCAGCCTGAGAAAAGGAGACCCCAAACACAGTAAGTTAAGCAAAATAAGAAGACAGAGAAGTATACAGCAGATGAAGGCGCAAGGTAAAAACCGCACCAGACCAAACAAATGAAGAGGAAACAGGCAGTCTACCTGAAAAACGATTCAGAGTAAAGATAGTAAAGATGATCCAAACTCTTGGAAATACAATGGAGAAAATACAAGAAACGTTTAACAAGGACACAGAAGAAAGAAAGAGCAAACAATGATGAACAACACAATAAATGAAACTAAAAATTCTCTATAAGCAATCAACAACAGAATAACTGAGGCAGAAGAACGGATAAGTGACCTGGAAGATAAAATAGTGGCAATAACTACCACAGAGCAGAATAAAGAAAAAAGAATGAAAAGAATTGAGGACAGTCTCAGAGACCTCTGGGACAACATTACATGCACCAACATTCAACTTATAGGGGTCCCAGAAGAAGAAGAGAAAAAGAAAGGGAATGAGAAAACATTTGAAGAGATTATGGTTGAAAACTTCCCTAATATGGGAAAGGAAATAGTCAATCAAGTACAGGAAGCACAGAGAGTCCCATACAGGATAAATCCAAGGAGAAACATGCCAAGCCACATATTAATCAAACAATCAAAAATTAAATACAAAGAAAAAATATTAAAAGCAGCAAGGGAAAAGCAACAAATAACATATAAGGGAATCCCCATAAAGTTAACAGCTGATCTTTCAGCAGAAACTCTGCAAACCAGAAGGGACTGGCAGGACATATTTAAAGTGATGAAAGACAAAAACCTACAACCAAGATTACTCTACACAGCAAGGATCTCATACAGATTTGATGGAGAAATTAAAAGCTGTACAGACAAGCAAATGTTGAGAATTCAGCACCGCCAAACCAGCTTTACAACAAATGCTAAAGGAACTTCTCTAGGCAGGAAACACAAGAGAAGGAAAAGACCTACAATAACAAACCCAAAACAATTAAGAAAATGGTAACAGGCACATACATATCAATAGTTACCTTAAATGTAAATGGATTAAATGCTTCAACCAAAAGACACAGACTGGCTGAATGGATACAGAAACAAGACCCATATATATATGCTGTCTGCAAGAGACCCACTTCAGACCTAGGGCACATACAGACTGAAAGTGAGGGGATGGAAAAAGATATTCCATGCAAATAGAAATCAAAAGAAGGCTGCAGTAGCAATTCTCATATCAGACAAAATAGACTTTAAAACAAAGACTATTACAAGAGACAAAGAAGGACAGTACATAATGATTAAGGGATCGATCCAAGAAGAAGATATAACAATTGTAAATATTTATGCACCCAACACAGGAGCACCTCAATACATAAGGTAAATGCTAACAGCCATAAAAGGGGAAATAGACAGTAACGCAATAATAGTAGGGGACTTTAACACCCCACTTTCACCAATGGACAGATCATCCAAAATGAAAATAAATAAGGAAACGTAAGTTTTAAATGACACATTAAACAAGATGGACTTAACTGATATAGGACATTCCATCCCAAAACAACAGAATAGACTTTGTTTTGAAGTGCTCATGGAACATTCTCCAGGATACATCATATCTGGGGTCACAAATCAAGCCTTGGTAAATTTAAGAAAATAGAAATTGTATCAAGTATCTTTTCCGACCACAATGCTATGACTAGATATCAATTACAGGAAAAAAACTGTGAAAAAAAAGCAAACACATGGAGGCTAAACAATACACTACTAAATAACCAAGAGATCACTGAAGAAATCAAATAGGAAATCAAAAAATACCTAGAAACAAATGACAATGAAAACATGATGACCCAAAACCTATGGGATGCAGCAAAAGCAGTTCTAAGAGGGAAGTTTATAGCAATACAATCCTACCTCAAGAAACAAGAAACATCTCAAATAAACAACCTAAACTTACACCTAAAGCAGTTAGAGAGAGAAGAGCAAAAAACACCCCAAAGTTAGCAGAAGGAAAGAAATCATAAAGATCAGATCAGAAATAAAAGGAAATGAAGGAAACAAGAGCAAGGATCAACAAAGCTAAAAGCTGGTTCTCAGAGAAGATAAACAAAATTGATAAACCATTAGCCAGACTCATCAAGAAAAAAAGAGAGAAGACTCAAATCAACAGTTAGAAATGAAAAAGGAGAAGTAACAACTGACACTGCAGAAATACAAAAGATCATTGGAGATTACTATAAGCAACTATATGCCAATAAAATGGACAACCTGGAAGAAATGAACAAACTCTTAGAAAAGCACAACCTTCCGAGACTGAACCAGGAAGAAATAGAAAATACAAACACACCAATCACAAGCACTGAAATTTAAACTGTGATTAAAAATCTTCCAACAAACAGAACCCCAGGACCAGATGGCTTCACAGGCAAATTCTATCAAACATTTAGAGAAGAGCTAACACCTATCCTTCTCAAACTCTTCCAAAATATAGAAGAGGTAGGAACACTCCCAAACTCATTCTATGAGGCCACCATCTCCCTGATACCAAAACCAGACGAATATGTCACAAAAAAGGAAAACTACAGGCCAATATCACTGATGAACATAGATGCAAAAATCCTCAACAAAACACTAGCAAACAGAATCCAACAGCACATTAAAAGGATCATACACCATGATCAAGTGGGGTTTATCCCAGGAACGCAAGGATTCTTCAATATATGCAAATCAATCAATGTATATACACCATATTAACAAACTGAAGGATAAAAACTGTATGATAATCTCAGTAGATGCACAAAAAGCTTTCAACAAAATTCAACACCCATTTATGATAAAAGCTCTTGAGAAAGTAGGCATAGAGGGAACGTACCTCAATATAATAAAGGCCATATATGACAAACCCACAGCCAATATCGTTCTCAATAGTGAAAAACTGAAACCATTTTCACTAAGATCAGAAACAAGACAAGGTTGCCCACATTCACCACTATTATTCAACATAATTTTGGAAGTTTTAGCCACGGCAATCAGAGAAGAAAAAGAAATAAAAGGAATCCAAATTGGAAAAGAAAAGGAAAACTGTCACTGTTTGCAGATGACATGATACTATACATAGAGAATCCTAAAGATGCTAAGATGCTACCAGAAAACTACTAGAGCTAATCAATGAATTTGGTAAAGTAGCAGGATACAAAATTAATGCACAGAAATCTCTTGCATTCCTATACACTAATGATATCTGAAAGGAATGATATCTGAAGTATCTGAAAGAGAAATTAAGGAAATACTCCCATTTACCACTGCAACAAAAAAAATAAATACCTAGGAATAAACCTACCTAAGGAGACAAAAGACCGGTATGCACAAAACTATAAGACAGTGATGAAAGAAATTAAAGATGATACAAACAGAGAGATATACTATGTTCTTGGATTGGAAGAATCAACATTGTGAAAATGACTATATTACACAAAGCAATCTACAGATTCAAGGCAATCCCTATCAAACTACCATTTTTCACAGAAGTAGAACAAAAAATTTCACAATTTGTATGGAAACACAAAAGACCACAAATAGCCAAAGCGATCCTGAGGAAGAAAAACGGAGCTGGAGCACTCAGGTTCTCTGACTTCAGACTATACTACAAAGCTACAGTAATCAAGACAGTATGGTACTGGCACAAAAACAGAAATACAGATCAATGGAACAGGATAGAAAGCCCAGAGATACACGCACGCACATATGGTCACCTTATCTTTGATAAAGAATGCAAGAATATACAGTGGAGAAAAGACAGCCTCTTCAGTAAGTGGTGCTGGGAAAACTGGACAGCTACATGTAGAAGAATGAAATTACAACACCCTGTAATACCATACACAAAAATAAACTCAAAATGGATTAAAGCCCTAAATGCAAGGCCAGACACTATAAAACTCTTAGAGGAAAACATAGGCAGAACACTCCATGACATAAATCACAGCAAGATCCTTTCTGACCCACCTCCTAGAGAAATGGAAATAAAAACAAAAATAAACAAATGGGACCTAATGAAACTTAAAAGCTTTTGCACAGCAAAGGAAACCCTAAACAAGACGAAAAGCCAACCCTCAGAATGGGAGAAAATATTTGCAAACAAATCAACGTACAAAGGATTAATCTCCAAATTATATAAAGAGTTCATGCAGCTCAATATCAAAAAAACAAACAACCCAATCCAAAAATGGGCCAAAGACCTAAATAGACCTTTCTCCAAAGAAGATATACAGATTGCCAACCAACACATGAAAGGATGCTCAACATCACTAATCATTAGAGAAATGCAAGTCAAAACTACACTGAGGTATCACCTCACACTGGTCAGAATGGCCATGATCAAAAACAAACAATAAATGTTGGAGAAGGTGTGGAGAAAAGGGAACCCTCTTGCAGTGTTGGTGGGAACGTAAATTGATGCAGCCACTATGGAGAACAATATGGAGGTTCCTTAAGAAACTAAAAATAGAACTACCATATGACCTAGCAATCCCACTACTGGGCATATACCCTGAGAAAACCATAATTCAAAAAGAGTCATGTACCACAATGTTCATTGCAGCACTATTTACAATAGCCAGGACATGGAAGCAACCTAAATGTCCATCGACAGATGAATGGATAAAGAAGATGTGGCACATATATACAATGGAACATTACTCAGCCATAAAAAGAAACAAAATTGAGTTATTTGTAGTGAGGTGGATGGACCTAGAGACTATCATACAGAATGAAGTAAGTCAGAAAGAGAAAAACAAATACCATATGCTAACACATATATATGGAACCAAAAAAAAAAAAAAAAAAGGTTCTCATGAACCTAGGGGCAGGAGAGGAATAAAGACGCAGGTGTAGAGAATGGACTTGAGGACACGGGTAGGGGGAAGGGTAAGGTGGGACGAAGTGAGAGAGTGGCATGGACATATATACACTACCAAATGTAAAATAGATAGCTAGTGGGAAGCAGCTGCATAGCACAGGAAGATTAGCTCAGTGCCCTGTGACCACCCAGAGGGGTGGGATAGGGAGGTTGGGAGGGAGACACAAGAGGGATGGGATATATGTGTACGTATAGCTGGTTCGCTTTGTTATACAGCAGAAACTAACACAACATTGTAAAGCAATTATACTCCAATAAAGATGTTAAAAAACAAAAAAAGAAAAGTCCTGAGAAGGGCCTAAGCTGTCACCTCAGGCTTACCTTTCAAGGTAAGCTCTGGGCAAGCACTGCCATGAAGGCTAAGGTGGAGCTGGAAACTGCCTGGATGAGTGCCAAAGCCCCTTGGTAAAGACTGTGAGAATTACAGGTTTCAGGCATTTGAAGAAAGCTCTGTCTAATCATTAGCTGGTTACTAAGCTAACTGAACAGAAACTTCAGTGACCACACATGACGAAGACTACAGACTTTACACAATTCAGAAAATCACTAAGCAAGCAAACAAAACAATAAACTCTAGGAAGGGGTAAATTTGACGTTCATTTTATTATTTAAAATGTCCAAAAGTTAACAAAAAATTATGAGATGTTAAAAGAAACAAGAAGGTATGATCCATACACAGGAGGAAAAAAAGCAGTCAATAGAAACTATCCCTGAAATCCTGAGGAAAAAGAACAAAGCAGGAGACATAACCCTCCCAGGCTTCAGACAATGCTACAAAGCTACAGTAATCAAAATGGCCTGGTATTGGCACAAAAACAGACACATAGATCAATCTAACAGAATACAGAGCCTAGAAATAAACCCACACACCTAGTCAATTAATCTTCAACACAGGAGACAAGAATATACAATGGGAAAAAGCAAGTGAAGTTGGAAAAGTTGGACAGCCACATGTAAATCAATGAAGTTAGAACACACTCTCACACCATACACAAAAATAAACTCAAAACGGCTTAAAGACTTAAACATTAAGACATGACACCATAAAACTCCTAGAAGAGAACACAGGCAAAACATTCTCTGACATAAATCCTACCAATGTTTTCTTAGGTCACTCTCCCCAGGCAATAGAAATAAAAACAAAAATAAACAAATGGGACCTAATCAAACTAACAAGCTTTTGCACAGCCATAAGGAAACCATAAACAAAATGAAAAGACAACCTATGGAATGGGAGAAAATATTTGCAAATGATGAGACTGACAAGGACTTAATTTCCAAAATATACAAACAGCTCATACAACTCAACAAAAAAAACAAACAACCCAATCCAAAAATGGGCAGAAGACCTAAATAGACTTTTTTCCAAAGAAGAAATACTGATGGCCAATAGGCATATGAAAAGATGCTCAATATCACTAATTATTAGAGAAATGCAAATCAAAACTACAATGAGGTACCACCTCACACCAGTCAGAATGGCCATCATTAAAAAGTCTACAAATAACAAATGCTGGAGAGGGTGTGGAGAAAAGGGAACCCTCCTACACTGTTGGTGGGAAGGTAAGTTGGTGTAGCCACTGTGAAAAACAGTATGGAGGTTCCTCAGAAAATTAAAAATAGAATTACCATATGACCCAGCAATCCCACTCCTGGGCATATATCTAGATAAAACTATAATTCAAAATGACACATGCACCCCTGTGTTCATAGCAGCACTGTTCACAATAGCCAAGACATGGAAACCATCTAAATGTCCACTGACAGATGAATGGGTAAAGAATATGTGGTACATATATACAGTGGAATACTACTCAGCCATAAAAAACAACAAAATAATGCCATTTGCAGCAACATGGATGAACCTAGAAATTATCATACTAAGTGAAGTAAATCAGACAAAGACAAATATCACATAGTCTCACTTACATGTGAAATCTAAAATATGACACAAATGAAACTATCTATGAAACAGGAACAGACTCACAGATATAGAGAATAGACTTGTGGTTGCAAAGGCGGAGGGAAGGTGGGGGAGGGGTGGAGTGGGAGTTTGGGATTAGTAGATGCAAACTAGTATATATAGAATGGATAAACAACAAGGACCTACTTATAGCACAGGGAACTATATTCAATATCCTGTAATAAACCATACTGGAAAAGAATATAAAAAAGAATGTATATATGTATAACTGAATCAATTTGCCGTACAGCAGAAATCAACACAATATTGTAAATCAACTATACTTCAATTCTAAAAAAATTTTTAAAAATAAAAATTAAAGAAATTATCCCTGAGGAAGCCCAAATGTTGGACTTACTATACAAAGGCTTTAAATTAGCTATTTTAAACATGTTCAAAGAACTAAAGGAAATCATGTCTAAAAGAACTAAGGGAAAGTATGGGAAAAATGTCCAAACAGAGATGATTAATAAAGAGATAGAAATTATTTAAAAGACAGAACCAAACAGAAATTCTGCTGTTGAAAAGTACAGTCACCAGAATGAAAAATTCACTACAGGGGCTCAGCAGCAGATATGAACAGGTAGAAGAAGGAATCAACATACTTAAATACAGATCAATTATTATTATCTAGATTGAGGAAAAGAAAGAAAAAATAATGAGCAATGAACAGAACCTCAGAGACCTGTGGGATACCACTAAGCATACCAAGATATGCATAATGAAAGTCTCAGAAGGAGAAGAAAAAGAAAGACACTATAATTTTGAAGAAATAATAGTGAAATCTCCCCAAATATAATGAAAAACATTTACACATCCAAGAAGCTCAACGAAGTCCAAGTGTAATAAATTCAAAGAGATCCTCACCTAGACATATCATAATCAAACTACTGAAAGCCAAAAAGAGAGAATCTTGAAAGCAAAAACAGGGAAGTGACTCCTTACATGAAAAGGATCCTCAATAAGAGTAACAGGTGACTTATCATCAGAAACTGTGGAGGCCAGTAGGCAGTAAGATAACACAGTCAAAGCACTGAAAGAAAAAGACTATCAGTCAAGAATTCTATAGCCACCAAAATGTTATTTCAAAAATGAATGAGAGGAACTCCCCTGGTGGTCCAGTGGTTAAGACTATGCACTTCCACTGCCGGGGGCACTGGTCGGGCAACTAAGATCCCACAGGCAGTGCAGCACTGCCAAAAAAACAAAAAGGCGAAATTAAGGCGTTCCTCACTAAACAAAATTTGTCACAACCATACTTTCCCTATATGGAATACTACAAGGAGTCCTTCAGGCTGAAATGAAAGGACATTACACAGTAACTCAAGTCTGCATTAAGAAATAAATAGCACTAGTTAGGGTAACTACACTGGTAAATATGTATTTAACTATGTTGGTACATATAAAAGCATAAATATATTTTTCATGTAACTCTAGTCTTTTAAATCATACAGGAGAAAACAAGAAAACATTTTTAATCTTACAGTGCAGTACCTTGAAAAGTACAGTAGTACAGTACAACAGCTGGCATACAGGGGCTGGCATCGAGTGAACAGGCAAGAAGAGTTACTGACTGGAAGAGGGAGAGGAGGTGGGAGATAGTAGAGCTGAAGGATCGCCAGCAATAGGAGACGGAGGGCAAGCTGCAATTTCACTCATGCCTGACGCTGATGGAACACACGTTTGCATCTTTGAACGTTCAAAACTTGAAGGTTCGTATGTATGGAACTTACAGTATATAGAAAACAAAGAGCAAAATGGCAGACGCAAATCCTACCTTTTTAGTAATTACATTAATTTTAAATGGATTAAATACTATAATTAAAGCCAGAGACTGGCAAAATGGATTTAAAATATGATCCAACTATATGCTGTCTAATGAGACTCATTTTAGATTCAAAGACACAAACAGGTTGAAAGCATAGGGAAGGGAAAAGATATATCAAGAGAGCCTCATGGAAAAAAAAATATACTATGCAAACAGTACCGAAAGAAAGCCGAAGTGGCTATGTTAATCAGACACAATAGATTTTAAGACTCAAAACGGTAACTAGACACAGGACATTTTACAATGATAAAAGGGTCAATCTGTGAAAAAGATATAACAATTAGAAACATGTAAGTATATCTAACAACAAAGTCCTATCTGAAGCAAAACCCAACAATAATAGTTGGAGACTTAAATACTCTACATTCAATAATGGTTAAAATAACTAAATAGAAGATCAATAAGGAAACAGAGGACTTGAACCAACTATAAACCAACTAGACCTAACAGACATATAAAGAAGACTCCACCTACCAACAGTAGAATACACAGAATATATATTCTTCTTAAATGTACATGGAACATTCTACAAGATAGATCCATATGTTAGGCAATAAATCAAGTCTCAATAAATTTAAATGGATTAAAATAAAGTTCTCTGATGACAATGGAATGAAATTAGAAATCAATAAAAGAAGGAAATTTGGCAAATTCACAAATATGTAGAAATTAAATAAGAAACTCCTAAATAATTAATGGATCAAAGAAAAAATGACCAGGGAAATTAGAAAACAGTTTGAGATAAATGAAAAGGAAAACACAAGATCCTAAAGCCTATGGGAAGAAATATTTAGAAGGAAATTCAGAGCTGGAAAAGCTTATTAGAAAGAAGAAAGAACTCAAATCAATAACCTAAACTTCCATGCTAAGAAAGTAGAAAAAGAAGAGCAAATTAAATCCAAAGCAAGCAAAAGGAAGGTAATAATAAGATTAGAGCAGAAATAAATGAATTAGAAAATAGAAAAGCTGGAGACAATCGACAAAACCAAATGCTGATTCATTGAAAAGATTCACAGATTGACATACCTTTAGCTAGACTGACCAAGGAAAAAACAAGACAAATTACTAAAATCAGAAATGAAATTGGTACTTTGTTACCAACCTTACAGATATAAAAAACTAAGGGAATATTATGAATAACTGTTTGCCAACAAATTAGACAACCTAGATAAATTGGACAAATTCTTAGAAAGACACAACTACCAAAACTCACCCAAGAAGAAACAGAAAATCTGAATAGGCCTAAAACAAGTTAAGCAATTGAATTAGTAATCAAAAAATTTCCCACAAAGAAAAGCCCAGGACTAGAAGGCTTTACTGGTGAACTCTACCAGACATTTAAAGAAGGATTAATACCAATCCTTCACAATTAATACCAATCCTTTAGAAATTCTTCCAAAAACAGGCGAGGAAAAACCATTTCACAACTTATTCTATGAGGCCAGCCATAATACCAAAACCAGACAACGACATCACAAGAAAGAAAACTATAGGCCAACACTTCTTATGAATATAGTTGTAAAAATTCTCAACAAAATGTTAGCAAACCAAATTCAGCATAATATACAAGGGATTATATCCCATGACCAAGTAGGATTTTTCCCAGGAATGCAAAGTTAGTTTAACATATGAAAGTTAAGTGATATAATACATCATGTTAATAGAATAAAGAACAAATAAAAAACCCAAATTATTATCTCCACAAACACAGAAAAAGCATTAGACAAAATACAACATGTGTTTATGATTTTTAAAAACTCAGCAAACTAGGACTAGAAGGGAACTCCCTAACCTGATAAAGTGCATCTATGAAAAACCCATAGCTAACATCACAGTCAATGGTAAAAGACTGGAAGCTTTCCTTCCCTCAGATCAGAGTTAACACAAGAATGTCTGCTCTTAACACTTCTATTTAACGCCATACTACAGATTCTAGCCAGGGCAGTAAGGCAAGAAAAAGAAATGAAAGGCAAACAAGATCAGCATTCTGTGTTCAAGCAACATGAGACTTAAAATTGTTGAGATGGCAATACTCGCAAATTGATTTACACTGTTAATACAAACTCCAGCAAAATCCCAGCAGGCTTTTTTGCAGAAATTGGCAAGCTAATACTAAAATTTATATGGAAATAAAGGAACCCAGAATAGCCAGAACAATTTTCTAAAGAAGAGGAAAGCTGGAAGATGCACACTTCCCAATTTCAAAACTTACTACAAAACCAGGGGGAATTTAGACTGCACTAGCATAAAAATAGACATACAGATCAATGGAACAGAACTGAGAGTCCAGAAATAAATCCATATATCTACACTCAATGGACTTTTTAAAAGACATTATTTTTAGAGCAGTTTTAGGTTCAAGGCTAGAAGGGGCTGGAATTGTTATTTCCGTTCCTCCACGCAGGAGGCTAGCACCTTCTTGAGCTGGGTTTTTCCTTCCCTCAGGTCAGTCAAGCTCTGGCTAAACAGCTTCTCCTGAAGGCAGACCTTGTTAATAGCAGAGCGTTCTGGCTCCTCTCCCCCTTCCCCTCCCTGACAGTCACTGTGAGGACCTGGTAGAACTAGGGGTAAAACTCACAAAAGTGTGGGGGGCCCCTGTGGCTGGGTCCCCCGGAGTTTCTCTCGTGGATCTGCCCACACTGAGCCTTGTCAGTCACAGTTCCTATTTCTCTGTCCGGCACTGAGTCCTGCAGAGGCGTCAGCTCTGCTCTGGGAAGCTGTCGCTCTCTCTAGTCATCTCTTGGTCTCTCCAGAGAGAGACAGCATATTGCCCTGGGACCTCAGGGACAGCATATTGCTCTGTGACCTCACTTCTCTGTCAGATCTAAGAAGAGATGTTGATTTTCGGCTTGTTCAGCTTTTTACTTGTTAGGATGGAGTGGTGACTTCCAAGTTTCTTACCCGTTGGACTGGAAACTGACTACATTGTAATTTTAAGAGCTGTGTATTAACCTTTCCTATAGATGTTCCATAAATTATTTAACGAGTCTTATTTTCATGGACCTTGGTTTGCTTCCCACCAGCTACCCTTCCAAACTATGTGCAATAATTATCCCTGAGTGTATGACTCTCTGCACACATGTGAGTAGGACAGCCTCCTAGAACAGAAGTTGCTCCATCAAGACTGCCTTATAGGATACTACTGTCCAAAGAGGCCATTATGTCATTATTAAGAATTTTTCATTATACCACATGGTTTAAACAGCAAAATTATATTAATCAATATTCTGATTCATCAGTATAAATAGTATTTGTGACATAATATGTGACCTATTATCAGTAACAAAGAAGTCTTAAAACAGGCAAAAATCACCAATTACCACTACCCTAATCTAACAACTACTTTCATTTTTCCTGTACTCAAACAAAAAGTTATTTAAATAGATGGCTCCAAGTGATGGGTTACAGTGGAGAGCTTCAGCTGGCCGTATGCTGAAGGGGACTCAGAGTATATACACAATAGTGGTCATTTAGTGAAGACTTGAGGCCAATCAGTGATCAGACTTATGAGTTTGAGGCCTTTGATTTTTCACTTTCAAGACCGATTTAGGGAGTATTAATGAACTAACTCAGAACAGGGAGTACACCGCAGCCCTAAGTACCTGTCTCTTTGTTGGTCTGCTTAAGGCCAAGATATGAAGTCAAAGGGTAGGCAGGCCTTAGAGATGAGAAAGCCCCCTGGGGAAGGACAAAGGAAGTGCCCCTGAGTTATTCCTTTCAATCAGTTCCTCTCTAACTCCTCTGACCCACTAAGAGAAGCAAAAGACTCCAGGCCCATTCCCAGGGCCAAGAACTGGAGAGAAACAACAAAATCTAAATGGTAACCTGCACAATCAACAAAAATAGCATGTACCCACGATTTAAATGCTTACAGAACTGCAGAAAGCAAAAACAGTGACCACTTCAAGATGGCACTGTTAACAAAGAGTACTTCCTGAAAACAGAAGCTACAGACAGCTCTCTGTGATGGGAAATAGTTAAATGCCAATTTTGCCAGACTTTCTAGAATACGGAACTCTGGTCCTCAACAAGCTCTAGTAATACACTAATTAATGAGAACATTACATATTAGTGTCTATAATAAACCAATAAGTAAATTGTTTATGGTTTGCCTGATTTATCATTCTCTCCCCACCTACACACATGCATATGTGTATGTGTATATACATACACACCATTTTCTCCTGAACCATCTGGGGCTAACTTGGAGACACCCTGCCCCCTCCCCCTGAACACTTCAGTGTGTACTTCCTAAGCACAGGGACATTCTCTTTCACGAGCAGAGTTCAATGACCAAAATCAGGAAATTTAACATTGATGTATTTTCCATTCCACAGTCCACATTTAATTGGCACAGTAATGCATACTGCCCCTCCCCCTTCCCTCTCCCCACTGATAACCATTAGTTTGTTTTCCAGTATTTTTTGTGGCTTCTTTTACTTGGCATAACATTTTCAGGGTGTCTCCATGTTGTATCAAATATAAGTATTTCATTCTCTTTAATGGCTGAATAATATTCCATTGCATGGATATACCATATTTTGTTTATCCATTTGTCAGATGATGGACATTTGAGATGTTTCCACTTTTCAGCTGCTAAGAACACTGCTGCCATGAACATCTGTGTACAAGATTTTGTGTGGGCATATGTCTTCACCTCTCTTGAGTGTGGAGTTTTTGGGTCATATGGTAACTATGTTGTGAGTACATTGGTACACAATGGTAACATTGTGAGGAACTGTGAACTGTTTTCCAAAGTGGCTACACCATTTTACATTCCCACCAGCAATTATTTAAACTTGCATAACAAAAAAGAAACCTGCAAAACTACAAGAAACCTGCAAAAACTAATTGCTGCTCGCTATAAGGCAATGCTACGTTTGAAATGGCTCAGACAGCTGTCTCTTTTTAAAAAAATAGTCTGTCATTTTGTTTGCTTAGCAACAGGAAATAGGGTGGTCTTTAACCTTAAAATTCTGAATATTATTATGTGTCTTCTCAAAGCAGCTTCTGAGCCAGGGAAGCTGAAGAGAAAAATGCTGTGTTTCACATTATTACTGACAGTGGTATAATATTAGGAATTGAAAAGTTTTTGAGAGACAGCTGTTATTGCCAAAGGAAGGAGTATGTGTCACTGTTTAAGGATCTGACATAATGATCAACTTTTCTATACCATCCTATTACTTTCTGTAGTTAAGTGTTTGAGGTAAATCTATAATCCAAGGTTTTAGTTCATTTCTTCCTTTTCCTGTCACAGTTATCCATCTGTACCTCTTAAAATATATTGGAGAGGAGATGTTACCACTGATACCACAGAAATATAAAGGATCATAAGACTACCATAAACAACTATATGCCAACAAACTGGACAACCAACAAGAAGTGGATAAATTCAAAAAAATCTGAACAGATAAGTTACTAGTAATGAGGTAGAATCAGTAATCAAAAACTTTTCAATAAACAAAAGTCCAGGACCCGAAGGCTTCATTAGTGAATTCTACCAAACATTCAAAGAAGCATACATACCAATCCTTCTCAAACTTTTCCAAAAAAACAGAAAAGGAGGTAACTCTTCCAAACTCATTTTATGAGGCCAGTATTACCCTGATGCTAAAACCAGACAAAGATGCCACAAGAAAAGAAAATTACAGGCCAATATTCTTGATCAACATAGATGCAAAACTCCTAAAAAATATTAGCAAACTGAATTCAACAATATTTTTTTTTTTTTTTTTTTTTGCCTGTGCCACACGGCTTGTGGAATCTTAGTTCCCTGCCTAGGGCTTAAACCCAGGCCACAGCAGTGAAAGCACCAAGTCCTAATCACTGGACAGGGAATTTCTGACAATATATTAAAAGGATCATATACCACAATCAAGTGGAATTTATTCCAGGGGTACAGGATGGTGCAATATCTGCAAATCTGTAAATGTGATATACCACATTAAGAAAATGAAGGATAAATATATGATCATCTCAATAGATGTAGAAAAAATATTTGACAAAATTCAACATCCATTCATGATAAAAGTATCAATAAAGCAGGTATAGAGAGAACATACCTCGACATAATAAAAGCCATATAGGGCAAGCCCACAGCTAACATCATACTCAACGGTGAAAACGAAAGCGTTTCCTCTAAGATAGGAACAAGACAAGGATTCCCACTCTTTCCATTTTTATTCAATATAGTATTGGAAGTCTTAGCCAGTGCAATTAGGCAAGAAAAAGGAATAAAAGGCATCCACACTGGAAAGGAACAAGTAAAATTGTCACTATTTGCATATGATATGTATTATATATAGAAAACCCTTCAAGACTCAATCAAAAAACTGTTAGAACTAATAAACCAATTCAGTAAAGTTACAGAAAACAAAATCAATATGCAAAAATGTTGAGTTTCTATACATGAATAATGAAATATCAGAAAGGGAAATTAACAATCCCATTCATAACTGCATAAGAAATACCTACGAATAAATATAACCAAGGAAGTGAAAGACTATATACTAAAAACTATAGGACATTAATGAAAAAACCTGAAGAAGATACAAATAAATGGAAAGATATTCTGTGCTCATGGATTAGAAGAATTAATAGTTAAAATGTCCATACTACTCAAAGCAATCTACAGATTCAATGTAATCCCTATTAAAATTCAAATGAAATTTTTCACAGAAACAAAACAATCTTAAAATTTGTATGGAAATGCAAAACGCCCAAATAACCAAAGCAATCTTGAGAAAGAAGAGCAAAGCTGGAGGCATCATGCTCTTTTATTTTGAAATATATTACAAAGCTACAGTAATTACAACAGTATGGTATTGGCATAAAAACAAACACATAGATCAGTGGAACAGAATAGAGACCACAGAAATAAACCCACACATATGCTCAATTAATTTACAATAAAGGAGCCAAGAATATACAGTAAAAAAAAAACCCTCTTCAATAAATGGTGCTGGGAAAACTAGACAGCCACATGCAAAAGAATGAAGCTAGATCACCATCTAACACCATATACAAAAATTAACTCAAAATGAATTAAAGACTTGAATGTTTTACAAAATCATAAAACTCCTAGAAGAAAACATAGGTGGTAAACTCCTTGACATAAGTCCTTGGCTATGATTTTTGAATCTGATACCAGAAGCAAAAGCAACAAAAGCAAAAATAAACAAGTGAGACCAGATCAAACTAAAAAGCTTCTGCACAGAAAAGGAAACCATCAACAAAAAGGTAACCTACTGAATGGCAGGAAAGATTTGCAAATGATATATCTGATAAGGGGCCAATATCCAAAATATATAAAGAACTCATACAACTCAAGAACAAAAAATTATCTGATTACAAAATGGGCAGAAAAATCTGAATAAACATTTTTCCAAAGAAGACAGAGATGGCCAAAAAGTACATGAAAACATGCTCAACTTCACTAATCATCAAGGAAATGCAACTCAAAACCACAATTAGATATCACCTCACACGTTAGAATGACTATTATCAAAAAACAAGAAATAACAAGTGTTGATGAGGAGGTGGAGAAAAGGGAACCCGTGTGCACTGTTGGTGGGAATGTAAACAGGTGAAGCCACTATGAAAACAGTATAGAGACTCCTCAAAAAATTAAAAATAGAACTACCATATGAGCCAGCAATTCCACTTCTGGGTATTTAACTGAATAAAATGAAAACACTATCTTGAAAAGATATCTGCACCCCAATGTACACTACAGCACTATTTACAACAGCCAAGATATGGAAGCAAACTAAGTGTCCAATGATGGCTGAATGGATAAAGAAGTTGTAAAAATATACAATGGCATATTATTCAGCTATGAAAAAGAAAATCCTGCCATCTGCAACACCATGGATGGACTTTGAGACATTATGCTAAGTGAAATAAGTCACACAAATACCATATGATCTCTCTTACATTTGGAATCTAAAACAAATAAACACAAACCAGGTTCATAGATACAGAGAACAGACTGATGATTGCCAGAGGCTGGGGGTGGGAGATGAAAGAAATGGGTAAAACTTTTTTTAGTTTAAATAAATTGAAAACATATTGGGAGCTGGGGAAAGTGATAGCAAAGCAAATGAATACAGTTGAAAATATTTTTAAAATCAGGAGTTCATCTTTACTGGCAGAAAGGGGAGAGGACATGCTGATGGATCCAGCAGCAAGTTAAGAACTACTGTAATGGTGTCTCAGTTAATAATAACTGCTTACAGTTTTCAAAGCAGGTAGATCTTGAATATTATTGTACTTTGAAAAATATATTTATGTTATACTTCATGTTTTGCAGAATACTGCAGTAATTTTATCTTTTCTTATTATTTTTCCCCCACAGATGAGGGAATTGGTAAGTAACAAGATAAATGCAGAATGTTAAAATGGAGCTGTCAAACCCAATTTCCAGCTTTTCACACAGTACAATTACTGCTCTTAGTTTCTACAAGCCCTTAAGTCACATTGAGAAGATTTCCAAAAATCCCTTAATAAAAATTTACATATAACAATCCTGAAGGAATTATTTTACTTTATTGCGTGTTATAAACTGAATTGTGCCCCCCCCCGCAAATTCTTATGTTGAAGCCCTCCCCCAATGTGACTATATTTGGAAATGGGGCTTGGAAGGAGGTAACTAAGTTTCAGTGAGGTCTATTAATCCAACAGACTGATGTTCTTAGAAGAGGAAAAGACCCGAGATCTGCCTCTCTCCACACACGTGCACAGAGAAAAGGACACACAAGGACCCAGAGAGAGGACAGTCGTCTGCAAACCAAAGAGAGCTCTCACCAGAAACCACCCCAGCTGGCACCTAGATCTTAAGACATCCAGCCCCCCGAAGCGTGAGAAGATAAATTTGTTGTTTAAGCTACCCAGAATGTGCTATTTTGTTATGGCAGCCCAGGCCGACTAAGACACCATGACAATGTGATTTTTAACTCTTCATTTTGCCAATGGGGTAGATTCGAGACTCAACCAAATTTTCACAACTGAGGCCAAGAGGAGATGTTACTGGCCACTAAATCCAATAGAGGTTAGAACTACCTAAATTTTTAAATGGGTCCATTAAATTCAGGCTGCAAAGGTATGTCCTGTAAGTTATTCTGTATTGTAATCATGCTAAAATCATCTATTATGAGTTGCTACCACCAAGGGCTTTACTTCTCGTTTCCTAATTGGTAGGTAGCCTCTCTGTCCCCACTCCCATAGGTAAGTGGTAGAAAGCCAGGGACACCCTCATATGGCCACCCCAGTGGAGAAGGAAGATGGCTGACGACAGTGACAGTGGGGACAGGGGCAAGAGGATAACTGAACACGTGCCAAGCACTTACCAGGTGTCAAGCAGACTTCTATTCATTACCTTTTTAAACCCTCAAATCAACCACTGTTATTAATACTCACTCCAGCAAGACTTACAAGGTCGGAGAATTTGCTCTCGGTCACAGGATCCAAACCCAAATACGAGGATTCCAGTGCCCATCTCTTATGCCACAATACTCAAAACTGAATGAGTTAAACTCAAATTGTGTTACTAAACCACAGCTTTTTTTCAAAAAAAAAAAATCCCCAATAATGAATCTGAAGTGTATGCCTAATTTCTTACTCAATTCAACCAGTGCAAAATCAGATCTCACTTGATTCAGCTGGACTATTATACCACCAAGGGAGACCATTTCACTCTCTCCCAAGGTTAGGTGAAAATGCAGCATCTAAATGAATAACTGAAATACTTCACATGATATGGCTAGGCTGTTTTTATTTGACCAGGAATTTCTCCCGACTTTCGAGGAGCATTTCACCCATACTACCTTGGAAGGCAGTGTAGCAACATGGCTAATAACATGGACGCTAAAGCCACATGGTCTGGGTTTGAGTTTGGGATCTGCCTAGTAGTGTAGTCTTGGGCAAGTTAACCAACTTCTTTGAGCCTTCCTCTAAAATGAGGATACGATAGTATCTACTTCCAGGATTGCTGACAGGATTAAATGAGTTGATGAATATGAAGTGCTTAATGCTGCCCCTGACAAAATACGTGTGCAGTCACTGTTCCCCATTGTTAATATTAGGATTAGAAGCGGAAGTAACAAGCTGCACGTGGAGTCATTCTCCACGTGACCCTTGCAGGGAGGTTTACAACAGAGGAAGTGGAACTCCCCAACCAGCCTTTAGCCCTGTGATGGAATTCTCTGGTCCTTCACATTCTCCAGCCCTGGCAGAGTATAATCTTTCTGTGAAGTATCCAACTCACTTCTGCTTTTAGTAGAACATATTTCACAGTGTAACAGTTCAAAGAAACTTCACAAATCCCACCTCAAGGTTTATGCTCTTATTCACTAATGCCATATCCACCTCTCCTGGGTGTATATGTTTTGATGTGCCTTTATGTGTATGCTCTAGTCACTGCTGATACAAAAAAGCTGGGCAACAAGAAGAACATGCCTAGAGACCAATGGAACGAGGGTTCACCCCAAAATAAAAAATGGCAACGTATAATAGAGAAGGATTACTATATTATAGTAAAATTTGTGAGGAGTCAAATGGGGACCGGAACTTTGTCTTTTCTGTCTATTAACAACAACAACATAAGAGTTTACTAAGTAGACTAATATTAGAAACAATCTTGGGGGATGAACAGATCAATGATTACTTCTCTTCAGAGAACACATGACTCTGAAGAGCAGCAACTGGATGCATGGAAACACTGGACTCCTATTATAAAACCGAGCTTAAGTTCTACACTGAAAAAATAGACAACTACTACCTGATCATTCTTCTTAGTGGCGCATTCAAGCTGCTGCTTCTGGTTGAAAGTTGCACAACCACTTCTTAAAGCTATCTTTTCATAACTCAGAATTATCATTAATTTGACAGCTCCTCTCCCCTTCATTGGCATTCTCCATCTCAATGGCCACCCCAACTCAGGCCCTCGGTTCGTTCCTTGCATCTGAATGAATCCTGGTTTTCTCGCCCCATGAGCTCCTTCCTCCAGGGCATCTTGCAGAGCACTGCCAGCCCTGCCTTCCTGCTCCTGTGATGTAACTGCTCTGAGCCCCAGTCCTTGCTTCACCTGCCCCATCATGCACGTGCACACACACTGATTCCAGGGGGAAATTTTCAATCCTCGAGCCTTGGACTGAGTTCCACGATGCCCCTTTCCAAGCTCATTTTCTCCCACTTCCCTGCAAGAATGTTCACCTTTAGCCAGACTGATAGCTTCTCGCCGGGCTTCCTGCTTCCACTCCTTCACTCACAACATCTTCAGACCCAAGAATGTCTATCAAATACCCAGTGACTGGCACCCTCCTCACCCTTCACGCCAGCTCACACACCACCTTCTCCCCTAGGCTGTGGAGGACTCATTGCAGAGGAAGCAAACTTTCTTTCTCCATGTAGCTGGGACTCAGCACACACTATCCTAGGCCTCAGAAAGAACATCGCTTTGTGGGAAGCGCCTCAAGGGCAAGCATCGTGGCATTCCTAGAGGGACCTGCTGCAGCTTCTCAAACAGAGCACGCACTCAGCAACGATCTACTGAATTCAACCACCGTGCTCAGGCCAGTCCCTGGAGACCAGCGCTCTGGGCACAGAGACTAGCTCACGTGACTGCTGAAAGATAAAACATACCCCATACGGTAAGGAATTGTTCTGGTTTAGTGTATAGTAAGTGTTAACTAATTCAGGGTTCTGCTGAAATATTTTTACCTTTTAATTGATAGAACATCAATGGGAAATTGAAAAAGGCAAGCTACGTCTCAAAATGTTACCTAATTGAGTCTTACATACAGTCAAAAGTCAAAGTTTTTAAGGAGATGACACATTCCAGTAAAAAGGAAACACTTCTAATTATTCTATGTAACATTTTAAGGAGTTGTCAGCTATATGTCTCTTGCCCTAATTTTAAATATGACTTAAAAGGAAAACTATATAACTATATGTAAGGTAAGGAATCAGTAGTGCAAATATAAAAAAAAGTCTCCCATTTTATTTAAGTACCATTGACACTGTCATACTAACAAGGTGTCTATCAGGAACAGCATAGAAAGAGCAAACTAGATTATAGATTAAAAAACACGTCAATTATTTCATGACCAAATGTCAAACAGAAAAACTGCCTGAATGTCTCAGAAGTCTATCACATCATACCACATTTGGTATACATCTAATGGCAGAGAAATCATTTATCATTAAAGGCCTTTTTATATAGGTCAGGGTTGCTGGGGCTTGGTGTTTTGTATCTTACAGTTTAAAGAATGCTCTAAAGTTCTAGGTTTTTTAACTTTTTAATCTCTGGGAAGGAAAACTAAAACTTCCTATAAACTCAGATTAATGCCTGTTAATGCACGGAAAAAAGAAAAACTAAAACCTTGCTCCTACTATAAAAACAAAATAGTGTGGCCTCTGTTTCTTTTCTGATAAGAGTCTTAAATACCAAACAGTTAACTGCATAATAACATTTACTGGCAGCCCGGCAGCCTGCTTAGCAGATATATAAAACAGGTAAAAGGAGAAAAAGTTAATTTCTTGGCTGAATGATTCCATCGGTAGCTATAGGGCAAACCTGAAAGTCTTTTAGTAAAGTAGCAGTTGATTCTTCTATCAATCTGTAGCACACATACTCTTCCAAGGGAAGCATTAAATATGAAAATCATATCCCGTTATCATCTGTTTCCAGCTTTCAGCCCAGTAAGCTTTTCTTAATGAATGCTGCAGCCTAAGGAGGAAGCACGCTGTTGGCTTCTCTGAATAATGGAGTGATGCTCCCATTTTTGCTTATTACAATATCGACTGGCTGAGGGGGTTTCACACATAGTCACAAGTGACTACTCTTGCCAGCATGCTCCAAGTTATTACAAGATGTTTTTAGACATTTCATCTAAAAGAGCTTTACTGCTTTTAGTGAAGAAAACATCTATGGTCTTGAGCAGAATCATTTATATGGAGATAGGCGGGAGGATTAGAAGCCTGCATTACGGCAGATACATAGCAGAATTTATTTAAGTATTCCTTGCCATTCATTTTGTCTGTTGCTGAGATATGCAATCCTTTCTTTCCACTTTATCTATGAAAAGGTTAAAATGTACAAAATTATGTATACAAAGAAAAGAAGCAAAATGCCACATTTCATTTACTTCTCATTTAAAACATTTCTGGAACTAAGAAAAAGGCAGCTACAAAGCATTATTTAGAAAAACAAAATTTCACCTACTAACAACACTGAGGTTTTCTTTGGAATCTATCTCTTACAGCCACAGTGACTGCCTTTCAGCAAATTTAATTGAATTATACATTAAAGCAATACTCTATAAGCAAATGTCTTTAAATAATCACTTAAAGTTTAATCAAAAAGATCTTTGTAATAAGACGATTTTATTTACAACAGTATCCTAAAAGATGAACATGCCAAAAACCCTCCGTTAACAGAAAGTTTACCATTTTAATTTATTACCTTTTCTCTGTCTTCATCTTTCAGTTCACCTTTTTTTCCCAGGCTATCTTTTGAGAGTAGCTGCATCTTCTTAATTTGAGTCTCATATTCAATCTAAATATAAACAAAGTTTGGTTTTGTGGAGGATATTATTACAACTAGCACCTATTTATATTTTTCAGACTTTACAGCATAAAAGGAACAGTAAAGAGAAAGTAAAAACTGATACTGCTGAGAAATTCAATTTATCTTAGAAAACAGACAATTTCACAAATAACACATCAAAAGCTGGATTCTATAAAATGTTACATGTTTTAAATAAAATAACATTTGATGGATTTTCACTTAGTCTTTCATCAATCTAGGAAATAAAACCTTGATATATTAAGCTATCATGAAAAATCTAGTTACTTTATCATGAAAGTTACACATTAGACGGTGCTTCTTCTGAAAAGTTCTGCCCTAAAAAAGGAAGAGAAAGCAATCCTACTGATTTCTTATCTGTATGGTATCCACATAATATCATGGTCCTACTTGTCATAGCAACTGAGTATATTACTCACTAGATCATCAACTGGAAACAAACTCCACTTTTTTTTTTTTTTTTTTCCGGTACGCGGGCCTCTCAGTGTTGTGGCCTCTCCCGTTGTGGAGCTCAGGCTCCGGACGCGCAGGCTCAGCAGCCATGGCTCACGGGCCTAGCTGTTCCGCGGCATGTGGGATCTTCCCAGACCAGGGCACGAACCCGTGTCCCCTGCAAACTCCATTTTTTACGGATACAAATACACTGTAGATGTCAATGATCAGCACCACAGGCATCAAGTTTGCTCTCGTGCTAATAACTCATAAAGATGTCTGTGTCATTACCACACTATAATTGATGAAAGTGACTGCATCATAAAATGACTTTTTCTTAAAAGCAACACATAAAAAGCTCTTTGATTCATATGTTAGTAAGTAAAGCCTTAAAAAGTCTCTGCTTGTGGTCCATCACAGATAAGTATCAGAACATTTTCTAAATGAGGCAGTGATGTACTACAATTGGAAACACACCTATAAGATAACCAAATTAGAAAACTGTTTTCTTAGTTCTCAGTCTGAAGATAAAATAGGCCCGAACTTTTGTTTTGACACACAAAAAGTGAACAGACAATAATAACCAAAATTGACTTGTCTCCCTCAAACTATCTGAAAAGGTATTATATGCTGCCCCATTTTTAATATGTTAAGCAGGGATTTCTTTTTTCTCTATCAGAATGCTATTAACACAGTAGATTGGCAGTAATGATATAAATAGAGACCTAATTAAATCAAAGTTTCATAAGGCCAGTAAAAATGACAAAACAAGCCAAGAAAAGATAAAGAAGGCAATTAAGAAAATACAATTTACATCTCTCTGTTCTATATATCTACTCCTTTGAACTTAACAGATATTTAATTTTTAACCCCAAGAGATTTAAACAGGCACACTCTACAAATTCCAAGAGAAAATACCTTTAGAAAGAGATGAGGGGTGATTTACAAAATAGACAAAGTAAACAGAGATTTATTAAATAATAAACCTTAAGCAAAAATTCTTTGTTCCTGTGGCTACAAATGCTTCCTTATGCTCTTTGAGATCAGTTATAAACATGCAACAGGCATTGTACCTGATTTCCTCACAATGGGATCATTTCAGAGCCACAACTCCAAAAGACAGAGCACTTTCTCAAGGAAATATAAGAGTATTATTCAATTCATTTTACTGAAGCAAAAAAGTGCTAACTGCTTCAGGACTTCATAAAGAACAGCAGGGAAAGTATCTTCAAGAGTCCAATGCAGGGTGACCTCCCTGGTGATCCAGTGGTTGAGAATCTGTCTTGCAATACAGGGGACGCTGGTTTGATCCCTGGTGGGCTACTAAGATCCCATATGCTGCGGGGCAACTAAGCCTGAGCACCACAACTACTGAGCCGTCGCACTCTGAAGCCCGCATATCACAGTTAGAGAGAAGCCCACTCACCGCAATGAAGAGCCATGTGCTGCAAAAAAAAAAATTAAAAAAAAAAAAAGTCCAATGCAGATTGTTCTCAATGCATATGAAACAACTGAACTGTAGCTACTCTTCCAAATTAATGATGCAAATAAACACTATACAATGTATTTGAAATTTTACAAGTTACTATGATAAATTGATAATCGACACAAACTGTAACTCTGCATGACCTAGGACCGTGGGTTTGCACCTACAACTGTCTTTGCTCTCCTTCTTTGCCTTTTATTTATATATACAGTACTCGGTTATTATACATCCAATCCACCTCCTGAACACTGGAGAGCAGGGACTCTCAACCCACAGGGCTCCCCAGTTCTACTTCCTCCTTTATCTGCATTTAAACAAAGGGTTATACTATGTTTAAAAGGTGTTTTTTTTTAAAGTTTGGGAAACATTGCACAGATGAATCTCTCCAAGACTTTCCAGCTAAAAATGCCTGATGAAGCAGTAGAACATGTGTCCTCATGTACATCTATTTCTCTGACCATCAGTCTTTCACGTCTTATTCCCTATTTCTTCTCTGAATCAAGTCCCATGGGCCTCTTCTATCTCCAAAATACAGGAGGGCTTGCACTGCATCCTTTCTCTTGGGTGCAGACTCAGGTCCCTGTTCCCTTCTTCCCACATGGCCTAGATTCCTCACAGTCAGAGCTGCTGCTTCAGAGGCCAAACGACTCATGCCTCAGTAGCATCTGCTGGCCTAGAGCCTCTCTAAGGACAATCCTCTCATCTCCCAATCAGGAACTTGCTCTGTCCTGTACTGCTTCACAGCACTGGATTTGCTGCTGTCCACCTAAATTTAGGAGGCCTTTCCTACTCCCTTCCTTACTCTGCACAGGTGATTCATTTCAGCTCAACTAATGAAATCTGCTGACGGTAATCTGGGGTCGTGGGAAGAGGAGTTGGAGGTCCTGGCATGTCTGGGATCTCTCCATACTCACAATGTGCCCCAGTTTTCATTGTTTCCTTCTTTTCTCCTGTATTCTCACTTACATTCCTTCAGTTTTCCCTCGTCACATCACCACTTGCCTGAAAGTGCCACTATTACGTTTTTCATAAGCTTCCTTTTTTCACTGGTCTTTGAAATTGTACAGTAATTCTGTTACAGAGCTGAATTGACATTGAAGATCAGCTGGCCTGGCCTCTGCACATTACAGTTGAAGGATGGCTACAGAGAGTTAAATAAACTAATGTGACTCTCAGATGAATATGAGAGATTCATAGTCTTTTTGTTTTTCCCTCTCCTATTTTTTTTCCAGTATATGGGCTTCCTCTTAAATGTGGAACTTTTACCAAAAGATATGGAGGAATATTTATTTATTCAACTAGGACATATTAACAGGCAAAAAAATGGGGTTTGCTACAGACTTTGTCTTCAGGAGCCAGAAGGTCATGCTCTGCCCACAGTGGCTGTCACAGTGCTTAGCAGGAATTATATGAGAGCTCAAAAGATTTGTTCTCTTCAAATTTTATGCCCTATAGGCACATGTAACCTGATGACTGAATTTTCAACAAGATCACATCTTTAAATAATGACATTATGTCTTCAAAATGCCTCTGCTATCAAACACAAATGCTCCTGGGTGGTTTGCCATGGGTCCAATCACACACGTTCATCCTCACATAGTTGTTTACGGTCCATAAGAGAAAACAAGAATATGGAAGAATTACTTTTCAGTCAGTGCTTACTGAGCACTTACTATGTGCCACTGAGAGCACGGAAATAGTAAGAAAAGGAGCTCACGGTGAGGTGGGGAAACAGACACGCAACAATGACAGTACCGTGAAGGAGGTGCTTATGTAGATCATATGACATAGACCTACGGCAGCATAGAGGGAGCGAGGTCTCCTCTATGTCCTCCGAGTCGAAGGACATAGGACAGAATGTGGCGCATTCAAGGAATTACAAACCATTCAGCACGTGTGTAGCAGAGAGTGCAGACGCGCATGTGTGGGAGATAAAGATGTGGAGGCATGGTGCGAAGACATGCGGTGGGAGAGAGAGGGGAAGAGATGGAGGTGTGGAGGAGGGGAGGGGAGATGGCAGGAGGAAGACTGGGATAGGGGAGCAGGGGAGACAGGAGCGAGGGGTGGGGATGGAGGGAGAGGGTGGAAGGGGACAGGGTGGGGAGAGAAAATGTGCACATCCGTATAGCTGTGTGAGAGGGACAGAGAGAACAGAACTTGTGTGTGGTCAGAAGGCTGAAGCTGTGGGTAGTTGGCAGGCAGAGATCAGCGCCTGGGCTTTGTCCCGAGAAGGCTGCGCACTCAAGGATTTCAGGCAGAGGGGAGACATGACCAGATGATGACCCGCTCCCGGCCAGGGACCCTCCCTGAGCCCTGACATGCCAGCCCCAAGCCCAGCACTTGAATGCAGGAGGCCAAAGCAGATGCCGGCAGCGCTCCACACGTGGCCATGGGACCTTTCTCAGTGCTCCTAAGTTCCAGTACCCCTGTCTCTGTGCTTAAGGCCCCTCAGAGCCTGGGGAGGCTGCTCTGCCTACAGGAGCACACGGTTAATGAGCTCCCCACACCTGTGCCCTTCCCCCAGCAGTCCTCATCAGTGATGCTCAGGAGCCCGGCTATGCATGTCCCAAATGCTCTGAACCATTTGGTGGAGTTCCCCTGCGGAATTAAGCTCCAGGTGCCGACTGTGGTAGTTGACTTAATACCCCCATTCCGGCCACTTGTCCTTCCCTGTCTCAGCTCCCCACTTGCCTCCCGGCATCCTTGCACTTCCCAAATAAGCCACTTACATCCGAACCCTTGTCTCAGGGTCAGCTTCAGAGAAAAGCCAACCTGAGACAAGAGCAAAGGGCACCTGAGGAAAACTGCTCTAAGGACCAGCTGGGCCCTTCCACTAAAGCTGCCAAGGTGGGGAGTGCGAGGAGGGAGGGGAAACAGAGGTGAAGTGGGCGGGGTGGGGAGAGGCGGTGAGGGGGCAAGAAGAGGGAGAGAGGGGCACCCTCTTCACAGCACCGGTGATTCTCCTATTTATATTTGTGAACTGAATTTATTCACCCTCTTTATCCATCTGACAAGTAGCAATATGGCCACAAAACTGTATTTACAAAACTACATGATACATCACTATCCTTATAAAGCCCTGAAAATTATTACAGGACCCCAAATAAAGTAGTATAATTCATAATCAGTTGAAATGGCTTTTCAAAAAGTTTTTCAGCCCATTTTAAAAGATTTTAACATTCTACAATTAAGTGGGCCTCGTCTTACAAAGAGGGAGAAATTCACTTAATATAATTTGGGCAAAATCCCCACTTCTCTCACAATGCTTCACCTTGTTTCACTTTCTGGACTTCCACCAGTTAGAAGTTCATTCGCACTAACTATACTCTAGTCAAGGGAAAACGCCCCGGGCATTCTGGGGTGTGTGGCAAATACACCACGTAGGTGCTGACCAGAATACCTCTCTCCTAAGACTTCCGTGAGGTGAAGATGTGACACGGGAGTGGGGCGGGATTAAGGGAGACAAGTGGCTCTGGTATTCCTAAGGCCACAACTGGCCGTGGCACAAAGGAAGAGGCAGGAAGAAACACGACGACCCCCACTGCTTGGACACTCCACTCACTGCACAGCTTGCTGAGTTGGTGGTGTCACGGGCATCACTGGCTGGTTCACAGCCAATGTACAGTTTTCCACAGAACACGTATGTTTCCCAACTGCAGCTACATGACCTGCCATTTTATGCCATCAGCAGATTTTTTAAAAGGCATTCCTTCTCCAAAATTCAAAAAGGAATATCTGTGTCATTTTTAAATGATATTTATGAATAAAACTTTACATAGTCCTAGAAATACAGTTTATCATTCTTTTCTTGAAAATGGTCCCCTACGCTGATATTCTTTAGTAGCTCGTGAGACAAGTTTTTTTTTTTAACACATCATACTACACACAACAAATGCTCTCAATATTAAAATATTTACAAAGGATGATACTTCCTTTCAAATTCCTCCCTCTCACATTTGGTTATAATGAGAAATCAATAATTAAGTAAAGCATCAATATGAAAATAAGAGGAAAACTTCTATTATTTCCTTTATTCCACTGGGAAGAAGAAATTCCCTGCTTTGTCCACCACTTTTATTTTCTCTTTGAACTCTCTGAAAAGAAAAGAGGTTTACAATGTTGATAACAATTGCTTTTTGAGCCTTAAGCATTCTACTTGAACACTAGGAGGAAAAACCTGGAGTGCTGTAGCTAAGACTCACTATTGCTTGAGCACATCTAGCCTCCAGATCTTGGTTTCTAAATACCCCTTCCCACCCAAAGGAACCACAGCTCCTCAGATAAAAGGCTAATTCCAAGTCTGAGGCAGGGAAGTGTAAGGTAAACCTGGAACATCTTGTCAAAAGGACACAGGAGCCAACTCGAAGAGACTCTCACTGGCAAAATTTGGGAGAATGTAAGCAACAAAAGAATAATTACAGTAATTGATAATATAATGACTAAATAAAGATTCACAAGCCCACAGTGACATTTAGACAGAGAGAGGGAGAAAAAGAAGGAAAGAAAGCTCTTCTTCATAGAAGAATGCCAGCTAACAAATGTAAAAGATGAGATCAAATTAGAAAATCACCATTTCACAGCCTCCACTATAACTGATTCAGGCATCATTAATGGATTCTAAAACCGCTAGGCAAAAGGCTGTTGAGGAATAAGGTATTCCCAAGATGTCAAGCCACCACTCCACAGATTATTTACTAATTTACAAAGGGAAAAAAGGTACCTTACAATAGAGAGACCTAGAGGTCACCATGTTAACAAAGCCATCAAACTCAGCCTGGCTCAAACAAGACCATCTGACATCATGGCTCATGAGCCTCCTGACGAGATGCAGTAGAATGTATAACCTCAGCTGTGACTATTTAAATTTAATTAATTAAATTTAACACAAAAACTCAGTCCTCAGTGTCACAAGCTACACGTTAAGTGCTCAGTAGCCACTTACGGCTAGTGGCTACTGTATTAGCATCAGTACCGAGACAGAAGGTTCCCATCACCACAAAGTTCTACTGGGCAGTGCTAGTCTAGACCAAATTTCCAGTTTACAGGAAACACAGGGGATGCTACACAAGTTAAAATAACCAGTCAAATTCAGAATGTAAGTCATTCTACAAGCAACTGGCCTGGCTTCTTCAAAAAGCCAGTATCATTTAAAAAACAAAACAAAACAAAGACTGGTAGGAAACCAAATTAGATTAAGAGACTAAAAAAGACACAATAACAAATGTAATGTGTACCCTAGTTGGCTCCTGGTCTGGAAAAACAGACTTTTGACGGGAACTGTGGAAACTGAAGTATTGGCTGAATATTAAATAATATTATGGAATCATTAGTAATTTTCTTAGATGTGATAATGGTATGATTATGGAGGAGACTGTTCTTGTTCTTAAGGGATCCACACTCAAGTATTTAGGGGAGAAATGTCATGGGTTCTGCTGCATACTTTCAATGGCTCAGGAAAAAACATACATACACAGACACAGGCAAAGTAAATACAGCAAAATATTTACAACTGTTGCATCTGGTTAGATCATGAGCTGTCTTAGTCCATTTAGGCTGCTGTAATAAAACTGCACTGGCTGGGTGCCTTACAAACAACTGATACGTATTGCTCACAGTCGTGGAGGCTGGAAGTCCTCCACAAGATGTCAGCACGGCTGCCTTCTGGTGACAGACCCCTCCTGGTTCAGAGCTACCACCTTCTCACTGTGTCCTCACCTGGTGGAAGGGGCCAGGAGTGCCCTGGAGCCTCTGTTACAAGGCACTAATCCCGCTCATGAGAGCCCCACCCTCGTGATTTAAGCACCTCTCAAAGGCCCCATCCACTAATAACATCACTTTTGGAGGTTAGGATTTCAACATATGAATTTGGGCAGGGAGACACAAACATTCAGACCACAGCATGAATGTTCATTATAATAATTCTTTTCCTGTGTACTTAAATAATTCTTTTCCTGTGTACTAGGGGAAAACTGTGAGAGAAAAAAAAAGAAAGGGAAGTGCTGAAGCCAACTTCTCTGGTAACCAGTACACAGGTGGGTTAAGTTGGGCAAAAGCCCTGAGCAGCACAAATGGTGAGAAACAAGGCCTAGCCCTCCATGCTTGACACAGTTTGTAAAGCAGAAGGTTGCCAGGCAGCCTAAGGGAGTGGGGGCCAGGGTCGGAGAGGGCAGGGAAGGCGTGGCTGTTCTGGCTCGCAGAGTCGATGGGCATGAGGGTGAAGTCCTTGGGCCAGTTCTTCCCCCCAGTCTCCCCCTGACACCCGGCCTGCCCAGAACAGTGGGGCTCAGGCCACAGAAAAAGAACCTCTGAAGAAGGAAGCAGGCTCCACAGGGAACCTGATGTTGCTCAAATTCAGTCCTGAGGCCAAGAGATCCCATGCGCCAGGCACCAGGTCAGGTGTGGCCAGAGGCCGTGCCCGTTTAACTACCTGTGTAGAGTAACAAAGTACAGATGTTCCAGTAATTCCTCAACTAAAGCAGAAATCTGAGAAAATGCAATCTCCAGTTCTCTGATCAAAATCTGGTCATATGGTAATTAATTCCCAGAGAAAACTGACAGTTAACCTACGGGTGAACAACTGAACATCAGTGACTGCCACGGACCAGTAACTTACTACTCACTAGTCCCAATCTTAGCTAAAAAGGACAAAAGAAAACAGTACAAAATGAGATGTCACCTTCAGTTCTTGCAGCTTCTCTGAACTTGTGATAAAGTGTCCAACGTGAGCCTGGACCCGCTCAAACTGCTTTAAATATTCTTGGTTTCGAGTACGAGCCTTCTTTTCTGATTCACATATTTCCTTCAGGTATTTCTTTAGTTTTAAATACTTCAGCTTAACTCTAGAAGAATAAAAGCAGATTTTCAAACGATGGAGTTAGACTTGAACAACTCTAAGGAGGAGAATTTAACAAAATTGTTAATGAGACAATGTATTCTAAGATATTTTACCCAAACGCTGCAGCCTAAAGGATAGGATGCATGTGCATTTTTAGAGAGGAAATTAATGCAGCATCACTGAGGTATCACCTCTAGGCATAACTCTCCTGAGAAATGGATACCAGACCACATTACACCACTCACACATACAGATTTATATGGATTTCTTTCTCAAAATTAAGTGTGGTGTCAAGAGCCATGCCTAGGTGGCCTTTTTCAGATGAACAGCCCAATGGCATTCCTTTATGTGACAATTTCAAAACTACCTGCTCATACAGAAATAGAATCAAACTATGCACCACAATCCACAAACATTAAGAAATTTTGAAATTTAAAATGCCCCAGAAGTTCTCATTTAGGTACTTAAAAATTTTTTTAGAAACTGCAATAACATACTGTATTATGAAAATATTTTATAACAATATATGGATTGTCACTCTACTCAAATTGTGAAGAAACCTTTGGAGACTCTCATCCAAAATGCAGTATCAAAAGACACAGCGGGTGGCTAGAACTGTGCAGCCCCTCTCCCCTCATTACCAACACTGCTCCTCTCAGCTCTTTCTTCTTCACAAGTATTTAAGTCATAAGAGCACCCGGTATGTAGCCTTTCCACTGCTGGCTCAATTACTTATTCAACATTCTCTCATCAAGCAAAAATAAATTGCAAACTATAAAAATGTTCATCCTCAAAAACAGATTTGCAGAGACGCTGGAGATGTTAAAAATTAAACAACAACAGACCTTAAACTCCCACCTCTAAGCCAATAATTTTCAAGAAACTCTTTATCATGCTAATAATTCTGTGCTTTGATCTTGGTTGGCTGTCCCCATTTTTCCTTCCGAACAAAAAACTCAGGACTGGGTGTACTACTGTCCATGCCTGCCGTTTTCAACACAAGTGACGGTAACAGAGGTGGAACCCGACATACTTTCCCACACAGGCACTTGGGGAGGCTGCTGGCTGCGACCAGAGTCCACCTGGAGTAGGTACAATAGGAACCACGCCTTCTCCACCCAAAGTCTAGCTTCACTCCTGCCCTCACGTTAACCCTCGAAGCTGACCACATCAAGTCATCCAGCCCTCCATGCAGTCATTCATACAGTCAGCACTCTGCATACAAAAGCCATGCAGCTTGGGACAACAGGGAAACAAAACTTAGATACACACAATATAGTGTGATGGCTGCTATGAGCGCAACTGCAAGGGACTCTTAAAGACTGGGCAATGTGACCTAGCTAAAGGGGCCCAGGAGGCCTTCCCAGTGGAAATTAATTTTCAGCTGAGACATGAAGGATGAATTAACAGTTAACCCAAAACTGGGGAAAGCAAGAGTGAGATGAGGGGAAAACATTCCGGCAGAGGAAACAGCATATTGGAAAGCTCAGAGGCAATAAATAAGAGTAACAGTGAAACTGACAAAAAATGGTCATAAACGATAAATTATTGACTCTTACTCTGGGTCAGACCCTGCTTTAAGGCTCTATTAAGTTCTCATAACTATCTCCATCCCCATTTGACAGATGAAGAAACAAAGGCACAGAATACTGAAGTTACTGTCCCATGGTTGCCTGGCTAAGTACTGGCAAGGCTGAGACTAAACAGAGGCACCTGGCAAGAAAGTCTACCTGCTTCACTATACAAGACCTTGTCACGTTCCAGAAACCGAGGATTCAGTCCATGAAGAATTTTAGGGAGAGGCTGGCAAGAGATAGTAATGATGAAAACTAAACAGGGGCAGACAATAGAAGCTCTGGTATACCACCGCACCACCTCACCTCCTCCTGGCCTAGCTTTTCTTCCTACAGCCACGGCTGCAGCAACCTGGCAGCATCTGCATCCGCTGCCCATGGTATCTTGCTTTCCTGGGGCTCCTTTTCTGAATTTGCAGCAGGGAAAGCCTGGAGGTGCGGAGGAGTTAACACCTCCTGAGATGGCCCTGACCAACGGGGGTCAGGAACCGAAAGGTAAAGAGCCCCCCTCTTCCTTCCCTTGAATGGACACTTGGGAGGAGCAGAGAGATGGAGCTGCAGGTGCCCACAGCAGTTACCAGCTCCTACTCCATTCTTCCCAGCCCTTTATGTGACCACTTCCTAAAATAAACGACCACCTACACACTAACCCTTGTCTCAGACTCTGCCTTCTGGGGGAATCAGGTTGAGGCAGCCATGTTAGATGGTTTGGATTTTATCCTATGGGCAAAGAAAGCATATTTTTAGCAAACCATACCCTCTGTCTTCCAGGAAACAAGAGGCTGAGAGAGGGGAACAAATTCAGCCAGCCGAAGCTTGGTGAAGATTCCCACTGGTCTCTCATCTCACCCAGCCTACCACCATTATGCCGGGAAGCCACCTGGGAACAGGCTGTAGGAAGAGTCTATGCCCTGTCTTCTGTCCCTGTAGTCAGGGGCTAGAAAAATGGCAACTGCCACGATCCTCTCAGACTTAGGGCCTACTTCTGAGGCCACAGCACCCACATCACTGCTATTTCTTCCACTGTCTTGCTGACTCTCTCTGTTTCTTTTGGAGCTGCTAGAAACACATGGCTGTCTACTCTGGTAGCTTTGGAAGTATGGACACTAAACAAAGCGCAAGAATAATTTTGGAGATGAGGAAAAATGGACCTGATGGGTGCTTTGGTTTTAAAGTATTCTTGGTTTCTCTCTCTTCTGGATGAGATGTTTTCACTTCTCACTCGTACTGTGAAGTGGATACGTCACAAACTTAACTCTATCACAGCCAGAAAACTTTCCTATGAATAATATTGGAGGTTACACCATATATTTGGCTTAAGGATAAAGTTCAGTTTCCTTAAAATATAATTAAAATATTAAGAGTTTGCTCTTAATGTTAGAGTAAGTAACCTAAAAAGGATAATATGTATATTATCCACTGCTCAGAATAATTTTAACAGTCATTGTCATACACCCATGAACAAATGAGACACCATGTAACCCTGCCTACAACAGTTTGTTGAAAGGTCAGCTGTAATAATTATAACTCAATCATTCACAGATTCAATGTGTTTAAATTGTGACCAAAAAGATAAGTAAGACTATAATGTGTCTTATTCTTAAGCTTTTTAAGCAAAAGATTCCTGAAATAACACCAATATCAAATAATGAAAATACAATAATTTTTATCTTATACTTCCATCAAATTTATTCTTACACTTAATAGTGATTGTATTAAATTGCAGTGTTTACTTGAAACGATTACATGTTAGAAATAAGGAACGGCAACAGGACTACAACTATGGTATTTGTAACATATATTGATATTAGGGTTAAATTTTGATTAATTTAGGCAAATTGGTTTTAAAACTTTGTCATATCTTACCTGCATGTATCAGATTGATTATATTCATAGAGTTTCCCTTCCAGGTCCAATCTCTTCTTTTCACTATAATACAGAAAGAATGTATTTTATGAATAAATTACACTGATCGGTAACAGGCAGGCAGATTTAGAACACGATCTCCTTTGTGAGAATGCTTCTCTGGTCTCTCTAAGAAGCAGAAAACGCCAGCTGCATTTGAAACTCAAGAGACAAAAGTACTTAGCAGTCACTAGGGAAGTCTAAAAGGCAAAAAGGACACCAATATGAAGCAAAAAGAACAAGATTCTCAAAGTAAATGGGGAAACGTATTGAGAAAAGGCTGGGAAGCAGGTTCATTCATTCAGCAAGAGTTATTTATTGAGTGCAGTGGTGAGCCAGGCTCTGCTCTAAGTGAAGACTGACCTGGTAAATGAGCCAACCAAGGTCCCTGCCCTCAGGCAGTGACATTCAAGGGGGAAGGGCAGACAATAAACAAGATAAATATGCAAAATACAACATGGCCAGCATCTCTGAGAACAATGGGGGTTCCACACACAAGGCTTCCATAAATCCATCCTGGACTGAAGGCTGGGGGCTCGCTCTGCTCTCAACCAGACAGGCCTGGGCAGGGCCACGTGGCTGAGTTAGGAAGAGATCTCTGAGAAGCAGACTTGGCCTTACTCACATTTGGGGGAGACCAGGTCCCCTGACACCACTACTTGGAACTGAAGGCATTTCCTTTTATAACTTGATAACATCGCCATGATTCGTCACTGACTGCTAGTTCCTGGAGGTACCGCCAGTAGAGACAGCTTGTGATGTTCAGGTAAGTGCTGGCAGGAAGCTAGAGGACAGAGCTGACATGCCCACCTGCACACCCAGCCTGGGCAAGAAGCAGGTGAAACTGGACAGCAGAAAAGGTGGCAGCAGCCAAAACCAAGGGGCTAGAGGGTAAAACTGCTGAACAGCAAGCCATCCCAGTCTCAAAAAGAGCCCTTGGAGGTTTAACCACAGATGGCTCTGCTCAAAGACCACCAAAGTACAAGCTTCAACTGAAGTCAAACTGGTAATCTAAGTTGACATTAATTAACCAAGGCTGAATGAGAAATCACATAATGTCTAAGAGAAAAATGCTAAAAAACAAAACAAAACAAAAGACTGTGAATCAAAGGAGTCCAGAGGAGGATGGGCGCTCAGGCTGGCCTCCTGAGGGAAAGGGCCGAGGCCACATCCACTTGGGAGCCCTTAATTATTAGCTTCTGTTTTCCTTCAGTCGATTTTCTCCTATTAAAAAAAACCCCAAAGTTACACTGTTAGCTATATTATAGGTTTAGTAAATTTTTCTGCTTATTGTAATCTAGAATGGAAACCACTATTTAACCAAAATTCTTTTAAAGGGACAACGGTGTCCAAAATCCAAACACCTAGTCTTTGCTTGGGGAACACAATCCATTCCTTGGTTGGGGTGTGCCTATGTTTAAACAAGAAAAAGATTACGGAATCACAAATTTTTAAATTAGTAGCTTCACACAGATCTTTACTTTCTCATTAAGAAGACTGGACTTGGAAGAGAAGTGAAGGAAACGTGGTATAACTGCTTCCCTGCTAGAAATATTTATTCCCCTTCTAAGGTTTCATGATCAATATGATAATGAAGAATGATTGACTGGACAGTGTAAGCAATCTGCCATTAAATTATGGGGACAGAAAGACCCTTAAATGCAGTTGTGACCTTGTCCCTGATGTCATGATTCACTTCTGTGGTATTCCTGCCAAGAAAACATGATCACTCTCTGGTCATGAGGAACCATCAGATGGACCCAGCTTGAGGATCACCCTCTGGGATGAGAGCTTTATTCTATGAAACTGTCAGGAACACGAAAGACAGGGTAGGATGGAGGAATGGTTCCAGACTGGGATAGGATGGAGAGACATGGCAACACTGGTTCACAGGTGGGTCCTGGACCAGAAAAGAAAAAAGTGTTAGGACAGTTGGTGAACTGTGACTGGGGCCTGTGGATTGGTATATCAATGTTAGTTTCCTGATTAGAAGGGTTATACAGTGATCATGTAAGGGACATCATATCTGCAATTCTCAAATGGTTCAAAGAAGTCTCATGCTTTCACATAGACAGGCAGAGAGACAAACAGAAAGGGAAAAAGAAATAAAATGTTAAGGAGTTGAGGAATCTGGGTGAGGGGAATATTAGAGGTCTATGTCCTATTCTTGCAACTTTTCTGTAAGCTTGAACTTTTTTCAAAATAATTTTAAAAATTTGCCCGTGACCTCGAACGAAAAAGGACCACCAGCTTTATGGGAATCCATCACCTCCCAAGCAGAAAGGTTCTTTTCAATAATGAATATAAAACTTCCGTGTTCCTGCTCTGTCTTCAGTACATACAGACATCCACTGGTCTTACTTCTCTACTGCGATCCTTCAAACACTGAAAAATCACAAACACCTCTTGGCCTTCTAATTCCAGGCAAAATGATGCTGATCATTAACTCTTCTTCACAGGCCCATTTTCGAAACACATCCAAGCTGCAGTGCCCCCGACACTGACTTTCATATCTATTTTAAATTCAAGACTTAAAATAAGATATTTACCCCAATAAAAAGCCAGAGAAAGGCTTATTGGGAAGATCATCTTAGAACTGCTGCATCTTTTTTTTTTTTTTGGTACGCGGGCCTCCCACTGTTGTGGCCTCTCCGCACAGGTTCTGGACGTGCAGGCTCAGCGGCCATGGCTCGCGGGCCCAGCCACTCCGCGGCATGTGGGATCTTCCCGGACCGGGGCACAAACCCGTGTCCCCTGCATCGGCAGGTGGACTCTCAACCACTGCGCCACCAGGGAAGCCCGAACTGCTGCATCTTAAATCTCTATTTCAGAATCTTTAAACATCCAGCCCTGAGATGTGTATCCATAGGCCCCGGTTTCAATCACGTGCACCTCTGACCTGGACCTTTCAAAGTTTTACACAGCTGGGTGCTCCTTAAAGTATAGCCACGGGGTTTAGTTTTCTCCTTGTAAGCTGCTTATTATTCTGTTTTTGTCTCAATACCATCTTCAGCTTTACTCAACTAATATCTCAGCATCAATTTCTGGACTATTATGATACCTCACTCTGAATCAATATTGGCATTGAAAAAACTGGGGCTGGTTAATGGGCCTTTTCAAGGGATGTTTTTATATAACTGTAAGAGTCGATTCCACTTTCATGTTGCTACCATGCTTGTGGCACTGAACATACTGTAACAAGTCACTCCATCAGGCTGTTTTAGATTCAGTGACTGGTTTTTGCCATGATGCAGAGAAAACACTGTATACAAAAAGGAAAAAATTCAGAATATAAAATTACATCTATGTGTGAGAACGGCTAAGACAATTTGGGTTAGAAATACACCACTTACAAGGGGAGGGCCCAGTTATTAGACCAGCTAACACTGCAATAACCCACCTCTAAGAGGACTGAGAAAGGGCAAGTTGTTTTTCTCTACCATTCCCAGGACATTTTCAGACTGACAAATCAGCTGTGACTACCCGGGGTTGCAGCCTTTAAAATGACTCTAGAGTTTTAAGGAGATAAAGGTCCTTATGGTCACGGGGATTGGTCAAACAAACAAACAGGTACATACAAATACTCAGATGGGATACAGACGATAATATTCATTGCTTGCTGCTTTGCAAAACTAACAGCTTTAGACTTTTTTTTACTTTAAGGCTCATTGCTCTACTAGAGAAAAAAAATCTGTGGCCTTACTTTACATAGTATTCAAGGCCCCTCATTTCTGGTGACTAAGGCAGGTCAGGGGAGCTGAATGACCAGCTCAAGGTCACACAACTGTTGGTGGACTAGAACCTAGGTTTCCACAGCTGTCCTGCAGTTTTCTTTGTATCCGAAGTGATTTGCCTCTGTACTTATTAACTATGCATTAGAGTTAGTTATGGACTTTTTTTTTTTTTTTGCGGTACGTGGGCCTCTCACTGTTGTGGCCTCTCCGTCGCGGAGCACAGGCTCCGGACGCGCAGGCTCAGCGGCCATGGCTCGCGGGCCTAGCCGCTCCGCGGCATGTGGGATCTTCCCAGACCACGGCACGAACCCTAGTCCCCTGCATCGGCAGGTGGACTCTCAACCACTGCGTCACCAGGGAAGCCCTAGTTATGGACTTTTAAAATGAAAAATGAATACACACAGTAACAAATTTGTACTGACTTAAAAATGAAACAAACCTCCAAAGGCAGAACCATGAATAGGCTGTAAAATTTGACTCAAATTCCTTATATAATTTCAACAGCCTCACCTTGCTTAACAGTGAAAGCATTACGTGTTAGACATAAAGTGAGTAATAATCATTACACAGAAATTATACCATAAGGACTATAAACAGCCAGGTGTTCCTAGCACAGGAAGCAAAAATGATAACTCACAATTAGTTTTTTTAAAAAAATGCCACTTGAACCAGTAACATTTTAAAATTAGAACTTGGGTTAAGAAATACAAATAACTAAAGGCCTGGGGTAACTAAGCCACTCTTTTAACAGAACACAGAGCACTGTAAGTGTACCAAAGCACGGAGCACTATTTTGTCTCTTAATGAAGGCACTGCAGGAAGTGATTTTTTTTTTAAGTTGGAGGTGAGGTGAGTGGGTGGGTGAGTAGTGGTATGTCAGAAAGAAAACAGGATGTAGAAAAGGGTTCAGGGGTAAATACAGTGAGAATGATTAAGGAGGCCTCTTGTAGATGCTCTATAAATATTAAACAAGAATTAACTCTAGCATAGGTTGAACATAATTCCTTTTCAAAACCAGTAACTTCTGCCTTTACCTTCCATGTAATTATTGTCATTTTAGAATCATCACACACACAGCTCTCTTCACTAAAATGATTTTGTAACTTTTAACACTCATTAAACGTTTTGTTTATCAAGAGATCCAAAAATCTATTTCCTTTCTTGTCAACTAATGAGATTTCCAACTCCAATTAATTTAGCAACTGAATAATAATTTCAACAGCCTATCTTTTATGTAGTTATTTATAGTAAATTGCTTTATAATTTTCTCTCTTTATGTGATCAAGCTGTTCTTCAGTGGTTCTCATCTTTCATGTCTTAATCAAGGTATCATGAACCCTCTGAAAGCTGGGCTTCTCCCGCTGGAAATGTCATCCCTTCGCTGGAGATCTGGCCCCACAAAAAAGCCTCCTTCATTTAAACAGGGCACATGTTTGACAAACACACACACTCTCCCGCCTGCGTTCCTGGACCTGTCATCACTGATGCAGCGCAGCTGTCAGGGTGGGATGAGAATGTGAAGAGCCGGGGAGGGGGCGTGTGGAAGGGAACCAGAGAAATTCACGGGCTGGATTGAGAGTGACAGGCAGGAGACTCCCGGTCTCACTTCTGGCCATATTCAGTGACACGGCCGCACGCTCCCGCGGGATACTGCCCATAAGGAGGTGTCTCTGGTAAACTCCGTCCTCCAGGCCCCTCCGGGAGCTCGAGGCGGGGCGGGAGGGGGGGGCGGGGGGCGTCGCAGGACTGGACCCGGGCCCAGGGGAACCGCGGGCGGGGGCAGCAGAAAGGAACAGGGGGCAGGGCTCCGGCGGACCCTCGGGCCGGCCGACTCCCCGCCCCCGCCCCGGGTAGGCCGTACCTGTCCCGCAGCCCGTGCTGGAGGCGGCCCAGCCTTTCGTAGTAGTCGGGGCTCGCCAGGGGCGCGGACAGCGCGGAGGCCCGGTGCATTCCGCCGCCGCAAGCACTCCTCACAGCCTCCGGGCGGCCGAGGCCCGAGTTGTCCGAAGCAACGGCCCCACCATGCACCGCGGGTAGACGCTGCGCCCCGACGCCGCACGGGGTGGGGCGGGGCGCCGTGGAGGGGCGGTGGCACGGCGCCGTGAGGGGTGGGGCAACTTCCTGGGGTCGTGGCGCCATGGAGGGGCGGGGAGGAGGCGGGGCAGACGGCTAGGGGGGCGGGGCGCCGTGGAAGAGGGCGGGGTGCACGCCGGCGAAGAAGAGGCGGCGTTGCGACTCAGTGCCCAGGCCTCTTTGCTTCGAGGCTGGTGTCTTCTTCTACCCCAATCGTTCGGAGTTCTCGTGGAAGAGACCCTGGCCCTCCTTCGGGCGGGTCCCTTCTCTGAAGGCCAGGTCTGAAGCCGACCCCATGATCCCCGCCCCCTAGGTAGAGGATGGAGGCTGGGCGGGAGTAATCACCTGATCATTTTTGTCTTTGGCATCAAACTGCTTTAACTTTACCAGGTGCATTCTCTCCTTCCTTCCCTTCTTACCAGTATTTGCTGAGTGCTGGGCACAGTGCTGTTTGTTTTTCTACCAGCGCTTAAAAGCAAAACAAAACACGAAAAAGACAAAATCCTCAGTCCTAAGCAGCTATGCTCAACCCTGACAGTAGACCCCGTTAGCTGAAAGCCCGTGCTGACCCTGAGGCTGTGGCTAAGGCTGTAGATCACATTGCTGGCTGGTGAAGAGGGGGAAGTTGCCAGCAAGTTGCTTGCAAAGCTGACATTTGTGCAGACAGAGCTCAGTGGACAAACGCCCTGTACAATACTTCATCAGGGACTCTGGAGCCCGCTGCCTGAGCTCCAATCTCTTCTTCCACTGCCCAGCTGTGTGACCACGTACAAATCACCCTCTTTACCCCCAGGGTTCCTCGTATGTAAAACTGGGAGGCTGTTACTACAGGACCCACCTATGTCGTTTCTATAATGATGAGATTCATTAATGTGTGTGTAATGTGTTTAGAAGGGGTCCCAGCACATAGGAAGAAGCATCAGTTTTTATCATCATCATCATCACCAACTTGGGGGAGAAGCTTTCTGAAGAACCATAACTGTATTCTGAAACCACAGGGCAGGAAAAAAGAAACTATAGAATTTCTTTAGTCTCTTATTCTTCACTTCTTTTGTTTTTTCTTTGTCATTAATTTCACTTACTTGTGTGCTAGGTGTGACAAACTAGGAAATAGATCATCAGCAAGAGAGATGGGCCATTCAAAGGTCTGCAGTGTAAAATGATGATGTTACTCAGCCTTCTCTTCACATTTGCTAGGTCCAGGGCAAGAGGATGAATGGAGACCCTCATGTCATCCGTCAAAATATTAAACAATTAAAAATCAAGATGACAAATTGTAGATAAAATATGGTCCCTCCTACCTTGACCAATGTGCCTTCATAAAAGGGGAGAATTCATACAGGGGAATTTAGTTTTCTGACTCCTTACCCAGCCTTACCGGCCCCCACCCCAGTATCCCCCTCCCCATACCAGTCCACAAGTCCTAGCTCTGTCCTCATCCCCACCTCAGCCTCCTCTTGGCCACTTCTCAGGCTGAAGGGTAAGCACACCAATGACGGTCCTCCTAGCAAGAAGGACCCAGGAAAGAGGTCTTTAAAGGCCTTGGAAAGGAGCTTAGGCCCCTTTGACCAGGGGATGTCCAGGTGATGGACACCTGGAGTGTGTCCTAGAAGAACATGTGTGTGTGTGTGTGTGTGTGTGTGTGTGTGTGTGTGAGAGACCTCCAGGCAGGCATGTCCCCTGGCGCTGGGGCCTCCTCACCTTGTATGGAGTGGCATGGCCAGACAAAGTCCAGAACAGGCTCTGTAATGTATAGAAGCCCAGGTAGGGCCTCTTGCCTGAATCTAAGGGTAGTACTGATGTTACTTTTATTTAGTTGTTATGTCACATTATACCAAGTTGATCCCATGGTAGTGAGCAAAGGTTTGCTTACTGATTTTAGTGCAAACAATATTTTACTACAACCCTGGCCAAAAAAATGCATGTATGGTGATATTTTATTTAGGACCATCCCTACCCATATTAGTTTTTTAAGGAAAAAAATCTCCAATTAATATAACTAATTATTTTCAGCAAATACACAGAGTAAGCAGATAAGACAGTCATTTAGCATCCAAAATTTTTATTCGGCCATTTTAGGAGAGTCTAAAATTAAATATAATTAAGCAGTAAATAGATAATTCAAAATAATTATAATTTGCATTCTTTGGTTGATTTATTAATGACATATGACAATCTAGATGCAGGATCCATTTATTAACAGTAACACCTAGCAAATTAAATGAATATTTCTAGAGTATTTATGCTAAAATTATGCGTTCTCAATGGTGACAGACTTTTAATAAATTCAGAGTTCTTCACTTTGAATATTTAATTTGCTGGTGCACTCTCCTTTAACATTGTTCTTAAATCCCCTTATATTAGCAGAGCTGATTTCTGTAAGCAGTTATGCTTTCAGCTCACCTGGACCACAGGCCATCAAGTCTTCCTAGATGAGCCAGGTTTCTTTTAAGCCAAAGAATGTCTTAGCTGGAAGTTAGTTAAGGAATGTAGCCTCACTCTCGTATTTTTTTAGAGGAGAAAAAGAGTTCAGGGCAGACAAGGGACTTGGCTAAGGTCATACAACCGATCATTTGTGTAATATTAATGAGCCTAGTTCCAAAGATAGGTCCCTAACAGCCCCATTAAGCAAACAGCAAGAAAAGCCAATGTTTCATCCCGGTACTCATATGGATCTTAGGGTGACCCCTATGAAGTTGCTGTTTTTGTAGCTCTAAAACAGTTGAATTAATGGATGGAAAATTGATTTTGGAAATATGTTGAAATCAGCATTTTACAAAAATGTGAACACCTGCAATTTAAAGATTAAATTCTGTGTATATGAGTCAATAACTGCTTGGATATTATATTAGTTTCCTAGGGCTGCCATGATAGAGTACCACAAACCGGGTGGCTTAAACAACAGAAATTTATTGTCTCATAGCTCTGGAGGTCAAAAGTCTGAGATCAATGTGTTGGCAGGATTGGTTCCTTCTGAGAGCAGTGAGGGAGACTCTATTGCATGCCTCTCCTCTAGCTTCTGGTGGCTTGCTGGCCATCTTTTGCATTCCTAGGCTTAGTAGATGCCTCACTCAATCCCAGCCTTTATCTTCACATGGCATTCCTCCTGTGTGCATGTATGTCTCCAGATTTCCCCTTTTATAAGGATACCAGTCATATTGGATTAGGGGTCCACCTTCCTCCAGTATGACCTCATCTTAACTAATTAGATCTGCAATGACCCTGCTTCCAACGAAGGTCACATTCTGAGGTACTGGGAGTTAGGACTTCAACATATGAATTGGGGGAGTTTGTGGGGGCTACACAATTCAACCTATAACAGACATGAACACGGGAAAGTATTTCATTTTGCAATTACTACACAGTTTGTAGGTAGATCTGACTCAAAAGTAGAAGGTGGGGGAAAGCCCGTGACATCACATGTATGTGTGTATGTAGCCCCACCTGCCACTGAGCGTCTACACCAAGGTGAGCATTTACTGCCGCATTTAAACCCCATGAGTCCTCTGAGGGCCCTGCAAGTTTAAGCAACTGGCCTAAGATCACACTGCCAGTGTGTTCTTGGCCAGTTAGTGGTAGTGTTGGAATTCAAACAGACTTTTTCCAATTCCCAAGTCCATCCTTTCTTAGCCTCCATTCTATACGGCCTTGAAACTCATCATTTGATAGTTACTGATATTTTTTATTTTCCTTGTATGAGATGTGTAAACATATATACTGTGTGACCCAGAAGGGTTTTTACATATACATAGTTCATTGTTGGGGGAAATAGTATCCCTTGACCTAGGAATGCTTTTTTTCTACATGCTGTGATACAGCATTTTGTGTTCACCATTCTGTTAATTTTCCTCCTTGGCCCTTGGAAAGACTACATTTTTAGCAGTGAGATGGGTCTGTTTGACCCAGGCTGGGCAATGAAATGTGAGCAGAAGTGACGCAGCCACTTCCAGACCTGGCCCCTGAACATCCTGTACTGTCTTCCCCACTTTTCATTAGGTGGCCAGCTGGATGCAGAGGACCCAGTGGAGAACTCTGAGGCCCTGGAAGAAGAGTGAATGGCTGTAAAGAGTACGGGACTGTAACTTGGGCAAGAAATAAACCTTTATTGTGTTGAGTCACTGATCTTTTGGAGTTGTTCGTTTCAGCAGCTAACATTACTTATCCTGAGCAATACACAAGCATTCCATGCAAGAATTACACAAATGCATCAAACTATCTTTTTGCAACATTCTCAATGAGGATATATATGACTATCCAGATGGTCAAGGAGACTGCAAACCTGGACCTCTGAGATCCAGAGTCAAGGTCTGAGGAGAGAGGCCTAGATGGCAAAGGCAAAGCTATAGTGAAGAAACGTCTAGAGCACCTCTGTCCACTGGAACCTTCAGCAATGATGGAAATGTTCTACTCTGTGCTGTCCAGTATGGTAGCCACAAGCCATATGTGACTGTTGAGCACTTTAATGTAGCTACTGCAACCCTGGAATTGAATTTTAAATTTCATTTTATTTTAACTTGTTAAAATTACAATTGTAGAGGACATGTATCTACTGACTCCTGTGTTGAACAGTGAAGCTCTAGAGATAAAGTAGAAAGATGGTTAAGCATGGTGGGGGAGAGGAGGAGGTCATGAGTCACCAGGAAGTGGAAAGCAGGAGCTAGAAGGTGAGATACCATCATTGGTGGGAGGTTATAGTGATCAGGAGGAGAGGTGTGATTGTTAATTTTACGTGTAAACTTGCTTAGGCCATGGTGCCCAGTTGTTTGGTCACATACCAGTCTAGAAGTTGCTGTGAAGGTATTTTTTAGATTTCAATCACTAGAGTTTGAGTAAAGCAGATTGCTCTGCATAATGTGGGTGGGCCTCATCAAATCAGTTGAAGGCCTTCAGAGAAAAGACTGAAGTCCCCAGAAGAAAAAGGAATTCTGCCTCCAAACTGCCAGTGTTCAGACTCCAGACAGCAGCAGCATCTCTCACTGAAATGTCCAGCCTGCAGACCTGCCCAATGGACTTGACTCTTGCTGGTCCCCACAACTGCATAGGCCAATTCCTTATAATAAATCAATTTCTCTCTCTCTGTCCAGATACAGATTTAGGTGTACCTTGGAGATATCATGGGTTCCGTTCCAGACAACCTCAATAAAGCAAACATTGCAATAAGGTGAGTCACACAAATTTTCTGGTTTCCCAGTGAATATAAAAGTTATGTTTACACTGTACTGCAGTCTATTAAGTGTGCAATAGCCTTATGTCTAAAAAAAGTACATACCTTAATTAAAAATATCTTATTGCCAAAAAGAGTGCTAACCCTCATCTGAGCCTTCAGTGAGTCATAATTTTTTGAAATAGCAACATGTAAGAACACTGATCACAGATCACCATAACAAATATAATAATTTAAAAGTTTGAAATATTGAGAGACTTACCAAAATGTGACACAGAGACATGAAGTGAGCAAGTACTATTGGAAAAATGGCACCGATGGACTTGCTCGGGGCAGGGTTGCCACAAACCTTCAATTTGCAAAAAACTCAGTATCTGTGAAGTGCAATAAAGTGAAGCACAGAACAATGAGGTATGTCTGTATATCTATCTATCTATCTATCTATCTATCTATCTATCTATCTATCTATTGATCTATCATACTGTTTCTGTTTCTCTGGAGAAGCCTGACTAATTAATACAGGAAGGCAAGAGGTTACTAAGAGCATTTTGCTCTAAGGCATTTGTAATAGCTCATTTAAAACAATAAGAATAGGATGCAAATTCCAATAAATAAAGTGAAAACATAGATTTCCTCATATGACTTCATATCATGTAAACCAACAATTAACGTGTGGATCTTTAAAATATGCGAGATATATGAAAGCTAAATAACAGCTGAAAAATAGAATAACAGAATCATTGAATGGCTCTGCTAGAGATTCGGTTCTTAAAGGAGATGGGCTCGCTCTGCCCCACAGCTTCCATGTGCCCATGATTTCCCTGAAGCCCTTGAATTTGTGCTTCCGTGAGGTCTCCAGGATTCTCCCATTATTGAATGGAATCCTCAGAGGCATTAGACTTAGAGCACCAAATCCTACACTCTTCTCCCTGCAGGACTGGGTGGTGGCTTGGTTCCACCTGGCCAGGTATGTCCCAGATCCCTGGGTGCAGGAGCAGCAGCCCTGCATCCTTGTAGGTGTTGACGTCACGTGTGAACAATCTGAATGCTGAGATTCTCCTCAAAAATCATTTGGTGGATTTCATAATTGTTTGCCACTTGCATGCACTTCTCATCAGGGTTCAACGAGTACTCCTAACTACAAGGATTGGAAACAAAGGGATGCTCTAGACCTGCTCTTAAAACTCGGCAGGCAGGTTGAAACCAAAGGGTTTTGCGTAATAAATACCATTGAATTTGATGGCTGTGTGTTTGTGTTTACCAGGTGACAGGGCACCGGATGTAGAACTTCTACTTTTCACATCAGCTACAATTATCCACGGCATGTGTCTTTGTAGAAATGTTGGCTTCAGTCATCCCTGGGGTACCTGGATGGTGACTGCCACACAGAACACCCTCCCGGAGTAAATAAACACTTGCCATGTGTCCTAGAGAAGAGGTAGAATACAGAGGCTGAGGATTCAGGCTCGGGTCCCCCTCTGTGTGGTATACTACCACTTCCTCTTGCAAGCTGTGTGACCTTGGGCAGATTACTTAACCTTGCTGTGCCTCAAATGCCTCATCTGCAAAATGGTGATGGTAATAGTACCTTCCTCTTAGGCTTGTTGAGAGGATTAAATGTGGTAGTCTGTGTGATGCACGTAGAATCATGTCTGGTAGAGTTAGCCCTCAATAAATATACGCTGGTGTCACTTCTTAGAAGGCAAGAACAATATCCCTTTGGGAGATGGGGAGAGTCATCAGAGGTAAAGGCCCACGTTCTGCTTCGGACTATTTGTCTCTAGCTCTCTAGCTCTCAAAGCCATTTCCCAAGCTTCCTCTCCATCTTTATCAACCTTGCTGGCTCTGCACTCACACGCCAACTCAGAGGGGTCCAGTCACCTGAACTCATGGCTGATGACACAGCAGGTGACATTCAGCTGGGAACCTCAACCCGAGATTCAGTTTCATTCTTTTGTGTCTAACCTGGATGTAGGAGGGATCCCAGCCCATCACCCCTCAGGAGTAGAAATCCAGGCCACGGAAGGGAGTGCCCAGCACCACGTTGTCCAAAGACCACATGCTTGGGAATCAGAAGACCTGAATTCAAATCCCAACTCTGCCTTATACCAGCTGTGTGGCTCTGAGCACATTTCTTAACATCTTAAATGCTTCATTTTTCTCATTTCTAAACTCAGAGTAACAAATTTTTATTTATGGAGTTATTGTGAGATATGAAGGAGGTAACATTTGAGAAGCTCTTAGCACAAGCCTGGCCGTAGAAAACATTCATTGAGCAAGTGGTTCCCACACCTCCCTGAGGACAAGGAACGCTCCTAATTTCCTAGGACTTTTCAGTGTAACCAAAGGGGAATGGCAACAAGTTCATTTTGTTATTGGGGGTGTGCGTGTGCACGTGCATCAATAAATAGCATCAAATAGTTCATATTAATGGAGGCTCTTCCTAGCTCTTTACATGTACTATCCCCATTTTCCAGATGAGGAGTTTGGGGCACATCAAGGTTAAGCAATCCAGCCAAGACCACACAGCTCACAAGAGCGGGCATGGTGTTGTAACCCCACCAGACAACACAGAGCCCAAACCCTCCATCTTCTCCAGCTTCTCACCATGACAAGTGTTTGTTGGCGCAGGGAAACTTAGGGACGAGAGGCCATGTCCTGTCCAGGGTGGGCCACTGCAGCTGGAACGGAAGCTGGAATGGGTCTGTGGAGGTCTGACAGACACCACTTCTCCCCAGGGTGGACTTTTTTGGGTTGGACTCAATTGGAATCTTTTCAGCTCTTTAAATAATGCACCGTGAGTATTTTAAAGCCATGGTTTGTTACCACAACTCAACTGTAAGTCTTCCGCAGAGAGAAAGACGCATCTATTCCTTTGGCGTTCTTCAGCTCAGCTCTGGGACTAGAACCCAGCCCAGAGGACCACTCCAAGATACTGGCTGATAGGACAATGTAGCCATTAAAAAAAATTAAGGTATATTAGCACAAGGAACTATATTCAATATCCTGTGAGAAACCATAATGAAAAAGAATATAAGAAAAGAATGTATATAGGTGTATAACTGAGTCACTTTGCTGTACAACAGAGACTGGCACATTGTAAATCAACTATACTTCAATAAAAAAATAGTAATAAAAAAGAAAAAGAAAAAGAAACCCAAAGCAACCAAAAAACTTGAGGTATAGTTCACAGTTCATAAAATTCACCCTTTCGGTGGTTTTTAGTATATCCACAAAGTTGTGCAACCATCACAACTATCTAATTCTAGAACATTTTATCACCCTCCAAAGAAACTCTCTACCCGTTAGCAGTCACTCTCCCTTCCTATGGGCACCCCTGGTCCCTGGCTACCACCAATCTACTTTCTGTCTCTGTGGATTTGCCTGTGGAAATCTTATATGAATACAATTACACGATATGTAGCATTGTGTCTGAAGAAGACATTATTTTCTCCGTATGTTAGGATGGTCAGTGTGGAAGCTGACTTCTACGGTGGCCCCTGTATTAGCTGCTCCAGCTCTCATAACAGAGTTCCACAGACTCGGTGGCTTAAAGAACAGAAATTTCTTTTCTCACAGTTCTGGAGCCTAGAAGAGATCAAGGTTTAGGCAGGGCTGGTTTCTTCTGAAACCTGTCTCCTTGGCTTGCAGAGACGTCATGGTCTCCCTGTGTCTTTGCATGGTTTTCCCTCTGTGCACGTCTGTGTTCCAATCTCCCTTTTGATAAGGACACCCGTCATTTTGGATTAGCGCCACCCATCCTAGTGACTTCATTTTACCTCAGTCACCTCTTTAAAGGGCCTGTCTCCAAATATAGTCACATTCTGAGGTACCGGGGATTAAGGCTTCAACATATGAGTTTTGGGGGACACAACTCAGCCCATGACAGCCCCCCCGTGTTCCTTTCCATCAGGAATTCATGCTCATGTGCAGTCCCTTCCCATTGAATAAGGGCTAACGTGTGTGATGGTGTGTGACATCCAAAGATGGCTCACTGTGAAGTAAACCAGCCACTATATTGTGAGGAAGCCCAAGCTGTCCTGAAGAAGGGCCACTGGAGGGTAACTGGGGCCCCCCTCGAACTGCCAGTGTCACCTTACCACCATGTGAGGGAGTGGAAATGGGTCCTCCAGCCCTGTCCCCACTCCTGATGACTGCAGCTCTAGCCAACATCTGACTGCAACCTCGTGAGAGACCTCCAGAGAGAATGGGCCGGCCAAGCTGCTCTTGAATTCTGACCCACAGAACCATGAGATAATAAATGGTCCTTTTAATTTTAAGTCACTAAGTTTTGGGCTGATTTGTTATGCAGCATTAGATAACTGATACAGCTGAGGCAGAATGGTACTTGTTGAAGAAGTCAGTGATTATTATATACTCACTGTCTTTCAGCCATAGGATCATTTGTGGGAGTCATCTTCAAGCCTCACAAGAGCTCTGTAAAATGTATATTATTATCACAGTTTCATTGAGGCTTGTGGTTAAGGAACTCACTGAGGATTTAAATCTATGTGCTTTCTACTACATCCCTGGATCCCTACTGTAGGATAGCCTCACCCGGGACTGGATTGGGTCCACAGTGAACTACTTACTAGCAGTTAGCAGCAACAGGAGTGACCCAAAATGTGTCTCCTACTTACCTTGGGATTCTACTTGGGAAAAATCATCCTTCTGCATTTAATATTTCTTTCTCTTTTTTTCCCTCATATATTTCTTTCCTTTCTATTTTCCTGTGTGTGTGTATCTATGTGTGCCTGTGCTTGTATTTCAGTGTCTTCAAACAAAAATGATTTACTGTTTCTCATGAACCTATGGGCTGGATGGGCTCAGCCAGGTGACCTGGATTACATATTAGCCTGCATTCAACCAGGAGCTCAGCTGAGGCTGGAAAAATGTCCATTGGGGCTTCACCCTTATACCTGGGCTTTGGTAAAGCAATTGGCTGGACCTCGGTCCACATGGTCCTGCATCATTCAATGGTCTGGCTTCTTTCTACAGTAGCTGGCTGCTGAGAAAGCGCTCATATATTTCATTATTTACTTATAAAGCAATACATCATGCAAAATTCTGTGGAAAAGATATACAGTAAAAATATCCCTCTAATCACTGCCACCAGCTTCCAGCTTCTTTTTCTGGTGTGCAACCAGTTACCATTTTCTTATGTAACTTTTCTGAGTGATTCTGAGCACATATATAAGTCTATGTCCATATGTATATGAGTATCTCTACATTTCTTTTTTATTGAAGTATAGTTGATTTATAATGCTGTATCAGTTTCAGGTGTACAGCAAAGTGATTCAGTTATACATATAAATGTATATCTATTCTTTATCAGATTCTTTTCTATTATAGGTTATTGCAAGATATTGAATATAGTTCCTTGTGCTATACAGTAGGTCCTTGTTGTTTATCTATTTTATATATATTAGTGTGTATCTGTTGATCCCAAACTCCTAATTGATCCCTCCCTTACCCCCCCATTACCCTTTGATAACCATAAGAGTGTTTTCTGTGTCTGTGAGTCTATTTTGCTTTGTAAATAAACTCATCTGTATCATTTTTTTATATTCCACATATAAGTGATATCATATGACATTTGTCTTTCTCTGTCAGACTTACTTCACTTAGTATGATAATCTCTAGGTCCATCCATGCTGCTGTAAATGGCATTCTTTCATTCTTTTTTATGGCTAAGTAATATTCCATTGTGTATATGTATCACATCTTCTTTATGCATTCATATGTCGATGGACATTTAGGGTGCTTCCATGTCTTGGCTACTATAAATAGTGCTTCTATGAACACTGGAATGCATGTATCCTTTTAAATTAGAGTTTTTGTCTTTTTCAGATATATGCCCAGGAGTGGGATTGCTGGATCATATGGTAGCTCTACTATTTTTTTTTAACTTTTTAAAATTAATTAATTAATTAATTAATTTTTGGCTGCATTGGGTCTTCGTCGCTGCATGCAGGCTTTCTCTAGTTGTGGCACGCGGGGGCTGGCTACTCTTTGTTGTGGTGCGCGGACTTCTCATTGCAGTGGCTTCTCTTGTTGTGGAGCACAGGCTCTAGGCACGTGGGCTTCAGTAGTTGTGGCTTGTGGGCTCAGTAGTTGTGGCACATGGGCTTAGTTGCTCCACGACATGTGGGATCTTCCTCGACCAGGGCTCGAACCCGTGTCCCCTGCATTGGCAGGTGGATTCTTAACCATTGTGCCACCAGGGAAGTCATGGTAGCTCTACTTTTACTTTTTAAGGAAACTCCATACTATTCTACATCTACATTTCTATATCTATAACTATTGTATCACTTAAAATATACATGGTAATATTCTTTACACATTTCCGCACCTTGTGTTATGCTTAACCTATCTTAGAGATCTTTCTGTATCAGTGTATGTAGGACTATAACTCTGCCTCATTCTATATGCAGCAATATAGTGTTTCATTTTATGGATATCACATGAAGCAGTTTAATCAGTCCTCTCTTGATGGACTTGTTTTTATTTTGTACACTATGATATTGACAGTGGTGTCATTTAATGCAGTAACTTCTATTTACTTTCTAAAAATTGACTTAATAATGTCATTGGGATAGGCATCTTTCTGGTACAACAGAGCGCCACCCCACTATAGAACTGCTAATGGGTCAAAATGCATGCGTGTGCCATGCATATGGAAACACATGCTTCAGGAGAGGCTGCTGACACCTACCTCTGCGCTTTTAAAAACTTATATCATTAAGTCATACGTCCAGATGTGCTCCCCTCTTTAAGCCCCCTCTCCCCAGTTTTCATTAGATTTTTTAACACCCCATACCACTATTATTCCATTATCTTAGAGAAAATTTCCCTCCTCGGCTTCAGTGACGTGACCTGAACCCCTACTTCAATCGTTAGCTGTTGTAACCACATACAATCAGACCCATACTTGGTAATACCAGCCTTAGGAGACAGGCATGGCGGAGTCAGTGCTGCCTTGTTGGTGTCCAGGTATACACTGCTTGATATCGGGTCATCATTGTTTCAAGTGTATTACTCCATATCCAGTAGGACTAGAGGATGTACTCGAGAGCCAGAAGACCTGGGTTCTAACTCTAGTTCTGCTTCTAGTTAGCTTCATCATTTGTCAAATGACCTGTCTTGGTTCCATTCCCAAAAGCAGATCTCAAGACAAGGTTTTGGGGCACAAGTAGTTTATTTAGGAGGTGACCCCAGGAAGTGGTTGAGAAAGAGAGGATGTGACACAGGGGAGGGAAGGAGGCAGATATAGGTACTTTAATCAGCATGTTATCACTGTGGGCAAGTGTGGCTCAATTCAACGGAGCCTGTAAGGGACTGTATAGAATAGAACGAAATCATCCTGATGGCGGGATGGAGAGTTGCCCCTGGCATGTTAGCTGCCTAGTGTTTCCAATCTTCCATGGACCAGAGAACACCCTCAGGCAGAGAGAGGCAGGATGTCTTTGGCTGGAGAGAAACCATGAAGGTATCATCCAGGCTGAATCAAGGGGAAATGGACTCTGACAGACTCTGCTATGTTTAGAAACAGCATATATATTAGCTAAGAACCTAGCCTTTGTCTCCTTAATGGAAAGTACTTCCTGATAGGTGAATAAGTAAGGACTTTCCGAGCACTTACTCTGGGCCTAAAGGGTGCTTAGCATTTGGGGGCACGAAAGAAGTTTTCATAGAGAGCCTAGAACATGAGGCAGACACTGAATGTGTGCCCTTTAACACACATGAGACCATCAATCTTAAGATAGTGTGGCAAGGTAAGCATTATTATCCTGAGGCTCAGAGAGGTTGATTCTCCTGTTCAAGGTCCTACAGCCGACAGAGAAATAGAGATCCACCCATGGTTATCTACATGACAAATGTCCTCTCATCTGGCTAAAGCTGTGTCTGACCTCTGGTTTCTACTGCCTTGTGGAGAACTAATAAGTGAGCTTTATTAAGGTTGTAGGATAAAAGATCAATATACAAAAATGACTGTATTTTTATATGCCAGCAACAAACAAAAGGAAATCAAAATTTAAAAAAAATACCTTTTATAATAAAAATATGAAATACTTAGGGAAAATCTGACAAAAGATGTGAAAGTTCTATACACTGAAGACTGTGTATATTGCTGAGAGACATTAAAGAAGATCTAAATTAATGAAGAGAAATATGGGTCAGGAGGCTCAACGTTGTTAAGATGTCAATTCTCCCCAAATTGATCTATAGATTCAGTGGAATCTCAGTCACAATCCCAGTAGGCTTTTTTTGTAGAAATTGATAAGCTGATTCTAAAATTCATATGGTAATGCAAAGGACCTAGAATAGCCCAAATAACTCTAAAAAAGAAAGTTGGAGAAGTAAGTCTGATTTCAAGACTTATTACAAGGCTATAATAATCCACTACTCTGCTCAGCAGGAAACTGTTCAACTGCCCTGCATGATTCAGATTGAAGAAATTGGGGCATGCACAGAAGCTGGACAATGGGTGGGATTGGGGATGAACCGGTCTCATCCAGGCAATCACACCTCCAGCATTCCTGAAAGAGTCAAATGGGATGATGTCTGCAAAAGCAGTTTCATGAAGAAAAATAGTCAAATGAATGGAAGGAATTCATTTTTCTAATTTCTGGTGGGTCCATTCAAGAAAACGTTCGTGTTTTAATTTTTTGTTTTTGCAAGCTCCCACGTACTCTTTTTTTTTTTTTTTTTTTTTTTTTTTGCGGTACGCGGGCCTCTCACTGTCGCGGCCTCTCCCGTCGCGGAGCACAGGCTCCGGACGCACAGGCCCAGCTGCCATGGCTCACGGGCCCAGCCGCTCCGCGGCATGTGGGATCCTCCCGGACCAGGGCACGAATCCGTGTCCCCTGCATCGGCAAGCGGAGTCTCAACCACTAAGCCACCAGGGAAGCCCCTCCCACGTACTCTTGATCCTCCTTCTGCATTTCAGAAGTAGTCAATTGGCTAGTCCACCAGTCCACGCTGTTGGGATCATTTCAGGTTATGCTGAAGTCTCCAGTTTTAAAATCAAATCTTCAGATTTGATTTTCAGCAGGCAGTTGCCAATGGCCCACTCTAACTAGACAGAGCACCTGGGACAGAAAGCCATGTCTCAGTCTGTACAATTGTCCCTATTATTGCAAAACATAGGTAGGCATGAACTGCCTGGATAAAGATAGTCAAGACAGTTTTTTCCTCTGTTGGTTTATTTTAAAGAAATCACACCATATTATGGTATTTTTCCCCCTTTCTAGCTTCTTTAGGATTTATGTATTGCACCTAGCTCTGTGTGTGTGTGTGTGTGTGTGTGTGTGTGTGTGTGTGTATGTGTGTGTTGAGTTTTTGATACCTATCTCTTTGTGTTGGTAGGGTAGAAAAATGCAGACAACATATTAATAGGAGAGAAAATATCTCAAGAAAGGTCTTGGACACATTTAATAATATCGATAATATTCTGTGGTAAAGCATCTTGACCACAGGGTCAAGATGTATATACTTATTTGCTTATTAAATTGATTACACTTTCTGGTGGAAAAGGTGAAACGCAATTTACCTGCTAAGGATTTTGACCGTGCCCTGGGTTTGACATTTGTTTTTATATTTTTAAAAGGGAAGTAATTTCATTTCTCTAAGATTTGTTTAGAAAACTTTGCCAACTTATCTAAATTCACAGCCATTTCCTACAGGAGCTGGCCTTCTCTTGATACACACTTGCCTTAGCTTATGCTAACGTGGGGAAGGACTTCATTTGGGAATTACATTTCTTTCAAGACTGATTTCAAACTGGATATTTAAAGAATGTTGGCTGACAGATTCTTACCTACATCACCCCCTCTAGAGGGGGGTGTTTAGTTTTTTGCTTATAGTTTTATTGCTCTTTTGGTTATTGTTCTCCTGATGTGTGAGATCCTGAACGCCAAGAACTAATTACCCTCTTTTGTGCCACTAGGACAACTTTTTTTTTTTTTTTTTTTTTTTTTTTTTTGCGGTACGCGGGCCTCTCACTGTTGTGGCCTCTCCCGTTGCGGAGCACAGGCTCCGGACGCGCAGGCTCAGCGGCCGTGGCTCACGGGTCCAGCCGCTCCGCGGCATGTGGGATCTTCCCGGACCGGGGCACGAACCCGTGTCCCCTGCATCGGCAGGCGGACTCGCAAGCACTGCGCCACCAGGGAAGCCCCACTGGGACAACTTTTAACGAGCACTTTTTTTCTTCATTGTATGGAATCAAATCATATGAACTCTCATTTAATTGGTTTATTCTTTTAAAACATCCATCTACTAGAAATAGGGAAAGGGGAGGAAAACTAGAAAATAAAACCAGTTTGTAAAAACTTTAGAGTGAAAAACATGGATTATTTTTAAAAAGAAAACCTCACATTAAGGATTTAATTTTAAAAATCCTTTATTTTCCTGTCTTCGCATCTGTAGTATGCAAAAGGCAAGAGAGCTCCCTTTGAGTTGGGAAAAAGTTGTTCTTTGAAATGACTTCAGTGATACGATTTCATCTGTATTTCAAACGCATTAATTTCATACCGTCCAAAGTAGGTAATGAAGATACACTAATTCAGGTCAAATTCACCCTCCGGAAAAACTGCAAATTAAGATGCTGTTGATTGATACGCCGCTGGTGTCTTAATCGTCGTGATCAAAATCCAGATCCTCGGGAAAGGGGCCCGGGAGGGATGCGTCTGGGCTTTTAACAAACCCTAGCCTAGACCAAACTCAGAAGCCCAGCCCGCTCTTTTTCAAACCTTTTTCCAGGCAAGAGGCCCCGACAGCCCGCGTGGGGCTCGTAGTATTTCTCGAGTGCTTCGACACCCCCCTCGTCCCCCAAACCCAGACACACTCCGACCCCGCGAACTGGTCTGGGCTGTCAAAACTCGCGGAGGCGTGTTGAGTCCCAGTAACTCGCACGATGATTAATGAGCGGCTTGATAATTTAATATCGCGTGTGATTAAATTATAAGGCGTGGGGGAGGGGAGTATGGGCCTACGCCGCGGAGCCAGCACGCGCAAAGCCGCGCTCATCCTCCGCGCAGAGCCCAGCGAGGTCGGGCGAGCGGCGGCTCCGCGCCTTCGCAAGGTTAGTGGGTCTAGGAGCGGAGCGCGGCGGGGCGGGGCGGGGCGGGGCTGGGGGGAGGTTGGCTCGCTCGCGGAGGGGAGGGAGTGTGCGCTCCGGACCGCTCGGGTCTGAGCCGCAGAACTGGGCAAGCGGCCGGCTCTTCCCCGGCAAAGGCGCGGAGGGGCCGGGAGGGAGATGGTCCCCGGCAAGAGGAGATATCTTTCTTAACTCCCCGCCTCTCGGCCACAGGGCCCTAGGGAGTCCCTGGGACCCCGGGACCCCTGGGAAAAAGGGGAGTGAGGCCTGGCACCGCGGGGTTTCCTCCCGCCCCCTCCCCCGGGCCTGGACTTTGAGAGGGTTTCCCTGAAGGCGGGGAGGTGGCGGCAGGTTTGAGCCATCCAAGTCCCCTCTCTCCCCCAGCCGAGGCCCCCAGCCCCGTCCCGTGTGGGGCGGGGTCCGTGCCCCCTGGGTCCAGGCAAGTCCAGGAGGAGAGAGGGACTCTCAAGCCGCGCAGGAGCCTGCAGCCCCGGGAGAGCGCAGCGAGGTTGACAAAAACGCGTGGCCCATCTCCGGGGTTCCCAGCTTCATTTACTGGGGAGGAGGTGAGGGAATGTGATCTAGGCCCTTTCGAGGTTACTGGGGGACTCCTCACTGTCACTTCCTTCTCCTTAAAAGCCCGTGGACAGGCTCGGGCGTGGCCCCCCTTCCTCCGGGAGAAGTGGGAGCGCAGGTTTGGAGGCGATCGCCTCGCGTTGGCCTGCGCGGGGGGAAGGGGTCCGCTGTCCTCGCGTTGTTGCCGCCGCCCCGGCTGCCCCGAGCCAGTCCGGCGGCTGCTTGTGCTGCAGAGCTGAGTGGCGGGGCTGCGCGGAGACCCCGAGAGGCCACTCGAGGGCAGAGGAAGCGTGGTCTCTCACTTCCTGATTGCATCGCGGGGCTTAAAGTTTAGCCGGAGGAGGGCCTCGAGAGGCGAGATGTCCCCAGAAGCCCCTCGGGAACGGCATCCCGGGCGGTACGGACGCCGAGCAGGAGCGTGCGAGGAATAAGCACCGCCACCGGGCTCTGGAGGGCCGGGCGTCCAGGCCGTGCCCCGGGCCTGGCAGGAGGACCGATGCCGGCTGGATTTTCAGGCAGGCGACGAATCCTGGAGCGGACGCCGCGGGCTGAACCCAGGCTATCCCGCTTTCCTTCAGCCAGAGAGGCCCCAGATTGCTCCAGGAGCGGCCGCCTAGTGTCCTGTGCCTTGGACTCCAGGTGCGGTGGCAGAACGTGCCTCCGTGAAAGGGATAGAAGCGTCGTCGGCGTGGTTCCTTCCGACTTGCGGGAATTACCATCCTTCCTCGGCTTCTCTAGATTACGTGGAAGCAGCGCCAAGAAAGAGGGGAAATCACGAACAACCAAATGGACTTGTAAACACAGGTCATAGGATGGGGAAAAAAAGAAAAGAAATATTTTGTCTCAAAACACTCCAAGAGAATATTAAAAACTAAAATAAAACTGCCTAGCTAGAGCAAAAACAAGCCACGAATTGGTTCTAGTAGGCTCAGCCTGAAATGCCTCAATTAGTACAGTGTATGCTGTACCTACAACTCCAGGATATTCGGAACACAAAAAATCCTGCGTAAGAAAAAAATTTGAAGGGGTGTGTGTGCGGAGGAATCGACCAGAAGCCTTATCTCGTCCTTGGCCCGAGTGTGGCTCTGGGGCTGCCTTTCTCCCGGGTGAGATTGGTCCGGACGAAGCCTCTGTGTCCAGGCTCGCAGGCTCTACAGAGGAGGCCGCTCCCCTCGTGGGGCCTGCATAATAAGTAAAAAGGATTTATGGGCAAGGCTGCTGCTTGCGCGCCTCTGCCACCGGGAGTGATTCCGCAGAGAGGTGGCCCCAGGTATCATCAGTGTGCGCCCTGGCGCTCCACCCCGGGCACCCACACACCCCGAGGCCAGACGCGGAGGCTACGGACTGCCGCTTTCATAAGATTTTACGCTGTTCATAAAATCATTCCTTAAATTTGCTTCTCGTCCGTGCTTCTCTCAGACATAAGCTGAACCCCTATAGCTGGCTGTCACTAAAAACAGCGGCTGGGCCTACGGAGGACAATTTAAAAGCTCGGGGCCAACTTTTTCCTCCCAAATGTGCCACATGCCGTGGGAATAACAGGCAACTCCTGGACCCAGTATTTTCCCTGGGAATTAAGTTTGAGTTCTGAAAACAGGACTGGGAAGATCCCAGGCACAAATGTGTCCTTGGAAGGAAAGACTCCGCGTTCTCAATATTAACACGGGAGGATGAGGGGGGCTAAGCTAGGTTTTATTTCGCAGATTATCATTAATCTGTTGTCTGACTAAATGACGCCAGGACGCTGAAGAAGAGTGCAGTCTCCAATTTCTAACGACTCCCAAAGTTGCGAGAGAAGGAAGAGTTCCTTTTATTCTTTCATCCACAAGATCACTCGTGTCTAATGATGTCGGCCACCTGCAAAATGACGTCGAAGTCGGTGGCGCATCGGGTGGCATTGCCAGCCCAACGTGCCAGGACACGAGCCGAGCGGCAGATTCGCTGCCTCCCGAGGGCGAGCTCGCACGTTCATTTCACCCCTCGCTCTCAGCCCCGCTGTCGAACACCATTTAGGCCAAGATCGGGTGTAATGGGAAACACTATCAGCAGACAATTACCCTTTCAGAGGATTCACTTCTCCTCACAGACACTGTTATTTGAGAAATAGGATCATTTGATTTCATATTGCACTAAATAACACCCAGCCGGTTCAAATTGCCAGCTTCTTAAAAACCGCCCATCGGAATAAATTGCAGCGGCCTCTTTTGCTTTTCAGGGCAATGTGATGGGCACCGGGCAGAACTCGCAAAAATAACTACAAAGCCAGCCCGAAGCCGTCGCTATTGGTGGGAACAGCTCTGCTACCCCGCAGGCAAAGGCATTCAGCCACGCAGTTTCAAGCTACCGCCCCCTCCGCCCGCCAACTTAGAGACGGTTCAACCTCTTGGCTTTGGAATTAAAATGCACCGCCCTAGCCGTCCAGAGAAAGCGCTTCGGGCCACGCGGCGCGTTAGAGTCGGGCGGAAAAAGATGGGCGGGGGCGCAAGGCACAGATTTCCGCGTGTCCCGCCGCGCTCCCTGTCCGGCAGACGTGCTTGGAGACCGTCGGGCGTCTGGGGCTCCGCGTCCGGGTGTGAGCCCTCAGCTTCGCGGGTCCTCGGTTCCTCGCTGGAGCTGCCACTGCCGCCGCGCCCTGCTCCCTCTTGCGCCCTCCAGGCCTGCGGGCCGCAGCGCCCCTCTCTGACCTCAGCCAGAAGCCGTGGCTCGCGGGGTCCGACTGGGGACAGAAAGAGGAAGGGGCTTCACTGTAGCTTCAGCGCGGAGTCAAGGGAGAGAAGGAGAGGGCGAAGGAGAAAGGGAGGGGGCGAGCTGCAGTTCGCTGCACGCCCACCGCCGGAGACTTTTCAGAAAGAATTGAGCTTTTTCAAGTTGGCCACGAACTGCGGCTTGACACCCTGTTCAACTGGGTGACAGTTGTTCAGCTTGATGGGGGCGATCCGCCCCCCCTTTATATAAAACAAGATTTGACTCCTTGATGCTTGGTTCATTTGTGCCAAGGGGCAGGGTGAATTTAAGACGGCCGCGGCCTTGGCGAATCTGCCTGTTGAAGTCTTTATTACCTTTGTGTTAGTGTACTTCACGAAGGCCGAATTAGATTCTCCCGCCCCCAGGAAAATTGAAGGCCGCATCCCGAAAACACCTGTATACTCAGATCTGGGGCGTGAGATGAAAGGACCCTTTTAGGTCCTGAGACGGAGAGGGAGTTAGTCTGGGTATTTGGGGACTGGGGACGGGGTTGGGAGGGGGGTTGGCTTTTCCCTTCCCTGGCGCTGGGAGGAGCCAGGGAGCAGGGGCTTGTGGGCATGCGTCCAGAGGGAAAGTTATGGGCGCCCAGAGAGCGGAAACTAAGTTCCCAAGGCTGGGGTTGGCGCAGACTTTAGCTCCGGAGCCGAGCGGGGGTTGAGGGGTAAGCGTGGGCGCCCACCCTAGACGGCGTACTGGGGGCCTGAGTCCGGCGAACCCTGAGCTGCCCTTGCTCTTCAGCGTTTCACCCAGTCACCCATCTCCCCAGAAAGTAAAAGCGCCGCCCCAAAGGCCCGAGTGTACCCGAGCCAAACTCCGGGCCTCCTCTGGCAGGAGGCCGCGACACGCAGCGTCCCAAGCCGCCAGCTCTGGCGCTGCGTGTGCGGATCCGGGGCAGGCCCGGGGCTGCCCGCCCGAACCCAGGGAGAGCCCCGGGTCCTGCTCCATCCGGGTCCCTCCACCTAGGCCCTAGCGCCCTCACTCCGCGTGGCACTCTGCCCCAGCTCCCCACCTCCTCCCCCCGAGGGGATGCAGCCAAGGAACGCTTTTCCCATCAGAAATCACGCCCAAACGCGACAGCCTTTCGAGCAGGGAGCAACAAGGTGATTAAACTCGAAGCAGCCGGAAAACAGTCTTGACTGGCTCCAATCTTCTCTGCCCGCGGGAATGGAACCGCAGAGCTGCGGGTGGAACGGCCGCATCGCAGTCTTCGCGACTCCGACCCGGGGTCCGGAGCCCTAGAGCTGGCGGAGGCTGCTGCCGGGCGGGCTGCGCCCCTGAGGCCCCCGCAGGGGACTCGTGGGACGCCGTGGGTGGGCCTTTCCCTCCGCATGCACCTCTTTCGGACCCGAGCAGGGGCAGCGCGGAAAAGTCAAGCTCCAGCCCCGGGCGGGGAATGTCTGAGTCCGCCCTGTCCCGGCCTGGGAGCCCAAGGTGAGGGCGGTGAGAAGCAGTTGTCGCGGCTCGTGTTGGCTCCGGCCTCGGGCGTTGGCCGTGGCCAGCAGATCATCTTCTCGCCCCTCCCGCCCCACCCGGGTTCACAGCCGCAGTGCCGGCCCCCGCGCTCCCCTCCCTCGCGCGCTCTCCCTCCAGGTCGCCGCGTTTACCAGCGCGTTTTGTTTCCCTTCGGATTCCGGGCCGAGGGGCTGGAACTGTGCTCTCCTCCGAAGGACGCTAATCAAGTAATTTCCCCATCCCAGCCCCATCAAATTGCTCTTTAGCTGTTGAACCGCGGAGTTTTGCTCGCCTTTTCACATGCTAATCACGCCCATTCAGCGGCTCTCGGTGGGGCTGTTTGTCGCGGGATAAATCTCCTTGTTTGCCGGCTGCATGATTAATTGATATTGTTGTCTGGCTTTTGTGGGGGCCGCAAGGAGCTGAAAGGCGTCGCGTCGTGACTGCGCCGCGGGCCGCTGGCGACATCGTCGGGCTGCCGAGGTCCTGGGGAGGTCGAGCCGGGGCCGAAGACATTATGCGCCCGATTTGGTTTTCCTTATTAGAAAGATGATGAAAGACTCAGAGACCCCAATTTTACAGCCCACCACCGAAGCGCAGAAGCCGCACAGAGCCGAAGCCACAAGCGCAGACAAAGCCCGGGCGTTTGCTCAATTCAGAGAGAAGAGTAGGTGTCACTTCGCCACGCAGGAGACAATTAAATGCATTTCGGCCCACCCGGGATTTCAGCAGGAGCTGGACGTTCGCGCGCATCGTGGTGGTTTGTTTTTTCAAGCAAGGAATAAAATCTGGTTTTGTTTGTTTTGGTTGGTTGGCTTGTTTTGGTTTTTTTGGTTGGGGGTTAGAGACGGGTTAAAACCCTTTAAAGATAAGTAAAAGGAAGCCAGAGCTCAGATGCAGACCTTGCAGGCAGCGGTCCAGGAGAGCGGCGCAAAGGTGCTTCCAAGCCTGACCCGGGTTGGCGAAGCGCGCGGGGCTGACACGGAATCGCGCATTGATGCTGAACTCGCAGAGTCGCGAAGGCCCGCGTCCGCTTGCAGACCGATGGTTCCTTTTCCAGCACTCGTTTCTGCTCATTGCCGCATTTCCCGCGGTCCACAGGTGTGCAGTCAAACCCACAAATTCCTGCGCCCTCCGCACCCCTCCCGCCCTCTCCCCCGAGTCCTGGGGTTATATCCCCTACCGACAACCCTGAAAACTTGGAGATTCAATTAAATAATTCCAGTTACGCGGTGCTCCTACCGCCTGCTTATTGCGAATATTTCCTTTTTCGAGTTCTTAAAAAAAAAAAAGCAAAGAGAGGAAAAGAAACTGTCGCCTCAGCTTTCACTGCGCGCGGGGTAATTGATAGGCGCCATCGGAGGTCAGAATTTGCATAAGAATTAAGAGCAGTAAATTAATTTAATATTCCATGCACATCTCCAATTATTCCTGGAGACCTTTGTCTCCGCGGCTGCCAGAAAGGGGATTCAGCTGCTCTTCAGCCAAACAACATCTGTGCGGTTAATAATTTGATAAACAGCTCATACAAATAGTTTCTGAATTATCTGGCAGCCCAACGACTATTCAGTTTGGAAGCGTTTTGGCAGGGTCTCCCGGTGTCCTCCGAGGGCCTCAGGCGTCCGCCTAGACAAATTTCTTCTTATCTTTTAAACATCAGCAGACGACAATGTGTAAAATATGTCATTATCATTAAGTAATAATCCTGCCCCTTAAAACAAAAAACAAAACAAAACAAAACAAAATGCCTGGTGTCCGGAGTTCATCTATTGAAGACCCTGAGATAGATAGACGTCCTGGGGAGGGGAACTGAGGGGGTGGAGGCCTGTTTTAATTTAATAGCGAAACAGAGTTTGGACTTGTGCATTGAAATATCTGCAAGGCAAGGGAGAGTCATGGTGGTTCCCACTGGAAGAGGAGCCTGGGTAGGTGGGCTGGAGGGAGACCGAGTTTTCACCATACTGCTTCTTGTACCTTTCAATGTTCTCCTTATCTATGGGTATTATTTATTCCCAAAATAAATACGTAAGAAACAAATTGAGTTATCACAGCAGGAGTGAGTTGTTTTGACTGGATATAGTCCTTACCCGACTTCTTCCCACTTCTCCTCCTGACCACACTCTCTCCTTCCTACCTTCACCCCCAGCCTACGCTGCCCCCATCCTGATAAGCAGCTTCCCACAAAGAGCAAGCATGTCAGTCAAAACATTGAGTTGGCCCAGAATTTTAAAAACAAAACAAAACAACAACAATAAAACCACTTGTAGAATGATGCCATCTTGTTGTCGAAACAGACCTGAATTGATGCTTTTCCTCTGCTATCCCTGTCTCTACACTAAAGATTTTATGGCTGTGATTACCTTCCCTTATCATTCTGCCACCCATAGCAGAGGCCTGTTCCTGATATAGAGTCTAGAAAGGAACCCTTTGATCTTGAATGAGACCCAGACTGCTCTAATTTTTGCAAGTAGTGCATTGCAGCTCAATTTACGCCACATCTGTCTTTACCCTGGAACTGTTCTGCGCCGACTTCACTGTAACAGGGTGTTCGACTAGGATCCTTATCTCCATCCATACATTCCTGCACATTTGATGTATACACCTCACCCATTCAATATTCTACTTTCTATTTCCTGCACTGCTGACAATCTAAGTACTTGAAGCCACTGAAAACTACCCCAAAGTTCTGAGTGGTGTTGAAGCAGTAATATGATAGAGCTTTGTCCTTGTACTCTAATGAGCCTGGGGTAGCACTGAGCTTTAAACACAGGCAAACCCTTCAGACTACAGGTCTGAATATACAACTTTACAATGAACACAGTGCCTGCCTGGGCTCAATGGAAGAATTACTTTTCCAGAAAACAAGTCATTGTGTCACAAGAATACAATAGCATTTCCACCAAGTACATTCATTTCTATTTTTTCTATTTTCTTCTTGCATCTTATTAAATTTTTCGCCCTTGGGACTATAGACACCGCCAGGCCTTGCAGGCTTTTTATAAGCATACAAATCGGCTCTGTTATTTAGGACTGGGGGTCTCTGTCTGCATCTTTTTATTAATTTCTGACTTTGATTCAGACTTCTCTAGCCAGCGGAGTGATTTGAAAACATTTCTTTTCTTAAATGGGACATTATCAATTCTTTGGGGAGCCATTCTAATTTTAAACACCAAGATATTCAGTTTCTTAATCTGCAGCTCTGAAGTTACTCATTTTTATGCGTACAACCTATCCCCTTTGGTGGTATTTCGTTTATGCTTGGTATTTATCTTCTTTACATTTGCTTGACTATTTTTCAAAGCAGTATATAGGCAGAAAATGGCTATTAAACAGGAAGGCAGGGAACTCTGTTTATGTTTTTAACTCTCTAAGTAAAGCCACAGAACATTGACATTTTGAGAATTTTGTTTTTTTAAACTAATGAGCCCTCTCCAGAAAAGCCGTCTGGATACCATTAAAGTTGATGATTTTGGAAGGATTATCCTGATAAATGCTTGGCTTCTTGGTGATTAGGCACATATTTTCAGTACAAATGAGACTGACGTTTGCATTTGGTTGGAGTTTTGTCGAGCATAATGGGAAATTGTTGGGGAAAAAATCCAGAGTGCCACCTTACTTTGTAGAGTTCAATTCAGAGGTAACTGCACTCATATACACTTGCACTTAAAATATTGCACATACAGTAACAAGTGATGGTCAATAACTTAAACAGCACATACCCTAGTTATTTCCAATCTAACTGTAAAAGAAATATACCTTCTATCTTGGGAAAAATTAAAGAATGGCTAAGGAGTAGGATAATGATTTAATAATTCAGTGCTATCTCTATCACGGATAAAGGGATTGTTTTTTTAAATCTGAGAGATAAGAACAGTGTGGAGCCATTAGACAATTTCTTTCAAGTCATTTGTTTCCATTGCCCTTAAAAAAAAAGACAATTTTTACACATATGACCCAATTCTAGTCAAACACTAAATTTGAAAAATACAAGTTAGCATGTAAAAGTTGTGAACAGCATTCACTTAGACAGCCCTGTCTACTCTCAGTTTCCTCTATTTTAATATTTTAATGAGCTGTGCTGGGTGCTGATGCTGGGTGTGCATCTCCATCCCTGATATTGTGCTCAAAAGGAAAGAGCTTCAGCACTTAGCCTGTGTGTGGATTATTGCAAACCAAGAACAAGTCCAAGTTCTTCAGAGATGACTGTAAAATGTCCCTGATCGTCACAGATGTCAGCTAGCTCCATGGTTCTTTCCTCTCCCTCCCCAGCCCAGGACTCATGATTACAACTCACAGGTTGAAAACCTCACCTAACTCCAGGGGTGCCCTTGACATCATTGCCATTGTAGACTTGTACGGTTTTTAAGACACTGTTGTGCTGAATGGCAGTACATTTCCTCGAGGAAGAGGGAGGGTCATTATTATTATTTTTAAAAATTTGGGAGGGATAAATTGGGAGATTGGGATTGACCTATACACACTACTATGTATAAAATAGATAACTAACAAGGACCTACTGAATAGCACAGGGAACTCTACTCAATACTCTGTAATAACCTATACGGGAAAAGCATCTAAAGTGGATATATGTATATGTATAACTGATTCATTTTGCGGTACACCTAAAACTAAAACAACATTGTAAATCAACTATACTCCAATAAAAATTAATTTAAAAAATTTGTATTAAGGGGCAACATGGGCTAACAGTGACGCTAGTTGCCTCTGCTTAAAAGGGAGGGAGGGAGACGCAAGCGGGAAGAGATATGGGAACATATGTATATATATAACTGATGCATTTTGTTGTGAAGCTGAAACTAACATACCATTGTAAAGCAATTATACTCCAATAAAGATGTTAAAAAAAAAAAAAAGGGAGGGTCATGGCAGTAGAGACTATGGGCCGCTATGCCATTTGATTTGGCCAGAAAGTCCAATCTAGCAGCCTAGTATGAACTGAAATTGAGAGGGATTCCAAGGGCTTATTTGCTTTGCTGACTCTGTGATGTGGGGAGGTGGACCCTGCAGAATGTCAGATTCTTAAGCATTCGAGACCACAGTCAGGCTGGAATCAGTTTGGGGGCAGAAGGAAAAAAAATGGTGGGCAAAAGGCTTATAGTTCTAGTTGTCCACTAACTAGCTGCAGTCCCTTGGGCAATAACCCAATCTCCCTGTGTCAGAGACTCCCGTCTGCCACTTCTCACCAATTTATTCTCTTCTTGCGGGGCATATGGCTGTCCATCTGGACTACATTTCCCAGCCTCCCTTGCAGCTGCATTTGGCCCATGTGACTAAGTTCTCACCAATGGAAGGCAAATGAAAGTGATGGGCGTAATCATCATCTCATACTTGCACCTTCCTCTTCCTTCCTGCTGGCTGGGAATGATGTGAATGGAAGACACATATTGAGGATGACCAAGCTCCCCCAATGGCCTGGGTTTGCAAGATGACTTCCTGGAGCAGAGTGAGCCCTCTCACCCTGAACTGTTACTTGGAGAGAAATAAATTTCCATTTGGTTTGAAAAACTGCATATTTTAGTTCACTTTGTTAAAGCACTCACCCAAGGAATTTGCATCCTGGCTTTATTTTTCCTAACTCTAAAATGAGAGTCTCTTCATTTGGGTTTCTCCAAAGGCAAGCAATTTATTGGGAGGTGATCTCAGGATCTCTAGTAGGAAGTAAATACCAGTAGGGATCAGGGTTGAATAACAGGGAAGGGAACGCAGCCATTAAAGTGCATTATGAACCAAGTTACCATTGTGGGCGACTGGGATTTAATTCTACCAAGGAAACTCTGGGACCCAGCGTAGAACACCTGCCTTAGAGTGAGTCCACCTGAGCTGGGATGTTTATACACCAACTCCCATCAGTCATTAGTCTCACAGGCATTATCTCCCCCAGCATTTCTGTCCTGTTTGCTTAGGTAGGTGGGCGAGACAACAAACAAGCACTCAGGCAATGAAATGCCAGTGCTGGTGGTTGGATGTTGAGCTGGTGCCCACTGAAGAATAAGGGCCGGGGTCTGCTGACAGGGCACTGATAGCATCCACTACAGAGGGCACTGATGAAGAGTCTTGAAGTTCCCCCTCCCACCTTAAAGTTACCTGGGCCCAGTTTATCGATCTACATTCTTCTGATTGCTAATCTGAAATGGCTGCTCTAGCCAGATTGGTTTACTCAATTCAGGGCATCCCCAGATACTCTGTGCCTTCATTCTCATTCTATTCGTGCCGTCCTCTTATGTGGCAAGCAGCTCACTTCTTTGTCCCCACTGTATCCGTTATTTATGGCTGCTTAACAAACCACCTCAAACTTAGTGGCTTAACACAACAGCAATTTATTCTTTTCCACAGCTCTGTGTCAGGAATTCAGGCAGGACTGCTGGACGCTTCTCCGTGGAGTGTCAGCTGGGCTTATTCATGTGGAATGACCCAGGCAGCCTGTCGTCCTCCAGGACTCTCTTCACGTGGTCTGGAATCGTTCAGTAGCCCAGCCTGGACTTCTGCACGGCAGGTGGCTGAGCTCCCAGGGGAGGAGGCGCAAGCTGCTAGTCCTTGTGAGACCTGTGCACTGCAAGTCTCCGGATGTCACTCCCATCTCATTCTATTGGTTAAAGCAGGTCATATGGTCTGCACAGATTCAAGAAGGTGGGAGATAGGCTCCTCCTCTTGGCGGGAGGAGCTGCATGTGTGTAAGGGAATGGGAGGAGCTGATATGGCCGCATCTGGATACTGTCTAACGTGCCCCTTCACCCCTTTCCACTTATTCAGATCCCCAAATCAGACTCCTGACTTCAGGAATCCTTTCCCATCACGTTAGTCTGCCTGCGTCTTCTAGCCCCGTCTGAATAACTAGGGCACCCTTTGTTAGACACTTATTTTGTCCTTAGTTGTTTACTGTCTTGTGGGACTTTTTGTTGCTGTTTACTGTTGGCTCTTTGAGGACAGAGAATGCAGGTTAGAGCTCCGAGAACACTTCGTAGAGTTTGGAACACACAATGGGCTCTCAATGTGCATCTGTACAAAGACAAAGGGAGGACCGAAGAAGTATCTGGATCAGTAGAGCTCATTTCTAGTCGATTTATGTAGAGTCGTCAGCTGCTTATTCTGAAAACCAAATAATTCTGTATTCCTCCCAGCCTATGTGAGACTTTGATGACACACACACACCTACAGGCAGGAATGGCCAGGTGTAACTGAGCTGGATCACGTGGAAAGTGCCTGGAAGGCTTCCCCTCTTCTGTGATGCACTATTTCCTGTGTCCAGTGTTGCCCTCTTTTAAAATACAAGTACGACCCAACCCGTTGGAGATGGATGGGAAGTGGTGGGGAGAGGGGTGGAAGTTTGAATCTCTGATGTCTTAGTGTAAATTACTTGATAAGAAGAGTGTTTCTTTTTCTCTCACAGAAGAAGCTGGGTCAGCATGAATGTGCTGGAAGATTGGAGGTCACTGATGCTGAAGGAAGGAGAACTGAGGAAGGACGGCCCCCACGGACAAGTGACCTCCCTCATGTCAGCCAGGCCAGGTGTCCCGGAGACATTCTGAATAGTGCATCTTCCTGGGCATTCGAAAGTGGCCAGTGTTCTCACGCACAACAGAGAAAAATGGGAACATGAGTGAAAGGAAGATTCCAGAACTTATGAGCGCGTTTGTGTGGGTTGCAGCCAGTGGATGAACATCCCTCCAGTCTCTGGGATCCAATCTTCTATGTTGTGACTGGACACTTAGTCACTAGGTTTCCAAAGGCAGAGGAAGCCTGTGGGAAAACTGACCCATGGTGTCTGCAGGGAGTGGAATAAATATTGTTGTTGTTTTATAGTTGGACCTTTAGTAGAACCACTAAGGGAAGATCAGTAGACCACTGGGATGAGCATCAGTACTAAAAATTGACGAGACTTCCACGGTTGCTCCTAGTAACTGGTGGGAGCACTTCTAGAGCTCCCTGAATATGCAAGCCCCATCCCGCTCTTTAATTAAACACCCTGAATTGCCTTTGTGGATCAAAACTTTCTTTGTTCTGTCAATTAAAGAAGGCTTGCGGCCCACCTCATGGCTAAGGATATCAGATGTGTAAGAGGTGATGGTTTCTGCACATTATCATGACTGGCAACATTTTGTGTGTTAATGTTGTCTGGCATGAAGAAAATGTACTTTCCTGGGCCTGGGGACTTTGTGATGGATGCCGGCTCTGGGAGAGGCAGAATACAGCATGGACTCAGGTCACACCTGAGTTTCAATTCTGCCTCTGTCACTAGCCTGGTGACCTTGGGACATTTGAAAACTCTGATGTGGGAAAAGGGTTCCTCATCTGGAAAGTGGGAATAGCAATACCCAGGTCACGGGATTGTTGCGAGAAATAAGTAAATGTACGATAAGTTTCTAGAACTTTCCCTGCCACAAAGTTATATTTAATAAATGACTTTTAAAACAAGGTTCTTGGGCTTCCCTGGTGGCGCAGTGGTTGGGAGTCCGCCTGCCGATGCAGGGGACGCGGGTTCGCGCCCCGGTCCGGGAGGATCCCACATGCCGCGGAGCGGCTGGACCCGTGAGCCATGGCCGCTGGGCCTGCGCGTCCGGAGCCTGTGCTCCGCAACGGGAGAGGCCCGCGTACCGCAAAAAATAAATAAATAAATAAATAAATAAAATAAAAAAAAAAAGGTTCTTTTTTGTCACTTACCATCTGATCATTTCGCCACGCCACTGTGCTTGCAGCCTGTGTCTGCATTTTCTATTAACCATCAGAAAATATACGTAGGCATGTGTGATTCCTAAAGATGGGTGAAATATTCAGAGGATCTAGGATTACTGGCCATTCTGTTAACTGAAGAGAATCTTTTGATGCCCATTTGAGGGATTCATAAAGATGATGAGGGGTTAAAACCATAACAGGAAGGAATTCTTTTTTATGGTGGAAATAAGAAATGAACTGATTATAAAAACTGGCAGAAGCCCCTGGATGGAGCTGTTTCATCTGTCTAAGAACATTCAACCCCCAATTGCCCATTGACTGGGCATTCACACTGCTTCATTGTTAAAACCTCATCTAAGTGAGCAAAGAAACCCTTTCCTTGTGGATAACCCCTGGTTATTGAGAGCCATCCTTTCCGGCATTCTCTGAATCCCAACCACACTGAGGTTTGCTCTCCAGATGGGAACCTTGGTAAACAGCCCTGCTTGTTCTACCTTTATCCCTTCACCAGACTCCTCCACACGCAATCATGTCTCCAAAAATAAATCCAGAGAAATCCTTCCCATCATCTTCTTCTCTTCCAAAGGCTATTTGTTGGTTGATGACTCTACAGAATTTGCAGTGTCCTTAAACACTTGGTGGAGCAAACATCTCTCCATTGACTCTTTGAGCTAAAGCACCCTGACCAGGGGCCTTTGCTCAGCCTTTTCAGTTACTCTTTGTCAGGAAGCCAGGACCCAGAGGTTTCAGAAAGAAAACAAAGAACTTGATAACTTTCCCAAAATCCTTTCCACAGATTTGAAAGAGGGAAAAAATGTAGGAAATATATTTAAAGACAAATACCAGGCAAATCTGGGAAACTGCTGGAAATGAATGGATTTACAGATGTCACCTTTCTGAAGGAAGTTGGATCCTTGAGTTTCATTTCACTCATTGTAGTCTGTGCCCATTGCCAAGGATTTATTCTTCCAGGAAATGTGAAGGCAAATTTCTTGGCATTTGTTTTGCTATATTCCCCGGACTAGAAAACTCATTAAGTAGCCATTCCTGATGGCAACTGCAGATGTAAATGAAATGCCCTCCCTGCTCACTTTAGTATTTGGTTGAGACAGCCCAAATGTTTGGCAGTCATTAAAACTTTCCCAAGCAATATGCATAGCGATAAACCAAAGTTGTCAATACACGACATCGTTAAAGGGAAGACAGTAGTCACCATCAGGGGGGAAAAGGAAATCAAGTTTGCATGGTGGAATACACTCCATTCCAAACTAGGGCTTCGTCTCCACTTTTTGGGGCGGAGGGAGGTTGCACAATCTTCTTATGGAGTTTTTAATCGAGTTGCTACTCCACTCTTTCTTTTATGGAGCCATAGAAGTGCCTGTAATGAAAGATAACAATGGTGGTTTGCAGTGGCTATGCCCAAATAAAATATGACAGGTCTCTCGTAGGGCCTGTATGTACAAGCAGAGGGAGCTCCGTAACAAGCCGCATTATGCTCTCTGTCGTGCATGATGATTGCAAATTGTGTGGGTTATCCTCGATGCCATAAGAAAAAGGTGTGTGTGTGTGTTAGAGAGAGAGAGAGAATTTCTTTCTCCCAACTGATTATGAACCTCGTGCATAGCAAGCATCGGAGAAACGACACTCAGATTTCCTACAGCAGAGTGTGCGGGTGTTTGTGCGCGCGCGCGCGCACACACACACACACACACACACACACACACACACACACACACACACTCTTATACACTGACAGGCTAATGGCTACTTTCCCAAAGAGTGGTTAGAAAGAAGTAGTAAATGGGACTGTGTTGATGCTGGGAGAAGACCCGGGCAAAGATCAAGATACCCTGCAACGTATCGGATAACACATAATTGGCGGGTCACAGCCAAATGAGTGCAGTCACGCATCACCGGGCGGCCTTTGCCGGTGATAAAGACACTTGTAAACAATTCATTCGCAGAACATGGCAATAATATGTTGATCCGGCGTGTAATGAGGTGTCCCTGGAATCAGTAAGCAGTCCTGGAGAGCAGGGAGCAAGGGCAGTGGCTGTCTTTTTGATGACCTTTCCTCACCACCGAGGACCCCAGCTCCCCTGAAGAGGACTTTTCTCATTTTGCAGCCGGCTCCGAGTGTCAGAACTTCCATTCGCAGCCAGCAAATGAACAGCCGGGCCCTGCATGCTAATGAAGTCCAGGCTATTTTGCACCTTTTCATCCGCACATTATGCTCTTGACTCTGGAGAAGGTGGGAATTAGGCCGGACCCCGGTGTCAGACTGCCTGATGGCTCGGCTCCGGAAAACTGGTAATTGAAGCTGATGAGTGATGCGAGGGAAGCCGGAATTTGGAAATAAACAGTTTCAAGCACTGCATGTCATTTCTAGAGAGACTGCTGAGAGAATGGAAATGAGCTCCGTTTCTTGAATCTAATGCAGTTTCTCAGCAGGAAAAACATCGTCTTTTAGACAACAATGCCAGTCATTAAGATTTAAATGTTCTGGCGATAATAGAACTGGCCTCCTGGTTCACAAACAGCACTTTCGTAAATGTCTTTCAACACCCAGATCTACATTTAATCCACGCCCAAGAAGATAACTGTGTCGGAAAGCGGAACCAACTGCGATTCTTAGTCTATAAATATCATTCATAAGGAGAGAGAGGAAAACAGTCAAATTGTTTGCCAACCTGTCACATAGCATTGCCTATCAGCGCCAGCAAAAATGGCAACTCCCTGTTCACACAATGAAAGGACATTCAGAAGTCTGCAATAAAACACCCGGAAGCCACAATTTTCATGTTTATTTTTGCACTGCTGTATTCCTTTGCAGCAGAAATATACCAAATAATATGCCATGCTAGCCTTTTATGCAGAAATGGCATGAACGTTCCCTCCCTTATATGCAGGATCTCTGCTTGGAGAATGATCTGTATATTTAATGTTGCAACACAAGGTCAAATCTGGACGCATTCGCTTTTAGTCTTTTGAAAGAAGTTCAGTCATTGCATGTTTATTTCACCTTCTTTTACATTACTAGGCTGTCACGGAACCTGGGACCAAACATGACATACTGTGTTGGTGTCCTCTCCTCAATCTGCTGAGATGATTTGGACCCCGTGTCGATGTACGCAAAAAGAAGGGCTTGTAGCCCATACACAGACTTCTGCGGTTTAAGAGGCTTTAAAAATCAGGTTTACTAGACATCTCCCCCAGCCCAGTTCTTCCTGGGCAGGTGAAACACCTTCAGGGAGAGAATTACGAGCCTGGAGAAGAAGAGAACAAGGCGAGTGGTATTTATCATGGCAGGCCCGAGTGATTCATGAATAAGCATCACTTTGCCTTTTTCTCGTTTCTCTTTCCTACCAGAAGTGAGAGTTCGCTATTTCGGGCCTTTTTCAATTTAATGGTGACATGCAGGATTCTCACAGGCAGTCTCTGGTTTGTTAGCGACATCAAGGATATCAGCACAACTCGAGAGAAACCGAAGACAGCTGGGGTGTTATTGTCACTTCAGTTTAAAGGTAGCAAACCTATCTTGCAAAGGATCAACAATGAATTACTTCAACATTTCAAAAATATAGATAAGCAATGCATTTCTAATAGCGTACTTGTGGATCCTGGATAGATCAATGAATATTCAGCAATCCTTTGCACGAAATGTATGAAAGAGAAAAGGGATAAATCTTTAACACACACACGCACGCGCACACACACGCAGGCACACACACCCCTCACTGTGACAATGTCACCCCATTCTGTCGTTATTTCTGTGCCTCGTGGGGTCTCCCACGACATAATGGCTAAAAGACAGGGAGAAAATTGGGGTCACTGCAATGCAATGATGATAACTACAAAGCTCTCTGTGCTCGGTGTACACGTACGCTGGGAATTCAATATTTATACGGTGATTCCTCTGTGTTCAGAGCAGTGTTGGTTTTTTGAAAAGCTTTTATGTGTATTTCCTCACTGGACTCTCATTGCAAGCCTATGGCACTAAAGTCCATTTTATTGACATGTAAGAAAAGGGAAGTGAGAGAAATGATGTGATTTTTCTAAGGTCACACAGCCAATCCAGTGGTGAAGCTAGATTCGGAGCTTTCTGTTTTAAACATTTGCTTTGTTCTTGTCTATAAATCTGCGCTCTCCTGTGTAGGTATTCTCAATAAAGAAAGTTATGCAGTATTAGGCTATTTCTACTTTTATCTTTCACAAGCACCATGTCTTCGGTTGGTGTTATGAAGTTGAAATTGTTGTGACTTGGAAGGGGGATGGGCAACTCCAACTGCTCTGAGGGAGAAGAGCGAAAGCAGGATTTTTCCAGGCTCTCCTGGCCACAGTTGGTGACTACTGTAGTAATAGCACCCCTTTGGTGTGGATAAGAGTGATTCAGCATTGTTTGAGGGTCAAATACATGGGTTTGGCTTTGGTTCAAATCCTGGCTCCATCACGGTCTCAGTAGTCACAGAAAAGCAGAGTGGGTTGTTTTTCGATCATGTAACGGGAATTGCAGAAGTAGGTAGTCTAGGGAGGAACTGAATGGGCCCCATGATGCTGTCAATGTCCCAGGTTCCTTTTGTCTTTCTACTCCACCTTTTTTAGAACATTGTTTCCATCTCAAGGATGCCTCATGCTCATACCGCACAGCTGCAGCCATCTCATCTGAAGGAGGGCAAGGCAAAGGGCCCTCTTAGTAGGTCCTTCCAAGGAGCTTTGCAGGAGGCGGCTCTACCTTGTGTTTGTAGCTCTTTGCTAGGGTATGTTGCTGTATACTGTACTCCAGATCACTTTCTCTGTCTCTCTCTCTCTGTCTCTCTCTGTTTCTGTCCTCTGTGTCTCTGTCTCTCTCTCTCTGTATATATATTTGTAATTGTACAGCTGATGGTCTGGAAAGGAATGCACCCAACAAATAATGATCGCTCAGAGCAGAAGAACTGTCAAAGGAACTTTATCTTTGACCTCTGTAATGATTTATTTAATGATTTTATAAATGTACATCTTTATTGCCATATTGTGACGAGGCAATTCTCTGTGGGTATCTCATATTGATACTGCATGTCTTACGAGGAGAGGCACTGACGTCTTTTGTTCCAGACTATCTGTTCAAGGATGTTTGTACAGCAAATAGCCTTGGAAGATAGAGAGAGGGTTTTCCTCTGAGGCCAGGGCAGTTTTGTTTGCTGCCCAGTATAATAAAGATGATGGTTGCCTCTGGGACAAAAGTTGAGCAGTGTTTGCTTGCGGCTCCTTTCAAAGACTGAGGTTTCCTAAGCTCAGTGTTCCTTGGGTCTGATGCCAACCCAGTGTGTGTACAGCACCCACCTGGGCCCCCCTCCATGTCACCCCATGGTACTTGGGGGTCAAAGGGAGCTGATGTAAACATGAACCTCATGGTTCCTGTGAATAATAAAGTCCTTTGTCTCTGACCCTGGAGTCTCATATCTTCTGCTGGCATCCATGAGATCAAGGCAGGCTAAAATCTCAGCCCCTTCACAGTTCTCATAAATGTAACGTAAGTATTGAAAAGCACGCATATCATAAGTGCACAGTTTGATAAATTTTCACAAAGTAGATTCACATGTGTAACTGACACCAGATCTGGAAAAAACGTTACCAGCATCACAGAATCTCCTTCATGCCCCGTCAGCCAATACCGTCCCAAAGGTAACGCACGTCTATCTAACAGCACAGATTAGTTTTGCCTGTTTTTGAACTTTACATAAATTGAAACATATGATATGTATGTACTTTTTTGTGTCTAGATTCTTTCTTGCAACATTATGTTTATAAGATTCATCCATATTATTACAGGTATTTGTAGTTCATCATAATAGTTGTGGTATCAATAAACCATAATTTATAGATCTGTTCTATTGGTTATGGACATTTGCATTATTTCTAGATTGTTTGCTATGTAATTATTTCTTTTTTCATTTTTATTGAGGTATAATTGACATATATCCTGTATAACTTTAAGGTGTACAGCATAACAGTTTGACTTACATATATTGTGAAATGATTACTGCAATAAATTTAGTTAGCATCCATCATCTTATATAGATACAATAAAAAGAAAAAGATTTTTCTTCTGATGAGAACTCTTAGGATCTTCTCTCTTAACTTTTCTACATGTCATAGAGCAGGGTTAACTACAGTCATCATGTATATTCACAGAGTTGTGCAACCATTAGTGCTATTTAATTCCAGAACATTTTCATCACCCCAAAAAGAAACCCTCCACCATTAGCAGTCACTCTCCATTCTTCCCTTCCCCAGTCTCTGGTGACAACTAATCTACTTTCTGTCTCTGTGGATTTGCCTTTTCTGGAAATGGAATACAATATGTGGCCTTCTGGGTCTGACTTTTTTCACTTACCATAATGTTTTCAAGGTTCATCATGTTACAGCCTTTTTATGGCCAGATATTATTTTAGTGTATGGATATATCACATTTTGTTTAGCCATTCATCAGTTGGTAGACATTTGGGTTATTTTCACTTTTTGAATTATGAATAATGCTGCTATGAACATTTGTGTACAGATGTTTTTGTATGGACATATATGTTCATTTCTCTTGGACATATACCTAGGAGTAGAATTGATGGTCATATAGTAATTCTATGTTAACTTTTCCAGAAATTGCCAGATTGATTTCCAACTTGGAAATTTACTATTACCATTATTTTACATTACCATTTTGTGAATGGTATGAGGTAGGGGTCAAAGTTCATTTTTAAAAATAGATTTCTTGGGGTGATATATTCAAAATTCTGCGAGGAAGAAACTGCTAACCAAGAACAATTTACCCAGCAAATGTGTACTTCAAAAATTAAGGAGATAAAGATTTTCCCAGACAAACAAAAGCTGAGGGAGCTCATCACTGCTAGACTTGCTTTATAAGAAACGCTGAAAGAAGTTTTTCAAGTTGAAAATGAAAGGATCCTAACCAGTAACAAAATAACATATAAAAATAAACAACACACTGGTAAAGGCAAGTGTGCAGTCAGATTCAGAATACTGCAATATGGTGAAGTGTTAAACATTTAACTTTAGTATAAAAGTTGAGAGATAAAATAATTAAAAATAGCTATCACTATAATAATTTGTTAATAAATACACAACATAAAAAGATGTAAAGTGTGACATCAGAGCATAAAATGTGTATGTTGCGGGGGGAATAAAAGGTTAGATTTTTTTTTGTGTGATCAAACTTAAGATGTTATTAGCTTAAAATAGACTGGTATATCTATAAGATGTTTCAAATAAGCCTCAGGACAACTACAAAATCAAAACCTATAATAGATATGCACAAGATTAAGAAAAGGAATAAAAGTATACCACTATGAAAAATCACCAGTTCACAAAGGAAGACAGTAAGAGAGGAAGAAAGGAAAACAACAACAAAACAACCAGAAAAGAATGAATGGGAAGACAATAGTAAGTCCTTACCTATCAATGATTGCTTTAAGTGTGAATGGATTAAATGCTCCAAACAAAAGACATAAGAGTGGCTGAATGAATAACAAACAAACAAGACCCAACTATATGCTGCCTACAAGAGACTCACTTCAGTTTGAAGGACACATATACCTTCAAAGTGTAGGGATGGAAAGATATTCCAAGCAAATGGAAACCAAGAGAGCAGAGGTAGCTATATTTATATCAGTAAAATAGACTTTAAGTAAAAAAGAGACAAAGAAGGACATTATATAACGATAAAGGGGTCAATTCATTGAGAGGATATATAATTGTAAATATATACGCACCCAACATTGGAGCACCTAAATATGTTAAGCAAATACTAATGGATCTGAAGGGAGAAATAGACAATAAAATAATAGTAGGGAACTTCAATGCTGCGCTTTCAACAATGAATAGATCATCCAGATAGAAAATCAATAAGGAAACATTGAACTTAAATGATACTTTAGACCAAAAGAATCTAACAGACATATATAAAACATTCCATCCACCAACAGTAGACTACATATTCTTTTTATGTGCACATGGAACATTCTCCAGGATAGATTGTATGTTAGGTCACAAAAGAAGTTTCAGCCAATTTAAAAAGATTAAAATTATACCAAGTATCTTTTCTGATCACAATGGTATGAACCTAGAAATCAATAACAGGAGGAAAACTGTAAAATTCTCAAATATGGGGGTACTAAACAACATACTCCTGAATAACCAATGGGTCAAAGAATTTTAAAACAATTTTCTGTCTTCCAGTAATTGCCTCTATAACTCTAATTAACATGGCCTCCCAATGTTCTTGATTTTTTTTTTTTTTTTTTTTTGCGGTACGCGGGCCTCTCACTGCTGTGGCTTCTCCCGTTGCGGAACAACAGGCTCCGGACGCGCAGGCTCAGCGGCCATGGCTCACGGGCCCAGCTGCTCCGCGGCATGTGGGATCTTCCCGGACCGGGGCACGAACCCGTGTCCCCTGCATCGGCAGGCGGACTCTCAACCACTGCGCCACCAGGGAAGCCCTGTCCTTGATTTTTTATCTTCCCATATTTTCTACTGAACTTCTATCACATCACATGAGGATCTGACTGATGTCTATCCTTTTCTATCTTGCCCTCCTTAGTGTTGGTAGGTAGATCTTTTGTACTCGTCTGCTGATTGTCTTTACCAACCTTTCTTTGCCTTGTATTTTCTAATTTAAGCCACTCTACCATGTATTGCTGCTACTATGTACACGAAAAAATGTTTTCTTAATGTATATGAGGCCAGACACTTTTATGTCACTTTTCTGGCTGTAAATATTTTCTCCCTTTTGGATTGGAATGCATTTTTGTCTTTGATTCAATCTGCATCACTTCAATTAAAGGACAGGAAAATAAAACTCACATGGGAATCCTTGTGTATGTGAAATGGAAGCTTCATCAAATATTAAACCACACACACACACACACACACACACACACACACACACAAACACACACACAACCAAACTCAACACCTGACTCTTCCTTTTATCTGAGCAACAAGGGTGAGAGACTCTGAAATCCTCCCTGGGATCCATGTAAACTACCAAGGCAGTTAGGTAGCAAATGATCCTCAAAGTGGGCATCCTTCCAACAAATGTTTGCATTGATTTCGTTATTTCGAAAGGCTGATTGAGCCAGAGAAAGCAAAAGAATAAGGCAAAACCCATCTCTTTTACTGCCCCCGGCCTGTGTTTCAGGATGAGAATGTGATATTGGGTGAATTCTGTGATCATTTGGGGACTTGTAGACGGTCTTTCTTGAAGGTGAGGCATGCTGGGGGCTGGGTAAGACCAAACTGAGCCATGGAGTCAGGCGTCCAGAAGTTCCGTCTGCTGCCTGTTAGTTGTTCTTTACGACGTTTGGGGATTAAGCTGCTTAAAATGGGTTAGAGACAACCAACCCACTTACGTTGACATAGTATCAGACATTTATTTTGTTTGAATTTTTAACTTGTAATTCTTCCACTTTTCATGCTGTGAAATGCAGTATGTCTCTTCCATGTTTCAGATGAAGAAATGAGAGTGGGTTTTCAGCGTGTGTTAAATAGAAATAAGGAAAGAATGCCTTATCTAAGAATTTCCTGGCGACTGAGGGAGGAGGACAGAAAAAAAGGGTGAGAAGAATCGGGGGATGAATGCAGTCAGGTGGTCCTGAGAAAAAGCCAGAGGCACGAGGAGAGCAGGATGAACTCATAAGGAAGCACCTTTTCATTATGAAGAAAATTACTCCTGACTCCTAAATCTAGGTAGCTATGTGTTAATAAGATTTTAATGTTGAAAATATTATTGAAAAAACTTACAAATATGGCTGGTAATGGGAGATTTAATAATATATTATCCAAGAAGAAATGGTTGATTTTGCTTATCTTAATCTTAGTAAAAGAAGACACAAAGGACCTGGAACTTTAATCATTTTGGCAAAAGGGATTAATCTTTTTGTTTACCCAGGGACTTGACTTTGGTGAACAATGGGATACTGGAGGATGAAAATTTTAACCTGATGCTGTCTGATAGAAATATGGTGCCAACCAGACACGTAATTTAAAATTTTCTTGTACCCACATTATAAAAAGTAGAAAGAAACAGGTGAAATTAATTTTTTTAATTTTTAATTTTTTTCTTCCAGCTTTATTGAGGTATAATTGACGTATACCTTAATATATATACAGTGCTGTATAGTTTAAGGTGTACAGCATAATGATTAGACTTACATACATCATGAAATTATCACAGTGAGTTTAGTAAACATGCATCGTCTCATATACATACAAAATTAAAGAATAGAAAAAAATACTTTTCCTTGTGATGAGAACTCTCAGGACTTATTCTCTTAACAACTTTCATATATAATATACAGCAGTGTTAACTATATGTGTCATGTTGTACATCACATCTCTAGTACTTATTTATCTTATAACTGAAAATTTGTACTTTTGACCACTTTCTTCTGATTCCCCATACCCACACCCACCTTCACTAACCACAAATTCGATCTCTTATTCTGTTTGTTTGTTTTTGAAGTATAATTGACCTACAACACTGTTAGTCCCCATTACACAAGACAGTGATTTGATATTTCTATACATTTCAAAAGGATCACCAGGATAAATCTAGCCACAATACGTCAGTGTAAAGACATTACATAGTTATTGACTGTATTCCCCACACTGTACATGTCATACCGGTGACATTTACTTTGCAGCTGCAAGTTCGTACCTCTTAATCTCCCTCACCCATTTCTTTCCTCCCCCCGAGTCCTCCCCCCTTCTCTGTATCTATAACTCTGTTTCTGAAACAGGTAACTTAATTTTAATAATGTATTTCATTTAACCTAATGTATTTTAAATGGCCTCATTTCAAACATAATCAACATATGTTTTGTTGATTATCAACATAAAAATTATTAAAGAGATAGTGTACATATTTTTCATTCTAAGTTTTGAATGTCAGTGTATTTTTCACACTGATCAGCCATCACATTTGAGACACAACATTTTTCATAGTTCAAGTGATTTGCAGACAGTTAAGCTGACCATGCTCTTTTCCCCATGGGGGCCTGGTGTGCAATGGCTGCAAACAGTAGCCTCGTCGGTAGTGTATGCAGCCTGTTGCCTGTGTGGGTTGCCCTAAGGGGCCTTGGGGACAGCCCTTGCCCGTGGACTTCGTGACTGGCATGCTGTCCCCAATCTAGACTCAAGACAGGTATGCACGGCGCCTTTGGAAAGCCCCAGGGCACAGTGGCCAGTGTCCACATTGGCCAAGTCATAATGTCCATCTGCAGCAGGCTGCAGAACAAGGAGCATGTGATCGAGGCCCTCCACAGGGCCAAGATCAAGTTCCCTGGCAGCCAGAAGATCCACATCTCCAAGAAGTGAGGATTTACTAAGCTTAATGCAGATGAATTTGAAGACATGGTGGCAGAAAAGCGTCATCCTGGATAGCTCTGGAGTCAAATACATCCCTAATCGTGTTCCTTGGACAGATGGTGGACAGTGCAGTTCCCTGCACTCATGAGAGCCTTGGTGCTGTCCCTTCTTTACACACACCCACCAATAAATTCTACTTTCCTGTCCAAAAAAAAAAAAAAAAGTTCAAGTGAAAGGTATCTCTACTCAAACAATAAAGTTGTGTTTCACAGGAAAACATATTTACTCTCCTTTAGTTTGAAGACTTAAATTAATTAAAATGAAACAAAATTAAGGATTCACTTCCTCAGTGGCAGTAGCCCTATTCCAAGTGCTCAGCAGTCACACGTGGCCGTGGCCTGCTGTTATGGACTGGACAGCTCTCACCCAAGGGGGCCCCTGGGATGTTCATGCAGTCCAAGTCTGCTGCCAATCTTCCAGCAAGAACTTATTGGGTTAGAATAGACATAGTTTGTGCACATCCTGGCTTTATGGGCTGAATTGTGTGCCTCCAAATTCATGCGTTGAAGCCCTAACTCTGAGGTAATCACGTTACAATGAGGTCACTAAGGTGGGCCCTAATCCAATATGACTGGTGTCCTCATAAGGGGAGGGGAGGGAATTTGGGCACAAGGAGAGACATGATACCAGCACACACACAGAGGAAAGGCCACGCGAGGACACAGCGAGAAGGTGGCCATCTGCAAACGAGGGAGATGGGCTTCAGAAAAACCAACCCTACCAACACCTCGATCTTGGACTTCCAGCCTCCAGAAGTGAGAAAATAAATTACCTCCACTAATATTTGCTATTATCTAGAACATTGCACATATTTTCAATAACTTAAAAATGAATGCCTAGGGCTTCCCTGGTGGCGTGGTGGTTGAGAGTCCGCCTGCCAATGCAGGGGACACGGGTTCGTGCCCCGGTCCGGGAGGATCCCACATGCCGTGGAGCGGCTGGGCCCATGAGCCATGGCCGCTGAGCCTGCATGTCTGGAGCCTGTGCTTCACAACGGGAGAGGCCACAACAGTGAGAGGCCCGTGTAACGCAAAAAAAAAAAAAGAATGCCTATTCTTCACATCTACTAATCCCCCCAGGAAGTACAACTTTTTCCCACTATATTTAAATAATAAATCCACTCATGGTAGGAGATTCTGAAGCTGCCCAGTCTGTGGTATTTTGTTACGGGAGTCCAAGCAGCTAATAAGGCCCAACACACAGAGGGTTAAGAAAAATCTGGTAAGGTCTTCACCATTTCAGATGTGCTCTTCCCATTTTGTCACAGGCTTCATACTTGAATGTCCCACAGATCCTTAGAGCTTGGATCTCTGAAAATCAATTTAAGAAACACACACGTCCAAGGGTGTGTGTGTGTGTGTGTTTGTGTGTCTTTAGCTGGCTTTGTGCACAAGTTTTTTAGTGGCTGTTTGACCAGGATGTTGCGTGTGTTTTCCATTTGGAAGGTGGGAAGTGAGTGAGTCACACTGACAAACCACAGACACGCGGCTTTGAGGTTCAAAATGAAGTGTTGGTGGCCATCCTCTTGCCTTTGTCCATCACAGACGCGGAGCCTCTTCATCATCACCCACGTTCGTTAACAGCGTCTGTGTCTATGCTAATACAATCAGGAAACGAGGCAGCCCATCTCTTCCTTCCCAGAGAGAACAGGGTGCTCAGCCATTAGTGATTCACACTGATGAGCCTCCACTAATTGAGCAGAATGTAATTAGTGATTACATAATATTTGAGCTCTTGCAACTGTCATTAATGTCCACGATTCACCAGAGATGAGCCCTCCTGAATGGAGTGTGATTGCCGCGGCTAAATCTAGTTAATCTGGGGTATCTTAATCAACACAGGATGCACTTTAGGCAGCAGTTAAAAGCCCTGGTGACCTTGGAGAAAACCCTGCCATCCACCAAGGTCTGGATTGCTTGCGAAAGGGATCCCTTTCCAAAGAGAAATTTAATAATTAAATGGCCTGGAAAACTTGAGGGCAGAGTTATTGGATGATATTAACACATTTAGATTTTTCTGTAACACATATGGTGACCAAAACGTTGTACTGGTGCTGGCATTAATTTATGACACATCTGATATTGACTCAGGGTGTATTATCTGCTGAAGTTATAGTAGTTTTTGTAATGTGGCTAGGAGAACAGGATTAAGAAATAGTTCTTTATAAGAGGAAAGATGACTATTTATAATGGCCCTCTCAGAGCACACTTTTGAAAGTTCGTTTTATGGAACAAAACTTTAGAAGCAATAACATTAGAGTGATATTTTGCTTCCTGTAATAAGGAAAAGTTGGGTTCATGAGATATTACATTTCACTGTGTCCTGAAGTCAAGATGGATTTTCAAGGCATTTGTAGCAGGAGCTCTTGGTGCCCGACCCCGTGTTCCTCAGTCAATGAGTTCACCTGCAGCTGCATTGGACAGCTCTCACGTATACTGTAAACGCCCTACCCCAAGCATCTTTATCACCTTGTTTTTCTTCTCAAAGGCTTTCTTCAGCACCCCGTGAAATTGGTCAACCCACTTGTAGGACAACCTGTAAGTGTCAAGGATTCAACAACTCTGGGGTAAGTCTCAACTAAAGGGGGCTGGGAGTTGGTGGATCAATACCCCAGCTCCCCACTCTGAGGATGTGTTCCACAGGGTTTCTCAGAGGGTTTCCAGCACCATGGAGTCTATAGTGATAACCTGCTTGTAAGTACTGTTCTCCCCTGCCTCACTTCCTGACTCCCTCCCTGTGTTTCCTGGGGTCACCTCCCGTGATGGTTAATTTTATGTGTCAACTGGGCTGGCCGTGCAGTGCCCAGATTAAACATTACTTCTGTGTGATCTGTGAGGGTGTTTCCAGAGATTAGCATTTGAACTTGTAGACTCAGTAAAGTAGATTGCCTTTCCCAGTGTGGGTAGGCATCATCCAATCCAGAGAGGGCCTGAAGAGAACAAAATGCAGAAAAAGAAATTTACCCCCTTTTTTTCCTGCCTCACTGTTGCGCTGGGAGCCTTCCTAAGTCTCCAGGAAGGAGACAGCAGATCATGGGAATTTTCAGTCTCCATAATTGTGTGAGCCAATTCCTCATTATGTATAATCTCCTATTGAATCTGTTCCTCTGGAGAACCTTGACTAATCACCTCGCAAATAAACTACATGCACTCAAGCCCTTGCGCAGGGTCTGCTTTTGAAGAAACCCAACTAAAAAATCCTTCCCTTCTTACCCTCCTCCCAATCCCAATACTTCATCACCCTAAGAGAATGTAACCAACTGTGATAACTTCCAGTAGCCTCAATGTAGGTGTGGCAAGCCCTCTTGGTATGAAGTTTTTACCACTGAATTTATGTGAATTAAAACCTTTTATACCAACCATAATTTGTGCTTTAAGTGACAGTACACATAAATGGTTGTTTCCAATGTGAAATTTACACAGGTTTACAAATTTCAAAGGTCCGGGCAACTTAATATGGTCCAGTTTTTCATAAAATAATACGACTATTGAAGATCCAAGGAAAACAGCAACTCATGATTTATGGGATTTTCTCCTGTTTACATATTCTATATAAATAATAAATATACTGGCATCTTTGCTTTGTAAGGTGCTTTCTGGTGGTTGTTTAAACAGCTCAGCCTTTCAGATATCATTTTAGAAAAGTTCTGCTGAGTAATCATAATTGACACGAACTTAGATCACCACTTACTCTGTGCCAGGCACTGTGCTAAGCTTTCTGCTATAAGAGCTATTATCATCCCCACTTACAGGTGAGGGAAATGTGGCTTAAAAAGGTTGTGATGTCTTGCCTAAGGCCACATGACCTCTAAGCGGAGCAGGCAAGAGTCAGCCTAGGCACTCCTTACCTTAAAGGCCGTCATTAATTTTGAGATTAGAAAAATGCCCTTAGGGCTCTTTTACTCTGAGGGGCAGCAGGGGTGCTGGGATTTATGGCTCCTTGGGAAGAGACGTTATGGATTTATGTCTCTTTGAATGGCCCACACAATGTTAGATGGGAGCAGCATCTTGCCCTGGTCAGGACATGCACAGGAGGGACCTGTACTGTCCCCATAACTCCCCTGTTAGATCAAACCAAAGTCATTTCCCAGCTGATTTGCTAGATACTGCACCTGGCCTGGCCTCCTTTCCTGTCCTTCTTCCCCACTCTCCCACGGGTTTTTCCTGGGCTGAGGACTCAGTAAGCCATTTCACAGGAATGCTCATCTCAGGGACCATTTCTGGAGAACTCAGTCTAAGACAGAACTTAAGAAAGAGTCTATCAGTTCTAGGAGCCAACCTCACCCAGGAAGGCAAACCTGCAAGACCAACTTGAATTGGGAAGCATGAACAAGGTTTTTCATTATTTGAAATAAAATATGATTGAAATACAGTTGGAAAAGATTTGAATGTCTATCAATAATGGATGAATTGAATAAATTACAGCACATTCATACAATTGAATAATATGCAACCATAAAAAAGAATGAAGAGACTTCATTTTAAATTAGTAGAAGTGAATTCAATCTACTGAATAGGAGGAAAAAAAAAAAGAAAAAAAATGCACTGAAGAGAAAATGTAAAATAAGAAGGTAGAGTAACATCTAGTATATTACTAATTGTAATAAATATATGTGACTTAAAAACAGACTCTTGGACTGTATTTTATTTTATTTATTTTATATTTATTTTTTATTTATTTTATTTATTTGGTTGTGCTGGGTCTTAGTTGCATCAGGCAGACTCCTTAGTTGTGGTTGGCGGGCTCCTTTATTGTGGCATGTGAACTCTTAGTTGTGGCAGGCATGTGGGATCTAGTTCCCTGACCAGGGATCAAACACAGGTCCCCTGCACTGGGAGCGCGGAGTCTTAACCACTGCGCCACCAGGAAAGTCCCCAGACTGAATTTTAAAATCCAATGATATATGCAAGAGACACTCTTAAAGTGGAAAGGTAAAGAAAATTTGAAACTAATGGGATGAAAATGCTATACCAGGAAAATACAAATCAAAGTAAAGCTGGTATAGCAAACTTAACATTCAACAAAATAAAATTCAAGGCAAAATATCGTTAATAGCGAAATGTTATTTAACTGCAGAGGAAAAGTAAGACAAAAAATATATATCTGTCCTAACTACATATAGCCCTTCTATACCAAGCAACAGCTGATAGAACAGCAGGGAGAATTGGATAAAGCATTAGTTGTTTTTGAGGCTTTAATATAGCCCTTTCAGAAACTATTAGACCAAGTAGATTAAAAATAAGATATAAAAACCAGAATAGTACAGTATAGCTTGAGCACAGGCATATATAGAGCTCTATATTGAGAAACAGAGAGATTGACTTTTCTTGATCACCAAGGAACTTTTTAATTTAAATTTATTAATTTATTTATGGCTGCATTGGGTCTTCCTTGCCGTGCAAAGGCTTTCTCTAGTTGCGGTGAGCAGGGGCTACTCTTTGTTGCGGTGCGTGGGCTTCTCATTGCGGTAGCTTCTCTTGTTGTGGACCATGGCCTCTAGGTACGTGGGCTTCAGTAGTTGTGGTACACGGGCTCAGTAGCTGTGGCTCGCAGGCTCTAGAGTGCAGGCTCAGTAGTTGTGGTGCACAGGCTTAGTTGCTCCACGGCATGTGGGATCTTCCTGGACCAGGGATCAAACCCATGTCCCCTGCATTGGCAGGCGGATTCTTAACCACTGCACCACCAGGGAAGTCCCCACCAAGGAACATTGTTGAAAAAAAATGTTGTACTAGGCCAAAAAGTAAACCTCAGTACATTCCAAATAACCAAATATTATATTTTCTCTATTTGGCTATTTTCTCTGACATAATGGGATCAATTAGAAATGAATACCATTTTTAGAAATTATAGCTAAAAACCTGATATATTTATAAATTAAAATATATATTACTAATTAACCCCTGAGCTAAAAATGAAATAAATAAGGAACAAAGGAATATTTAGAACTGAATGATAATTAAGCCCTCCTTTTCAAAATTTATGGTTCATAGCTAAATATAGCACTTACAAGGAATGTTTTTCACCTTGAAATATTATTTAGGAAACCAGAAATATTAATAATAAATATTCAACAAAAAAAATCTGGAAAAAGCATAACAAGGTAAGTACAAAAGAAGAAAGGAATAAAGAGCAGACATTCATGAAAGAGAGAAAAAATAAATGAATTCTGAAACCAAAAATGCATTCTTTGAAAAGATGGAAAAGATAGTCTGACTTCTGACCTCTGCAAATAATGACAAAGAGTAAACAACTACAGACACACCAGAAACTTAAAGGAAAATAATATTATTATATATGTATGCAAGTGATTAAAAATCCTACATGAAATGGTTAAATTCCTAGATAATGATATAAAATCCCCAAATTTGTATACAAATAATAGATAACTTGAATAACTAACAACTATTAAATAAGTTGAAATTATGGTCAAAGACCTATTTTTCTCCAAACCTCACATGCCTAGATGGTTAAGATAAATTCTTAAAAAGGTTTTGAAGGAGCAGCTAATTCTTGTCTTAAATAAGGTGTTCCAGAAGATAGTGGAAAAAATGTCTGCTTGAACCCTTTTATGGCATCATCTTGGGTCTAAGACTTGATGAGAACAATACAAAGACAGAAGATCTTAGGTCCATTTCATTAATGAACATAAATACAGAAACCCTATATAAAATATCAGTTAACTGAACCCAACAGCATATAGAAATATTTCAGGTTTAAGTAGGATTTATCCCAGGAAAGTAAGGATGGTACATTCTCCATAATAATTAACTGAAGGAGAAAGTCATGGGATTTTCTTAATTAACACAGAAAAAGTATTTGATATGGTTCAATACCTATTCATGACCAATTTAGCAAATCAAGAACAGAAGGGAACTTCTTTTAGCTGATAAAAGTTTTATACCAAAAGTTGCAGAAATAATTATACTTAATCGAAAATTCATTCCTTTTAATATAAAGACATTGTTTGAAAGTGTATAATGGGGTCATTGGCTGGAGGACACCAGGTAGAATTAATACAATAACACAATAATGAAAGCAGAGGGACTAACTGACCAAATGCCTAGACGAACGCTACTGCTGAAATTCTCATTCCTTTTTTGGAGATTCCCAGAAAGCTAGAATTCTCTTCCATCCAGATACAAGACCGGAAGACTCCATTCCTGGAAATCTGAACATCCCCAAAGGAAAAATCCAAAACCTTTTTTCTTCTTCAATATTGCCTTGGCTATTCTTGGCCCTTTTCATTTCCATATGAATTTCAGAATCAATTTTTGTTAGTCATTATTAGGAATATAATGGTTTAGTGGCTCATAAAAAATGGCCCTTGGTGTATTTTGTTATTCAAATTGAATCTAGCAAACAACAGAGTGAGACAAGTAGGAAATATCCGTACTTTCATTCAGCTCAACGGCAAAGCTCTGTAAAGCATAATTTGTTCTAATGCATATATCTTTAAATCTTCGGCATTGCTGGCTATGCATTTGCAGTCGTGTCGCTCATAAAGGGAGGCGTTTCACCTTCAAGTTCTCTTCATGTTACTGTAGCCACCTCTACTTGGCGTAAAGAAAAGGGCTTGCCCAACAACTGTTGGTAGCTTTTGGTTTTTCTTTATTGAGAAACTTCAATATTTTTCTTAAGCTGAGTGAAACTTTGATAACTTACCGGGTTGAGTATTTTAAAACTTCAAACACTACTGAGAAAACTGTAGACGCTTTGCTTTTACACCCTGGATGCTGGCTGTATCCACATCCTGGTTATCACCGGGGCTTCCTGCTACCATCTGCTGCTGTTTTCAAACCACAACATAAACATAGGGTCAGGTTCATTGTCATCGATAATGATTGTATATCCTCATTTCCAGTACTTTTTCTTTTTTGCGGTATGCGGGCCTCTCACTGTTGTGGCCTCTCCCGTTGCGGAGCACAGGCTCCAGGTGCGCAGGCTCAGCGGCCATGGCTCACGGGCCCAGCCGCTCCGCGGCATGTGGGATCTTCCCGGACCAGGGCACAAACCCGTGTCCCCTGCATCGGCAGGCGGACTCTCAACCACTGCGCCACCAGGGAAGCCCTATAAGCATCTTTTAAAACTTTTTCTCAGTTACAAAAAACTCTATATAATGTTGAAAATGCCAGTATCTTTCTTTATATTTGGTTAATTTAACTAATGTTGTCGTGAGGAAGTCTTCCCCTCATGACTTAGCAGTTTCCAAATAGGTGATCACTACACCAGCTGAAGCACCAACTGTGCATCTTGGATAAATCAAATCTCAGCCTTAGGATATGTATTCAATGCACAGAGATGAGCAAAAGGTTAACTACTGAGAAATCTGAGTATTTTTCTAAGGGTATTTATTTAGGATTTTAAATGGACTTTCAACTGTGTTTCTGAAAGAATCTGCAAAAATATCCTCACCATTTTCTACACTGGCTCAGCTCACTTTCCTTTCCTTACATGAAAACCTGGTGTCATTGGCTCATTCCTAGAGTTTTTCTACCTGTCAGATGAGACACTGTTGATCTCAGTCTCATGACTTTCTGCTAAATTGAGTTGGCTTGACTGCTTGACACTAACTCAGGAAGTTTTATACAATGGAATATGACTCAGCCATAAAAAGAATCAAATACTGCCATTTGCAGCAATGCAGATGGACCTAGAGAATATCATGCTTAGTGAAACATCAGACAGAGAAAGATATACTGTACGATATCACTTATATGTGGAATCTAAAAAATAACGTACATGAATGTATATGCAAAACAGAAACGTTTTCCTTTTCCTTCTCGCGCCCTCCAGGGACTTGCGCGTGGCTCGCCATGGTTGCAGACCCTGCATTGCAATTCTCTTCTGATCCTCAATAAACCTATCTTTCCTGGAGAAATATCTGACAGTCTGTTTGCTTCATGTCAACAAAGAACATTCAGCTGTCTCAGACTTCAAGAGAAAAGATATAGCTGTGAAAGGAAGAAATGCCAGGAACTGTGGCAGCCATCCCAAGACCTGGAACGCTAAGGCCTGAGAACCAATATCCTGAGGATGGCCGTACAGAAAGATGGTGTGAAAGATGTACCCAGTGAGAACTGCTGTGTGCAGACCTCCTGGCTGAGAGTGTCTCAGGCACTCAAGAAACATTCTCTCAATCAGAAATATCCCTTCCTGGCAGAGTCAAGATGGCGAACGAGGAGGACGCAGAATTCCCATCTCCTCACAACTAGGGCCCCTACCAGGCACCGGTGGGGGACCACAGACACCTAAAGGGACAGGAGGAACCCCCAGCGACCAGGTAGGATGTGGGGTGTGGGGGGAGAGTGAAGGGGGAGGAGAAGTGGAGGCGGGACGGGACTGGTGCCCCTGAGGGGCAGCTAGGGGAGGGGAAGGGATCCCACGCCCAAATGGGGAAAATTGGGGAGCCACTGGGAGGGCAGAGGATCAAAAGGGAGCGTGGCCAGGTTTCCCCTGCCCACTTGGGCCCCCAGGAACCTGCTGAGATCCCGGTCCTGGTCCTCCGCCCACCGAGGCCCCTTCCAGCCACGCGGGTCCTGAGGGAGTGGGAGGGAGGGAAGGGGGAGCGAAAGTAAAGGCCAGACCTCCGGGAGGGGACCCCTGAGGGGTGGCTGGGGGAGGGGAGGAGTTCCTACACCCAGAGGGACCCACCCACGGTTAGGGGTCCAGCGGCAACTGGGGAGACCCTGGGGGAGACCCTTGGGGAGACGGTGGGGGAGGGGCACGAAGGAGCGGAAGGGAACGTGGCCAGTGCCTTCCCTGTCCACTTAGGCACCGGGGAGCCTGCTGGGCTCCCGGGCCTAATCTTCTGCCCTTGGAGCCTCCCTCCTGCCACTCTGAACCCAAGCCCTGTCCCTACATCCCAACCCAGGGCCCCACCTCTACACTCGGAGAGCCCCTCTGAGACCCCCTCCAACTGCACTGGGCCTAAACCCCACCCAGACACCCTCACTCAGAGCCCTACAGCCAAACTCTGGAACTCCACACTTCAGAGGCCTGCCTTTTGCCCTCTCCCCTTCCACGCAGGTCCTAAGTGGAGGCCCTGCCCCACGCTTGAAGGAAGCCCCGCCTAGGCCCCGCCCCACACTCAAACGCAACCCCACACCCGCCTAGGTCCCACCCCACCCGAAACCCTGCCCCCGTCTAAGTTCCACACCTGCCTAAACTCCGCCCCCAGAGCCAAGGCTTTTTCTTTTTCCTCTTTTAGATTGGGGTTCTGTTTTACCTTGTTGATTCATTGCTGTTGATTCTTTTATATTTTTATTTTTCCTAATAAATCTTTTATTTTTCTAATTTTATTTTATTCTTTGTACTTTGTTATTGTTCTCTCCTTTTGGTTTGTTACCTCGACACATTTTTTTTTCTTTTTTCTGTTGTGGTTTTATTTTACCTTGCTGCAATTGTTTCAAGTATAGTTTTATTATTCCTAATATATTTTTTGTCTTTCTAATTTTATTTTGTTATTTATTCTTTGATATTGTACTGCTCCTTTTTTTTTTCTTTCTTCCTTTTTTTTTCTTTTAACTTTGCCATGAAGTTTGCAGGATCTTGGTTCCCAGCCCAGAGGTCAGGCCTGAGCTCCTGTGGTGGGAGCCAGGAGTCCAAACTGCTGGACTAACAGAGAACCTCAGACCCCCAAGGGAATATCAATTGGAGTGAGGCCTCCTGGAGGTCCTCATCTCAGCACCAAGACCTGGCTCTATCCAACTGCCTGCAAACTCCAGTGCTGGACGTCTCAGGCCAAGCAACCTGTAAGACAGGAATACAGCAGCACCCATCAAAAAAAAAAAAAAAAAAAGAAACGACAAAAAAATATGTTACAGACGAAGGAGCAAGGTAAAAACCTACAAGACCAAATAAATGAAGACGAAATAGGCAACCTACCTGAAGAAGAATTCAGAGTAATGATAGTGAAGATGATCCAAAATCTCAGAAACAGAATGGAGAAAATACAAGAAACTTTTAACAAGGATCTAGAAGAACTAAAGAACAAACAAACAGTGATGAACAACACAATTACTGAAATTAAAAATACTCTAGAAGGAATCAATAGCAGAATAACTGAGGCAGAAGAACGGATAAGTGACCTGGAAGATATAATGGTGGAAATAACTGCCAGGGAGCAGAATAAGGAAAAAGGAATGAAAAGAATTGAGGACAGTCTCAGAGACTCTGGGACAACATAAATGCACCAACATTCAAATTATAGGGGTCCCAGAAGAAGAAAAGAAAAAGGGGCTGAGAAGATATTTGAGAAGATTATAGTTGAAAACTTCCCTAACATGGGAAAGGAAAGTCAATCAAGTCCAGGAAGCACAGAGAGTACCATACAGGATAAACTCAAAGAGAAACACACCAGGACACGTATTAATGAAACTATCAAAAATTAAATACCAAGAAAAAATATTAAAAGCATCAAGAGAAAAGCAACAAATAACATACAAGGGAATCCCCATAAGGTTAACAGCTGATCTATCAGCAGAAACTCTGCAAGCCAGAATGGAGTGGCAGGACATATTTAAAGTGAGGAAAGGGAAAAACCTACAACTGAGATTACTCAACCCAGGAAGGATCTCATTCAGATTCGATGGAGAAATTAAAACCTTTACAGATAAGCAAAAGTTAAGAGAATTCAGCACCACCAAACCAGCTTTACAACAAATGCTAAAGGAACTTCTCTAGGCAGGAAACACAAGAGAAGGAAAAGACCTACAATAACAAACCCAAAACAATTAAGAAAATGGTAATAGGAACTTACATATTGATAATTACCTTAAATGTTAATGGATTAAATGCTCCAACCAAAAGATGTAGACTGGCTGAATGGATACAAAAACAAGACCTGTACATACGCTGTCTGCAAGAGACCCACTTCAGACCTAGGGACACATACAGACTGAAAGTGAGGGGATGGAAAAAGATATTCCATGCAAATAGAAATCAGAAGAAAGCTCGAGTAGCAGTTCTCATGTCAGACAAAATAGACTTCAAAATAAAGACTATTACAAGAGACAAAGAAGGACACTACATAATGGTCAAGGGATCAATCCAAAGGAAGATATAACAATTGTAAATACTTATGCACCCAACATACGAGCACCTCAATACAAAAGGCAAATATTAACAGCCACAAATGGGGAAATCGACAGTAACACGATCATGGTAGGGGACTTTAACACTCCACTTTCACCAATGGACAGATTATCCAAAATGAAAATAAATAAGGAAACACAAGCTTTAAATGATACATTAAACAAGATGGACTTAGTTGATATTTATAGGACATTCCATCCAAAAACAACAGAATACACTTTCTTCTCAAGTGCTCTTGGAACATTCTCCAGGATAGATCATATCTTGGGTCACAAATCAAGCCTTGGTAAATTTAAGAAAATTGAAACTGTATAAAGTATCTTTTCTGACCACAACACTATGAGACTAGATATCTATTGCAAATCTGTAAAAAGTACGAACACATACAGGCTAAACAATACACTATTTAATAACCAAGAGATTACTGAAGAAATCAAAGAGGAAATCAAAAAATACCTAGAAACAACTGACAATAAAAACATGATGACCTAAAACCTATGGTATGCAGCAAAAGCAGTTCTAAGAGGGAGGTTTATAGCAATACAGTCCTACTTCAAGAAACAAGAAACATCTCAAATAAACACCCTAACCTTACACCTAAAGCAATTAGAGAAAGAAGAACAAAAAACCCCAAAAGTTAGCAGAAGGAAAGAAATCATAAAGATCAGATCAGAAATAAATGAAAAAGAAATGAAGGAAACAAGAGCAAAGATCAATAAAACTAAAACTGGTTCTCTGAGAAGATAAACAAAATTGATAAGCCATTAGCCAGACTCATCAAAGAAAAAAAGGGAGAAGACTCAAATCAATAGAATTAGAAATGAAAAAGGAGAAGTATCAAGTGACACTGCAGAAATACAAAGATCATGAGAGGTTACTACAAGCAACTATATGCCAATAAAATGGACAACCTGGAAGGAATGGACACATTCTTAGAAAATCACAACCTTCCGAGACTGAACCAGGAAGCAATAGAAAATATTAACAGACCAATCACAAGCACTGAAATTTAAACTGTGATTAAAAATCTTCCAACAAACAAAAGCCCAGGACCAGATGGCTTCACAGGTGAATTCTATCAAACATTTAGAGACGAGCTAACACCTATCCTTCTCAAACTCTTCCAAAATATAGCAGAAGGAGGAACACTCCCAAATTCATTCTATGAGGCCACCATCTCCCTGATACCAAAACCAGACAAAGATGTCACAAAAAAAGAAAACTACAGGCCAATATCACTGATGAACATAGATGCAAAAATCCTCAACAAAATATTAGCAAACAGAATCCAACAGCACATTGAAAGGATCATACACCATGATCAAGTGGGGTTTATCCCAGGAATGCAAGGATTCTTCAAATACGCAAATCAATCAATGTGATACAGCATATTAACAAACTGAAGGATAAAAACCATATGATCATCTCAATAGATGCAGAAAAAGTTTTTGACAAAATTCAACACCCATTTATGATAAAAACTGTCTAGAAGGTAGGCCTAGAGGGAACCTACCTCAACATAGTAAAGGCCATATATGACAAACCCACCGCCAACATCATTCTCAATGGTGAAAAACTGAAACCGTTTTCTCTAAGATCAGGAACAAGACAAGGTTGCCCACATTCACCACTATTATTCAACATAGTTTTGAAAGTTTTAGCCATGGCAATCAGAGAAGAAAAAGAAATAAAAGGAATCCAAATTGGAAAAGAAGAAGTAAAACTGTCACTGTTTGCAGATGACATGATACTATACATAGAGAATCCTAAAGATGCTCTCAGAAAACTACTAGAGCAAATCAATGAATTTGGTAAAGTAGCAGGATACAAAATTAATGCACAGAAATCTCTTGCATTCCTATACACTAATAATGAAAAATCTGAAAGTGAACTTAAGGAAACACTCCCATTTATGATTGCAACAAAAAGAATAAAACACCTAGGAATAAACCTACCTAAGGAGACAAAAGACCTGTATGCAGAAAACTATAAGACACTGATGAAAGAAATTAAAGATGATACAAACAGACGGAGAGATATACTATGTTCTTGGATTGGAAGAATCAACATTGTGAAAATGACTATACTACCCAAAGCAATCTATAGATTCAATGCAATCCCTATCAAACTATCAATGGCATTTTTCACAGAACTAGAACAAAAAATTTCACAATTTGTATGGAAGCACAAAAGACCCTGAATAGCCAAAGCAATCTTGAGAAAGAAAAATGGAGCTGGAGGAATCAGGCTCCTGGACTTCAGACTATACTACAAAGCTACAGTAATCAAGACAGTATGGTACTGGCACAAAAACACAATATAGATCAATGGAATAGGATAGAAAGCCCAGAGATAAACCCAAACACATATGGTCACCTTATCTTTGATAAAGGAGGCAAGCATATACAATGGAGAAAAGACAGCCTCTTCAATAAGTGGTGCTGGGAAAACTGGACAGCTACATGTAAAAGAATGAAATTAGAACTATTCCTAACACCATACTCAAAAATAAACTCAAAATGGATTATAGACGTAAGTGTAAAGTCCAAAACTATAAAACTCTTAGAGGAAAACATAGGCAGAACACTATGACATAAATCACAGCAAGATCCTTTTTGACCCACCTCCTAGAGAAATGGAACTAAAAACAAAAATAAACAAATGGGACCTAATGAAACTTAAAAGCTTTTGCACTGCAAAGGAAACCGAAAACAAGACAAAGAGACAACCCCAAAGAATGGGAGAAAATATTTGGAAATGAAGCAATTGACAAAAGATCAATCTCCAAAATATACAAGCAGCTCATGCAGCTCAATATCAAAAAAACAACAACCTAATCCAAAAATGGGCAGAAGATCTAAAGAGACATTCTTCCAAAGAAGACATACAGATTGCCAACAAACACACAAAAAGATGCTCAACATCACTAATCATTAGAGAAATGCAAATCAAAACTACAATGAGGTGTCACCTCACACTGGTCAGAATGGCCATCATCAAAAAATCTACAAACAATAAATGCTGTAGAGGGCGTGGAGAACAGGGAACCCTCTTGCACTGTTAGTGGGGATGTAAATTGATACAGCCACTATGGAGAACAGTACGGAGGTTCCTTAAAAAACTAAAAATAGAACTACCCTATGACCCAGCAATCCCACTACTGGGCATATACCCTGAGAAAACCGTAATTCAAAAAGAGTCACGTACCACAATATTCATTGCAGCACTATTTACAATACCCAGGACATGGAATCAACCTAAGTGTCCATTGACAGATGAATGGATAAAGAAGATGTGGCACATATATACAATGGACTATTACTCATCCATAAAAAGTAATGAAATTGAGTTATTTGTAGTGAGGTGGATGGACCTAGAGTCTGTCATACAGAGTGAAGTAAGTCAGAAAGAGAAAAATAAATACCGTATGCTAACACATATATATGGAATCTAAAAAAAAAAAGGTTCTGATTAACCTAGGGGCAGGACAGGAATAAAGACGCAGAAGTAGAGAATGGACTTGAGGATACAGGGAGGTGAAGGGTAAGCTGGGACGAAGTGAGAGTGGCATTGACATATATACACTACCAAATGTAAAAAAGATAGCTAGTGGGAAGCAGCCACATAGCACAGGGAGATCAGCTCAGTGCTTTGCGACCACCTAGCGGGGTGGGATAGGGAGGGTGGGAAGGAGATGCAAGAGGGAGGGGATGTGGGGATGTATGCATATAGCTGATTCACTCTGTTATGCAGCAGAAACTAACACAACACTGTTAAACAATTATACTCCAATAAAGATGTTAAAAAAAAATAAAACAGAAACAGACTCACAGGTAACAACAAAGGCATGCTTACCAGTGGGAAGGGGGAAGTGGGGAAGGGCATGCTAGGGGTATGGGAATAAGAGATACAAACTACTATGTATTAAATAGATAAGCAACAAGGATATATTGTACAGCACAGGGAATTACAGCCATTATCTTGGAATAATTTATAATGGAATATAATCTGCAAAATTACTGAATCACTATGCTGTACATCTGAAACATACTATTGTAAACCAACTATATTTTAATTTTTAAAAAAGAAGTTTTATGGATAGCAAAAGTTTCTAAGGGGCTCCTTTCAATGTGACCTCTGACCTCAAAGATTACTTTCTGGCATCTCCGCCCTCTTGTACCCTCCGTTCTCTCTGTTTTCTGGAAGAGAGCCCGTGTGAAGCTGCCCCACAGAGTCACAGAGGGCTCCATTTCACAACCCTTCCAGCTGCATCACCTATTTATTTATAACTTAGACGGAACCCTGTGGAGATCTTCCCCTCAGCTGGCCTAGATTTATACAACCTATGAGCTACAGCTCAGTCTAAAACTGTGACTAAGCTGACAGCAAGCAGAAAAGATCTTTTTGGAGTAGTATCTTCAAGGATGGAGAAGGGTCCAAGCAGCGTGGAAACGAATGTGTTAAATTCACTCTAACTGGATTAAGGGTCTCCTGGCCAGCAAGCATCTTCCCTTTGTCTCAGCAGGCTCCCAGCTGGCAGACAGGCTCACAGTTTGCTTTCAAATATCTTGGCCTGGCCAAAGGATCTGGTGTTTAAAAGGAAAGAGGCACATGAAGACTTCCCCCGTCTGCAACACTCTGGGCAAAGAATATTCTTTGCCGGGTGATCTTTGGCTGTTGCAACCTGTGAGAATTAACAGTTCAAATAAAGGTCCTTCTCCATTTGAGAACAAGCAATTCATTCAAGCACAGTTTCCTGCTCCAAGCTGAGGTCTTTTGTATTTTTGCATCAGCATTTTCCCTCTCTGTCCATCCCTCCCTCCATCTCTGGGGTGATGGAAGAGGGAAGATAAATTATAGTCAGGGTCCCACTTGCTGCTCTGTTATAGTCTGAATGGTTTAGCCACTAGGCCCCTGATGAGCAGGAGAAGAGCTGAATTCTGAGTTTTGGGAGCATAGCAGATGCTGTCGGTACCCTGCCCATACTCCCTCAGCCAACCCCAGAGGTGGCCTGTGGACTGTTCCCTCACTCACTGAGCTTCCTTCCACTAGGCAGACCATGGAGTGCCAGGGAGTAAACACACCAGGAGTGACCCTCAACCAATGGGAATTAGCGGAAAAACATTCCAGTGTCCTGGCCCCTCAGAGGGCCCTGGGAGAATGGAGCCCTGGGTGACACCGTGGTGACACCCTCACTCATGCATATCGGGCTACTTCGTGCCTAACTGTCATCACGTCCTCACAGGGCTGCTGACATTAGCTCCCAAACAAACCTTCTGAAGTCAAGTCCTCATCTCAGGCTCTGCTTTGGGGGGATCGCAAACTAAGTCAGGCAGCCTGGAGCACTGGCTGCGGCTGCCACGTGCGGGCCAGAGAAGCAGTGGCGGGACAGGCAGCCTTGCCTGTAGCAGCCGCCCGGGCGCTGGGAGTTGTTTACCACGTCCCGTCCCATTTTAATTTGGTTCTTTTTTTTTGTTTTTGCGATACGCGGGCCTCTCACTGTTGTGGCCTCTCCCGTTGCGGAGCACAGGCTCCGGACGCGCAGGCTCAGCGGCCATGGCTCACGGGCCCAGCCGCTCCGCGGCATGTGGGATCTTCCCGGACCGGGGCACGAACCCGTGTCCCCTGTATCGGCAGGCGGACTCTCAACCATTGCGCCACCAGGGAAGCCCTTAAGTTGGTTCTTGCCCCTCGATGACAGACACCACAGTCAGAGCAGGACGGTGTCCAGCAGGGTTCCCGAGTGCCGTGGAGCACAGGGCTCCCACTCAGGAGAGGGGCCAGTGGAAGCTGAGATCCAGGCCTGCCGGGCTCTGCCCACCAGGTCTGAGCCTTGGCAGGGGGCTGGGGCAGCAGAGAAAGGGGGCGTTTTGCTAGTTGGTGCAACCAGTGGGGACACCAGTCATCTCCCCATAGGGGTGGCTTTTCTAATTTGCCCAAAGAGTCTTTAAGTCTAGCAGCCCTGCCCAGTGGAAGATCACAAATTGGGTTGCCAACTGTGGTCTTTTACCTGGTTCCCATCTTCCTGAGGAAGATGCTCTGTGCTGCCCAGGGCGAGGTCCCAGGGCAACTGGAGGCCCTGTTCCGGGAGAACCCTGCCTCGCAAAGGTCACCACCTCCAAGGGAAACTCTGGGACTAAGGTCGCCTCCCACCATCATACCATAAAAACCATTGAAATACAGTGCAGCTGTTCATTTGATTTTCATTAAATTGATTTGTGTAAACTCATATTCACAGGTCACTAAAAAGAAACAACTCGTACAAATTACTGGGCAGTTGCTAGTGAAACTAAACATATGCACACCAGCAATTTCACTCCCAGGCATAGATTCAAGAGAAATGATTGAATATGTCTACAAAACACGTGTTCAGACTGATAGTTCTTCATTTCAAAACCATGGAAATCCATGTTCTTGCCCACGCAGAAATAAGTCAAAAGACCTGAACACCAGGCTCCTCTTCTTCGCCCATTATGGGGGCTCCGTCGCCTGGTGTGTCCTTCGTCTTCTCTGAGCCCAGTGAGTAGGTGACAACCTTTACACCCACAGGGCTGGGTGGCCCATGAAGCTCTCACACTGCAGAAGCGCCTCTGAGCCACAGCCCACGAGCACTGCCCCAGGCCTCATTTGCTCATCTGTGAAATAAAGGAGTCCAATGAGATGATTTCTGCTTTCGACATAGCTTTAGTGTTTTTTGCAAAAAATTGTGTAGTTGTTACAAAAAAAGCTAAACAATACAGGAGGCATAAAGAAGAAGAATAAAGAATCTTACCTCCCAGGGATGACTGCCATGAACAATTAGGTAAATATTCTTTCTGACACTTCTCTACATGGATTGCACACCCCCGTGCCCTCCTCAAAGCCCACCGCCCAGCTTTTAACTCCAGCTGTTGCCACGGCCCCCAGCTGTGCAGGTGTAACCCCACTCCCCCCCACAAGGTGGAGCTCTTGTGCCCATCCTGGTTCAGGGGCTCACTGGAAGCAGAAGGGAGCAAAGACCCCACGGGGCAACCCCTGACCCATGGGGCCCGGATCTGGTGGATAAAAACATCTCTCACTTGTTCTGCAAGAGGACAATTCTGGCTGTCTACACATCTCAGAGGGTCCCAAACAGGACTGAGCACAGGGTGATAGGCTCAACAACTATCCTTGGATTGGCTCTTCCTGTGTCACTCTCCTCCAGCCCCTCCCCTCCTGTGCCTGTGATCACTTTCCACAATAAACTGCCCACTGGTGAGCCCTTATCTCAGGCCGATCTGGGGGGAACCACATACACTAAGACCTCTGTGTGTGTGTGAATGTATATACATTTCAAATAAAGGCTCCATGCTATAACACTATTCTATAACCTGAATTTACACTTTCTGTGTCAGTAGGTATATAGCTATATCCTGATTTCTATTTTGTATTATAGAAAATCATGTACCATGCTTTACGTAACTCATTAGATGGTTTCTGGGTTTTTGCTGTCTCACGTAGGACTCCACCCTCGAATGAAAATAAGCTGGATAATTTCTGAAGTCTTGGCCAGTAGGAACTAATAAGCCTTGAAAATGCCACTCTGATTGGTAGCCGGAAATGTCATTTCTATCTCACCAGTTAAGAGCTTCCTCTGATCCTTGCCTGGTGTCTAGTCTCAGCCTGACCCCATGGGGTGCTCTGGAGGGTGAGTTGCACTACAGAGTTTACATCCCTACAGGCACATGTGAACCCTTAAGAAACAGTCACTGGACACTGGCTGCCCATGGAGTGGACTCATACCCCCTCGCCCGCCCCTAGCTTTCCTGCGTCTCATCAAATTTCAAGGTAACGATGGACCTTTTCATTTGTCCATGTCTAGGTTGAATTAAAAGTGTCTGGCAGCCTCGGTAAGGGCTGGACCAAGTCTGTCTCAGCGCTGATATGGCTGGGAGACAGAAGGCAGCTAGGATGCAGCCCAGCTTTAGGCAAGCAGTGTGGGTTTTAGGGTTGGAGAGAAGTGGGTTGGAATTCTGGCTAACTCACCTGAGCCTCGGCTTTCTCATCAGTAAAATGGGAAAGCAATGCCTCCATCACAGGGTCTTTATGGGGACTAAATGAGGAAGCAGAGCCTGGTGGTTGAGAGTGTAGTAGGTTCTAGGGCCAGACTGCTTGGCTGTACACAGGTATACAACTGCCATCAAGTGCTGTGACTTTGGGAGTGCCTTTTCTCTTGCCTGTGTTGCATTGTCTATCAGAGCACTGGGTATACAGTTAATATGCAATACGTTCTTATCAACTTAAATATTTTTCCAAATTCGGATCAAGAAGGGGGAAAGGCTGTATTTGCTGAAATTACCCATTCAGGACACAAGCCTTATTTGTACATTTGTGTGGATGTTCACGTGCACATCTATTGGGTGCTTAATAGAGGGCGTGAACGTGCACGATCTCTTTCCCTTTCTGATCTACTCCCAGGTAGGGCACAGCCACAGGCTCCTCAGGTGCTTCATGGGATCTGAAGCAGCAGCTGAAGAGCTGGGGTCTCAGTTGACACCACCCCCTTCTGCCCTTCAGCCTGATTCCCCGTCATCTTCGGCTGAGTTCCCACAGAAGCAGACTCTGAGATGAGGCTTTGTGGACAAGTGTTCGGTGTGACGCCATGAAGCATCAGTGGGTTGGGTGCGGGGGGGTGAGGCAGGTGGGTGAAGGCAGCCAGAGAGTAATATCAAGTGCACTGCCACTGTGAGCACCTGGGAGGGTGGGGTAGAGCGTGCATCGGCGTTTTCCCATCCGCAGGGCAAAGAGTTGGGCTATTTTCCCAGAGACTTCCATTTTCCATTATTAAGGGCTTCCCTGGAGGTAATTACTTCCTGGTGCTTCTGGTCTGCTCCTTACTGGCAATGGGGGGCTGCAGCCAGGAAAGTCCCCAGGCGGAGAGTGGCAGCGGCTTTCAGTGAGAAGTCGACAGCTGGTGTGGACAAGGCACAAATAGTGTCTGCTCTATCTGCTAAGGAAAAGAGTGTATGTACAGAAATATTCTAACTACACTCATGCTCTTAGGATGCAGTGTTCTGGTTACGTACTGCTGTGTAACATGCTGAAATTACTGGCTTAATCTCCAACTACCATTTCTGTGGTCAGGAATTCAGGAAGCTGGACACATCTTTCATTCAGTTGCCCTCAGTCAGTGGCTGGAGCTGGCTGAGCAGGTGGACGTCTGGAGCGGCTAGAGATGGGTGGAATTTCCTTCTCTTCCCATGTGGTCTATCTGCCTGGGCTTGTTGGGGTTCCTCACAGCATGGCAGCCTCTGGGCCATTGGGCTGCTGAAGTCTATGAGCTCCAGCTCTCACAGTGGAAGCCGCATGCCTTTCGATGACCTCTCCTTGGAAGTCACTTCCGCTGGACTCTATGGGTACAGGCGTGTTACAAGACAGCTCAGGCTCAAGGGCAAGTGGATTAGACCCCACTTCCTGATTGGGGAGTGGCAAGGTTCTAGAAGAGCATGTAGGGCAGGTAATAGTGAAGTGGCCATTTGGAGAATACAGCTTGCTCTGTATGTGTGTGTGTGTGTGTGTGTGTGTTAGTAAAAGCTGCCGTCTTTCAACACCTATGAAATAAATAGTACCAAGAGAACAGCAAATGAACCTGGGTCAGCACAAATGCCTTGACTAATGAGCTATGCAGAACTGTCCAAGTTTGGTGCATGTCCGAGGCTGCCCACGTGAAGCCACTGCCCCGAGCTGTCAGTGGAGCTGTTATGCTTCTCAGCCAGCTGGAGTGTGTGTGTGTGCTTGTGTACATGCATGTGCATTCTTAGATGAGGCGGTATTGGCTAATGATTATCAGCAACTGCAGAAATGAAGGAAATCAGTGACACAACAAAAACTCTAATTGCTTGGCAACAGTTTTTAGGCCTCATTAGGTAGATTTGTAACAGCTTCAAGAGAAATAAACTCCTGTGTCATTAGATAACAAGGCAAGAAATAGGTTATTTCCTTTTTGAAAGGTATGAAAGCTTCCAATTGCCTGATATATTCACTTAGTAGATTATTTTCTGTCATCTCAGTAAATTGAATTTTATCCCTTGCTCTTAAAATGCTTTCCTTTAAAATAAGGTTACAAAGTTCAGAAAAGGCATATTTTAAATTATAGTCATCGAAGGCAGAAATCAACCTTGTCTAGAAGAAGTGCTCCAGGAGGAAATAAAAAACCCAAACCTGGGCTTCCCTGGTGGCGCAGTGGTTAAGAATCCGCCTGCCAATGCAGGGGACATGGGTTCGAGCCCTGGTCTGGGAAGATCCCATATGCCGCAGAGCAGCTAAGCCCGTGTGCCACAACTACTGAGCCTGCACGCTAGAGCCCGCGAACCACAACTACTGAGCCGGTGAGCCACAGCTACTGAGCCCACGTGCCGCAGCTACTGAAGCTCGCGCACCTAGAGCCTGTGCTCTGCAACAAGAGAAGCCCCTGCTCGCTGCAACTAGAGAAAGCCTGCGTGCAGCAACGAAGACACAACACAGCCAAAAAGAAAATAAGTAAAATAAATAAATTTTTAAAATACTTAAAAAATACTTAAATCCCCCCAAAACCCAAACCTTTAGAAGATCATCTTTCTCCTATATTCTTGGGTGACTTGGCATTCAAATACTATTTTGTAGAACACATCTTTGCAATATAGTGCCCAATTTAGATTTTAAAAGAAAACCCCAAATTTTATATGGTTCCATATACGTTCTTTCTATGGAAATTCCATCAAAGCTTTCCTTGTTGAAAAGTTTTAATTTCAGTTAAAAAGGACAAAAGCAGAACTCAGGCTTGGCTCCAATATAAATTTGGCTTTCAATATGTTTGGTAATATCATGCTTTCAATCTGTCTGTGACATATTTCAAGCCTGTCCTTTTGTTCCTTGTAAACTCTCGAATCTTTCCAGATAATACACACCATACAGGCACACCCCCCTTCACACACATGGTCAGGTACAATATGGTACATTAGCAAGGTCAGTCATCTTTTCCTTGTAGATGCTTGAAAGTGGACCAAATCAATGTAGCAAAAATATTCACAGTGTCTCACATCTGATTTCCAAGGCTTAATTGTCCTTGCCTATACTGTTTATCACTTTTACTCATTCACTACCAATTTTAAAATCCATTCTCCCTTAGGCAAAACATACATGAAGTCAACACTGTCGGTGCCCACCCACATCCCCGTCCCCTGGCCCTCACCACTCCGTCCATGCCAATGCCTGGGTCAGTCCTGGAACCTGCCCAGCTCAGACGAAGAACAGGCCAAAGTGCCAGAAATGGATGCTTCGGGAGGAACCCTCAACCAATGTCAGTTAGGAGTTGGTGGACACAGAGCCCAGCCTCCTTGGCCCCTGTGTGGGACAACTCTGGGGAAGTTCCAGATGTCCCCAGTAGGATTGGGTCCCAGCTGCCCACCGCGGTGACACACTCACCTCAGATTGGCTTCCCTCTCTCACTTCCCCATCCCCCCCCACCATCCTTCCTGGAATCACCTCCCACATAACATACTTGTCCCCAGATTCTTGTCTCAGGGTCTGTTTTGGGGGGCTCCCAGTGTAATTCCATCGGCCAGGGCAGTGAAGTCTAATATTAGATGCTTCCACTGGACACAGGTGAGGCTGGTCCACGTGGCACTGACTAGGGTTGGCCGTGCAATTCCTGGTCTCTCACTCCCCACCATGCACTGGACCCACCTGGTTCCTCCGTGTGCCAAGAGTCCATACTCTGAAGTGAGATCATCGTGTGCTTGATCCAGCCCCAGCCACCTGTTGCTGGGTAACCCTGCCCAAGTTACTTACCCTCTCTGGTCCCAGCTTCCTCACCTGGGACTGGAGATCGAACTAGTTCTTACATCAGTGGGTTGTTGTACGGAACGGATGAGAAAATGTTCATCAAGGGATTAGTACAGTGCCGGGTACACAGAAAGGGCTTAATAAATGTTAACTATCATGACTATTATTATCGCTACCACTGTTATTGTTACTATTAGGTCTAACTTACTTCCTAGAATGCGCTTCTGCATGTAATTTAGAAGTTTGCCATCTATTTCTTTGGCTCTGTGTTAAGGTAGATACGAGACAAAGAATCCAAATTGGTCGTGAATTTTGATTCAAGACATTTCTATGGCATAAAATGCCTGAATTCTGGAGCTTGGCATTCGCAGATGCTAAATTGTGTAGTGACAAGCTGCTTACTGTATCTTGAAAGGAGAAAGCTTCATCTGACATTCTCTCTAGATTTTCTCTCCCTCATTGCAACTTCATCTCCTGGAATGTTTCTAATTGTGTTTACAATTTGGTAGGAGTATAATTTGGAAAAACTACCCATTGCAAAGGTATTTTAGCTTAAAAATCTTTTTCAACTACAACTTTTCTCTCTTCTACCTCCAAATTATGTTCTCATCTAACACAGTTCAGGGCAACTGTTTCAGAAAGTGACAAGGTACTGCATCTTTGGGTGGAAAATTGACTACGTTGATTTTACCGTGACCCAGACAAGCAACTGTATAAAAAAGAAAAGCAGAATTTTCTGGGGAGCCCCTCTGTGTCCTCCCCAGCCGAACATTTCTAACCTCCTCTGTCCTTCTTCCTAAGAAACTTTTCCTTCCTCAACCTTTTCCTCTCCTGCCCACCAAATATCCCGGGTCTCTTAACATAGGTTTCAACGTGGAAGCTTCCATCAGTGAGAATTCTTTAACGAGCGATTTCTAGCCTCCCCCGAGAAAGGGGACTCTCTGGTGATCTCATCACAGGACAGAGTGTGCAAGGCTGGAGGGAGCGTTCCTGTCCCCAGTGATCACACGAGGTGGGTGGCACATGAAACGTGCAGCGGCCTGAGGCTTTGCCGGCGGTCTCTGTCTGGATGTGGGCTTCAATGTCACCTCACCCTTTCAGGTGCTTGATCTCTTCCTTATTGTTTCTTCCATTTTGGCCCCCTCTCGGTCCCCAAATTTCAGGAAGACTCTGTGATAGGTTGTTGACACCCTAATGCTGTTAAGCAGAATGATGGGGTTGGAGCATACTTTAGGATGGCCTAGGGGACCGGAGAGCAGGCATTTCTCAATCCGACCCTGGGCTACAGCTGTTTCCCCTCAAGGATTCCAGTAGAGGTAGAGACAGTGATGGCTGTCAGTCATGTTGAGCTGCCAACGTGCAGAGCCCAGGACTCTGGGAGCTGAGCTGGGGAGATGGCCCCGCCCAGCACTGACCCCCCCCCAGAGCAGACCCCTGGCCTTGAAATGCTTCACACACTGGTGAGCCCCCCGGAGGGCCGGGGACCCACAGAAGGACACCAGAACGCCTTAGGGAGAAAAGGATGGAACGCAAGACATCCATGCCTCCTCCCAAATGTGAAAAAACCTTGGCCCTTTCCCATGCTGGCTCTGTGGAAGGAAGAAGCAGAGAAGGAGATGGAGAGGGAGATGGACAGAGAGACAGAGACAGACCGAGAGACAGAGACAGACCAGCAAGATGAAGCAAGAGGGTCAGCCTCCTCCTTGTGGGCAAGGCCTTGGCCTGGCTTCTGGCTGAAAGAGGACCGCACGAATAAACTTGTCCTAACTGATGTCTTGGAAACTGACCGATTTTAGTGGGGTCCTCCCTTTGGGGGAAGAAGATGTAGAGCCGGGAGGGATTGGGGTGAAAACCCCCATCTTTGGAGAGCTCAATGAATATAAATTCCCGAATTCCCTTTCACAAGATTATGTGTGTTTCTGAGCTTCTGTTAAAGGAATTTCAGGCATCACTACAGAGGTAAGGAGGAGGAATTTGGGCGCATTTGGTACAGACTTCCACTCCGTCCTGGGAGCGGAACCCAGCTTGAGTGGATAAAGGCCCCTTTAGTGACTCACAAAGTGGTGTCAGCCCGGAAGGGCCTGGGAGGCTGGAGAGATTAGCACCTCTTATCTCAGCCTTGAATTGAAGGTCAATACCCTGGATTCTCCTGCAGTAAGCAGGTGTCTAGAGAGCATAGATTTTCTGCTCTGTGAGCTCAACTCTCCCTTATTGTTGGCCCCTATCAGGCCAATTTCAAACCCATCAAAACACATGATGGAGACGCCAGCCTCTAACAAACGCTGTGTGAGGCGTTTCTGGAATTCAGGGCTGGTGTTGTGCAGCATTTCCCCTCCTCCCCAGTCTTCAGCACCTGCGCCCCCCCACCCCCGCCCCCCCTTGTTTCCAGATGACACTGGGCCCTGCCTGGAAGCCACAGGGCCAAGATGCCACGCTCTAGAACAGTTCACACTTAGGTTTTGTGTTCATCCATTGCTAGAGCTGTTCTGGGAAACGATGGATGGTGGGTGAGCCATCTCCGCCCTGGGGACTTGCCACATGAAGTGAGTACATTTAAAGCACGTTGATGAGCCCAAAACCAGTGTGACGGTTAGTCTTTTGTGTCAACTTGACTGGGCCACAGGGTCCCAGATATTTGGCAAAAATTATTCCAAGAGTTTCTGTGAGGGTGTTTTTTGATGAGATTAACATGGAAGTCAGGAGATTGCGTAAAGCAGATGGCCCTCCCCCAGAGTGGGTGAGTCTCATGCAATCTGCTGCAGGCTTGAATAGAACGAAAAAGGCTGACCCTCCTCTGAGTAAGAGAGAATTCTTCAATGGCCTTTGAACTGGGGCATCAGCTTTTTCCTGCCTGTGGACTGGAACTGAAAACATTGGCTTTTCCTGAGTCTTGAGGCTGCGGGCCTTTGGGCGGGAACTACACCGTTGGGTCTCCTGGTTCTAAGGCCTTTGGACTCAGACCGAAACCAAACCATTGGCTCTCCTGGGCCTCCAGCTTCCTGACTCACCTGCAGACCGTGTGTGAGCCAGTTCCTTATAATAAATCTCTTTATACAGACATACCTCGGAGATATTGTGGGTTTAGTTGCAGACTACCATAATAAAACAAATATCATAATAAAGGGAGTCAAGTCACGTTTTTTTGGTTTCCCAATGCATTTAAAGTTATGTTTATACCATACTGCAGTCTATTAATTGTGCGATAGCATTATGTCTAAAGAAACAATGTACATACCTTAAGTCAAAAATACTTTATTGTTGGTACAAATGAACTTATTCACAAAATAGAAATAGAGTCACAGACATAGAAAGCAAACTTATGGTCACCAGGGGGGAAGTGGGGGAGGGATAAATTAGGAGATTGGGAGTGACATATATACACTACTATATATAAAATAAGACCTCATGAGACCTACTGTATAACACAGGGAACTCAACTCAATAATCTGTAATGGCCTATATGGGAAAAGAATCTAAAAAAGAGTGGATATAAGTATATGTATAACTGATTCACTTTGCTGTACACCTGAAACTAACACAATGTTATAAATCAACTATACTCCAATAAAAATTATTAAAAAAACACTTTATTGCTAAAAAAAAAACCTTCAGCAAGTCCTGATAGTAACATCAAAGATCTCTGATCACAGATCACCATAACAAACATAATAATAATGGAAAAGTTTGAAATATTGTAAGAAATACCGAAATATGATACAGAGACATGAAACAAGGGAATGCTGTTGGAAAAATGACACTGATATATTTGCTTGGTGCAGGGTTGCTACAAACCTTCAATTTGTAAAAGACACAATATCTGCAAAGCACAATAAAGCAAAGTGCAATAAAATGAGCTATGCCTGCGTATAGAGTCGGCCTTCCCTACCTGTAGGTTTTGCATCCGCAGACTCAACTAACCGCAAATTAAAAATATTCGGAAAAAAAATCCCAGAAATTTCCAAAAGGCAAAACTTGAATTTGCTGTGCATACACAGCATTTAAATTGTATTTACAATTTATATAGCACTGACATTGTATTAGGTACTATTAGCAATCTAGAGACGATTTAAAGTTTATGGGAGGATGTGTGTAGCTTACATGCAAATATTTCACTATTCTATATGAGACTTGAACATCTGCAGATTTTGACATCCCCCGGGGGGGCAGTGTAGGGTGGGCAGGGGTCCTGGAACCAATGCCCTGCAGATACCGAGGGACGGCAATATACACGTTCTACTGGTTTTGTTTCTCTGGAGAAAACCCTGACTAATACAACCAGCAACTCAGAATAGGCATTGCATGCTAGTTCTTCCAGTGTTTTCCCTTAGTTTACATGCATTCATTAATTTATTCATTTTTCTGTTCACTCAACAATTACTCCTTAAGCAGCAGCATCTGGCAGACATTAATCACCCCACCATGTAGGCCAGGCTGAGAACCACAGCTTCCGTCCCCCCTGCTCACCCACTTCTCACCCCTGCCCTGCCAGGCCCGCCATCTCCCGTCCCAGCCTTGTCTGTCAGGCGTGGGGGGGGGGCCCTCCACCTCAGCCCCACCTGCAGGGTTTTTGCCTGCTTCCTTTCTTTCACTAACCCTCTTCCACCTTTTCCTGTCTTCTGGAAATGTGTTGAAGTCTCCCTGGCTGCGAATGCCTCCTTTATTCCATTTGTTTTGCTCTTACTGGGTTTTATCTTTTTAATCCATTATTACGATTTTAACAGGGTCTCAGATGGATGTAGAGGCAAAAAGCACGTGCTCAATTCACCATCTTGAACTTCAAAAGCCCAGGATATTTAAAAAGATTTTTAATAGTTTTTTTGTTTGTTTTTTGTTTTTTAAACTATCCGTATGATAGTAACTCACAGCCATGAGCACACTTGTAACCATTAGGGAACAATGGATACAGTTAATTTCTTTTTTAAGCCCCAGTTATATGGCAGTATATTTGACATATAACATCGTGTAAGTTTAAGGGGTACAACAAACTGATTTGATATATGTGTATATTGCAAAATGATCACCACAGTAGGTTAACATCCATTGCCTCTCATGGTTACACATTTTTATTTTTCTTGTGATGAGAACTTTTAGGATCTACGCTCTCAGCGACTTTCAAATATACGATATAGGACTGTTGACTATGGTCATTGTGTTCTATAGTACATCCCCAGGACTTATTTACCTTATAATTGGAAGTTTGTGCCTTTTGACCATCTTCACCCAGTTCTCCTACCTCCTATTCCCTGCTTCTGGCAACCACTAACCTTACAACGGATTTCTTGAGAAATTTGTTGATGGTACCTGGTATCTACCTGAAGGCTCAAGTGGTTATTTCATCACAGGGTGCTGTAGTAAGAATACGGTCTTGGAGTCACATAGATGTGGGTCCCAATGCCTTATCTAACTTTTCTAAGGCTCAGTTGCATTCTCTCTAAACGGGATAATTACACTTGCCTTGCGGGGCTGGTGTGAGAATTTAATTTAATCTCCCACGTGGATGCTCCTGGTACAGTGCCTGAAACAGGTTATTTTCCTTCCTACTTCAAAACTGCCCCTGGGATTGTGCAAGGGGACCTGGGCTTTCTGCCTAAATCAAATGTCTCCCTATTTTATTCTGTGATGATGCCAGGTATACCAATGCAGGAAGCTGTCTGCATTTTTCAGAGGAATTTAATGGGCAGATGCAAATGTAAGAAGTTGTTATTTCTTCATGGGAGGATCCGAACAGCCCTCTCCTGTTTTAAGGTATGCTCAGTCATGCACCAATTTTGTTAGCAATGTGATTTCTTTCCTTCATGGGCAGACCTGAGCAGCTGTTTTTACCTTCTTGGTTATCTCCAGCATATGTCGCTTCTTCTATTATTTGGTCTTCAGCTATTCTAAAGCATTCTCTCCCCCATCGCACATCATTATAAAGAAAAGGCTCGAAGCAAACTTGAGGGAATTTCTAACTGACTTCCATATTTCATGAGGACTCAGCTATTGCTCCTTGGTGATACATTGAGGAGAGCAGTGAAAGTTTCACAGGAGAAATGACGCTGAGATTTCAACCTAAGCAAGTTGACGTCTGTCTATTCTTTCAGCGAGGGTCCGTCTAGCTAGGACAGTGAGGCAGGGGTTGGGGCTTACGCAGACAGACCAAACTTTACTTTTCCTATCCTCCTTCCTCTTTTGCTACCTGGTAGCATTGCAGAGTGTTTTGGCCCAAAGCCTTTGGAGAAACAAATGTTGATTTCAAGCCAGATGGGCTTCTTAGGGTCAGGTGCATCTGAGCCTCCGTCCCCACCTCTGCAGCCTGGACAAGGGCACCCTTGTCTCGCACAGGTGAATGAGGATTACCGCCCAGGGCATCACACATAGTACTGGGCAGTGGCCAGCATCACTACATTGCTGAGTGGGGCCAGAGACGAAAAGGAGAGGGAAACGCCCATCAGATCACTTTCCTATTAGTGATGCTAGAGAAATGGCTGAAGGAGAAGATGGGACGTAACAGTCAGCATGAGGTGCGGGCATGGTCTGCTAGTTTTGGGAGCTGTGTAAGTGTGGTGTACGGGAAGATGGAAGCACGTCTTATCTGTAATTAATGACGCTGTGAACTTTCTTGTATACGATGCCACTTAATCCTTGCCCATCCCCACAGAGCCAGGATGGCAGGTCCTCTCTGTATTGGCTTCAGAATTTTACTGGTGTCAATGGCAGCTGACCTCGCCCTTGGAAAATGCAGAGCCGCAGAGAACTGGAATCCTCGTGTCGGAATCAAATACAACTTACATCCAAGTCGATCTTCACAGCTAATGAAATGCATTGTCATCATCCCCGGGCTAGGTGGGGATCAGGCCCAGGGTAAGTTATGGGGACAATTTCGGTAGATATTGAGTTTCATATTATGTAGTTGGCGTAACTATTTGTCCTGGAAGATGTTTCTGCTCATGGAGGAAGGGGGATCAGACAGGGCAGTTGAGGCTAAGAGCTATTGAGTGGCTGCCTCATGCATTCAGTAGGGGAAAGAGTTTGTTGGGGAAATAAGTGTGCGTGTGTGTATGTGTGTTTGTGGTGGTGAACCCTTCCTATTCAGACCAAAGGGAAGCTGAGTGTCGTGAATTGTGGAGAGATTACTGACAGTGTACACAGACCCTTTCCTTCCATGGCTTGAGATACTACTGATTAAAAATTCATTTTAGCCAACACATATCTCTCTGTGAAAAGATAATGGCTGTAGCAAGTCATTCCCTTCCTAGTATGAATTAGTGTAATGAACTCGTTTTCCCAGAGCCTCACAGAAACACAGAAAGGGAGCCGGGGTTTTTTGAAGCCTGCAGCAGAAGCAGGACCATGAGGTTGGTACCTGTGAGGGGCTGTGAGACCTGCCAGGACAGGGCCGCTGGGTGGATGCCACATGTGACCGCAGGCGTCTCAAGCCAAGACAGGGAAGTTGAATTGTTGCTAGCGTGTCTGTGTGTGTGAGATGTGCGTGTGCTTGCATGTGTGCGTGATGACTGCTGGTGGAAGTGGAAGCCTTGGGGAGTGGCAGAGACGAGTAAGCAAGTAGAGAAGACCAGGAAGCAGAAGTAAGGGAAGACAAAAAAGAGATGGGAAGGAAGCCCATTTATTCAAGACATTAATCGTCTTCTACCATCCGCTATGTGCCAAAGAGCATTTCAGGTCCTGTAGGGAAGTGGTGCTCACACTTTTTAGGTAAGGGCATCTCTTTTGTATGAAAATATGTTACATAACCAAGAAGGACCTACTGTATAGCACAGGGAACTATATTCAATATCTTGTAATAATCTATAAGGGAAAAGAATCTGAAAAAAATATATGTATAACTGAATCACCTTGTTGTACACCTGAAACTAACACAACATTGTAAATCAACTATACTACAATATAAAACAAAAATTAAATTAAAAAAAAAGAATTATGGAGTTGGTCCATAACATATTTTTTTAACTTTTTTCCCCTTTAATTTTTTAGTTATTGTAGGGTGGGGCTGGCTGCCTACGCCCCTTCACTTGGCAGGATGCAAGCTGCCTTATTTGTTAAGTCGGGAGCAGAATGGAGCTAGGAAGAGCAGGAGGAGGTCTGGACTAGCACATCTGAGGACCAGACCCAGCTCCACCACGTAGAAGCTGTGGGATGATTGACAAACCACGTGGACTCTGACTTTCCATTCTCTCATCCGTGAGAGAGAGAAATGGGCACATTGCTGACAGCACGAGTAAGTTCATGGATGTGAATGCATCGTATAAACCAGGACACCTCTTACACATATGAGGAGTTTCTCCTATTAAGGAAGTGAGGTGAGGGATGAGTGTGATTTGCCCAGGGCCCCAGCATCCCTTTGGAGAAATCCAGATTGTCAAAAGAAGCAACCAAGAGAAAGAATCGGAAAGACTCCTTTTCCCCCTCCCTCTTCCAGACCCACGTGGTCCATTTGTCTCTCAGGCAGCAGTGGAATGAAGCCTGTCTTCTTGGGCGTGTGGTTAGGGGTTTCGGTCCAGAATATCAACAGGAAACCCGGGGCCTGCAGCTGCCCTGGGAGGCTTCCTGAGGCCTTCCGGCTGCCATGGCACTGTAGGGCGCTGGTCACCCAGAGCCCAGGCTGGCTGGCTTTGGTGTCCCGCGGAGGTGGCCGGCCTTCCTCCCTGTCAGGGTTCTGACTTCTCCCCCATCGGCCCACCATGCTCCACAGGCTGCCGCACAAGGTCAGACGCACCATCGCCTGAGCGTCAGGGCTTGGTAATCTCCCTGGGCTCTGGGGCTGCACAACGGGGACCACCAGGGAGAAGGCCAGCCTGGCCTCCGGGGCTGACCCCAAAGGTCTTCTCAGCAGGATCAGGCCATATGTCCTTGTTAATGCAACATTTGGGTCACAGGGTGGAGAAGCCTCTAGAGCCTGGCTAACCCCACGGCTTCCCTCCCCTCCCAAATTCTAATTCTCAGATTCAACGGCAGAGGAAACTTAGTTATTGAGAGATGGCTTCGGGGAAGGCAGAAAACAAAGCAGATTTTGGAAAACACACACATTTAATTTGCACGTGGAGTTCTTGAGAGCGCAATGAGTTAAGTTTTAACATCTCCGCCTTCCCTCCCCCTTCCAAAGATTAAACTGGAAGTAGTGGGGGTGGGGAGAGAGAGGACAGAGTTCTTTATGGAACTTCAGACTGTGATGTGGGCTTATGCTGCTTTCTCATTAACCTTTCTTGAACCCAAGTTACGCGCACGCCCCACTCCCAGTTGTATTTGTTTCTTGTTTCGAAAGTGAAATTTAAGCTTGACATCGTTAAACACCCTCCCAATGTTCACAACACAGCCCTGGGGAGCTGGTACGCTCAAGGGACTCCAAAAAAATCTGTCCGTGCAAATTAAAAAGATAATCAGGAGGACAAATAAGAGGACAAGTGATTGAGTGAGGGTTTTCAGATCTAGTAATTTTAATCATGTAGTCACCCTCCATCATCACATTTTCATGTTCATTTTACATTTTACTTTCCAGAAAGGACACTTTCCTCCCTTGATTTAACAGACATAGGTGAACTGGCCAAAAACCAGTTGGTGTTTTTTACTCCCAGATTTTTTTTACACGCGTCATGCGTGTAAACATCTGAGTGTAAACACATATTGCTCTCTGTGTCTGCCCTGAAATCACAAGAAAACAAGCTTTGAGCTACTTGGGCGTGTATCTCTATTTAAACCCCAGGATTTCCACTTAATTATAATGACCACCGTTCCATCGTAAGAAAGGCAGCATCCCCTTTGTGGCCCAGGAAGCTGCTTTGCAGAACTGCCTGGTGGTCCCCGAAGGCTCCCGCTGGGCCACCCAAGATTCCTGGGGACCCCAGATGGCTCGGGAGTGGGGGAGTTTCCCCACTTTTGAAAAGGCAAGCTCGATTTTCTGCTTTGGTGACTAACAATTGTCCACCAGGCACCTTAGAATAAATCGCACAGCAGGTATGACATGGTTACAAAGTTCCCAACTATTACAGAATAGTATCTGCCCGGGTACTTTTTCTACACCACCCTCCCCCCGGCCCATGGGGTGGAAAGATGTGGAAAAAACACTGTGGGGGGGGTGGTCATAAGCAGCCTCCTGGCTTCGTGCCCGCCATGGCGGCGGCTCAAGTTTATGCGGGTAACTTCGGGGCCTGTGTTTAAAGGATGAAAAGGGAAAAGCATTCAAAGGTGGTTAGAGACACCACCACACTGAAAGCCAGGGAAGCGGCTGAACAGTGGGAAAAGACATCTTCACCCCCCGCTGAAGTTTGCCCAATTATAGGGGGAAAGGCTTAGCCGGTGGCACTTTTAAAACATCCTCTCTGAGAACATGTTGGATGTTGGTTCTTCTGTGTCTGAAATGTCAGATTGGTAGCTTTGGGTCCTTATTAAAAATTTCTGAGCCACAAAGTGGCTCACATACTAGTGTGAACAAACACATCGACTAAAAAAATCGTTAAAGGAGCATCCTTAGAACTAAGCTGATGTGCCAAACATTTCATGAAATAGGATAAGGTGACTTGGGAGGAAGATTTAATTGGGAGAAAAACTTGGCTACCCACCAAACTAGCGTGGGGTGCAGGCGAGGGTCTCCCTCTATCTGAGGGAGAACACTCCTGCCTTTAGACATGTAACTATCATTGGAAAGGCCATGGCAAGAAATACAACTTAATTTATTATTCATTTGTTTGCTTTTCTGAGGGCTCACCATGTGGCATAAGGTACCATGTGATACCCAGATTAAAACATGGCCTTGATGGTTGGGGCTTGTCAGTAAGAATAGAAAATCCATCATTGTCATCATACAGAACGATTATCGACCATTCGTATGTGGAGTGCAGTTTGCACCACTTTATTTGTTTTAATTCAGTTGATTCTCACAGCAAGCCTCTGAGGCAGGCACTGTTACTGATCCCATTTCCGAGATGGGGAAAATGAGACCTAGAGAGGGGCCTTGCCCAAAGGTACAGAGCCAGCGGGCGGCAGAGCTCGGATATGTAGATACATGTCCACAAATCGCTAGGCAGGCTGTGGCAGGGACTGTTGGAGACCCATGTGTCGAATGCACTGCTGGTGGAGAAGGGACAGGTCACATGTGGTGAAGGACCAGGGCAGGCTTCAAGGAGGAGGTGGCTGTTCAATGAGGCTTGGGAAGGTAAGAGGGATTTCATCAGGTGGAGACCAGGGGCTGGAAATAGGAGGGCGTTCATGGGAGGGAGACACTTGCCAGGGTGAACACTCAGGCTGGGAGTTCAGCTCCTGTAACTGAGGGCATGTCCCAATGCTCAGGGTTGGGGCTTTTGTACCATATGTCCTTATGTTACCAAACAGGGATCACCCGATCCAAAAAGAGTGGGTTTCTGTAACTTAAAAAAAATGTTCATCAGACAATGTGTACAATGTGTACATGAAAGAAAAGGTGAGCAGAAGGTTCCAGGGATGGCAGGGTTGGGGAAAGGGGGGCTTAAGTTTCTCTGTGGGTGAATAGCTGACAATAAGGATGGAAAGCGAGAGGGAACCAGCAATGCTGGGGGCCTGTGGGGCAGACCTACCGCGTGCCAAGCGTCTTTACACATCTTACCTCCTTTGGTCCTAAAACCACCCTACAAGATCGGTATCAGTATCAGCTCTTTACTGGTGAACACATTCAGTATCTAAAGAGGAGGTAGCTTACTCAAGACCACATGGCTGGTTCAGTACAAGCACCGGAACATTTGAGTCCAGGCTTCTGTGATTTCGAAGACTGAACTCATTTCATTGCACCAGAGAAGGCTAAAGCCACTCACAGAGGATCTCAAATGTCTGGCCACGGTTATTTTTAGGTGGAGCAGTACAGTGGTGTGCTTTAGAACAGTAACCCAGCAGAGATGGTGGGACGGATTGAGGAGGTGCAGGGAGAGGGGAGTCAGGTAGGACAGGGGGGAGTCTGATGGCAGGAGAAAGAAAAGAAGAGGTCTAATTCTAGGCAGAGTTTAGACTGAAGATCAATAGGTCAATGATTCTCAAAGAGTGTTCCCAGCATTAGCAGCTCCTGGGAACTTGCTAGAAATACAAATCTACCTACTGAATCAGAAATTTTAGCGGTGGGGCCCAGAAATCTGTGTGTTAACAAGATCCCCGGGAATTCTGATGCTTCTTTATGTTTGAGAGACTCTGTCACAGACCAAATTGGTGGACTGGATCTGAGAGGTTAAGAGGGGACTCATGAGTGTAGACTAGGGGTAGATATATAATCTCTAAACCAGTTATTTTCCTGTGGTACTCCCCACCCCACCCCCAGCCCCTGGCACCTGACATGTACTTTCTGTCTCTATGAATTTGACTGTTCTAGGGACCACATATAAGTGGGATCTTACAGTATCTGTCCCTTTGTGACTGGCTTATTTCACTTAGCAGAATGACCTCAAGTTTATCCATATTGTAGCATGTGTCAGAATCTCCTTCCTTTTAAAGGCTGAATAATATTCCATTGTATGTATACACCACATTTTGTTTGTCCATTCATCTGCCAGTGGACACTTGGGCTGCTTCCACCTTTTGGCTGTTATGAATAAACCCACTATAAACATGGGTGTACAAATATCTCTTCGAGACTCTGCTTTCAATTCTTTTGGTTATTTACCCAGAAGTGGGATTGCTGGATCATACAGTAACTCTATTTTTAATTTTTTTTGTGTTATTGCCATACTAGTTTCCACTGTGTTTGCTCATTTTACATTCCCAACAGTGCACAAGGGTTCCAGTTTCTCCACGTCCTCCCCAACACTTGTTCTTTTCTTTTCTTCCATTGATTTTTTTTTTTTTTGTGATAAAGGCCATCTTAAAGGATATGAGGTGGTATATCATGGTGATTGGCTCTTCCCTAATGGTTAGTGATGTTAAGTATCTTTTCATGTACTTGTTGGCCATTCGTATATCTTTTTTTGGAGAAATGTCTATTCGGGTCCTTGGCCATTTTTGATTGGGTTCTTTGGAGAGTTCTTGTTTTTAACCCCTTTCAAAGACAATGATCAGAGAGGTCTGGAAGGGACCCAGGTGTCCGTAGGTTATAGAAGCTTCACAGGTGTTTCTGAAGCAAGTCAGGCTTGGAACACACTCTGTTACACGGCAAGAGCTTACCCTCTGTCAACTTAATTAAACCTGCCCACGTTCATTTGAATGATCCAAAGAAAAGTCTAGAACTCCCCCAAGTTGTCCAATTTCTCTCTATGTGAAATAGAGTCACTGTGATTTTATTGTGACTCATGAATGACCTAGCTCCCTTCCTCCTTTACCTTTAGATAAACTCAAGGAGGTTAAGGCTGGCCACCAGTGCCTGAGGAGCATGAGGAAAGAAGAGGGAAGCAAAGTCTAACAACGTGAGCGGTCTGGCTGGGGACGAGGCCGAAGCCGTCCTCCATGGTGCAGTGAATTTCCTTGTTTTGTTCTTCTCTGGATCACACTCCACCAGCAAACAAAGAACAGACTTTGAGAACCCCCAAGAGGAAACACCACACCCAAGATGTGACCAAGAAGGATCAGCCAGAGTGTGGCTCTCTTGGGTGGGTTCTGCCTCTGGATTTCACCCAGGACCATGGGTGATGGGAAGCTTGAGATATGCTGTATGTTGGTTGCAAGTGACAGAAACACACCTCAAACTGACATGGGGTAAAAGGACACATTGGTGTCTCATGTAGGGACACCCCATGACACATTGTCTATTCGTCTCTTTTCTCGCTGAATATCAGACTGGAAGGAAACACAGACGCTGAGAGGTTCCTGGTCTAACCACCTGTCTTTCTTCAGGTCCAGGCTGAAAAATTCCAGGATAAGTTTCCAACTGGTCTGATGGGTCACTGCCTATGGATGGACCAGTCAACTGTGGCTGGGATAGGGGTAGCTAAGACTGTCAGTCCATGAGCATTCCATGCTTGGGTTGGGTGAGGAACAGTTTCTCCTAAAGAAGGGAATCTGCCTGCAGAAGGAAGGATGGATACAGGGAAAATAAGAGAGAGAGAGAGAGAGAGAGAGAGAGAGAGAGAGAGAGCTGTCAATTCTCTCCCGTCAGACCTGGGCTGAGGAGTCCGTATTTTTGGTTAGTAATGCGCCAGGATTGGACATGGGCAGAAGAGTGTGGGTGTCAGGACATCTTGTCCAAGCAGAGAACACCCTCAACACCCATGGGGTTCCCAGGCCAGCTAGAAGCTTCTCTCAGGGACTGGAGGGGGATAATTTTGGCCTGGAGGAAAAAGCAGCTAAGTTAGATTGGTTTTCTGGAAGCAGTCTCTGAAGCAAAATATAAGAGATTCATTAAAAAGTGATTCCAGGAAAATTCAGTCCAGGAGTGGGGAAGCAGGGCCAGAAAGGCTGAGCAAAGACTTGGTATCCAGCAGAACCTCATGTAGGATAACTTCGGCTCAGTCCTCCGGGAGCTCGGGGGTCAGGGTCACACCGCAGATTTGCTCTGCTCACGGGATGGAATGTAAGCCCCTCAGTCACCTCCTGCTCTCTGTGGTTTCAAGCAAAGCCGGCTCTAGCAGCTCAAATGCCGTTTTCCAGCAAACAGATGCAGAAGATGGTGTTGGGAGTGAATGCACACGGGGGGCATTGCATAAAAATGACAAGGAATTGTAGGGGACCCAGGCAGAGCACCGACAGCATCTGCTATCCTCACACGCTGTCATTCCCTCTTCAAAATATTAAAAAGGGTCATTTCTATACAGCCGCATATATGGTTAGGGGCCAGTTTTGTCAGATGATCTGCTGTAATTGGTGACAGGAACACCAAGAGAGTCATAAATATGACATCAAGACTCAGTGGCACCCATAACAGTGTGCTTACTACAGTTTGGATGGTTCTTGAAAATGAGCGTAGGTCACATACTTTGCACGTATATCATGTATCATACTTAGCTGGTGACTTTGCAGGTTGGTGGGTGGCTCTTCTGGGCTGGGCTGGCTTGGCTGACCCCTGCTGGACTCTTGCATAGGTCTGTGACTGTCTGGCGACTGGATGACGGAAGATGGCCTCATGCACAGGTCAGATGGTTGGCAGATGTCGGGTCTTCTCCGTGTGTGTCTCTTCCTCCAACAGGATAGCTCAGGCTTCTTCACATGGTCTCCAAGTGCAGCAAGAGGGTGGGTGCTAAATGCTTTTCAAGTTCCTGTGTATGTCACATTTTTTGATGTTCATTGGCCAAAGCAAGTCAATCAAAGCAATGGACAATCTCAGAATCAGGTTCGGAGGCCACTATCAAAGGCCAAGTGTGGGTGGAGGGAGGGGAAGAATGTGCCACTTATTTTGGTCATATTTTGTGGGTGCTTGTACTTATACATAGTTTCTCAGAAAACTTACCGAATTTTCAAGAAATAGAAAAAAGGGAAAAGCCTACATCCCTTTAGGTAAAATTATTTATTTGGAGCCTTGAAATATACGTGCTATTTTAAAATTGTAAATGCATAAATAGATTGTCAGGATTTTGAGACCTAAATGCGGGTGAATATGTATGTTAAAAGGGCAGCTTTAAAAATGGCTTTGGACATTAGAGCCTTTCTAGACACATCAGTGTTTATATATTTCTAAAAAGGATAACAATTAGCTAAGACACTGGAAATCCTTTTTCAATACTCCTCTGTGTGTACGTGTGTGTGTGCACATGTGCATGTGAGCCGCTGGTGAGAATAAATCCATAACTTCATAAGGACTTCATAACCTCCCTTAATACAGGTGGTCATGGCCCATATTCAACAACCTTTCTCCACTTTTCCATTTGACTTTTGATTCAGTTATGGGATTAACTGATTTGAGGAATTTATTTGTTTATTTAGTTATATTAAAAAAAATAATGTTGGTAACATTCGGATACCAACTGGATTAAGGACCCTTTTCTCACCTGGCATCTGGTCCCCCCATTCTCCACTCAGGGGGGTCCTTGGCGAGGCATTTCCTTTCTCTCCTCCTTGCCTGGGGATGTGTGAAGTGCTCACCTTTCATGAGCTTTGCTCATCGCTTGTGGCAAATCCGTGTGCTTCTTGTTCTGTCAATGAACGAACCACAGGCTGCAAAACAAAACCGTTGGGAAGCAAGGTCATCGGCATTTGGGAACGTTGCTTCACTCTCTTGGGTGTCCCCTGTATTTCCCCTGATTACTCCTAAATTTTTTTGATCAAAAAATAATCTGCACATTTCAACAAATGTGTGACCGGCAACATTCAATAGAAAAGTGACCCCCCTCCCAAAAGCTCTTTATGATGCCAAACGCAGACCTCGAGTAATAGCGATCTTCCTTCATTTCTCCCTGATTTAGCACGAATATTTTTCAAGTCTCCTCTTGGGGCCTAGCAATGTTCTGGTACCTTCCTCATGCTGGGAGCAACCGTTTCTACCTAGTTGCCCTAGTCCCAAACTGGAGCACACAGTTTTAAAATGAGAAACCCCCTTCCCCCCCGCCCCAAACCCTCAGAATCTACCTTTTTCCATTTTGTTTCTCTGTGTTGAACTGAGTCACCTGCCATCGGTGGAACCTGTGTCCAGGAAGGGTTGACACCCAGGCGGTATCCTCAGCCAGCCTGGGTCAGAACCGATTCAGGCTACCCAGCCTCATCAGTGAGGATCCCGGGGTGGGGTGGACCCAGGCCACGTGCACACAGTGACACAGTTATCCCAGTTTGGTTCTGCCTGGAGCAGGACTCCACCTGGTTCTGGAAAGATGGCCCGACATGGGAGCCCTGTCTATACTGAAGGCCTCACTTGGAAGTCGGGGAAAAGCTGAAGCGATGCTAGGATGGCGGAGAGGCGGGGCGGGGGCGGGGGAACGTGGACCAGATCGCCCTCAGCTGTCCTAGCAGAAATGCTGGCTGGCATAGACTGCAGCCCGTGACAGACAGCTCCTTATTTGTAAGTAGTTAATGTTTCTTAGCAAGCACTTCTGAAAAAAATAGGTATGTAATGACAGCACTCACTGGAAAACAGGCCGATTAGAAAATGCACTGACTTATCTGGTATTCATTTGAAAAGTAAATGGCTGCGCGGCAAGGTGAGAGTTCACTATCAATTCAAATATTTTCCCCGTCACAGGCTCTAGCACTCCTGCTTTAATTCAAGCAGAAACACAAGTATGAATAATCAAACTAGATGACGCTCATCAAGAACCTTTGTGCCTTGCACCATTTCAAATGGTCATTGAAGCTTAATGGCAAAAAATTTACATTCTTCCTTTAATTTGTATTCTATTCCTTCCTTCTGAGTGATGTGATTGTGGCTTGCCGCTGCCCCTCGTATTATTTTGATGCAAATGCCTGTTGTGTGTGCCTGGGTCCAATTTCCTGGTTTTTGCCGGGAAGGGGAGTGCCTGCGAGAATAGTTCAAAATCAGGGTTATTTAAAGAGTTTATAACGACTGCTCCTAATGAGTGAAACAAGACAATTGATGAGCCGCCATCTGGAGACATCTTGATGGCCCCAGGTGCACAGATGCCCACAAATGGAAATAAAATCAACAGGAAAATCACTGTTTTCTTGTCTCCCTGTCCTCGGCTCGAAAATTGACTTTATTCTGGTTGCCATCTACAAAAGAATTAAAAAATTTGTAATTCAAGCAAAACTCCCCTTTGCTGCGCCAAGCTCGCTGGGGAGGAACGCTTTACGCAGACACTGGGCGTTGTTGGCCAAACACTGCAAACGTTGGGCCCCCAGGGCTATCCTGGAATGTAATGTATGCACAGACTAATTTATGATGCGGTGACTAATTTCCATGTCTTGTGCTTAGAGTTGCCTGGCTAATTACATGGATGTTTTCCTAACTTTGGTAATTACGCTCTGTGCCTTCACCGGGCGCCCAGCGAATGAGCAAGGGCGGATCACGGTCCTCCGAGCCAGGCGGGTCCAGGCTTGTCGGGAGCGCGCGCCCGCGCCGCGGGGCCATCATCCCTGATCAGAAGCCTCGTCAGCTTTGACCAGCGCCCACAGGCTGCCAAGTAAGCATCTGGAGAAATATTTGATGGGACGCTCCGTAATTAGATGGACTGGCTTCATTAGGAGAACTTTGCGGGCAAAGGGAAGCCGGCGGGTCTGTGCGGGGATCTGAAGGTTTGCAGCCTCCTCCCGGGAGGCCCGAGCACTAAAGCTCTGCCCGCTGTGCGCGCCCACGCTAGGGCGGCTGTGCTTCCAAAGCGGCTCCGTGGGGTCTGCGAGTCCAGGGCTGGGGTCCAGAGGCCAGCCCCCCTGCAGCAGTCTTGCCAGGACGACCTCAGTCCCACTCATCTGGTCCCCTCCAGCCCCCTCCAGCCCCGATAAGACAAACAGGAGAACTCAGATGCGGTGGCCCTGTGCGAGCTGGCCCTTGGAAGCATTTCTGGAGGTTGGGAGGAGGCTGGGGACTGTGGACCACTGTATTTCTCGCATTCCAGGGCCTGCTAGCCCAGCACAAAATTCAAACATCCCAAGCAAACACTTAGCTCTTTAGGAACCAAGGTCTTAATTGTCCAATCCCATCAGTCAGAGCTTTCAAATGAAAACCGGCCCTGGTCATTAGCATTAGGCTGCCCGGCATGGCAGAGGGATGATGTGGGGCTGGAATGTGGGCACAGCACACATCTGGGAGGCATGTACCCCCCACCAGACGGAACCTTTCCATAATCAGGGACCACGGTGGGCAAAAGGAGAAAGGAGGGGTAATAGTCACCAATGCATCACAAACTCATCATTTCACTCACTCTGCTCGCAGCTGGGGGACAGCTCATCTTTCTCCCGCATGGGGAAGCAAGGGAGAGGCTGAGGTATATGTGGGTTTGTTTGTGCGTGTGGTAGCTCAGTGATTTTGGGCTTTCTGCGACTTTAATTTTGACATACGATCAGAAAAACGTGAAAAGATTCCAATAATCTGTTCCCAGTCTACCAAATTAAAATGGTTCCCTCTGCTTTATAGAAATGATTTGTGCATCAGACCAGTCAAGATATAAAAAATGATCTGTCCCCGAAATATCTCATTAGATACAAACATTCGGTGAAATGCACTTCAAGCCACTCATGATATCAATTTTAAACCCAGCCAACCAGGTAACCTCACTCAAAACAGACCACGCTGAGGATATGTTGCTGTTGAATTTTTAACGGACCATTGAAAAGCATCAACAGGCTTTATTTTGAAATTCTAAAAATGGATTTCAAATGCATTGGAAAAGACTTCTTTGCAGAATGATGAAATCTGCATCTTCTTTGCAGAATGATGAAATCTATTTAGCTACTACTAAATCCCTTTTTAAAGTTTAGCCTCCCAGTTAAAGAATTAACGTTGCAATGGACATTACCTTCAGTTGCATAAAAAGCAAAAGAAATGAGTAGAGAGAATGCTGGAGATATTCACATCTCAGACATCAAACAGGACATTTGTGGGGTAAATGTTCCTGCCAGCATGGCTTCCCAATCAACCAAGAAAGGAGACGCACAAGCAAATCCCAAACATTGGGTAGAATCAACTCGTGCCGTGTCTGGAATCCCAGGCAGCCCTGATGCGAGGAACCCTTCCTTGCCTGGGTATGTTTTGCTGTCAGAACAGCCCTCTCTGAAAAAAAACAGTCCTCCTTTCATCCATTCAAGGGAGGCCAATGTGCTTGCTTATGTGATGTCGAAGAAAGGAAAGCAACAAGAAATGTAATTATTTTGGCACATTCTTTTTTAAAAGGTTATTATTCTTACTTAATGCAAAGTGGTTTACACCGCCATTATGAAAGGGGGCCCACGTCCTTGGTCTCTAAACTGTGACCACTCTGAAGATTCAATGCCAGACACGGAGGCAGGAGGCACAGAGGCCGTCACGAAGAGTTGGATGACAAACTGCAGGGAGGAATCATCTCAGAGCTGTGAGAAATGCAGAGCTTTCCCTCTTCTTTCCAGCATTTTCTCTGCCCTACATTTCACTCCATTTTACCTTGTGAGAAGGAGAAAACAGTTTTGGGGGGTGGGGTCTGTCCCTCATTCATCCATCGTTTTCTCCCCCAGATGATTTTGATTTATCCTGAAATTCTGTGTACAGACACATGACCTGGACTGTGTCATTCCTCTGCAATGAGTTCTGGAGAATTATCCATTTGAATCATCATCACGCTGCCCTGCCTGCTGGGAGAGCAGTTCTGGGTACCTGTTAATTGTTGTGTGTGAACAGTCCCTGGTTTGGGGGAGAAGTGTGCCCGTTCCTGTCCCCGCTCCATTGTGTCTTAAAGACGGTTTGATGCCAGGAGATGGAAAGAACCCCCAAACTCTGCTCTCTTTCCATCCACACTGCGGCTACGGAGGGGGCCGAGATGTTCCACCACAAAATGTCATTTGCAAGCAGATCAAAGCCCCCCCCTCCCCATAACTCACAGGCCTTATCATGCTCCTTGTGGCATCCAGGGGAAGGAAAGGATCAAAGTCATAAATAGAGGCCGAATCACTGAGGAATAATTTACATGCACAGTAGGTGGGAGTGAGTTAGTACATAAAGGTCTCTTTGAAGAGGAAAAAAATTGCTGTCTTTCTAGCAAATTTGGGAGAAGCCCAAGAGAGGAAGCCTTTCCACGGGAGGGCTTGGCTTTGCTTTGACAGTGACCACGGTGCTCTGACAGTCACACGTGTGCTCGAGGGCAGACCTTAAAGGCTGCAGAGGGTTTGTAAACACACGCTTGTTCATTCACTGCCCGCGTGGCAAAAGGGCTCAAACTTAGCATCGGAGTTAATAACTCCAGCCAGAAGCCTGCCTTGAAAGAATTTCACCATGCCCTGGCTTTTCTTATCATGAAAACTACGTTTCCCTACTGTGTCCACTCCTATCACTGATAAATTTATTTGAAATTAAAGATAGGCTTAAAACTCCACCAGACTGAGAGATTTGCACCATATTTTCCTGCAGAGTAATAATTATATTGGAAAGAAAAGTGCTTTTATGTACATGTGTGTGTCTCTGGATTAAGTGAGGTGCTGGTATTCTACTACAAATGGAAGTGTCTTCTCTCTTTTCAGGATGTAGGCAAAAGAACTGGCTTTTTTTTTTTTTTTTTTTTTTTTTGCGGTACACAGGCCTCTCACTGTTGGGGCCTCTCCCGTTGCGGAGCACAGGCTCCGGACGCGCAGGCTCAGCGGCCATGGCTCACGGGCCCAGCCACTCCGCGGCATGTGGGATCTTCCCGGATCGGGGCATGAACCCGTGTCCCCTGCATCGGCAGGCGGACTCTCAACCTCTGTGCCACCAGGGAAGCCCAAGAACTGGCTTTTGAAAGCAGTCAAATTCATGTTTGTGAAAAGAAAAAAAAAACAAAAAACCTCAGAAAGAAATAAAGATGAATTTAGCCTTTTATTTAAGACCAAGCGTGGGGTTCTCTCACTCTGTCTGAATTTTAGATGCTGACATCATTCATGTGATTTAAATAATTAGGCTGATCATCACTTCCTTAAAATAATTTCAGCACTCAACTAAAAAAAAAAAAAAAAAGATTTCTTTCAAAGACCTCTTCCTTAAATGTGCTCAGTGCTTTCTGTATCATGCAGGCCAGTTTAATTCAGCTCCGCCCTGTCTGCCCAGCTAAACAATTGCTTTTCAGTTTCTGGAGAGTGTGGTCAATGCAGCAAAGAATACCCATCTAGAGACAAAGATGGCCTTGGACACTTTTGCTCAGCAAAACTTGACATCTGAAGTCTCACTCTTTATTAATCTCTTGTCAAAGAGTGAGTCAAGATTTCTGAAAAAAGGTCAGTGTGGTATAAATCATTATTAATGATTCAATAATGAGTGAGATTAAAAATGGAAGAATGAAACATTTAAGAATGGTGACCAGGCATCCCGTTTATAAATAGTCCATCTCTCGATGGCCATGCCTCTCCACCTGCAGCCTGCTTTTCTCTGCAGTTCCGGACCCCGTGGACAACTCTTGTACTTGACGGTTTAAGAGAGTGACCTGAGATTACAACCTCATGTAGTAGAGACTAGTATTGTCTATTTTAACAGATTGGAAGCAGAAGCATGGAGAGATTAAGTCACTTGCCCAGGATGACACAGCTAGTACCAGGTGCAGCCAGGGTTGAACCCATCTATGAGTTCAGGGATGTCTGTTGTTAGTGTCGATTCACCTCGGCTGAGGGCCCCAGGCCTCACTACACTCAGAACAGGTCCCAGTCAACAGCGTTTTTTGAACAGGGGCCTCAGCAGACTGAGTCACACCAGCTTGGACTCTGAATTTGTCCTGTTGTATTCACATGGTTACAGGTTGCAAAAATGACACCCTCTAAGTATGTGCACGGAGGCCCAGCACCATTTCCATGCCTAGCCTTAGAGTTCCATTTGACTGTGTCCCTCTGCTGCTCCGTGCTTATTCTAACAGAAAGTTGCCCTCTGCATCCCTCTAATTGGAGACAGCCTCACTGGGTCCCGTTCCTTGTAATCAAAGAGCAAAAGTGAAACACAATCCAGAGATGCACTGAATATGAGATCTCCGCAACCGTCTTCCAGCTCTTTGCCTACGGTCTGGCCTTGACCCTGTGGGCACCATCCCCAGATGGTGTTGTCCCACTGTCGAAGGGCATTTGCTGGATACATTCTGAGACAGTCACCAGGAACGCAGTCACTCATTTACCTTGGGTGGGCTGGTTATCTTCTGCTGCAGATCAAACCATTGCAAGCCTTAGTGGCTCAAAACAGTTACATCTGTTTTGCTCAAGAATCTGTACTTTGAGCAGGTTTGGCAGATGTCATGGGGTGCGCAGTGTTCCCCCAAATAAATTCATGTTGGAATCTTACCTCCAGTAGCTCAGAATATGACTGAGGGTCTTTTTAGTGATGAAGTTAAAACAAGGTCATTAGGGTGCACCCTTATTCCATATGACTGGTGTCCTTATAAGAAGAGGAAATTTGGTTGCAGACACGGACAGAGGAGAGGTGATGGGAAGGCCCAGCAGGGAGAAGACACCCTTTCAAGTCAGGGAGAGAGGCCTGGTACACATCCTTCCTTCTAGCCCTCAGAAAGAACCAACCCTGCGGACACCTTGATCGTGGACCTCCAGCCTCCAGAACTTTGAGAAAATAAATCTCTGTTGTTTAAGCCACCTGGTCTGTGGTACTTTGTTCTGACCACCCTTGCAGACTAATAGGGCAGGGCTCACCCATCCATGCTCTACATGGTGTTGACTGGGCATCTTGAAGGCTGGGGGCTGGATTCACCCCAAGGCTCCTCACTCATATATCTGACGGTTGATGCTGGTTTTTGGCTAGACCTCAGCCTGGGGCTGTGACACCTCCACGTGGCCTCCCTGCCTGCCTGGGCTTCCTCATGACATGGTGTTTGAGTTCTGAGCCAGCCAGGTAGAAGCTACTCCTTTTATGACTTAGGTCACAAGTCACTCAGAGACACGTCTGCTGCATCCTGTCCATTAGAAGTGAGTCATAAAGCCCATATCATATTCCACAGGAGGGGAACTAGACACCCTACCTTTTGGTGAGATGAGAGCAAAAACATTTGCAGACATATTTTAAATCACGACGTCAGGCAAACCAATCAACAACCCTGCTTGAACAAGGGCTTCAGCAGACTGAGTCACACCAGCTTGGACTCTGAATTTGTCCTGTTGTATTCACATGAGTAAAGTTTGTAGAAATGACACACTCTAAGTGTGTGCATGGGGGCCTCACTGTATGTGGTCAGCAGAATTCATTGAACTGGACATTGTCAGATACTTAAAGCTAATACCAACTACAGAAAACACAAAAGTCTTAGCACCGTCCTTTCATTGAATAGTGGTTACCCTACCCTGCCCTGTTGTAAAAGGGCATCCCCATGTGATGCTTGAGCTAAAGGGCCACAGGAAATTTAGCCAGGCAGAGGTTGGAAGTACTCTGATCCCACCCCAGTGGATTGGTTGTTGATTTCTGCTGTCATACAGTGATAATTAAATCAAAGATTGAAGTAGATGTGGCATTTTATAGCCAATAGGGATGATGACTAATGATATTTTCACTAAGGTTTTATGCATTGAAGAAAAGTTTATGAGTAGGAGACAACACATCAGGGGCAGAGAATGGAATCTGGGTGTGCAAGGAGGCCAAATCAGACCTGGGGTTTGTGCAATTTGCCACTGGGAGAACTTCTGTCTCTGACCTCACAGCAATAGGGAAACTTCCAGCTGGGGAAAGACAAAGGAACTCTCTTCTCTCCACTGGGAGCATCAGCTACCTCTCCACCATTTCTCTAAACTTTTCCACAAGAGTAGCCCAAGTTAGCCAATTGGATAGTTGGAGATTACGACAGGAAGGCTGTGGCTATTTCTTTCACCAACCCAAATTCTTCTTTTCTATTACAGGAAGACTGAAAGCTGCTGTCCCCCAAGAAAAGACTCTTACTTAGTCATCCATCAGGGGCACCTGCTCATGCCTGCAAATCACCGGGACACCCCATCACTCTCAGGAAGCATAAATATTAATGGGTGCATGGCCTGGGCACTGAGGGCCACATAGCATTTACTATAACATAGAGGAGGTTGCAGCATGACCAGGGGAAACATCATTAGTGAGGCAGGTGGTGTGTGCATTAAGCAGTGTCTTCACCATAGAGATAGATGCCTGGGAGGGCAAGCTTGAGAGCTGAGAACCTCGTAGGCATTCAACTGGCTTTGGACCCATGATTCCCAGTTGCAAAAATCTTTCACCTGGTGCAACTGTGACCTCTCTGATCAACTTAGCAGTGGCATAAAAATGGTAGCATCTTTGCTCTCTCCCTCGTTTGAACTCCATCTAAATTAGCAAAAGTGAAAAAAGATAGAAGGAACACAAACCATCGTCGATGAAGTAGGAACCTGTAACCACATCACACCACAAACTATGAAACATTCCTGGCAAATGCCGAGAAATCTAGATTGAGATCAGGGAGTAAGCACACTGCTGACACATGCGGCCTCAAACTCTCATAAGGGTCTGTATTTCTTTAAAAGTATCTGTTAACACCAAGAAGAACACACCCAAGGATTCTTACAGAGTTGAGATACAGTTTCATGGGCAGCCCAGGTAGGGAATGTCTTTATTTCTACCAGAAGGTATCCACTGCTCACAGTGAGGTCAGGGGTGAAGGGGTAGCTAAAAAAGATATTGGTATGATGGTAGTCTGTTTCTGTTGCCTGTGACCTGGCCTTCTACCCAAGGAAACCCCCCAGAGAGAGAGCTAGGGGAGGGGTGGGAAGTGGACAGCCAGAACCTGACCACAACCCAGAGGGCGGGTGCCCTAATGAGCTTGCCATGAGTGACGCCAGCCCAGGAACATAAGACTTGAGGAAAGATGTTCCCTTAAGGCAAGGAACTTAAAAGTACAGGGAAAAAACACTAGAAAATAGAGAGATGGTATGTAGGCTTGAGATCACTGCACAAAATGAAATGGAAAAGTCAACTATAAATAATGATTACAAATAAGATGATAGACATGGAGACAAAAGAGACGTACATATCCATAATTACTGCTTCTGAAGAAGAAAATAGGAAAATGGAACAATTCCATTTAGGAAAATGGAACAATTCCATTTAGGAACAATTCCATTTAGGAAAATGGAACAATAGAAAATAGGAAAATGGAACAATTCCATTTAGGAAAATGGAACAATAGAACAAATGGAACAACAGAAATAGAAAAATGGAACAACAATCAAGAATATAATAGAAGAAAACTTTATTAAGATAAGAAAACGTTGGGACTTCCCTGGTGGTACAGTGGTTAAGAATCCGCCTGCCAATGCAGGGGACAGGGGTTCGATCCCTGGTCTGGGAAGATCTCACATGTCGCGGAGCAACTAAACCCATGTGCCACAACTACTGAAGCCCAAGCGTCTAGAGCCCATGTTCCGCAACAAGAGAAGCCACCGCAATGAGAAGCCCGTGCACCGCAACAGAGTAGCCCCTGCTCACTGCAACTAGAGAAAGCCCACGCACAGCAACGAAGACCCAACACAACAACAACAACAACAAAAAGTGTTAATAGAACAAAATGTCCCAGAATAAAGGATGTGCAATGATCAACCTAAGGTACATGCTGGGGAAGCCACTGACCTCCAAGGTGAAAGAGTCATAAAGACATCCGTGTAGAAATATTTCAACATTCAACATAAATTTTGAGTCTACCATGTGCCAGACACTGTACTTTGAGGATTCCGTGGTGAACAAGATAATCGAAGTTCCTGCCCTCATGGACTTTTCCAGTTTAGGCTGTGGGGTGGGAGGGTTAGAAAACAGAAAATAAATATGTAAACAAATAGAATATTCCATATAATCTCCCCCCCCAATAGATCACCTCTCCTATTTTTTTTGACAATTTATAAAATTTTATAATAAAGGAACATCTGAGACCACAGTCTTCCACTTTTGCATACATCGTTTCTTTGTATTTCATTACCTTAACTGCTCTTCCTGATAATGTAGACTTTATTTTTAAAATAAATTTATTTTATTTATTTATTTATTTTTGGCTGTGTTGGGTCTTCACTGCTGCACATGGGCTTTCTCTAGTTGCAGTGAGCGGGAGTTCCTCTTCGTTGCAGTGCTCGGGCTTTTCATTGTGGTGTCTTCTTTTGTTGTGGAGCACAGGCTGTAGATGCATGGGTTTCAGTAGCTGTGGCACACGGGCTCAGTACCTCTCCTACTTTGAACGTTTGAGTTGCATAAATGTTTGGAGAGATGTCCAGGATGGTGTTCACCAAATGTTGAAAATTTCATTGAAAATGTTCAATGAAATGTTGAAAGTCCGGCTCCCTGACTTCAGACTATACTACAAAGCTACAGTAATCAAGACAGTATGGTACTGGCACAAAAACACAAATATAGATCAATGGAACAGGATAGAAAGCCCAAAGATAAACCTACACACATATGGTCAACTTATCTTTGATAAAGGAGGCAAGCATATACAATGGAGAAAAGACAGCTTCTTCAATAAGTGGTGCTGGGAAAACTGGACAGCTACATATAAAAGAATGAAATTAGAACACTCCCTAACACTGTATACAAAAATAAACTCAAAATGGATTAAAGACCTAAATGTAAGGTCAGACACTATAAAACTCTTAGAGGAAAACATAGGCAGAACACTCTATGACATAAATCACAGCAAGATCCTTTTTGACCCACCTCCTAGAGAAATGGAACTAAAAACAAAAATAAACAAATGGGACCTAATGAAACTTAAAAGCTTTTGCACAGCAAAGGAAACCATAAGCAAGATGAAAAGACAACCCTCAGAATGGGAGAAAATATATGCAAACGAAGCAACTGACAAAGGATTAATCTCCAAAATATACAAGCAGCTCATGCAGCTCAATATCAAAAAAACAAACAACCCAATCCAAAAATGGGCAGAAGACCTAAATAGACATTTCTCCAAAGAAGATATACAGATTGCCAACAAACACATGAAGGGTTGCTCAACATCGTTAATCAGTATGAGGTATCACCTCATACCGGTCAGAATGGCCATCATCAAAAAATCTACAAACAATAAATGCTGGAGAGGGTGTGGACAAAAGGGAAACCTCTTGCATTGTTGGTGGGAATGTAAATTGATACAGCCACTATGGAGAACAGTATGGAGGTTCCTTAAAAAACTAAAAATAGAACTACCATACGACCCAGCAATCCCACTACTAGGCATATACCCTGAGAAAACCATAATTCAAAAAGTGTCATGTACCACAATGTTCATCGCAGCACTATTTACAATACCCAGGACATGGAAGTAACCTACGTGTCCATCAACAGATGAATGGATAAAGAAGCTGTGGCACATATATATAATGGAATATTACTCAGCCATAAAAAGAAACGAACTTGAGTTATTTATAGTGAGGTGGATGGACCTAGAGTCTGTCATACAGAGTGAAGTAAGTCAGAAAGAGAAAAACAAATACTGTATGCTAACACATATATATGGAATCTAAAAAAAAAGAAAATGGTTCTGAAGAACCTAGGGGCAGGACAGGAATAAAGACGCAGACATAGAGAATGGACTTGAGGACACGGGGAGGGGGAGGGGGAAGGGTAAGCTGGGATGAAGTGAGAGAGTGGCATGGACATATATACACTACCAGATGTAAAATAGATAGCTAGTGGGAAGCAGCCGCATAGCACAGGGAGATCAGCTCAGTGCTTTGCAACCACCCAGAGAGGTGGGATAAGGAGGGTGGGAGGCAGGTGCAAGAGGGAGGGGATATGGGGATATATGTGTATATATAGCTGATTCACTTTGTTATACAGCAGAAACTAACACACCCTCGTAAAGCAATTATACTCCAATAAATATGTTGAAAAAATAATAAAATAAAATAAAAATAAAAAGGAGAAACATTTCCCAATGAAGCTTAAAAGAGCATTACAAGAGATGAAAATTGCAGGCCAATCTCACTCTCATGAACATAGGTGCAAAAACACTAAACAAAATATTAGAAAAATCAAATCCAGTGATATGCAAAATGGATAGTGCATCACAACATAATATGGCTCATTGCAGAAAGGCAATAGTGATAAAAAAATTCTGATGTGAGAACTGAAGTATATTTACTCTTTAATTTTGAGAATATTTTAAGCAAGAAGGATCATTTAACCAAAGCGTGTCCCACTTTACTGACGATGGGAACAGATGGTTAAAATGGAAGGAGGAAGCCAACTCTGCATATACCTGCCTCTCTCCTTTAGTTATACCTCTCCTGTGGTATGAACCTCTTCCAACCCTCTGATTTTTTTTTGAAAGAAGAAGATATGATGCACGATGACCATCAACATTACCCACACTGTCCAAACAGACCTCCGAGAGAAAATATGGTTTTGATTCAGTGATTTTGTCGGATCATAAAGATGACCCTATGGCTCAATTATGTCAGCTGATAAATTCATCTCTTGAGAATGTTTGGTCATCACAGAAAGGCTGGGATACTTTTAACATAAATGAAGGCGACCTCAGAAGCATAGCTATCCACAGATAGAATTCTAGCCCTGGAAAGGATAGTAGCAATGGTGGATTAATTACGGTAATTGTCCCAGTTTGATCCTGTCTCCCTATTACATGCCTTTTGGTAGTTTTTATCACACTGACTCTAGGTTTGGTTGTGTAACTTGCTTTGGCCAATGGGACGGTAGCAAACGTGATGTAAGTAGAGACAGGAAAGGCACTTGAGCTCTGGTCCATGTTCTGCTCCTGAGGTCCTGCTGAGCTGCCATGTTGAATAAGCTGGAGGTTGAGAGACCACATGGGGCTGAGATGAGCACCCCCAGCTGAGCCACCTCATACCAGGCAGACCCCAGCAGACCCGGCAGCAGACAGCAGACACGTGAATGCGCCCAGCCAACGTCAAATGGATCCAGTCCAGAGAGGCAGAGTCACCCAGCTGAGCCCAGTCCCAACTACGATTCTTTAGAATCATGACTAAATAAATAAATGATGGTTGTTTTAAGCCATTATATCCTGGGACAGTTTATTATATAAAAATATCCATCTTTTAAAATATTTGAGATCAAAAATACAAAAAAAATAGACTTCTTTTTATCTCCCCAGAAGTGACGTTTTACTTAATCCAGCCAACTCTTGAATATCTAAATAAACGAGGGATAGGGACGTGACGGAAAACCCCAATTCACAGACAATCCCGAAGTCTACCATGTGTTGGAAAAGTTCTGGTGATAGATGGTGGTGACGGTTGCACAACCATGTGAATGTACTTAGTGCTACTGAGCTGTACTCTTAAAAGTAGTTGAAGGGGAAAGTTTATGTGATGTATATTTTACTACAATAAAAAAAAAAAGAAAAAAAAATGATAGCATCTGTTACTAGGTTCAACTTTGTTCTTCATTTTGGCCTGAATCAAGGGGAAAAAAAGGAGGCCTCCTGTGGTTCTGATCTCACCCAAGCTTCCTCTGCCACCAGACGCTAATGAGCCCTGAAACGAAACAAGGCAGGTGGCTGGGGAACGGGGGTGGGGGGTGGGGTGCGGGGTCGGGGGGAGTTGGTGATCTGGGTAATCAGCTTCTGGTAACGAGTCAGCCGCCCCAGGGGTCTGTGTAGGTGAGCACTTTTCTCTCCGTCCTCTTTTGATCAGCGCGAATCGTAATCAGCCAGGTCATGCTGTGGCTCCCCACTGATGCGCGTCCGAAGCTCGCGTGGTCCCCACACTCCAGAATAATAGGTGACCGACCCTAATGCATGAATCTCGTGTTTGAAAAATAACGTGTACTCTGCCTACTTCTAAAAGAGAATTTGATGCAGTGACAAGTCTGCTATGTTTATAACAGGAGCTGGTTGTTAGGCTCCCGCGGGCCTGCGCTCCCCTGCCTACCGTGGAGGGTTCCTCTGCACAGTGCCTGGACCGGCCTGTGGCTTTCTGTGTCTCTCCAGAGTGGGCAGCCCACAGGTTAGGGAGTCAGCGTCCCCAGAAGTCACCTCCAACCCATGGGACAGGAGATGGTGGACCAAGACCCAAGTTCCTTGACCCTTAGTGGGGCAGCTAGTCATGGCTCTGCACGGTCCATTGGGGGCCCTCAGCTGCCCTCGGTGAAAACCGTTCATTGCCACATTTCCTGCTGGCTTTTCTCTCTTCCCTGTCTCCCTTCCCTGCTCCCTCACGGGGCTTCCTGGGGATCACAAATAGGGCAACTGCACCCAGTTCCTCATTTCACTGTATGCTTTCTGGAGGGGGAACCCAAATTCAATAGAGTTACCGCAACCGGTATTTGTGAATGAAAAGTATTGTATGCCATCAAGAGACAAAGCCAAGCATCACATTACAGCTTCCCCGATGGTGCTGTAGGAACTCAGGATACTGGCCCCAGGTAGCTGAGGTGCATATCAAAGGAACGATTTTGGTGAGCCCAGGCTCTTTAATCTTCCCATATACAGAAAAGTGCTAAATTCCTTAACTTGAGATGTCTGGTTTTCTTTAATTAACAGGAATCTTTTGATGTTTTGACTGCCTGGTCTTTATTGCAAAAACTCCTATATATCCTGACTTCCTCCCATCCCCCCTTGCCTCTTTGGAACAGTCCCTCAGAGCATCTGAAAGTCCTGTCTCCCGGGCTTGAAGTCCTCAGAATGTTTGCCAAATAAAATGTAACTCTCAACTTTTAAGTTGTGCATTTTTTTTCAGTCGACATATTCAATATAAATTTTAGCTTCTTAGCAAGTAAGGTTAAGAAAAACACAAACCCTACTCTTCAACAGAGCCACGTAAAATATTCTGCCTTTTCAATTCATCACCATTATAGGGACTGTTCATTCCTCCTCCAGGTAACTGTCTAGGAAGACGGATCCTGCTTCCTGGAGTGAGTCACCCTAGGGTCGGGGCCCATCTTGGCTCTGGAGGAACTTAATAAGGGTTGTTAAGGATAGAATGGTTGATAAGTGTTCTGAGGGACCAGTTTTCCCAACGAGGATGGTGTGAGAAGTCTTGGGAGTTTCCCTCCCAGGTGGTCCCACAGAAGGATGAACAGAGATACTGTATTTCTCTAGAGTCATCAGTGGAGCCCAGATGTACCAGTTGGGGTAGTTTTGGCAGTTTGAAAACACATCTGAAAGTTACTTGAAGCTTCTCCCATCAGGAGGTGGAGTCTGTGTCTCCTCCCCTTGAATTAAGGGCCTGCCGTTGTGACTCTGTGATGAGTAGAATGTGATGAAAACAAGTAGAATGTGTGAGCTGCGAGGCTGGGTTCGAAAAGGCTTTACTTTCCTCTTGGTTTCTTTTGGAACATTCTTTACGGGCCTTGGGCTACCATGTAAGAGATCTGACCTGACTACTCTGAGGCCACCAGATAGAGAGAAAGAGAGAAAGGGAGAGAGAGAGAGGGATAGAAAGAGAGAGACAGACAGAGCGAGAAGGATGCATGGGGAGCCCCAGCCCCAGCTGTTAAGTCTTTCAGCCCAGGGGCCAGACATAAAAGTAAAAATATCTTCAAAACGACCCCAGCCTCAGCCCCCAACAAACCCACTGGATCCGTGAGCCAAATCCTTGTTTTTCTTTTAAGTCACAATTTGTGGATGTCTTTGCTACATAGCATCAGATTGAATTTGTGGCACATAGCAGAATACCCAGCTAAAACACTGAGCCTCGTTTTCTTACTGACATGAAGTGTGGAGGTAGTTGGTTCTGGGGTTCATTCCTTCACGTGCTCAGTGAGGTCAGGGATCTGAGTGAGTTTCTTTCTTTTTTTATTTTAATTAATTAATTAATTAATTTTTGGCTGTGTTGGGTCTTCGTTTCTGTGCGAGGGCTTTCTCTAGTTGTGGCAAGCGGGGGCCACTCTTCATCGCGGTGCGCCGGCCTCTCACTATCGCGGCCTCTCTTGCTGCGGAGCACAGGCTCCAGACACACAGGCTCAGTAGTTGTGGCTCACAGACCTAGTTGCTCCGCGGCATGTGGGATCTTCCCAGACCAGGGCTCGAACCGGTGTCCCCTGCATTAGCAGGCAGATTCTCAACCACTGCGCCACCAGGGAAGCCCCCTGAGTGAGTTTCTTCGTGAACATTTTGGCTTTATCCTCAATACAGCAATACTGTGGCTGCAGATCCAAGTAACAAATTCTCACACAAGATCTAAAGGTGGGCAGGAAGGGGCATTTTTGCCCTGTGTGTCTTTCTTTTTATGGAAGACCTTTCCAAAAATCTCTTCTGCAGAATGCCTTGGGTCCCACTGGCTGAGACCCAGCTGCCAGGGGGGCTGGGAAAGTGCATATCTCATCACTGTAGCCTCTGAGTGGCTCTGCCACCATGGAAAAGAGGGTTGAGGTGACCGTTGAGTAAAGAACCAAAAGTCTTCTCTAAAAATGAGTTTCCACAGGCTTCCCTGGTGGCGCAGTGGTTGAGAGTCCGCCTGCCGATGCAGGGGACGCGGGTTCGTGCCCCGGTCCGCGAAGATCCCACATGCCGCGGAGCCGCTGGGCCCGTGAGCCATGGCCGCTGAGCCTGAGCGTCCGGAGCCTGTGCTCCGCAACGGGAGAGGCCACAACAGTGAGAGGCCCGCGAACCGCAAAAATAAATAAATAAATAAATAAATGAGTTTCCACAGAACTGAAGTTTCCTTGCTGGGTGGAAAAGTTTTATTTTATTTTAATCATGACGAAAATCATTCTAACATATTCCTGTGATACCTTTCCTTCTGGCTCCTTTACTGGGAACTTGCTCTTGTCCGCGTTCGAGGCACTGATTCTAAATCTGGAGCATCAATTTGTAACCAGCGTGGGAGAGGCGCCTAGTCCCCTCAAAGCTGCTTTGTTGTCATTGCCATCCATGGGGACCACTGTGTTCTTACCCTGGCCCAGTTCTGGACTCTCCTCTTGGTTTGGTGTCTGGAGGTGTTTGCATTTGGTACCACCCATAAGGGCACAGAGCATGCTTTGAATATATGCTTCACGTGTTAGTTGTCTATTGCTACGTAACAAATTACTCCCAGACGTAGCAGTTTAAAACAGCCAACACTTATCATCTCACGCAGTTTCTGAAGACCAGGGATTTAGGAGCGGCTGAGATGGGTAATTCTGGCTCAGGGTCTCTCAGAGATTGCGGTCCAGATGTCGGCAAGGGCTGCAGCCATGTGAAGGCTTGAGGGGGCGGTCTTTCCCACAGCTTCATCTCGTGGCTTCTCCACAGGGCTCCTGAGTTCCTCTGTGTGGCAGCTGGCTTCCCACAGAGCAGGTGGCCCAGGAGAGAACCAGTGTGTCTTGTATAGCCTAGTGGAGTGACATACCATCACCTCTCTGTATTCTATTGGTCACACGGACCAGCCACGATCCAGTGTGGGAGGGGCTGCACCAGGGCTTGAAAACCAGGAGGGGAGGCTCTTTGGGGGCCACTTTGGAGGCTGACAACCATGCTTCTTTTTTTAAAATTGAAGTATAGTTGAAGTACAATATTATATAAATTACATGTGTACAATATAGCGATTCACAATTTTTAAAGGTTATACTCCTTTTATACTTATTATAAAATATTTGCTATATTTCCCATGTTGTACAATATATCCTTGTAGCTTATTTTATTTACTTTATTTTATTTTTGGCCACACCTCGCTGCTTGCAGGATCTTAGTTCCCCGACCAGGAATCGAACCCGGGTCGTGGCAGTGGAAGCACTGAGTCCTAACCACTGGACCGCCAGGGAATCCCCTTGCAGCTTATTTTATACCTAATAGTGTGTACCTCTTAATCACCTATGCCTGTATTGCCCCTCCCTCCTTCCCTCTCCCCACTGGTAACCACTAGTTTGTTCTCTAGATCTGTGAGTCTGCTTCTTTTTTGTTACAGTCACTAGTGTTGTATTTTTTAGATTCCACATATAAGTGATATCGTACAGTATTTGTCTTTCTCTGACTTATTTCACTCAGCGTAATGCCCTCCGCTTCCATCTACACAACCACACTTCATAAACTGTGCCGTTCTGAGTTTCTGCTCTGATTTGTGAAGAGAACATCTAATTGTTTTTTTCCCACTCCCACTTTCTCCCATTTTTCGATAACTATACCCCCTCAGATGCCTTTTTACCTTTACCGTGTGGGCTTCCCCAGGTTTGGGTGCTCTGAACACCTGCCCCAGGCTGGGATAACCTGTGCTCCTGAGCACCCTGCGAGGTCGGCCCCTGCTGTCCTCTGCGGGCCTCTGCCTGCGACCACACCTGGGCTTGCCGTCCTTGCTTCCTTTTCCAGCTTCTCCGAGCCCTTCTCTGTTTCCCCTGAGAGCACCTTCTTAAGAAAACATGTGCTTCAGAATCCTCGTCCCAGGATCTGCTTCTGGGGACGTGCCTGAGAGCTGGGGTTACTAGAGTTGATGACATCCTCAATTTTTTTTTTCTTTTTTTTTTGCGTTACACGGGCCTCTCACTGTTGTGGCCTATCCCGTTGTGGAGCACAGGCTCCAGATGCGCAGGCTCAGTGGCCATGGCTCACGGGCCCAGCCGCTCCGCGGCATGTGGGATCTTCCCGGACCGGGGCACGAACCCGTGTCCCCTGTATCGGCAGGCGGACTCTCAACCATTGCGCCACCAGGGAAGCCCAACATCCTCAAATTTGAAGCTATGCCCGTGCTTGCAAACTCCTTCTGAAAAGGAATAAGAGAGAATTTCCTCTTAAGATTACTCAAGATTTTAAAATCAATAAAGAAACATTTAAAATAGACATAGCTGTATGATAAAATACTAAAAAGTTTACCCAACTTATATCCAGACAAAACTATAATTCAAAAAGATACCTGCACCCCTATGTTCATAGCAGCACTATTTACTATAGCCAAGACATGGAAACAACCTAAATGTCCATTGACAAATGAATGGATAAGAAGATGTGATACATATACACAATGGAATATTACTCAGCCATAAAAAGAATGAAATAATGCCATTTGCAGCTACATGGTTGCAACTAGAGATTATCATACTAAGCAGAGTAAGTCAGACAAAGAAAGACAAATAGCATATGATATCACTTATATGTGGAATCTAAAATATGACACCAATGAACCTATCTATGAAACAAACAGAACCATGAACATAGAGAACAGACTGGTGGTTGCCAAGGGGGAGGGTGTTGGGGGAGGGATCGACTGGAAGGTTGGGGTTAGTAGATGTAAGCTATTATATATAGAATGGATAAACAACAAGGTTCTACAGTATAGCACAGAGAACTATACACAATATCCCATGATAAACCATAATGGAAAAGTATATATAAAAAAAGAATGTATATATATGTATAACTGAATCACTTCGCTGTACAGCAGTAATTAACACAACATTGTAAGTCAATTAAACGTTAATAAAATAAATAAAAGGAAAAAGTTGCCCAAATAACAGAAAATGTGCTGTACATTAATTTTCCTGTTAAACCACCCTTTCCTCTCTGCTTTGTTTGGGCTCCCACGACCCTGAGAACCTAGAGAGTCAGAGAGCCCGACATCATATGTCAAGGACATGTCTGGGGGCTCTGGCTTTTGAAGGGCATGTGTTGAACCCACTCTGCCATAAGGAGCTATTAAGCTCACTTCAAACCTTTCTCTAGGAGGCTCTTGGCTGTTCCCAAGTCTCTGGAAATGTGAAGAAGTCAAAACAACTTCCTCCGAAAATAGCCATGCATTTGGCTGACGATGGAGGAGACTTGATTATGTAGCACATGTTGATACTGAGCTCCCAGCTTCTCATCCAAGCGAGGCACAAGGTAAGGCTCAGAAGACATCCTCATTAGCTCCAGAACGGAGTAGAACTGAGCTCTGTTCCCTCTTCAGATACCTGCAGTTTCTAGTGTTTCCATCATGATCCTGAATCATTTGTGGGTTGTTTAAGGAGCAGCAACCTCATAGACACCCCGTTCACCAGCCGCCAGCCCAACCTGCTGCCTTGGCCCATGGTTGGTTTACAGCCATTTCTAGTCTGCAAAGACACGAGTCCCACTCCTGCAGTGACCACTGTGGACTTTGTGGTGTGTATCTCTTAATCTTGTGGTTTGTTCTGGGAGCCATATTTTCTCCATGGACTCTCGGGAACTCCCTTTGGGACCCATTTAGAACCCCAGACTGGGGAACTTCCCCCAGCAATGGGGCAGTTCATCTGGAATGCATGTCTATGCAGAAGCAGCTGCCTGACACCTTGGCATCATTTATTCCCAACGGAGCTCTTCTCTGCAAAGGTGTGGAGAAACCTGGAAACAACAGGCTTTTATTCAGCCCTGCTGTGGAAACCCCTCTATGCAAACCTCCTGGGAAACCCCTTTCTCCTCGTTCAGAATTGACCCCGCACTATTCTCCCCACCCTCTTGAATCCCCTGTCCCACCTTTCATAGTAAATGTCAGAATGCACGAAATCCTCACAAACGCTTGTTTCTTCTGTGTTGATTGCTTCAGTGATATCTGGAAATTTAAGTTCCCGGGCCCAGCATCTTTTTATGTTTGTCTCATCTCTTTTTTTCCCTAAGACCTTTCCCAAGACCTTTCTCTAGTGTCTTGTTCAAACTAAATCTCTTTGAATTTTGCCAAATTAATGCTTTGTTTTCTTTAGGAGTTTCTTAGACCAAGATTTTGACTGGATCCACAGTTTGTCCACAAAATAAATAAATTTACCGTCAATTCAGTCAAACTAGGGCATTTTCTTTTCTATTTTTCATTTCTTCCTTTGTCAAGTGAGACAAAATGATCAGACTAGAGTAGGGCTGTCTAAAGACTCTGAAACATTCTCACTGGATTGTTCTGAAATTTAAATGAAAGCCTGGTTATCATTACAGGTGATTATTTTATGTATAAAGAGGTTAGTAGTTGCGAGCGGTAAAGAACAGATTTAAATAAAGCAAAGGTGCACAAGTGTCTCCTGTGTTGCAGGAATTTCCCTTTTGCTTTCTTTGAATCACCTGCACAAGGAGGTGGTAGCTCCATGGCCCCAACGTCAGGGCGCCATGATGCTATGGGCTCTGATAGAAATCCATCATCTGTACACATTTAACCAGCATACATGTTGATTCACTAATGAAGGGAATTACACACACACACACACACACACACACACACACACAGCTATTCCAGGGAGGGCTGCTTTCAGAGAAACATGCCGCCATTTGCCTATTCAAATTCACAAACATGCCACAAACCATTGTCCTTGGTGACTTCCAGCTCAACCAGTGAGGCTGGGAACAGTCTCTGACGAGAAGGAGACTGGTACCTCGTGGAACTGTGATGATGCTTCACATCAAAATGGCTTGGAACCCTCTTGGTGGGGTGGGGGGGGTTCTTTTATTGAAAAGGAAGATGTCCCCCAAGTGGGAGAATGATCATTTACTACTATGTTTAGGGAAAAATGTCCTCACTTAAAGCTGTGCCTTTGACCCATTTGGACTTCGTCTTAATTCAGAAATAAAGGGAAGCATGATGAATTCAACAAATATTTCTGAATGTGTTCTATGTTCCAGCACCTGGTAGGCACCATAGGAAAGTCAAAGATGAAGCTGACTTGACCTCTGAATTCTAGGAGGGCACCGCCTTCCAGGAAGAAATTTCATGTGTGTATATGTGTGCGCACGCACACACACACACACACCCAGTACCATACGATGCCTGTTAAGATACAGATTCTGAGGATCTAAGAGCACAGAGGAGGAAGACACAGCAGCAAACTACCTTCCGCAGTTCACACAACAAAGGTCTGGGTATCCCATCCTGGGTCCTGGCGAGCTGTCCTCACTCACGCAGGGGCTGGGCTGCTGGAATTGCCCGTCTTCTGTAGCTGCCTCCTCTGGATCATGTGGCTTCTGAGGTTGCTGTGGTGGGAGGAGGGAAGGACTTGAGAGCTGTGCTCTTCCTGGAAGTGTCCCCATCACTTCCATTCACCATCACTTCATTGTCAGAGCAAGGTACGCTGGGAGGGAGGCTGGAGAGTGACAGGGATCGCACGGATAACAGCAGAGCGGTAACTGCTCTGCCCCAAAAAACTCGCGAGGTCCTGCTGTGTTGTCTGCCTCCCGGCCCCCCGAAGGAAAGTGCTTCTTGTCTGTGCCTTGAAGAAACAGTAGGTTCTAAAGTGGAAAAAATACATGAAGAGAAAGGAAGAAATTCTATCACAGATGCTTGTGGGGAAAGGGTTGGAAAGAAAGAATAGAGCCGCAGCAGGTACAAACTTGCAGTAATAAGACAGAGGAATCCTGGGGATGGAATATACAGCACGGTGACTATCGTTAACAATACTGTATTGTAGACTTGAAATTTGCCAACAGTAGATCTTTTTAAAAAATTAATTTATTTTTAAAAGTTTATTTATTTTTATTTTATTGGAGTATAGTTGATTTGCAATGTTGTGTTAGTTTTAGGTGTATAGCAAAGTGATTCAGTTATACATATACATATATTCATTCTTTTTTAGATTCTTTTCTCACATAGGTTATCACAGAATATTGACTAGAGTTCCCTGTGCTATAGAGTAGGTCCTTGTTGGTTATCTATCTTATATATAGTAGTGTCTGTATGCTCACCTCAAGCTCCTGATTTATTCTGCCTTCCTACATTTCCCCTTTGGTAACCATAAGTTTGTTTTCTATGTCTGTAAGTCTGCTTACAGTACATCTTAAAAGTCCTCATCACAAGAAAAAAAAATTGTGACAATGTGTGATGATGGATGTTAACTAGGCTTATTGTGGTGAGCTTATTGCAAAATATATTTAAATATTGAATTATTATGATGTACACCTGAAACTAATAATGTTATATGTCAATTACATCTCAGTTGAAGAAAAAATGAAAGAAACTCAGAGCAGGTTTGGGAAATGGGGAGGGATCCAATCTTTAGAGACATCAGGGCTGAGCAGCAGGTTAGAGTCGGGCCGTGAAGGGCTTGGGTGCCATAGTCAACTGTAGGTTTTGTCTTCCAGGCAATGGAAGCCGGTTGATGAGCTTCGCTCAAGGAAAGAGCATCTTAATTGTCATCGTTACAGGGGCCGCCATTTATCCAGACCGTCCAATGCAGTGGGCACCATGCTACGTGCATTATCTACGTGTATTATCTACATGCATTATCTCATTTGATTCTCATCATAACCCTGAGGGGCAGGTGCTTTTCTTATCCTTACTGTACAGGTGAGGAAACTGAAGTTCAGAGAGGATAAAGAACTTTCCCAAGGTGTCACATTGCAAGCAGGTGGTCGAGAAAACCCTATTTTCTTGAAAATAATTTAAAACTGGGTGGATTCATCGCTATTATTATGATTATAGGTATTTTTAAAAAACCACTGTTCTAGTTCCAATTTTAAGAAAGACCAAGAGCCTGCTAAGAGTCTTGTGTAATAAGATTAAAATGTGTATGCAGTTTACTTTTATTGCAACTATCAACCAGTGACCAGTAACTTAAATGAACCCTGCATCTGGACAGAGGAGATGAACAAAACGGACTGCCAGGAGAAACACATGAAGGTAGAGAGTGAATGTGGAGACTATTTAATCGGCCAGGGGCACCTCCATTTCACTCTGGAAACAAGCCAAGCAATTTACATTACAAAGCCCTGTCCAATAGCACGTGATTTTGCTTACTGAATTATGGCTCCTTCTTGCAAACCTTTTTTTTTTTTTTCACTTTAACAGGGAGCTTGGGAGCTGCCCTTCTAGAAGGATCAGAGTTCCATGTGCTGCTACCCCTCTGGGATATGATTACCAGAGATAAGAATGCTTTGCTTGAGCTTTACTGTCCAAATAGGGAAGCCACGTATAAGCAGTAGTTCCAAAAGGGAGCACTTTTCGTTTACATGACTTATAGTTGGTGGCTGCGTCAGAAAGGCTATGATTTGAAGCAGGGCAGGAAGAGTTTTGTAGGGGACGTAGCTAGGAAGCAGCCCTGGGCTCCTGATTGATTCTCCACCCTATGGACTGCCTCCTGTCCCGCCTCCTGAAGAGTGTAGCAGACACACGTCCTGTGGCTTCCAGTACCTTCTCCGTGCTCTTGACCAAAGACAAGGGATCCACAGGGGACCACTTTGGCAAGGTGGCTCAGCACTTTCCCCCTCCAGTTTTCAGTAACCAGCCTTTGAGACAGGACTACTCTTGCTTCTCATCAGTAAGCCCCCTTCCCAGATCCCATCCATGCAGAGCAGGTGTTTGGTGAGGGAGGCTGGGGGCAAGCTACAAAGTAGTGTTTCTGTCCTTGTACCCCTTATGCTATAGAGGCAGAGAGAATGCACAGGTGCCTCCTACGTTACCTTAAAAATGTTAAATTAAAATGACACCTTATTAAAATCATACTGTACATACAGAGGTGTACACAAATGAAGCTCCCCCTGGTGTCCTCTTCCAGTTATTGCTGCCACCCAGGCAACCACGATCTCAACTTCTCATACCGTAGAGCAATTTTTCCTGCCTCCAAATGCTTAAAAATGGAATCCTTTTTGTACTGACCCTCGAAGTTTGGCTTCTTTCATTCAGCATCCTGTTTGTGAGATTCATCTGCATAGTTGTGGTTCAGTCGTTCTGATGGCTGTATACTATTCCACTGTAAACCAATTCCCAACCGCTTTATCCATTCTACTGTTGATGGGCATTTGATGATTTTCAGCTGGGTGCCACTCAGAAAGGATGATGCTATGAATGTTCTAGTTCACGTCTTTTGTTAAACACATACGTGCATGTCTGTTGAGAATCTACCTAGGGGTAAAATTGCTGGTGTGTACATGTCTGGTTTTCCAAAATGGTTTTAGAAATTGACACCAGGATTCTGGTTGCTCTAGATTTCATTAACACCTGGTATTTTCCAAATTATGTATTTTGGCTCTGCAGCAGAGTTACTCTCAAAGAGCAAGGATCTTTGATCTCAAAGAACAAGGCCTGGGGTAAGAATAATCTGATTTGGTTAATGTCCTGGAGAAGTACTCAACAACCCATCTCTGGCTGCCCTGCTCAGGCCCCGCCAATGGTGCTGGTAGTGTGACCGTGATGATTTCTAAGCTCCAGCCCTCCCTGCTTCCTTGAACACCACAGAGGGTCCTGGAGAATCCTTCTAGAGGCAAATTTGTGCGGATAACTGAGAGACTAGTCAATGGCTATGCTTCTGCCAGAGTGGTCCCACCTCTTCCCCTCCCCGTCCTTCCCTCCAAGGCCAGCCCAGAAGGCTCTCCAGGAAGCCAACGGCTACGCCTCTCTCCCAATAACTCAGCATCTCCACTACCTGCCCGAAAGCCAGAGCCTGCTCTCCTGGCGTGCTCTGTGCCCCGGCTTGCTCGTCAAGACAGAGCACGGCGAAGCCACCACGTAATCATTTCCAAACATTAAAATGGCCCCATTGTCATTATAGCAGGGAGATTGAATTCGTCTCATCAAAGCGGAGTGTGACAGGTGACTCAATAGGACAGTGCCAAGCGCGGAGGCAAGAAGATTAACAGGGCACTGATATCATTATTTCCGCCTATCACAGATTCGGCAGGGAGGCAATTGTAATTTCTGGGCTTATTAGTCTACATTCGGAGGGAAAAACCGAGTGATAAAACTCACGGTGACAGCCAGGCATTTGTGCAGCAAGTACCATTAGAAAATGCCAGTGTGCCTACGTCCTCATAATCCTCACTAATAGAGGTTAAAGCCGGGCACAAAGGTACCTTTATCAGCCATCAGTCCGCTGATAGCATTTGCATTTTTAAGTTAAATATAGTAAGTAAAGGAGTAAAGGAGTTCTTTGCAGTTGGGACAGTTAATTTCACACTGGAATTAGAAAGCAAAGCCAAAAATTTCCAGTGGCTTCTATCTCTTCCATCGCTTGCAGGAATCCTCCAAGTAAAGAGATGAGTGAACGGCATTGAGAACAATGTTACCCGTGGTATCTGTTGCCCGTGAAACCGTGGCTAGGAGCACATCACTAAACTCCTGAAATTAGATCTCTGTCCCCCCACTCCAGTCAACAGACAATGCAGCTCAAGGACTTAAAAACTAACAAATGCAGTGGAAAATATCTTCCCATGTTTAACAAGCTCCTGTCTTAACCCTCTCGATTTTGCCATCCAGAGCTATATTAAATCACATAAGGGGGCTCCAAAGAGCTGTGGCCGGCGGGGAGCGGGGGAGACGGTGTAACTATTGGTGACGACACGCAGTGCCGCCTATTCTGAGGGCCACTTCCCAGAAAAGCCTTCCTAGCCCCGCTGATTTCCAGGAATCTCCTCTAATTAACACGTTTCTATATCAGCATTTTTCAGGGCTTTGGCAATGAAAGAGAAAATTAAGAGATTCTTTTTGGAGATAATAGCAGAACTAGGGTTTCATAGCTAAATATGTATTCATAGCTAGATGATTGAAAACATCATCTAGGTTGGGGGAACATATTCGAATTCTGATTTTATTTTGTTGGAAAAATACTACAGGTGGCAAGCCATTACTTTTTCACATTTAAATAAATGAGACCAATTAAGAAGACTGTGTAATTCAATTCTTGAGTGAGTGCCACTGAATTCAATTTGTTTCAGGTCAATGAATATAATGCAAAGTTATTAATAAAAAGGTCAGGGGCTGCATAGAAAGCCCTGTACATCAGGGGTAATTAGTACACATTTCCAGTGTACTGTTGTGCTGGTATATGGTGGAGAAAATCTTAGCAGGATTAGATGTTGATACATGTTCAAGTCCGTTTTTCCTCCCTTACCCCTCTTTAATAAAAAAGCCTTAAATTGCTCTCTCCAGCCGTCTCTGTCTCTGTCTGTTCTTTCATCGTGCCCTGGAGATGGTTTAGGAAACCACCCATACCAGCGGGCAGGGCTGAGTGCACGCTCTGAGGATCCCCCTGCGCGGAGCGGCGTCTGACTCAGGAGAATGCAGGCACCCACTCGCCCCCATCCTGAGTTACAGAATCTGATCCAAGTTCACCGAACCAGACGAATGGGAGGAGCGGGCCAGGCACTTTCCTATTTTGTTTCGCGAAGGAGGAAGGAGAAACGTGGGGAGGAAGATTTGTGGCCCCAGACATTCAGGATATTGCTCAAATATCTCTGGGAGGAGGACGCACCTCATCCTCCATCCAACATAATGCGAGGCCGCGCCCTCGTCACACACCTGAGCCCTGAGCCTGGCGGTGCTCTCCCGAGCTTCCGGAATCCACTGTGGCTTCAGAGGCAGATGCGGACAAGTTCTCACAAGTCCCCACCTTGGCCCAAAGCCATCCCTGCTCAGCACTCTGCAGGCAGGGAGAGCCTGACTCTGGCTGAGTCCGGTGGGCCCGCTGTGGGCAGGTGGCGTCCAGTAGAATCTGATGTTCATTTTCCCAAGTCACCTTCCTTAGGAATAAGGTAGAAGAGGACGCTGGGGAGCCCACCACCGCTGTCCAACATCGCGCCAGCCCCGAAAGGGCTGACGGAGTTGACATCTGCCTTCCACAGCAAGTCAGGGGGGCTGAACACACCCGAGGGTCCCCCCCGGGCCCTGGCCTGCCTCACTTCCAGGACTGCCTGGCCTCACCTCCCACATAGCCCCCTGCGCTTTCCTTGCCTCGGGGTTTACTTCTGGGGGAAACCAATCCCAGACAAGGGACGAGCAGCAAATGGAGGGAAGGGGGGCAAGGTTGTGCTGACCCTCAGCCTGGGGTGGGGCTTGCTGGGCTCAGTACAGCGTGTGCTCAACCCACAGTGACTGCATCTGACGGCCTGTCCCCCGAAAGCTCCAGGGGTCCTCAGCGGTAACTGCCTTGACGGCCCTTGGGCTGTCCTGCATGGCCTGTATCCCTTCCCTGTGTCCCCGCCCCCTCCTCTGCTGGGGTTTCCTGGGGTCCCCTGCCAAGGGATCATCTGCTTGCACCTGGCTCCCCATCTCAGGATCTGCTTCTGGGAGAAGGCAACCCAAGACAGCCGTCAAGACACGGTCTGCAGTGTAGCCTCAAGAACTAGAACACTCCATGTCCTTCCCTGGAATATGCCAGTGGGCGCTTTTTATAACAGTTTCATAAACCAGTGTTGCATACAGGTATGAAATATTGATCAGCCTCAGTGTGTGAATAATGAAAAATAAAAACAAACCCAGCCCATTTTCCCTCCTAGAGATAATAGAGGGAAGCAGAATAACAGGAACAGAAATTCCCCGTCCCCTCTGACAAGATGCAAATAGGAAACCAGAATATGAGGCTAGCGCTGCTGCTGACACATGGCTGAGACGTTACTTTAGAAAAATGACTTGCTTTTTGTGCTTTTAGAGAATATTTAAAGATATCCTGTCACTCAAGATTGCTTTAAAATGGCTAACATTTTATTTAAAAATTTGTAAAAAACTGCATATTTGAAAGTAAATGAAACTGCCTTTTTTTAATGTTTAAATTTTTAATGTTTAAAAATTTTAGGATTTAAATTTTTTTTAATTTTCTTTTCTTTTTTTTTTAACATCTTTATTGGAGTATAATTGCTTTACAGTGGTGTGTTAGTTTCTGCTTTATAACAAAGTGAATCAGTTATACATATACATATGTTCCCATATCTCTTCCCTCTTGCATCTCCCTCCCTCCCACCCTCTCTATCCCACCCCTCTAGGTGGTCACAGAGCACAGAGCTGATGCTATGCGGCTGCTTCCCACTAGCTATCTATTTTACGTTTGTTTAGTAGCGTATATATGTCCATGCCACTCTCTCACTTTGTCCCAGCTTACCCTTCCCCCTCCCCAGGTCCTCAAACTCCCTTCTTAAGTGTTTTTAAGCAAGAACTTAAAAGTTTGAGTTCTTTTTTTTCTCCTCTCGGTTTCCATTCTCATTGTGGCCTGTTTATATGTCAATAATTTGAAGGGTATGTATGTTTTATAGGTGGTTTATATCCTTTGTAAGTGTGGTAGAGGTAGCTAGCTGTTGACCAAAATCAATACTTTCTGCCCGTAAGATTTTGTTGTAGTTGGGAAGTGGCTGCCCAGGAAGGGACTATGTTTCTCAGTTTTCCTTGCAAACAAGTGTGAGCATGTGACTGGCTTCACAATGGAATGTGGGTAGAGGTGATGTGTACAACTTCCCTGCTAAGGCTGTGAAGAGAGGGGGCTGCTCCCACTGGGCTCTCTCTCTCCGGCTGTCGACTTAGTAAAAACAGGTGAGGTCTTAGGAGATGATGGGGCCACAGGTGGAAGGAACCGGAGTCCTTGGTTCCTTGGTTCCTATGACATGGAGTGGAGGTGTCAGCCAACCGCCAGATGAATAAGAAACAGTTTCCTATTGCATTTCAGTCCTAATATACATTTTTGGAGTGTGTGTGTTACAGTAGTTTGACTTACCCTAACTAATACAGTAAGGAAAGTTGCAAGGATAATTAAAATCTGACATGAGAAACGCACGATTCCTTGCAGCAGGATTCCTCGTCAGGCAACTGGTTTGATGATGTCCTTGGTGAGATGCCTCTGATTTTTGGGAAACCCCATTAATGTGATCGGTTTTGATGTATCTCTTCTTCTGTGTTACCCTGGGAAACTCCTTATTCCTATAGAACTGCTTCAAGTATCACCTCCCTGATGAATTCTTCTCTGAGGCTCCTCCCTCCTTTTTTCAGTATAGTTAATAATTCTCTTCATTTTTAAAATTATTGCTCATCACTCTGTTTTTGCATCTTTAATATACTATTACAAATACTTGCCTACATCTGTTTCTCTAACAGACGTGCTGTGGATTGAATGTCTCCCCAAAATGTGTGCGTTAAAACCCTAATCCCCAGTGTGATAGTATTTGGAGAAGGGGCCCTTGGGAGGTAAGAAGGTCATGAAGGTGGATCCTGCGTGATGGAATTAGTACTCTTTTAAGAAGAGACATGGGAGAGCTTGCTCTCTCTCTATCTCCCTCTCTCTCCACCATGAGCAGAATCCAGGAAGAGGGCTATCACCAGAAGCTGACTTTGCTGGTACCCTCATCTCAAACTTCTAGCCTCCAGAAACGTGAGAAATAAATAAACATTCATTGTTTCAGCTCCCGAGTCTAGAATATTTTTGTCACAGCAGCCTGAACTGACTGAGACAAGATGTAAACAGACAAATGAGTTCCATGAATGCAGAAATGACATAGTATTCAGTTTTGTACCACTTCAATCTATATGGTGCCTTGCCCATAGTAGGGATGTAATATAGACGTTTAGAATGAATAAATAAATGGATCCAATATTTGCTAAAAATTGTTGATTTGATAATAATCAGAAGGTAAAGAGGATAATTCTGCAGTGGTGACTTGGAGTTTTAAATACTCTTGATCCCCATGATTCCTTGCTTGGGGGCACTGGTTTCTGACTCAGAACAAAGGTGACTTCAGCTGGCAAGCTATTCAGTTGGGTATCACAATGTGCCCAAGCCGAGATGTGTAAGGGCTCACAGAACGGAAGGCCCAGGGACAGAAGGGACCTGGCAGGATTGGTAACTGGGGATGCTTTCATCTCCATGACAGCAGGTTCAGACCTTGGCTAGAGGAGATTTCCACCTTTGTTTGAGAAACACATAATCATGGGCTCCCTTGAATTGAGAGTCTGCTTAAGTCAAGCAGAGAATGCAAAGCGGGCTATTAATGCTGGAAAGACCCTTAGGAATCGTTGGGTCCAACCCCTTTGCTAAGAGAGAATTATGGTTTGGCAATCTCTCATCTCTTTTCTGAGGTCTCTCTCTACAGTCCCCGCAGTTATAGAGGGATCTGCCCTGTTACTTGTGAATGGAATCTTGACTATAGTTGATTGGTGCAAAGTGAGCCAATTAGAGTCTTTCTCTGGGAATTTTGGAGCTGAAGTGTGTGTCTTCCTCTTGGGGTCTGGGTTTTATGACATACTAGTTGGAAATTATCCAGAGCTGTACAGTTTTACCTCCTGGGCCAGAGGGACGGAAGAAGTAAATCCGTATCTATAGAGAGAAGAATGCTGCGGATGTAGAGAGGGACGTATCCAGGAGATGCAGAGAGTCTCCTGGGACTGAGCTATTGCTCCTGAAGCCAGGAGTATTCCTCTCACAGCTCTAGATGGTGGCCCTTGTTCCTGCAGAACAGGGGTCGCTCTGTATTTATGCCAGTTCCGGTTGGAACTGGAATAGGGGCCGCTCTGTATTTATGCCAGTTCCAGTTGAGTTTCTGTCCCTTGCAATCAAAACAGTCCTAACAAATAGGCTCCAAGTTTTAAAGAGGAGGAAGAAGAGCTGAGGAGGAAGGATGTATTTCATCACGTGACATTGGCTGTAGATTCCATCCTGAGAAAAAGAGCATTCTTTAAATTACAAAAGTCTGTACCAAGCCACGGCTCAGAATATTAATGGCTTCTTCAAAGGGACTTTACAATAGAAAAATTTCCATCTCTTTTGTCTTCTTTTGAGGGAGAAGGTGATCATGTGGAACCTGGGCTGACATGGAGGCCTCAACCTCCCATCTGTCCATCAGTCTTCCATGGTCATCCCACAGACCCAGGCTTCCAAGGAAGTGGTGTGGACTCATGGCATTGTGTAGGATCACCAGGAAGCTGATAGCCAATCCCCAGACACCTCCTTCACCTCTTGAGGTGTGAGCCCAAGCCAAAGGGTGATTATAATTCTCTCCAACATCTATTGAAAGAAAGCTGTTTCCATTGTACATGGGCCCAAAATGGGAAATTGGAAAGAGTTCTGAGGTACAGCCAAGTGAATTTTCACATAAGCTTCGGAGTATATTCATATAATACAAGGCACCTTCTTATCAGCTACAGGAAAGTAGGCACAGCTCTCCTCTTAAAATAAAGAGAAATTTATGGACAAAGGATTATAGCTGCCCAAGCTGCCAAAAATGCTATGTTTGTAGAATCCAAGTCCTTTAGACACTCTTCCAAATCCAAGAACTAAATTTTGCTTTTGATATTTGTGTTGGACCTGTTACCCTATGCTTCCTGCCATGTGTGGTGACTGTGCATCAGGAAAGGGCATAACGTTAAAAGATGCTCGAGGAATTTCTTCTCTGTACTTCTACTTCTGAGGTCGGCATCCTCAGAAATAAATGCCATGCAACACATGAAAATCATGGTGGTCTTCCATGAGACCACTGTAGGTGGGTAAATAAGTTAATGAAAAATGAAACAAAACACCTCAGTGGCTTAGCCATGGAATAATGGAGCAATCTGAAGCTGTAGAGTGCATGAGGCCATTTTCTGCCCTGAAATACACGCCCTAAGCCTGCCTCTCATTTTAGCTAAGGTAGGTTTCTCCTAAGTACGTTTCAGTATCTTGTGTCAAGGGCCAATCAAACAGCTCTGCGTGCCTCGTTAGGGTTCTTAGAGCCATGGGAGCTCGCTCAGCCATGGGTGCCCCCAAGTAGGCTAGAACCAGGGGTAACCCTCCAGCGGTGGCTGATAGGAGTTAAAAGATAAATTTCTCAACTTCTAGTCTTTAGAAGAGACAATACAGAAGTACAATCTGCATGATTTCCCGGCAGAACTGAGCCTCAGTTGCCTGCAGCAATAACAATCTCAGCACACAATTTACAGAATTTTTCTCTCCTATAAGGTTCTCCCCTTTCCCTTCCTGGAATCACCTCCCAAATAAACTACCAGCACCCAAGTCCCTAACTCAGGCTCTGCTTTTGCAGGAGCCACACTAAGGCAGTGTATAAATCTATCTCCTTGTTTTCATTATCATATTGTCTCAGGCTAAATTCCTGCTCCTTGGTAAAATCGAGCTGCCCCAAAGACACATGGTCTTTATTATATGCTGGTGCTCATTATTCTTCTACCCCAGAGTTTCAGGTGAAACCATTCCATTCTCATAAAGCTCTCAAAATCCGAGTTGCTAAGACTGTGCCACATGGACTTTCATGGGCCGTATGAAATATGAACCATGGCCAGTGGGACATCCCATTGGTAACACTAATAGAAATGGCTACTTACTTAACGGCAGCCTGCTCTGTGTCATGCCCTTCTGCTCTGTGTATTTATTTGGAATGTTTTTGCAATGTAGGCATTAACAATCCCACTGCACAGAAGATATTGAGCCTTGCCCCACCCAGATATGTGTGGATCCAAAGTCCATGTTCTTTCTATGGGTCTGTAATTTTTGAGTTTCCTCCACATTCTTCTACAAATTTTCCTGTGTCCTATTTGGTTTTCAGTCAATTAGACCACATTGGCCATTTGCCATAATAACACGCACTAGAGAAAAGAAAATATCCAGAACTTTAGAGAGCTGATTGATAGAAATCTGAGCCAACATGCACACCAAGGGATCCCACCCCTATTGGAGTGGGATTTATGCAGATCAGGTGACAATATGAATTCTGGCCCACAGCCTTAACACAATGTTTCCAGTGGGTCCTCCCACCCATCTTAAGGTTATTTTCCCAGTATTCACATGCATAATCAGGATGGAGATCCTTACCAGCTGGCAGAATCCTAATTGATTCCCCATTACATGGATGGAAATATGAAATGGTGGACTAAGTGGAAGGCCCTGAAATGATTCCTCCCCTGTCCTGGCCAAGATAGTGAATCAGAACACACCCCAGGAGGAATTGCATCAACTCTCAGAGACTTAAGAATACAGGGGTGGTTGTCCCCACCAAATCCTCATCTAATTTACCTATATGAGCTTCTGCAAAAACCAGATGTATTATGGCAAATGACAATGAATACCGTGAACTTAACCAAATGATAGCTCTAATCACAGCTGCAGTGCTGAACATGGTATCTACGGGAACAGATAAATGTAGCCTTTGGTACTTGGTATGAATTGATTACACTTGAGTATGTGTTATTTTCAATCCCCATCAGGAAGGAGCTTCAAAAGCAGTTCACTTTTACACGGGAAGGACAGCAGTACACATTTCCCTGTATTAGTCTAGTTATTAACTTCTTATAACTGAGGCTGGATAAATGATTTTTTTGAGAGAATGAATGGAAATACTGAACCCAGGAAGCATCCAGATTTCTAAAACTCAGGTCACTAGATTTGCTCTTATCCTCAGGATCTATTTCTTCATTTATTAGCTCAGTTTAAGTGAAAGCTAGGACCTTCCCCAGAGTCCTTCATTACCAAGTAATTATGGTACAGAACATTTTTCTTTTAATTTTTTATCTTGATGTAATTTTAGACTTATAGGAAAGTTTTAAGATTAGTGCAAAGAATCAAAACTACAGTGAGCTACCACGTCACATCTACTAGGATGGCTAGGATAAAAAAAGACAGAAAGTAACAAGTGTTGGTAAGGATGTGGAGAAATTGGAACCTTCATATGCTGTTGGTGGGAATGGGAAATGGTGCAGCCATTTTTGGAAAACAGATTGACAACACCTCAAAAGGTTAAACAAAGAGTTAGCATACGACCCAGCAATTCCACTCCTAGGTATACACCCAGGGGGAATGAAAGCTTTGTCCACACAAAAACTTGTATATGGATGTTTATAGCAGGATTAGTCATAAGAGCCAAAAAGTGGAAATAATCCAAATGCCCATCAAATGAAGAATGGCTAAACAAAGTGTGGTATATCCATGTAACAGGATGGTATTTGGCAATAAAAAGAAATGAAGAACTGATATATGCTACAAGCCTTGAAAACATCATGCTAAGGACAGAAGCTAGTCACAAAAGACTACATATTGTGTGATCCCATTTATATCAAATATCCAGAATCAGCAACTCTACAGAGACAAAAAGCAGATTTATATTTTGTAATATTAATACTTTTGAAGGATGCTGATCAGCTATATTGTAGAAAGTCCCTTGCCCTTTTCAGGAAATAACACAAACATTGATGCACACTCAGAACAGGGACCCAGACTTTGACCCCAGCAGAATAAAACTCATTGTCACTGCAATCAAATGCTTCTCCTCTACATTGACCATTATTTGAGGCTCGGATGGTCATTTAGTCTTTGTGGTTTTCTCACCTTTCCCCAGCCTCTCCCCTTAGTGAATTCCTACACCTCCCTCAGCTCCTGGTTTAAACGTCATTTGCTCAGGGAAGACTTTCAGGACACCAGGTGCCACCCTGGCTGGATTAGCTCTAGCTGCCCCACTGTCTGATCCCTGAACTGTTCCTTTCCTGATCACACCCCAACACCAACGAACTGACATTCGGTGTGATCGTTCTGTGGATGGCGAGCTCACTCCCTAGATCTCAGGCTCCACTGTCCTGTCCCCGCTGCAGCCCTGGTGCCCCCAGCACGGTGCCCACGAATCAAGATTGTCGATGGACAAATGAATGAACAAATGGGTGATTGACAAGCACTTTGCCAGAATGTCCTGCATGTTGTGATAGCTGAATCACGGCCCCTCTATGGATGCATGAGTCCTAATCCCCGGAACCTGTGTATGTTACTTTATACAGCAAAAGGGACTTTTCAGATGGGATCAAGTTAAGGATCTTGAGATGGGGAGATTATCGTGGATTGTCTGGGTGGGTCCTGTGTATTCACAAGGATCGTTAAAAGAGGGAGAGATGGGGCCATGAGGACAGAAGCAGAGTGGGAGTGAGACAGCCTGTGGTCACTAAAAACTGCAGGAGGCATGGAATGGGTTCTCCCCTGGAGCATCCAGAGGGAACCAGCTAAGTTGACCCCTTGATTTTTAGCCCTTTAAGATATGTTTTGGATTCTGACCTCCAGAACTGCAAAAGAATAAATTTGTACCATTTTAAGCCACTAAGTTTGTGGTAATTAGTTACAGCAGCAATAGGAAACTGATCCACCTGTCAAATATAACTGAGCATCTCACAGGCATTCACAGGTATTGAGATAGATGCTAATGTTAATGACCCTCACCTCTGTCTCTGAGATGCTCTTACTGGAGATCCCGAAAGTATGTTTGGCATTGCGATGACACATCACATTATTTGAGACTCAATGAGCCCAGTAGAATTGCTGGAAAGAGACAATTATCTGCTAGTGAATAAATATAAAATTCAAAGAAATATTGTTTTTAAAAAAAGAATCTGTTGCAGCTTTCTTAACTCTGCTATTCATAGGGAAGGTAGATCTAATTTACTAAAAGATAATATCAGGAATTCATAACTGTAGGTTTGTTAACACTCCCACACAGGTACAGTGATCCTGTGATATAAAGCGATACAAAGACACCTGGCATTGCCTGGGAGAGGAAGGGGCCAGAAAACTCGGCGCCACGGGCTAGAGCTCTGGACGAGGACGGCTCTGTATCTATGCTGTGCTCCGTGACTGGCTCCATCTGCTCCTTCTGGGAATGAATCGGGAGCCACAGCTCATTTCGGGGACCCAGGGGAGGTTGCCTTTCAGCAGAGCGAGGGTTAGGGGTCCATTCGTGGGCATTGTCTGCCATCCAGATAAGTTGCAGGGATGTGACTCCTGGGGGTGACCCTTGGGGGCTCGAGGCTCAAGTGTTGCAGTGGTCGGAGGGCCAAGAGGAGGCTTGGATGATGGAAATTTCTGTCCCTCCTTCTGTGAAAAGCTGCCATGAGGATGGAATGGATGGTACTATTGAAAACACTAGATCAGTGGGGCCGTGTGCAGGGGACGCACACACCACTTCTGCATTGTCGTGGACGTGGGCTTTTTGGGATGGGGGACAGCAGTCATCCGCCGGAAAGAAGGACTCTGGTGGGCACTTAGGCAAGGAGGTGCGTAGGGGCAACGTTTCAGGAGGCACTGCCCTGGCTGTCTGGCCCAGGCCTGGACTCTGGGGCCCAGCCGTGATGAAGAGCTAGAGGCAGACGCCCGGATTCCAGGCGTGGCTCTGCAGCCACAGGCTGAGTGACCTTGGGCGAGTTCTTTTCGGGGTCTCGTGAGAGCCGCTATCTCAGGGGATCTGGGGGAAATCAAACGTCAGTTGCTTAGAACAATATTTGGTGTGTAGCGATGCTCACATCCTGTTAGCTGTGATGACTTTGATGATCACGACCGTTCAAGGCCATCTGAGTGTTTCAGATGTTGAACCTTTGCAACCAATGATAGGCAACAAAAGCAAGAGAAGACCCACACCCTCCCCACCCCCGCAACCAGGATTGTAACCAGTGGAGCTTCCTGGGAAACTGGAGGAGGAAGACCCTGGCGGAAAGGACGGCCTATCTCTCCATCCTTTTGTTCTACATTTTCCCACATTTGAAACCCGGTCACAAATGCCTTGTGATTCGATGGGCTTCCTCCCGGGCCACCAAGGGTTCTCCTTGGCTCTCCTGTCCAGTGACCTTAGACCTTTAAAAGCCCTTGACTCTCCAGCCAGTGCTCTGGCCTCTGAGATGCCAATTCCCCTGCCGACAGCGACTACGGCGCCTGCCCTTGCGAGAAGCGGTCCAGAGCTCACGGGCGCACAGGGCTGCCAACTCCGTGCGCTCAACAGGTCCTCTCTGAGGACTATTAGGGCCAAAGGATAAATATTGACACATTAGACTATTTCCTCATTTATATTCTGTTGATTGTCTGGGCAATCTGATGGGGCAAAATTCCACTTTTCTGATAACCGATTCTCGACTAATAGAAACAAATAAAGTAAAAGCTTCTGTCCACAATGGGTTGGGCAGACCCATTGTGCAGAACTGCTAATCGGATTAAAGCAACTCCTAGCTCTATTTGCAGCCACCAGACTCCCCGGAACATTTGCCACTTCCCAAGCCTACCCATCATGGTGGCTCTCTTGCCCTTGAAATCAAATGGAGAGAGGCAAGCAAAGGCTTGAGATTGCAGCAAATCCTCTCTTTAAGCAAACAAAGTGCAGGATGAGGAAATATACGTGCCTACCCCTTGCCATTAAGTGGACAGGCAGAGAGAGTGGATCTGGCCAACGAGCACAAACCAGTTTTCATTCTTGTAAAAAATTGATTTTTTTCTAATTTTCTTAAAAAAAAAACGAAAAAGAAGGAGAGGAGTGAACATGGTCTGTGCATCTACAAGAAAACTAGAAGGCTTGCAAGAGTCCTTCTGATCCAGCATTCGGGGGCAATGCATCTTTCTGATTTTGCCAATTTATCTAGAAAATATTACAATTTAATCTGTGTTAATGAAAGACCAACAGAGTAACAACGCCTGGGGTTTTATGTGTCTGGCTGGCTTCTATTAGCATTTAAATCTGCATCCGTTACATTAGTCCCTTAAAATAAACACAAACATTTATGCGAGTGACGATTCGAGTTAGCCTTAGTCAGTCTTAAATAATGTCACTCAACTCGGCATTTGGACCGAAGCCTGTGAATCATGAGGTATATTTTTGCCTACAGTCTGATAATTTTCAAAGCTATTGGCAACCTGGGAATTTTCCTTCCTTATCACCAGGGCTCAGCTAACTTCACTAAGACTAATCAGGCCGGGAATCATTCATTCAAGGATTGCGTGATCATGTTTTTCTTTAGCTGTGACAGCTGCCTCGGCCCTATTAGCAATGCAGATTAGGCAGCCTAATAGGTTAATGCAGAGCACGCGGAAATTAGGTTTAATCCCCAGTGAAATAATCTAACATTTTCACATTTCTTGATGTTGGGATAGAGACATTGCTGGTGACTCAATTAGGTGTAATGTAGATCAAAGCAAATTTACCTTCTGGCTGAACCCTCCCAATAGTTTAGACAGAAGAATGTAGCAAGGGCCCTTTACTAATTGGTGAATAGCCGTAGGGAAAATTGCACGGGGAACATGGAGGACGTGAGCCGAACTCTTCGAGCCTGGGACAGACGAGGGATGCATTTTGCAAGCATCCGCATTTATCCCTTGACTAGGCCTCCAAATGATGCTGCAGCTCGGTGCCCATGCAAGCACCTTGGACCAACCCATTCATCCTTCAGGCATAACTGCCAAACGTGGGACCACACACTCTCTCTTCCTCTGCACCTTTTGCATGTCCTGTCTAGGAGCATCACGACTGTGTTCTGAGTGGGCCTGCATTGTGAGGGGCACAGAAAGAGAAGGAGCGCGTCTAATGTTTCCATTCTGGCACATAGCACATCAAACGCTCATCTCTTTCCATCATAAAGGGAAGGAAACAAAAAATTACATGCCCTCAGTTGACAAATTATTTTTTTGCCGTGACATCTTAATTCTTAATCCTTGTGTGTGGTCAAATCAGTCTACTATAAGCAACCAATCAAGCAATTATTTCTAAATTATATTTGCCCAACTCACATTGATTGGCCATTCTTTTCTTATTGGGTTAGCTCATTAATTCTGAGCAGCTTACTTATTATGCCTTCCACATCATTTTCCTCCTGAGCCTATCTGCTCCAACCAGCCTGCTGATGTTTCAAGATGCCATACAGGGGGAAAGAAAAAAAAACAAAAACCCGACCAGTGATCTATGCATTGTCTCCTCTAGCAATTACAATTCACATTGCTGATTAACTTTGATGTGAGAACTAATGAGATAAGACAAGTTATCAAGGCGGGCCTGATCGTCATTTCATTTATGCAGCATTTGCCATCGGTGAGTGACAAAAAACTAATGAAGACATATCTGACAGCAGGCTGAGCCCAGGCGGATTTCGGCTCCCCATCAGCAAGAGTTGTGTTCCCTTCTCCTGGTCTATCTGAGACACGTTGGAATTAGCTTAATAATGAAAACACTTCATCTAAATAGACACATGTTTACATTAAAATAACTACATGATAAATAGATGGCAGAGATTTTATGCCTTCTTGAGTCTAAACAACAAAGTAAGAATGTGTTCTAGGATTCACTAAATCATTCGGAGGGAAATTCAATTTCAGCTATTATACTTATCACTGAGTGAGTGTCCCCCTGTTTATGGGTAACAAATGTTGTTTTTCGGAGGGTTGGGGGGAAGGGATGCGATCTAGGCAGAATAGGAATGATTTACTTTTGTTAAGATGGTAATGGGCAGATAAACAGAAGCGTAATATTAGTAAAGCTAATGAACGATGTTGACATGGTAATAACTTAGGGTTGAGAAGATCCCAAGGAATGACATTTCCAGCTGGACATTTTTATACTTTGTCTTCATTTTCTGAACCGAGACCTTGGGGTCTCTGCTTTTATACACATGTAAATGTAGTTCCAATGTTCTCTACATGTAACATGTATGACTTTAGGAGAATAAATCTAAAGCATTTCTCTGGATATATTCATGTGGTTTTTTTCATTTTTTTTTTGTTTGTTTTTTTACTAACAAATACAAGGAAAGGCAGATACTAGGCAGGAAATGTAAATTTTCCTTGGACACAATTTTTTGGGCTGAGCATTAAATAATATGAAAAAACACACACTTTATTAAATTGGTTAAATAAAGTGGTTACATGTGAACTTCAATAAAATTCACAAGTATTCATATGGTGAAAAGGATTCCAGTGCATTTTTTTGGCTCTGTAATATTTTACCTTGTAAGTATGAAAGGAAGTAAAACGCTGTTTTTACAGATGACACGGCTTTCCCAATGAGTCTTTTGTTATTTTGATAAATCAATTCTAAAAATGGAAAAAAAGGAAAAATGTTCACTTTCCTAGAAAAAGGCTTTCTTCCCTAAAACATGAATACAGAATACATGCAAGTGTATTCTGGTTTTCACACATAAACATCATGGCATAATATTACACACAAATATCATGGGAAAAGCCGGAATAAAAAAGCAAAAACAAATTGTGGCATGTTAAAACGTATTTTTAAAGTCTCCTTTTTAAAAAAATGGTGGTAGTTCTTATTTCCTTTAGTCAAATATGATCCAGAATATTTGCAGGCTACTGCTCATAAATATCATTTCCAGTTATATTTTTTTGGACTTAAAAAAAGAAGAAATACATGAATGATGTTGGCATCTATACTCAAAATTTCTCCCCCTCCCCCAGCCACTGTCCCCATCCCCAGTCATCACAGACAACAACAACAGCAACAAAACAAAACCCGGCAGGAACACAACCCTACGTTTCTTGAGGGGCTATACTAAAAATCTACCGAATCTGATGAAAATTAATCGCAAGTACTGTTTTAAGGGCGAAAAACAAATTAGGGCTCCAGTGAGGGATTAAGTGTAACAGCTCTTCTCAGAACCGCAGATAAATCCTATATATTAGAAGACACTATAAAAGTACTTTCGTAAGAGCTAAAGGCACAAGTGGAAAGTTGACCCTCAAGATGGTTTGATGATGGTGTGTGCTCAGTTTATAAAATTCTCCCTCTATAAAAGGAGCCTGTAAGTACAGTGCCCACTAAACACAGAAGCAATTGTCCTAGAAAAAGGGTTTCCAATTGTGACTCAAGTGACAAAATTAAACGCATCTGAACAAGGGCTGACAGATTTCTTCTCTGGAACCCGCCTCCTCGCCCTCCCCCCCACACCCTAGCTTCTCTGGTAGCCCATCTCTCTCTCTCTTGAATTCTCCCCTGGTTGTGTTTACCACTCAATTCTAATGTTAATTAGAGACACACATCCGTATTAGTAACCCCCGTTTTCATCGGCACAGCCCAGCCTGAGGAATGAAAGCCCCGGAGTGTGTCTTCCTGGGAGCCAACAATGCAGGGGAGGCTGTATGCTTGCACACATATATGTGACATTCTTTCCTCCTTGGTGTTAATTTTCCCTTTCTGTGTACTCTTATTATGCTATCTCTAACGTGAGTGGCGGATTCCTTTTTACCCTTTTTCTTTAATCTATTTTAATAAATAATTACAGGCTGCAACAGAATTTATTCATTCCAGAGGGCCACCTCCTTCACATTTTTTTCTGGAGGCTCAGCTCAAGGAGACGTGGTGATAATCAAGGGGGCCTGGAATCCCTTCTATACAATGTCGCTGGGAGCTCCCATTTAAAATGAAAAATGTATATTACACTTAAAAGCCACACAAGGTAAGCGCCTCTTCCCTGGGGATATGTAATAACAAGGGATGCTCTGGTCCCGTCCTCAGGAAAGGAACCAAAGGGAAAAAAAATGAAAGAGAACAGAAATCACTACAAAATATTTTAAAGCTATGAAACAAACCCCCTCCTTGAGTGGAAGAAAAAGACTCACACCCATTGTCTTTCTTACAATCGGGACTCTTTCCCTGGGTTGTTTGAGAATTTTATTCTTAAATTAATCTACTTTGTTAGTGTAATATTTGGGCTTTATTTTTTTCTTTTATTCAAAATAAAAAGAGATCTATTTTTTCACAATGTCTTCTATATTCCCTAAGATGTATTGATTTAAATGCTCACAAAATAGGGTTTCCATCCCAGGGCTGGAGTCCCAGTCACCCAGCCTTTGTGACCCTCATACTACAAACTGGGTTTTATGGTGCTGAGCCCAGAGCTGAACGTTTTTCTTCATTTCTTCAAAATGCCCCCGCAGACAAACACACTGTGTACATTTCTCTGATCAACTTCACTTCTTCAAAATCAAGCTTTCCCCCGTCTTGTTCATGCATACTTAGGAGTGTCTGAAATAGGAAACTAACTTCATCGTTTTGCTGCTTAGCTGTCGAGTGGATTTGTAATATTTATCTTTGGAGGATTGAAAGTAAATTCCTTTATTAAGTGCCTGCTTGAAGTGTGTTGCTAAACAGTTCCCCCAGTATGTATCCTAAAATTTGCTAACTGTGCTCCCTTCCCATAAATGATTTGATAACGGGGAAAAAAAGCCTTGCTTTGAATTTATATATATTTCAGTCCTGACAAATGTTTTATTTAAAACCATTACGGTGCACCTTTTGATTTGGCGTTTAAAGTAAATAATATTTGTACATCTGAAACATACTTAAGACAAATGAAAAGCCTCTAGATGCTTTTGTGTGAGGTGTTGAAGGGGCTCTACAAACTTAAAAGGACAACCTCAGTGAAGCTCATCTTCATCTGGAAAAAAGTAGCAACTGAAAGCTGAATATATTAGATAATACACACTTGCCGAAGAGCATTCTCTTAGTGATTTAAAAAAAATTTTTTTTAAAGGAAAAAAAGGGAGAGAGAGAGAAATATTCTTGATAATCAACCCGAAGCTGGCCCGAGGGTCGCTCCATGCTAATTTTGTTTGAAACTGTTCAACTAACTCTGAATAGAGATCCATATTCAACAAAGACATAATTAATGGCAACATTTTCTTCAGCCCTGAGACATCATAACAAGATGCAAAGTACGAAAAGATTTTTATGGGAACTAATTTAAGGACAAAGGGTTGACCTCTCCCATTTCATTAACCAACTGAGAGAGGAAGAGAGAAGGCAGTGCTCATCCGTGGTGATTTCAAGCAGCCAATTTCAAAATGCAAATCGCAATCTGCAGATGTTGGAGGCTGATACAGATATTTTAAAATATCATTTGTTCAATTTAAGGACATCAGACATTTGAATTTTAAATAAAAATCAAAACCAATTTTAGGATTCATTTTTAGCCGGGGAATGAATGTATTCATGGTGCGTCCAAGGTCTTTAGGTTAGCTATGTTTTCAAGTGTCTAAAACTATTCTTGTAAACCATTAATTTTATATATTATTTCCAAAACCTTTTAATGGAGAAGCTCCATTAAACTACACATTATTTCTGATTATTGTACCCAGTGAGAAGTAGTGTATTTTGAGTACAGAGTTGAGAAGGATGAAAGCCACTGTCCTAATCAGACACTTAATTCATGGATGTATTAAATAAAAAGCAAAGCTGTGCTCTGGACTATACAGTTTGCTTTAGGCGGGACCTAAAATAAAATCTGAGAGATTAGCCTTTACAAAACATGCCTTGGGCATGAAAAACGGTTAAGTGCGTTACTCTTTTTAGAATTTTGGCCTTTCCTAACTCCATTTTGGCTTTGATTTTTTCTACAGCACTTTTCACTATCTGACTTACTATGTACAGTTTTGCTTGTCTATCTTTTGTGTGTTCTCACTCCACTCACTGGAGTGTAAGTGTCAAGAAAGCAGGAACTTTTCGCTGTCCTGTTCATTGCTGAATCTCCAGTGTCTAGGCTTGCCCTGTCCAATATAGTAGCTGCTGGTCACATGCTGCCATTAAAATTTTTTTTCTTCCAGTTTTATTAAGATACAATTGACATCCAGCACTGTATAAGTTTAAGGTGTACAACATAATGATCTGACTTACATACATCATGAAATGATGACCACAAAGTTTAATGAACATCCATCTTCTCATATAGATACAGCATTAAAAAAAATTTTTTTCCCCTGTGATAACTCTTAAGATTTATATTTTAGCAATTTTCGTTTATAATGTACACCAGTGTGAATTATATTTCTTGTGTTGTACATTACGTCCCTAGTACTTATTTATCTTCCAACTGAAAGTTTGTACCTTTTGACTAACTTCATCCATTTGTCCCTTGGCCATTTAAACGTAATTTAAAATTCACTAATATTAAACAAAATTAAAAATTCAGTTCCTCAGTCACACTAGCCACATTTTATGCACCCAATAATTGCACGGGCCAGCAGGTCCCATATCGGACCCTGCAGATACACAGTGCTCTCATTGTCCATAATTCTATTGGAATGTGCTGGTCTAACAGTGCTTGGCACATAGCAGGCACTTAATAAATATTTGTTGAAATTGAATCTGAAGGTCTAGAAAAGGCTATTTCCAGGGATAAGGGATGTCTGATAACGTTCCTCTTGTGGTCATGTGCTTAGACCGAGCGAGGAAAGCATGGTTTACCAGCAAGCTCTTCCCGTGTTGTCCTATATAGTTTCATATATTCCATCAGTGAAGGTAGATGCCTGCTTCATGACCTCGCTTTTTTTCGTTTAGATTAGAAAAGACCATTCAATTCCTTTTTCATTTCTTCATGTAGGGCTTATGAGGTTGATTAGGGAAGATATTGTCCATCCCATTTTCAGATGGGAACAAGGGTTCCAGGGGGTTAACCCCCCTCCCTGCGAGACAGTGACTATTGTGGGGCTCATGCCTCCTCCAGAGTTTTCCCAATAGTGCATCCTCCGCATGTGCACCCACAGGAGTTTTGGGGAGGAACTTAATAAATGCTTCGGGACTTCCCTGGTGGCGCAGTGGTTAAGAATCGCCTGCCAGTGCAGGGGCCATGGGTTTGATCCCTGGTCCGGGAAGATCCCACATGCTGCGGAGCAACAAAGCCCGTGCGCCACAACTACTGAGCCTGTGCTCTACAGCCTGTGAGCCACAACTACTGAAGCACATGCACCTAGAGCCCATGCTCCTCAACAACAGAAGCCACCACAATGAGAAGCCTGCGCACTGCAACGAAGAGTAGCCCTGGCTTGCAGCAAGTAGAGAAAGCCTGTGCGCAGCAACGAAGACCCAGTGCAGCCAAAACCAAATAAATAATAAATAAATAAATAAAAAAGTGCTTCATTGAGTTGAATTAAGCAATAACAGTAAAAATAATGAAAATGGGTTTCCACTCATTAATTATCATCACCACCACAACCATGTATTAAATTTGACTAACTGGTGAGCACTGAGTGAGAACACATATTCTCTCATTAATCCTGACAGTAGTCAAATAATGTAGATAACGCTTTCTCAGACTGACCCCGGAGGAAGTGGAGATTGTAGGGAGGGAGGGGTGAGATGCAAGGAAGCATCTAGAAGAACAGTCCTGGGACTTGGACCAGAACCGTGGGAGCTGTTAGTCACTTTCTGCCTGAGTGTTGAGGATCTGAGGTCAGATTTACTCTGGTTGACATTTTCACTTCCTTTCACCTTAGAACATCTTGTCTTCCTTTCCCCTCATAGACGGGGCCATGTTAGGGTGCAATCAGTACTCCTGACATCGGGTATGAGGAAAGAAAACATAGACTTTTTGGTGCCAAGATAGGGAGAAGAGTGTGTATTCATTGGGACCCGCCAAGGTCGGGGGGTGGTGCTGTCCAGAGTGATGCTGAGAGCACAGGAGAAGGGGGACCACATGGGAAGGACCGTGTCCTCCAGTCCTACCTGTGCCCCTACTGCTCATCAGTGCAGCTGGTTGTTATGATTATGGGGGACCCTGAGTGGGGACAGTGGCCCTGACAATGGGAGAGGGCTTTTTGTTTATACAACCCTGGACAAAATGTGTTCCCTTTGAGCCAGGCTCAAACTGTCCACACTGCCTCATGCTGGAAGGCATTCTCACACCGCTGGCCCGATGAGTCTCTGTTTCTCTGTTTTCTTCACCTTATCCTTGGTACCCCACAGGGAAATGCCTATAAAAATGGTGGAGGGTAGAAATACGGTTGGAACCCATGTAGAAATAGAACTCTGAGGTCTTGAACATATCAATACACAATCTTGACCAATGAACTGGCCTTTTGGAGAGATGTGGATTAAATATATATCTATGGATAGATTTGGAATGAATGTAGTAAAAATTACTAAGGAATGCTTTCTACTTATACTGAAAGGGAAGATTCTATCAGCAAAGGACAAGGGCTTGTGGGAATTCATGATTCTGGGGACCAAATCTCACCACCTGGAGATATTAGCCTTTGGGATTGTTTCCAAGTAAGGGGAAGTAGGAGGCTGAAAGATTCTTGAAGACTCACAAAGAGGACAAACTCTACAGTGAACAAACATATCTCTCCATGGCCACATATTTTAAGCCCCAAATTAGGACATCTGGTCACAACTGGTTAGCAACCAATTTCCAGGCCGCTTGAGTGACAGGCTGGGAGATAAAGTTTGAATTTCTAGGTTGTAATAATGTTGCTGGGAGCACAATTTTTAAATCAAGGCGATCCCCGAAAATTGGGGATTTACGGGTTTCGTAGATCCTATCCGTTTTGGGGTTTATGTATACCCTGTTTTATTTCTAATGAGCTTGTTGTGACTTCATAAATAGAGCAACTGACACACATTTTGCCAAGAAAACATCTTAATAAGAAGTATAGTTAATACGAAGTGTAATGACCCAATGGTCAAAATGAAATAAGCCTGAAAAAAGAAAAATAAAATTTAAAAGGTATCACAAGAGGTAGACTGAGCCCTGGAGACAGTCAGCTGTAAAATACAATCCAATCAGTAGCAACAGAAACAAAACAGCCCGGTATCGAAAGACTCATCTGGGGATTGATTTGGGTGACGTTCTGAAGTGGAAGGAATCTGCTTTGCTTGAGGGTCCCACTGCTGTCCTTGTCAGCTTGTCACATGCTTCTGTCTCGTTCTGTTTTGATCACCATCAGGGCTTCCTCAGCCTCCCTCTGGCCGTGTGCTGGGTTGTCCGAAGGTGGTGGCTGTCACAGAATGGGTACTGGAGGACCGAAGAGAATCGGGGGGACGCAGGCAAGTTTCGTTCCAAGGTAGGCCGTGGACGGCTGTCTAGTGGAAACACGGCTGTCGCTGGACAGCCGTGAGGACCCGAGAGGGACACACCTGGCCCATCCCCTGACTCTTTCATGTCTTGAGTGCAACCTGGCTTAGTGTGGTCACTGTCACGGTGCCAATTATGACTCCCAACCCACTTCGGTCTCTCCGCTCGCCCTACTTGTCTTTTATTCTTGGCATGTTTTACCCTCTGCGGGACTGTGCGCTTGATTTATTTCGGTTTACTGTTTACTGTCTGCTTTTCCTGCTGGGATGGAAGCTCTTTGGGGGTAGAGATTGTTTTCTGTTTGGTTCATAGAGACATCCTAAGTGCCTAGAACAGTAGCTGGCGTATCCTAGGTACTCAGTAAATATCTGTGGAGTGAACGGATGAATGGATTCCTTATGACTCCCCAGCTTGGCTGTGGACAGCAGTCTGTTCTGGACTTCTCTCTTGGCTTCTGGGCCTCACCGTGGCTTGTCCTTCCCTTCCTTGTGTGATCGGATCAAGGCAACTTTCATCTTCTCTCCCAGAGCGGGAAAACTCTGCGAGTTATGCCTCTGAATCTTCTGCCACAGACCACACCCGTCAGCTCCCATCTCTCCCTTCCTTCCTGTTACCCAGGAGGCAATATTAGTAGATCTGGTTTCTGATTTAGAAAGACATGAGGCCCCCCTAGAAGCTGGAAAAAACCCCTGGGTTTCAAGTAAAAGATTTCAGTTATTGATATTACAGACTATGATCTCATCGCATGAGCTTCAGGCCAAGACGCCCTCCTTGCTCGGGGGCCCAGGCTCAGCGTCTCGCCCTTTGTCTCCCCAGGGTGCTACCTTCTCCTGGGTGCCTCTCCTTGATCCCCATCATAATCATCCTCCACCCCACTATCATCACTGCATCCCTACTGCATATTTCAACAGGCTGTTTCTCTATCCCCCACCCCCTCCCTTGAGTGTGCTCTGTAAAAGCCTGAAAGGATCCAGCTCTATTGGGCATGATTCTCATGCCATACTCCAGTTCTTCCTCCTCAGCCATTCAAACACCTCCGCTGGGTCCTCAGCAGGGCTGGTCCCTATTACAACTATACAGGAGGCCAAGCCAGGCTTCGGAGTTCTCTTGCCAACATCCAGCCCTAGATGACATTCTCATGCTTTTTCTTCCTTCCTTCCTATCAAGCTGCTATGGTGACCAGAGATGCCCGCTGAACTCTTAGCAACTCCAAGAGTATCTGGATGCCCAATAAGCCTGCTAGGAAAGGGCATTGCTTACCACCCCCTAAGTTCTAAGGATGGCATCGCAGGGCGTGGGATGATGGTTGGGGGGTCAGAGGGGCTTTCCTACATCCTTCATTCCGTATCTGGAGCACCGGTGCCCATTCTCAGCAAGGCACAGTGCAACAGTTTAGCCTGTGACCTAGGGGCGTGACCCAATCTCAGATGTTCTCTTTCTTTGTGAAAGCAGAGGAAGAACCTCCCGCGGGCATCGTTTATGGATGCTCTTTGCCTCCCCAAACGCCCAGCTCTGTGCTCCCGATACGTTCTCCCCAGGGTGTGCTGAAATACGGGAAAAGAATCTGAAAAAAAAAAGAAGTGGGTATATGTATATATATAACTGATTCACTTTGCTGTACACCTGAAACTAACACAACATTGTAAATCAATGTTTTGTAAATCAACTATACTCCAATAAAAATTAAAAAAACAAACAAACAGACCCAAAGGTGTGCTGGAGGTGGATTCCCAAGCACTTCTTCTGACCAATGAGAATACAAAGGGGTCGAGCAGACATCACATGGAGTCATTTTAAAATGATAAATTTGTCGATGTTACATATCTCCTCACCCACACATATATACATACCCACCTACAAAAAGACATTTTGTGTTCAGGCCCATTAGAAAGAGAGCTGAGCCAGACGTTTTCCTTTTAGGTCTCAAAATGAAGCGTTCATTTTAGCAACATAAATTCCTTTTTCTCCGTGAAGGCATTTTAAGCATTATTTGTCTGGCTCTTTAATTGGTAAACGAGCCCGCATCACCCAGTGGGAAGGCGAGTTCTGCTCTTGCCTCTAACAAAGCCAGGCCTCACCGGGAGCGAGGATGGCCACGGTCTGGCCAGGTTGCCAGCGCCCCTGCCTCTGTCATATGTCAGCAGCTCCTGCAGATGTCTCAGAGCAAAATAAATGACTTCCAGATGTGCAGAAAAGAACTGAATGCATTCACGCAGAAGTGAAGGGGGCATTGTTTCCCCCATGTTGGGGTCTCTTGGAAGGTATCAATGAACAACCGCTTCATTCTTAATATGTCACAGGAAATCTAAAATGGAATGCATTACCCAGCAAATAATTTCCTATTTTCCATGCTGAGAAACCCAAACTTAATTTCTTGTGAAGTATGAAGACTTATATTCTCCAGGAAAACATTTGACGGCTTACCCACTAGCCTGATTTAACAGCTCATTATTCCAATTTAAATTTCAAAACAAATGCAAAGGTTGGCAGGAATGGCTTTATATGAATTTCATAAACCGATATCCCTTTTTTAGGTCTGCTCAATTCATGGAGGGAGGTCTGTTACCTTCTTGAAAATACTTTCAAAGTGGAAGTCCAGATACACACCATCTGCCTGTGTCATAAATAGATCATGTAATTTTCAGCGTTCGGGAGAAAACAAATGACATTTTTTTCCTTCCAAGGTGCTACCATCTACAAGTTTTCATTTGGAGATGTGTGTGTGTGTGATGACGACAACGATGATGATGACGGATGTGTATTTTTAAAGTAGAAATCATGAGAACAACCAGGAAGCAAGACACAGTGAGGACGAAGCCAGCCCCAAGACAAGGTACCCAATCCTTGTCTTACGATCCATTATCTCTATAGACAGCACCAGACTCTCTTACACACACTTCCTCAGGATGGGATGATAATTAGATTCTGAAGGGCTTGTATTTCATGTGTCTAAACGAGGCATCTGAACTTGGCCTTATCCGGGTCCCCTCCGAAGTCAGAGCTCCGCTGTGCGCCTGTGGGCAGCACTGCTGGATCTTCTTTTCCTCAAGAGTCAGGGCAGGAGGATGAAAAGCCAAGTGAAATACTGGCTGGAGCACAGCCCTCTGTGGTCCTCAAACCAGTTCCTTGTCTGAAATGAATTTGTTTCTTGCTTCCTTACTCTCGGTGTCCCCACCTTCCATGGGATTGGAAACCCGGGGCAGCTGGGTCTTCCTTTCCTTCACAGCTGTGTCCCTGGTTCCTGAAGTGGTTTCGGGCGCATTGTAGGTACTTCATATCTTTGCAGAATGAACGGATGTGGACGGGTGTGACCCCTTCCTTGTGGACATCTGGAAAATCCAGGTGTCCTTTGAAAACATTATTTGGCACAAATATTTGGAAATATTGGCCAACATATATTGGGATGGGCGTGGTGCATTCACTCATATCAATTTAGTGGACTAGAGAAGAAATTAATGTCTTCTTAAATAGAGACACAGACATAGAGAACAAACGCATGGATACCAAGGGGGGAAGGGGAGGTGGGATGGATTGGGAGATGGGAATTGACATATATACACTACTGATACTATGTATAAAATAGATTGCTAATGAGAACCTACTGTATTGCACAGGGAACTCTACTCAGTGCTCTGTGGTGACCTAAATGGGAAGGAAATCCAAAGAAGACGGGATACATGTATACGTGTGGCTGATTCACTTTGCTGTACAGCAGAAACTAACACAACATTGTAAAGCAACTATACTCCAATTAAAAAAAAAGAAATTAATGTCTTCTTGCAAAGGACATCCTCAAAAGATAAGGTGGGGGAACCCTAGCATGTGCCAGGTTATTAATACTGGAACGCTCACACAAATAAATGTTCTTTAAAACCAACTGGGCCCTTTAAAGACAACAACATCTAACTATGTTCTGCAAATTAATTCCGATCACATCTTGAGGTCCATTGACAGCCAAGCTCAGAGTCCTCCCCTTCCGTCAGCTGTTGACTTTCTAAGTGTCCCGGGCAGCTGCGTGTCTGTCTGTGGTTCCCTCTGATGACTGGCAAACCTCGCTTTCTTAAGTCTGCTGGCTTCTACGGGACACCTTGACAAAGCCTCTGCTCTGTGGACGCCTCGAGGGCCCGGCATCCAGTCAGCCGGCTGCAGGGGTTCAGGGAGTCCCGAAGGCCTCTTTGAAACCACGTCACGCTCGTGGGATCACTGATCCTCTGTGCGTATTTGAACTGTCCCTCCCAATTAGTGGTAATAAGTGACTCTGTAAAGATGAGCCACCACAGCGGCTTCATTAGTCCGCACCAGCTCTGCACGCCCCCTCCCAAGCCTGCAATCCCTGCCCCGTGCCAATCAGCCCCAGAAAATCCCCAGAGCGTTCCTCCAATAGTGTTTGGAGAAAGCTAAACGCATCTTATTCCGAGAGAAACACGGACCGGCAAAAGGCAAATTAATGACAACCCATTTGAAGAGTTTGCTCGCAATTATTGTATTCTGCCCATCCACCGAAAAACTGATTACTCCCAGGGTAGGGGGAGAAAAGCCAAATCAATAGACTACAGCAAAATGGTCCAAAGCCATGCACCGAGCCCATTTATTTTATCTGTTTACCGTTCCTCACTGCCCCCCTTTCCTGGTCTCCTCCCAGGCATCTGTCTGCCCCTTCTCCATCCACACACATTTTTTAAAGAAATGAGATACAATTTCCAGGGCAGGAGCTGTTTGGCCTTTCCAGATAAAGCGCTAATGGCAGACCAGGGAGAGCTGCGTGGTTGTACATCTCCCAGATGGACTGGGGCCTCTGAATTCCTCCACCCCAACCCTTCCAGAATGGAGTCTGGGTGACGGGGATGCCTCTCTCCGTGCCGGCCAGAGAGATGCGCAGATGAGCCTTTGCCTTGGGATTCCAGGCGGTGCGTGGTGCTAGCCATCCTCTTCCCCAGCCACCTGCCCAACAGGAACAGAAGAGCAGTCCCCTCGTGCCCAAGGGGGCCGGAAGCAGGCATGGTTTCTCCACGCCGGTTTCAATTGCCCCGTGATCTTGGGCGATGTCTCTGAATCTCACCTTCCTTAATGAAAAAACAACGATGATAACAAATTTGGATTTTGTGCCCCCTTCCCATCTCATTCAAGAGCAGAGGGTCTCTCCAACTCTATATCAGAATAGAGTGCCACCTCCCTTACCTGGAATTCTAGCCCTCACAGTGACCTGGTGGCTTACGGCCTTCTGCACCCTCTACCCCCCTCACTCCAGCATCTCCGGCCGGCCATTCCCCTGCCTGGGCTCGCTGAGTCCTTGACCTGGCAGGCCCTCACCCCACTTCTCTCTCTCTTAAGATCTTTGCAATCATTTAAGGCCCAACTCACATTTAATAGTATCAGATGCTTCTCTGCCTGTCCTTGAATCGTCCATCAGCCCCGTCATCTGCTTGCACCCACATCTCTGTTATATCTTCCAACCTGCTTGAGCTCTCGACACACCCAAAACCTGTGATGGTATTTCTGCCCCTACCCCCAGCCCCGTCTTGCGGGCTAGGGGACTGTGGGGTCAGCGCTACTGGACACCCTGGACGGAAGTCAGATCACATCTTCCTTTTCATCAGTTGGAGCAATGCCCGAACCCATTTTAAAGGGAAACATATCTTTTTTTTTTTTTTTTTCCTGGTACACGGGCCTCTCACCGTTGTGGCCTCTCCCGTTGCAGAGCACAGGCTCCGGATGTGCAGGCTCAGTGGCCATGGCTCACGGGCCCAGCCTCTCCGCGGCATGTGGGATCTTCCTGGACCGGGGCACGAACCCGTGTCCCCTGCATCAGCAGGCGGACTCTCAACCACTGCGCCACCAGGGAAGCCCAAAGGGAAACATAACTTGAGGACCCTCAGAAGTCACTTATTTTTATTAAAATGAAACTACTTAAGTCTGTATGGATACATATTAATTAACCTTCTTGGATTATAGCTCTTGTGCAACTATTAAATATTTCACAAATTCAAAGCAAAAGAAGCCCTGCAAAGCCAATAATGTTCAAATTGTCAAGGCTAATTTCACATCAAGGATTGTTCTGCAAAAATCTAAATCTCCACTCACAGTGCGAGCGGGGTCCTGGCCACTAGAACATTCCTTCTTCCATTTCCAGAACAGCTGCAAATCCTCTCCCCACCGCATACTCTTCCCCGATGGGATTACTCTCAGTCCTTCATCGGTCCTGCATTTGGGTGTCACTTGGGGCAGTGAGGAGGGAGGATGCATTGGAAAATGAAGAGTGCAAAGGGACTGCTTAGGAAACCAGTGCATGAGATCTTGTCTCTCAGTGCCAAGCTGCTCCTTTCCACTCTGCTCTGTGATGCGAGGGCTGGGAATCGCAAAGCTCATTTCTGCTTCTCCTGGGCTCTGACAATTTGGGGGTTCTCAGAGGAGCCTGCCAGGCTAAGCAAGAAGCGACTTGCTCCTTCTGTCTTCTCACATGAACAGCACCTTCGCCACACTTCCTGACTGTCTTCCGTTCCTGATTACTTCCTGTTCTTTTTTTTTTAAATTGAAGTATAGTTGATTTACAATGTTGTGTTAATTTCTGCTGTACAGCAAAGTGACTCAGTTATACATATATATATGTATATATATGTGTGTGTGTGTATATATATATATATATATATATATATTCTTTTCCATTATGGCTTATTCCAGGATATTGAATAGAGTTCCCTGTGCTCTACAGTAGGAACTTATTGTCTGATTACTTCCTGTTCTTGACAGCATCTCCCAGCCTCACGTCGTCCCAGCAGTGGTCGCTCACCTTCCACTCAAGCAATTTGCAGATGACGTGACATTTGCAGAGTCACTCTCCTTGCTTCTGCTGGGAGACACCACCCCAAGCAGCACTGCAGCCCCGTGGAGCCCCTTCTCCATGCTTCTGCAGCCCCGTGGAGCCCCTTCTCCGTGCTTCTAAGGTTTGGTGTTTCAACCTCTTCTCTCGTATCCCTCAGCCCCTGAATGGTAGCTGTTTCCTGTGGTTGCTACTTCAGAGACTCCTGAGAGTTTACTTTTTATTGTTTCCGTTACAGAATTTATAACTATTTCATTCCATTTCCACTAAAATATTACGTGAAGTTTCTGTCTTCTAACCACGACTGAAGCCGAGGGGGTGGCCTGGGCAAAGGAAAGAACTGGCAAGGGGAATGGTGGGAGGTGGGTGGGTTGGAAGAATATTTAGGAGGCTGATGAATAAAAAGCTCGTGGAAATTGGGGGATAGAGAAGAAAAGAAGACGAAGGCCTCAAGCTGAGCACTGTGGGCTGAGCACCGGCTGGAAGAAAGTGTCAGAAACTACGGCAGGTGAGGGCTCCTCTCTCCGGTACATTCATTTCCCTTTGCTTGCAAGTTGCACCCCTACTTTTGTTCCCGTATCCATCTTTAAGCTTCATTAAGGTGGTACAGTCATCCTGAGGGTGGGGTGGGTGGTCCTGTCATCAGCTGGTCAGCACTTTCCTTCCCCTCAGCCATTGATTGGCTCAGGGATGAGTGGGTGGACTACATTGGTCCAATCAGGATAAAGCCCAGGAATTGATTTCATGTGGAAGAGACCCTCACTGGCACCCGGCAGGAATGACCATGTATTCAGTACTGGCCCACGAGGGTGTATCTGCCACAAATGAGACCAGCACTGAGAAGGCAGAGCCGGGAAATGGAAAGAATGATCCCGGATGCAAAGGTGGCATCAGTTTCCAGCCCATCAGGGAACAGCCGGCTTAGCCCGACTGTTATCTCTGGGGCGGAAGCATGGCTCTCACCATTAGCCCGGTCCAGCCATCCCCTTGCACCCCAAACTCGCTCTCCTCTGTATAGACTTGTGGTTGGATTGGAGGGTGGTGGTGAGGGAAGAGCATCTTTCACTGAATGACTTTTATCACACTCCTGCAGCTATAATAGTGTGGATCATGGGCTCAAATTAGGAACCAGTGGTCTACATGAGGCAAAGCGCCAAAGTGTTTCCAAGCTCATTTGAATGTTTTTATTTACAAGATACAAACGTATGATATTTCACACTATTGGTATGTTTTCCCCCTTTCTTCCTTTTACATCCGGACATTTTCATCCTCAGTGGCTAAGCCACAGCTCCCCCACTGAGCCAATTCTCACTCTTGGTATTTTCTCTCTAAAGGAACATGCATGGGGCAAATTGTACTTCCCCAAACTGGCCAAAGCGATATTTTTGGTCCCATGCACTTTTCCTGAACTTTGCCACTTTCACACCAAGAGATGGTGTCCATTTCCCCTCCCCTGCAAACCGGGCACAAAGAGACAGCAGGTAGGTTGTGGGGAAGTGACACCGTGTGACTTCTGAGGCCAGGTCATAGAAGCCCATCGAGCTTCCACTGGCTCTGTCTGATTCCCAACACTGGCCTTTGGAACCCGGCTACCATGCTGTGAGGAAACCCAGGCCATGGGAGGGGCCATGAGGAGGCGTTTGGGTCACATCTCCGGCTGAGGTCTCAGCTGACAGCCGGCATCGAATGCCGTGTGTGGGTGACCAAGCTGTTAAATCTTCCAGCCCCCAGCCTTGGGGTCTTCCAGCAGAGGCTGTAGACCTTTGGGGTAGAGGCAAGCTGGCCCTGCTCTGTCCTCTCTGAATGTGTCACCCATAGAATCCATGAGTAAATTCAACGATTGTTTCATGCCTCTGAGATTTGGGGTCATTTTTTATGCAGCTGGGCAGCAAGTCTTTCCTTGAAGGGGAGCTGGGTGGTGGATCTCTGCTCTCTACCACATCTCTGCAGGTTGAAGTCTCCAAAGTTACGGTAGGGATTTATGGCCTTTTGACCTTTTCTCTTTCTGAATAATGTGCCAGAGAAAATCAATCAGGGACCTTGAATCAAAGACAAAGATTGCAGTGTTCCCAGTGTTGCGGGGTTGGCCGGGCTGCTTTGTTTATAAACAATGGAAACAGATCTGAGTAACTCAGCAAACAGGGAGGTGCTGGAAGGCCATGGGACCTCTCCTGGGGCCCAAAGGGGGAACCAGAGCGCCCGGTCTTGGGAAGGACGGGGACCCAGACATCCAGGGAGTGGGGAGGTAATCACCGTGGGTAGTATCCTCACGCACCCTGGGGGACGGTGGCGCCATGAATTTCTCTGTCCTTTTGCTTGGTTCAAGAATTAAATTCCCAGGAGAAAGGGTCTGACTGGCCAAGTGTGGGTCACACGCCCACCCCCTGGAATGGTCAGGACACACAGACTTACGTTCCTACCAGGACTACAAGGACGGGGTGCGTGGTACTGCTCAGATCTAACCCCAGTTCAGCCCTGAGTGTGTGCCAGGCACATAGACTCAGTCACTTAACACTCAGCAGGAGGCAGTGTGTTATTATCTTTATTTTATAGACGAGGAAACTCCAGCTCAGAGAGGGTAAGCGGCTTACCCAAGGCCGCTCAGCTGGGAAGTGGTATCGCCCGGGCTCAAACACAGAAGCTTCATCTCCTGGACTCAGAATTCCTCATTCACAGCCTCTGTATAGGCCTTGTAGCTATAACACTGCTCATCGCCACAGTTCCCCAAGATAAATCAAGGGGGTACTTACCGCAGAAAGAGGAATGGGTGCTGGGTCAAGAAAAGGTACCACCGTAGACCCTAACTGCCCAGTGAGGGAGAGGAGGAGGTTTGGAGCCAAGGTCTGCGACTTAGGGCAGAGCCAGGACAGGCCCCGTCCTGAAGATGTGTGTGTTTATTTCACGTAGATTTCCTGAGTAATTCCTCACAAAGGGATGCCTACTCACCTTAGGGCCATAGGCATGAGAACTGTAGGTGGGTTGGTGTCCGTGGCTGCCTGGGACCCCTGGCCTGACTCCTGCACACAGCTGGATTCATCCAGATCCCCACGCGTGCTGCTCTGCCTGTATCTCTTTGTCCGCTAGATTTGCACATCCTCAGCAGTTCAACTGCTTTTCTTCCAATGGCCTTGGAAAGCACTTACAGGTGAGTTCCTCCTTCAGTAGACATTAAAAGCATGTCTGGCACGCAATTCAGTGAGACACGTAACACATGCTCGATGCTCTATAGAGGGGGTGTCTCACCCCCTCAATTTATAAAGTGATTTCACCGAGAAGGGTCCTTCCAGTAGAACTTGCTGCTTTAAGCCAAGCCTGCGCCACTCAGCTTAATTACAATGGGATTCAAGAATTCGTTCTAATCCAAATGAAAGAGAATTTTGTTTAAAAAATGATAATCTCGACTCTCTATGTGCTGGTGGCACCCCTAACTCTGCATGCCCACCTGCCCGTCCTTGTTCCAAAAGGACCAGACTTGGGAGATCCCGAGAAGAGGTCCTCATCTGAATGGGTGTGAAGATAATTATGAGTGATTTTCTGATATTCCATACAGGGATCTTTTTATCAAAGACCAATGAAAACACGTTTTAAATACCTTTTTAATTTAATAAGAGGCAAGCGTTAAAACATTTTAAGTATATACAGAAATTCCCCCATCCCCCATTTTTCTTTTTCCTTCTTAAAGTTTTGGGGCACCCGGCAAATGCTTTGTGATCCCGCACAGAGGCTCTGCCTTCTGAGCCAGACCAGGGAGACACATCTGTGACTCTTCCTGCAAAGGTGGTGCCTCTGGATTCCCAGTCTTGCCTGTTCAACCCCTGTAAATCGTCTACTCATGGAATTATGGGATTTTATAACCAACATATGCCACAGTGGTTTCAAAAATGTCAATCGGGCCTTTTTCTGTGGACAGGATAAGACGTTGGACCACGTTTGATCCACCTTCCACATGGGTGCGAGTGTTTTTGTTCAGATCCTTTGTTTTATGAACTGAAAACTAAAATCTGAAGGAGGGAAGGGAGGATGCTCATTCTAGATGTGCTTGTCCTGGATCTGAAAGTGGTGCATGTCAGGAACTAAGGCAGTTCTGGGGCTGTGTGCTTTTCCCCCAAGATCAAACCAGCGACCATGCTTTGTCAAGCTTGCTCTCCCACGGTCCACACTGCCCCCACCCCTCCACACTCCCCTGTTGGATAAGTACCTGTGATCCCTACATCCTACAGAGATTTACCTTACTTGGCACCTGTTGCCCACCCTGCTTGCTTCCACACCCACTTATTCTGCCTTATGTCTGGTTCCCTAGAGGACGACTCGGAAATCAAGACGTGTGCAGGTGGTTGATTACGAACATGTTCCTGAGGGATCCTGGGGCGTGGGGGGATGCAGGATGGGGACAGGACAAAATCCCGGGGATGCTCCTCAGGCAAAGTCATGCGAAGGGCACTGTGATCCTGTGAGTGTTATCATAAAGTGTATGTATAATTGATTTTGGCCTTGTTTCTGGCACAGAGCTCCTAAAACCCTGGGAATTTCCTAAATGATGAAAGGGATACAGGTGTCTTCTGTTACGTTAAGGAGGTGATTTTTGGACCCCACCTAAGGATGGGGCTGGTTGCCGTGTGATTAGAGGGCTGGAACTTTCATCCCTACCCCTGACCTCCGGGGAGGGGAGAACAGCTGGAGACTAAGTTCAACAGACAATGGCCAATGATTGAATCCATTAGACCTTTGTAATGAAGCCTCCAAAAAACCCCCAAAGTTCTGGGTTGATAATCATGTGACGATTTGGAAAGAGGGGTGTCCTGGGAGAGAGCACGGAAGCTCCGCGCCCTTTCCCCACACCTTGCCTTGTGCATCTCCTCCATCTGGCCGTTTCTGAGTTGTATCCTTTTATAATAAACAGGTCATCTGGTAAGTAAAATATTTCTCTGAGTTCTGTGAACCGCTCTAGCAAATTAATAAAACCCGCGGAGGCGTCGTTGGCGCCTCCGATATCCCGCCAGTTGGTGGAAGCACAGGTGACCACCTGGACTTGTGACTGGCCTCTGAAGTGGTGTGGGCAGTCGTGTAGCACCAAGCCCCTAACCCCTGAGATCTGACCCCGTCTCCAGGTAGACAGTGTCAGAATTGAGTTTGATGGTAGGACACCCAGCTCGTGTCAGAGAATCGCTTGGTGGTGGATACTGCCCATCCCCCCAACACACACACACACACACACACACACACACACACACACACACACACACATACTCTGGAATGGGGTGCAAAATCTTGGGTCCATTTCTAGACACTCCCCAAAGCAGGGTCCAGTAGCCAGAGGGCAGTTGTCTGAGAAAGAGACAAGGGTGCAAGCTCTTGTTAGGAAAAGCACATCAAAGCCAGGAACCCCGCCTTCCCCCCAAAATGGTAAACAGTGATCTGACGGGACCTGGGAGAAGCACCAGAGTTGCCACCACCCAATCTCAATGGAGAGAGAGAAGCTTGTGTGAGGGCGGGTGGGTGAGTGGCGGGGGCTCTAAAGTGGGAAGTCTTCAGGAAAAGTGTAAGGTGCAAGGGCTCTCCAAATCTTTGGGTGTCTTCCAGATAGCCCCATACTTACTGGCAAAGTCTCATTCTCTACCAATCAGATACTTAGCCTGGATCGTGGAAAATGTTAATACTGGGAATTTGGCCCATGCTGCACTTCAGCAGTGCATACGACATTTTCAGGCTTACTCTTCAATGGACCCGTGGTGTCACCTCCAGGCAGGAAGGGCATCGTTCAGTAGGGTCACAATGTGTTCCCAAACAGCTGCACAACCCAGAGGCAGAACTCACTCTTCAGTGACTGGCAATACCTCACTGCTCTTTTGAGCACTCCTCTGACACCTGCAGCCCTGCATAGTGTATCCCCAAACCCCCAAAGCCTCACCTGCAAGGTGGTCTGAGTTATAAGAAACCACAAACTGTAGCCTGATGTACCATTGCATTGCTGTTTGAAATGGCATCTTCCCCTTCTGCCCCAGGTTATGAAGACTTTCTCACAGCCCTGGTTGCCTGTTCCAAACACCCTGCATTTCTTATGAGTGTCTGGCTCCAACAAACCCCCTCCTGGCACTAATTCTTTTTATAGCAAATCTCTTTGGTTACAGGGAACAGAGGTTCACTTGAGTGACTTAGGAATAAGGGAACTTACTGTAATTTATTATAATGTAAAGTTGAACTTGGCATGATACTGAAAGCTGCCAGGACTTCTTGAACTCTCTTGGAATCCCCACTCTTTTTTATTATCTCTCCTCTGTTTTTCTCTGGTTGGTTGCTTCTGCTTGTTTATTTTCTCTATATTTTTCTCAGTCTCACTGGTTTCTGCCTATTCACACTTTCTGCTCTCTTATGACTTCAGCTTGAATTGGACCATCATGACCGTAAATTTTCTGTTTCCACTGGCGTCTGGCAAATCCTTGCCATTCTTTTACAGAGATGAGCAGACGTTTGAAAAGTGCTTGCATATTAGGACTTGTCTTTTTTTGTTGCTCTTGGAACTCTTTGACCACCCTGACGTGAGTTAGCCTCCTGGAGAGGCATGTGGAAGATAACCAAGGTGCCTTTGTAATGGCCTGCCAACCTATGTCACGGGAGCGAGGCCATCCCCTATCACCCAGAACAGCTGAGCCCCAGCTGACTACAGTCATAAGAGTGAGCTCAGGCGGTAGTAGCCGGAGAACCACACGGCTGAGCTCAGCTCAGAGGACCAACCCACAGAACCATGAGCTGATACGTGATTACTGTCTTAAGCCGCTAAGATTTGGAGTTACTTGTTATGCTGCAGGAGCAAACTGATACACCAAGCAAGTCAATGGATCAAGCCTAGTGTCCATGGATATAATCCTATTACAGGAAGGGGAAACACGTGGTGAAGCTTGTGTCTTGGTTTTTTAATAGTCCCATCACCCCGCACAATATTGGCATCTAGTGTGTGTGATCAAATATTGGCAAGTAAGTGTACAACACAATGAAAAAAGGACATTCTCTGCCCTCAAGTTTCTTATTGTCTAGATAAGGAGATAAGGCACACATTCAAATAATGATCTCGGGAAGTTGAGAATCAATGGTGCCATGGAAATTCTGTAGGAGACTCATTTGCCCTCCGACTTCTCTGTGAAGGCTACTCCCTTGGCTTGAGATGAACAGGGGGACACCCAGCTCTTTCTCGACTGTGGGAGTGCAGAACTCAAAGCAGCAACTACTCTTCAAACTTCCTCTCCTTCCTTCTTCAGTAGCCTCCAACCCTTTTATTCTACTTCTGTGGGTGAACAATTAAGAGTCACATAACCAGCGTCAACCACCTCTTTTGTAAAACCTACATCATGGTCTTGCAACTCACTTAGAATGAGCATTGATTGTCTTGAGCTGAGACCCACCTGAATATCTTGTGACCCCATGTTAAAGTTGAGGAGCCAGTGGCAGAGAAGGATGAAGTAGCTTCTTAAAAGTAAGTGGTAGAAGTGGAATCCAATCAGGAAAGTCTGGCGTCAGATCCCAGACTCTAAATTCCTCTACTGAACCATCTCATACACGTTTGCAGGAAAAGGACAAGTCTGGGAATAAACTCACCAAGATATTAAGTAGATATTTTTAAGCAGAGGGATTAATTTTTATTTACTTCTGAGTGTTTGTGTATTATACCGTTTTTCAAAATATGTGTATGTATATCTCTCTGTATTTATAATAAGTTATTTTTAAAGATTAGTAAAAGCATTCAGAGGCAGTTTGGTGTGATAGGAAATTGGAGACAAAGATAGTAGCTAAGACGATGTTGAAATAGTCAAGAAATAAGATCTACAACAAAATCAATTATAATAAAGCTCACCGAGTGTTTGCTGAGGACCAGACACTCTATTTATGTCATTCTAACTTGATCCCTCAACAGGCCATCATGCAGATACTCCTGTTATTACAAATTCATAGTGAGAACAGAGATGTAAGTACCTAATCCCTGTCCAATCTCCTCAATTGATTGCAAGTCCCTTGAGGGCAAGAGCCAACCATGTTCATATTTTTTTCTCAGTGCCTGGGACAGAGTTGGCACATCGTGTGTGCTCAGCACACTTGCTGAGCTAAAGAGGACAAAGTATTTTCAATAGCCAAGACATGGAAGCAACCTAAGTGTCTATCGACAGAGGAATGGATATAGAAGGTGTGATACATATATACAATGGAATATTACTCAACCATAAAAAAGAATGAAATAATACCATTTGCAGCAACATGGATGGGCCTAGAGATTATCATAGTAAGTGAAGTAAGTCAGAGAAAGGCAAATATCATATCATATCACTTACATGTAGAATCTAAAAAAAATGATACAATGAAGTTATTTACAAAACAGAAACAGACTCACAGACTTCGAAAACAAACTTATGGTCACCAAAGGGGAAACATGGGGGAGGGATAAACTGGGAGCTTGGAATGAACAGATACACACTACTATATGTAAAATAGATACCAACGACGACTTACTGTAGAGCACAGGGAACTCTACTCAATATTCTGTAATAACCTATATGGGAAAAGAATTTGAAAAAGAATGGATATATCAATATGTATATGTATGACTGAATCACTTTGTTGTACACCTGAAACTAACACGACATTGTAAATCTATACAATGACACGACATTATAAATCTATACTATAATATAGAATAAAAAATTAAATTAAAAAAATAAATTAATTTTAAAAAATAAGAAAAATAAAGAAGACAAAGTGATGGAACTTGGAAGTGAAGTAGATGAGAGTAATGAAGTGGGAGGACCCATCATGAAAACAGGCAGTTGGGTGGCTGGCAGAAGCAGGGATGGACACCACCACATTCTGTAACCAAATCCCCTCATACAGAGGACTAAACACAATTTTAAATTACTTGAGTGAGAATATTAGAGAGTAGCCAAGAGCGAAGATAATCTTTAAAATGCATGTTCAAAGGTTAAGTACAGTGGGCCACAAATCTGACCTGAATTTTCTGATGGCCAGTGCAAGGAGAACAACTGGACCAGGCTCATGATCTGTGATATAATACAAACTCAGAGTTCTTCAGGAGATTCCAGATGTCCCAGGTATTGAAACTAGAAATGATTTCCCACTCCTGGCATTTCATACTGCAATGTCCTTACAGCAGATACAAGCACACCTGTCATAAAGTTTAACATGTAATTGTCTCCAAGATACCTTGATGGGGTAACACCAAAGCATGATCTTGTAGCAACTGCCCTGGGAGAATGAAAACAATCCAGTCTTAGGACACAGCTCTGCCACCTGGGATTAATGCACAGACATCTTAGAGAATTCGGGCAATGGATGGCATAACTTTCAGGGAGTCCTCTGTAAATATTTTAATCAAGCTTTTGTTAAATATTGAGTGGCGGGAGTTCAAGGTTGCCTGGAATAATTAGAATGCAGCCATTCACTAGCCTGGCTCAATTCAGACTTTAGCAGTAAGTTTAGCTGCGAGCAGGGCAGCTATGCTTCTAGGAAGTTTGACGAGCTTGACAAGGACGCCTGTCTCTATGGTGGCAATCCATCACTGCCATGGTAATGCCATGTAACAAGGCTTCCCACCACCCAGTGGCCTAAAACAGCGCTCGTTGATTCTCCACGTGTCCAAGGTGGCTGCTTCACACTGGGTTCAGCTCCGAGAGCAGGTTGGGTCTCACTCTTCTCCACATCTCCCCTCCTTATTGCATCAGTGGATCAGCTAAGACACGTTCTTCTCAGGGTGCTGGCAGAAGTGCCGGAAGGCAAGGCTCAGGGCACGAGGACGTTACATGCTTTTGCTTCTGTCACTTCCATTAACCGTCCATTGGCCCAATCGTTTCACCTGGCTGATGGGCGGGGACATGTACGCAGTGCACCATGAGATGGAAGTTGGTAATGGTCAAGCCAAGCAATAATCTAAACAGTCATCTTCTCCTTAAAAAGCAATTAGGCCACCCTGATGAGAGTGGTCAAAATTACAAAGGCTGATAAAACCAGATATTGGCAGGGAAGTGGGCTACCTACCTCTTGCACGGATGTAAAATGGGGCAACCACTTTGGAAAACAGGGTTTGTTTGTTTGTTTGTTTTTTTGTATATAATGTGTATTTGTAGTTCTAGAACACCTTTAATACATCAGAATATGTTAATAAAAGTTGTCACAATTAGTTTCTATGTGAGAGAGTATGAAAAAAATTGCTGGACTATTTTATGTATTCTCCTCTCTCTCACCACCTCCCTATTGAGAAACCCAATCTCCCCCTCTTCACTCTCCTCCCACAACTTGAATATTGATGGTCATCACCCATTTAAAGTACTCCAGAGGCCAACATTCTTCATACACTTTACTTCTTGAACCATTTCAGCCCTCTACCACTTTCTGTGATCTCCAGCTAAATGAAGTATGCTTAATGTCGTAGTTTAAGGCTTTCTGTTTATTTCCAGAATTCTCTTGAGATCTTTACACAGAAACACGGCTACCCTGATTCTCCATCTTTGAAATTGACTCCAAGTCTCTTCTTTAGAGGATTTATTATTAAGATATTTGTCTGCATGATGTAGTCACCTAAAGACAAAATAATTTCCCGTTCCCTTTTTCCCTTTGCTTGTCCCTTAAAAGTTCCTCTTGTTTTCTTTCGATTCTCCTCTTTTCAGGCTTTACTTATTGGAAAAGAGTTTTTAAAAGTTAAGCTATCGGCCATCCACTCCTAGGTATTTACCCAAGAGAAATGAAGATGTATATCCACGCAAAGACTTGTGCATGAATGTTCATAGCAGCTTAGTCATAAGAGCCCCCAAATAGAAGCAACACAAATATCTATCAGCAGGTGAATGCATATCAAATTGTGGTAGATTCATCCAATGAGATACCACTCAACCATGAAAGAAACAAACTCTTGATACAGCCAACGAAATGGATACGTCTCAAAACATATTATGTTGAGCAAAAAACAAAACAAAACAAAACTAGACACGAAAGATACATACTATGTGAATACGTGTATATCAAGTTCAAGAACAGACAGAACTCATCCAAAGCAATGAAAACAGCTCAGTGGTTGCCTTTGACTGAAAGCGATATAAAGGAACTCTTTGGGGTATGGAAAATGCTCTATATCTTGACTGGGTTGCTGGTTATATGGGTGTATATATTTGTCAATATTCATTTAAAACTAAGCATTGCACTGTATGTACATTTACCTCACTTAAAAGAAACCCCTTGCCCCAGTTTTGCGTTGATCTGGCACATGCAGAAGATTGGACTACCAAGGTCACATTTTTCATGTCACCGAGCCCGGCTAATCCGTATGTCAGCCACGTGGGAACTTCTCAGAAGGCACCCAATGGCTGGTGGACCTTGAGTAAGATACACTCTTCCAAGAAAACTGCTGTAGAACGTCCTTGTTGGCAGCTGTCTTACGGTGGGGTTCTGCAAAAGTTGAGCCTGAGACAAGGACTTGGATGCAGGTGGTTTATCTGGGAGGTGTGCCCAGGGAGCCGGGAGAGTGGGCAGGGAAGGAGGGGATGCCAGCACAGCAAGACCACGCCGGAGTCGGCCAGGCCTGGATTCCATCAGGAGCTCTGAAAAGGACACAGTGTTCCTCCCAGAACTGTCCAGAAAGGAAGAGTGGCTGGCGCTCTACCACCAACTCCTGTCTGCGTTGGTTGGAATCCTCCCTCCCCTGGAAGTGCGTTTCCAGGCTGCGCTTGTGGATTTGGACTGAGCTCTCCTGCCATTTTAGGCTCCAGGACACAAAGCAGACAGTCATGGAGCACGTTCTTGAAGGCGAGATGCTGTCAGCGTGACTCTGAGCTCACAAGGGGTTGGTCCATCCTGGCTGCAGCTGACATGGGGGTAGGCTCAGGGCATGAGACGTGGGGCACCCAAGTGTCTGCCATTGTCACTGCATGGGCTGGATTGCTGCAAGGATCTGTCAGGTAAACTTGGGGGACGCACTGGTGTATTCACTTTGTGAAAATTCACTGAGCCATTTCTAATTTGTACACTTTTCTCCATATTTTTTAAATCAATTAAAAGTTCCCCCAAAAAGCAAGTGGAATTTTTTTATCCTACTTTTGAACACACACACATGCGTGCGCACACACACACACAGATCTTTATATGACTGTAAAACATGCTGGAAATGATTTAAAGAATACAAGTCAATATCTTCTAACTTCCCATCTTTCACAAAAGAATTACAAATGCAAGTTAGGAAATACACCTGCATTTAAATTGTTACATTACACTCTGATTCAGTACCAAGTCTCAGAATAATCTGGTAGATTTTTTCTTCCAGTAGATGTTATAAACCTTTGTCCCCACTTAAAAAACCACCTCCAAAACAGAAGCAGCAGAAAAACATCTAACTTTATCATTTAAGGATATTTAGAAAGCTGAACCAGAGAGGAATCTCAGATTGACTTTCTTAAGAGTTTGATATTATCTGATATTATCCTTGAGGTCTGCAGAGCAAAGTCATCTACCTTAAGAGCAAAAGGGAGTTTTTTTTGTTTTTTTTGCGGTACGCGGGCCTCTCACTGTTGTGGCCTCTCCTGCTGCGGAGCACAGGCTCCGGACGCGCAGGCTCAGCAGCCATGGCTCACGGGTGCAGCCGCTCCGCAGCATGTGGGATCTTCCCGGACCGGGGCACGAACCCGTGCCCCCTGCATCGGCAGGCGGACTCTCAACCACTGCGCCACCAGGAAAGCCCAAAAGGGAGTTTTATACTTATTCTTTTGATGAGGATTTTGATGGTAAAATAGACAAATTCTGAAAACTCACATCAAATGAATTTTCCATTCCCCAAAACCAACAGGCATGCCTTCTATTCCCTCATCGCATCTCAACAATTACCTGCTTTAGACCCTGCTGAGTATCAGCTAAGGTTTGCCAAACTATTTGACCCACAGACGGGTTGGAGAGGACCTTACTGGCTAATGCTCCCTGCTCTAGCTGTGAGTGTCTCACACTCAGAAGGCAGATTGCTCTGTGAAATGGACATACAAATAAAATATCAAAACTATGATTCTTTGCATCAAGGAAAAGCAGAATGCATTCCACAAAGAACGAAATGTCTCTGGTTTCTAGGTATGGAAATCTAGGGAAGCTGTAGGGAAGATGTTCTAGAAACCCGGTCAGAAAAATGAGATAAATTCCCAGGAATGAAAAAGTAAAAAATATAAATAAAACAAAAACTGGGAAACAGCGAGGAGTGTCTCATGCCAAGCTGGTGGTGGCAAATCTTCCTAACAGGATGTTCCATCCAAAGGGCGTTTCTTGTCCCTGTGTTCCTTGGTGTCGTCATGGTCAAAGTTCCTTTTCAGGGAGCTGACCTTAGCAGAGCTTCTAAGCCTCCTGCACAGATTTCGTTCAGCCAGGTGACCTACCCACCCAAGACCACGCAGCTAGTTGGCGACTCAGCAGAGCACGCAGTGAAGTCAAAGGGACTTGCCTTCCACGTTCCTTTTGTCACCTTATGTTCTCAATGTCCTTCCACGAGTGGCCCTAAGTCAGTTCCTGGTGAGGAACTGGATTTCTCTTACAAATGGTGTTTGACCGTCAATTCTGAGGGTTTAACAATACACTTTCTTTAGTTATGTTTTCAAAAACCCTTTTTCTTAGCCGAGGAAAACCTACCTAAAGAGCCCACAGCACTGTATCGATCTGATGAATTTGTCCAAAATGAAGGCTGCCATGCGACCAGCTTCCAGGTGGAGAAGTAAAACATGACCACCCTCTTGTGCGCCCTCCCAGGCATCAGCCCCTGCCCAGGGGAGCCACTATCCAGGTTTCTGACACCAGAGACAGCTTTCCTGTTCCTGACCTTTTGGTGGACACATACAGTGCATGTTTTTTCTGTTGGGCATCCCTCTCTCCACACCTGATCTGTGGTTCACCCCTGGACTTAAGTTGTGCTGAGTCTCCTGCTGTTGAATATGCCTCCATCTGTCCGCTTTCCAGTTGATGGAGGTGTAGGTGAGCTCCAGTTCGGGGTTATTACGGAATAGTGCCGCTATTACGAACAGTCTGGGGCACGATACGCTTCTGAAAGGAAGGTCTTAAATGTTCAAATCTTGACTGGTGTGAAATCAGGGCCCCTGGGAGACTGGACTTGTAGTGGTCAAAGATGTAATTTCTGAGCCCAACTGGCTTGGTTTGACTCCTGGATGTGTTGTCTGCTGTCCGATACTGGACATTTCACTTACCCATCCTGTGCCTCAGTCTCCACGTTTGTAATAGGGAATAATAACAGCTGCTCATAGGGTTTTCGTGAGGACTGGGTGAGTCAGTGCCAGAGAAGCCCGGACACATCCCAGGCACCTGCTGAGAGTTTTCTAATGAGTTTTCAGTTATCCTGATGCTGCCAACTTGACCTCTCATCCACCAATGTGGGATGGTCCCGGGTAGAAAGTGATGTGAAGTAAGGGGATTGGAAAGGACCACAGTAGCACGTGTCTCAGAGCTCGGCTGGGCACCACGACTGCTTGCACGTGGGCGCCAGCCTGTGGAAGTCATCCAAGCTCCCAGCTTGCCGCCTTCCTGGGGGCGCATCTGGGGTCCAGCATCCTCCCCTCCACTGCCTGCTGCTGCTGCCTGGGACCCTTCTAATGTTCTCCTAATTCCTTACCCACTGGGGAGGTTTCCACCCTGCCTAGAATACAGATTCTTTCCGGCATGACGCCATTAGCAGAAAGCAAACCAGACCTGTAATAACTGACTGATTAAACCAGCCCAGCTGCTTCCATCGGGGGTCATAACACAGACCAAAAAACAAGGCAGCCGTTTTCTAAAATATAGTTTTATTTGAATAAGACCCATCCACATGGGATTAATTAAATACATCCACAGTGAGTGAGTGGATGCATGCTGGTGGATTTGCTCGTCCGCCTTTCCTATCACGGCTCTGGACGGTTTAGCTTCTACTGCTTTTGTCTGCACGAGATTAAGAAGGAAGAGGTTGCACAGGGTTATTAAAAGAAAAAAGAGCATGCCTAGTGACCTAATTCCCTTCTGCATCTTTATCATGTACCGGGATGTACAAATCCCCATACGGGACAGCAATGCAAATGAGTTTTACTGGAGAATAAAACATTTGAGACAAAAAAGAAACATGAGTTTGTCATACAACATCACCACAACTCACAAGTCTCAGACTTTTAAAAAATGGCATTCTATTATGGCGTTTTATTTCCTGTCCCAGTGGGCAGCCAACCATGTATAGCAATTCAGAATTCAAATACTGTACGAGGATATACAGTAACTATGGTTCTCTGAGGATTTGAGCAAATGTCAGAAATCCAAGCCTGAAGTGAAATTTATTAGTTGGTGCTGATACCTAACAATTTTACGTAGCCGCTGATAAGGCCATCTGGGAATCCCTCACGCCATTAAGTGATTTAGGGGCTCTACGGAAATTTCCTCGTCTGCTGCATTTCACGAAGCGTCACATCCCTCGTCCTGCACTAGCAAACCAGGCGAAATCAACAGCTCTAGTTATCGAGTCTTTCCAACGGACGTATTTTTATTTAAATGCTTATTTCTATAAGACCCACAGATAGAGGGATTTCTCATGAAATCAGCCAAACCCAGAACGAATACAATTTTTCAATTTCACCACAGGGCTGAAAAAGAATGGTTCTGTGTCAGACCTACTTTCCTCCCCAGCTCACGTTTCCTATTCGTTCCTAGGGTTCTGCCAGCAAAAAGTTGTTCCTAGTGGATGGAGGTTTCTGGCTTCATCTGGACTAGGCGTAGCTCTTGAAGGCAGCAGGAAAAAAGGCTGAAGGAGGCCTGGGTGTCGGTGATCAGGGTTCTAGTCTGGACTGACCACTGGCAGGTGAATGCACTCAGGCCAGGGGCGAATCCACGCAGACCTTCAAGCTCTCAGCATGCAATTAATGCCTGGACCACCTGAGCCATGACATCTCCTTCTGGGTCTAAAACAGAGTTTCTAACCTGCGGTCCACTGTTCCACCCCCGTGCTCTCGATTTCTCGTCTCCCTCTGGCTGTCATCCCCACCCCTCTTGCTTCCTTCAGAGAAATCGTCCACTCTATCATGACTCTACAATTATCTCCACCCTATAACTGCCGAAGTATTCCTCAATGCACCCCAGTCACGTCAAGTAAATGACAGAATGTGGGGCTTTTTTCTGCTCTACACGCCTTGCATATTTGTTGAACTCGGAAACGATCTCAGAACTTAGGAATAAGTTTGAAAAGTCGGTTCAACAGCCTTTGGATTGGCAGGAGGGACAGAATAGGTTCTGGAATGTAAAGCAGAGATCTCTGCCTTCAGGACGCAGGGTGGGCAGGGAGAGGGATCAGGAAGTGGGCGGTTCCACGCCTCATGGACAGAAGCCCCCGAGGAAGGTTCTAGTGCAGCCTGGGGGGCGTCCAGAGGTGGCTTCTTGTCCAAGCTAAGTCTTATAGGACCAGTAGGAACCATTGAGACAAATGCAAGGAAGGACTGGGCAGGTGTGAGTAAAAGAGAAGATGCTTTCATGGAGATATAAGTAGGCAGGCACTTCTGGAGAGGAAATTACAAGGCCAAAACTGGTGGGAGAGGAAATAACAGTCATGGGGCTCTCTTATGATGCCAGGGAGCTTGACCTTTATTCTGTACTTAGCAGGGCATGGGTCGGCTCAAGAACTTTAAAGAGCAGAGGATGTGCAGGGTGGGATTTTCATTTCCATTAGGTTGCCGTATTCAGGTGAACAGGTAAAGAGCAGATGTGTGAGGGGTTTGGAGGATGGAGACCAGGTCAGGAGCTAATGCAATAATAGCAGAGATGAGCCCCACAGGATCTGTGTAATAATCAAGGGCACACTGGCAGCCATAACAAATAACCCCCCAAATTTTAGTGGGCTTTGTACCAGGAAAGCTTATTTCTTACTCATGTCACAGTTCAACAGGGTGTGTCCTGGTCAGCTGGAGGGCTTTCCAGGTCCTTTCCCTCCTGGAGCTCCACAGTCCTGAGGACCTCAGGGTCCTCTGCACCGAGGCAGAGGGAGCCAGGGAGGATCGAAGTGGCCCACCTGCTTCTTGGAAACCTGGGTCTGGAAGAGACTCGTCACTTCTGTTTCCACAGTTGAGAACGGGTCACGTGACCCCCTGAGATGCAGGGATGGACTGTGGTCGTGACTGTGCTGCTGCCTATCAGGGCTGGAAAGTATGAAGTCTTAGAGGACAGTTAGGTGTCCCTGAGACAAATGGAGGGGGAGGCGTGGTGACGAGACACATGGAGGAGTTGTCTCATCAGGATTTGGGGAGCATTTCTGTTTGGCTGAAAGTAGCACATAAATGGGGAAGGATGTGACATCTTCTTTTCTGACCTAGACAGTGAAATGATACCAATTGCGAATTGAAATATGAAAGGAGGAACTATGGTTTTTGTTGGGGGGAGAGGGTGCATTTTGCTGGGTGTCTGTCTTAGGACAGGTTTGCCAGAAATGGACCTTGAGAAGAGGATTCCTGTGCACATGACTCATTAAGGATGGGCTCCCAGGGGCGAGGGGAGGAAGAGGCAGGACAGTGAAGGCAGTAGGTAAGCAGGGGCAAGACTCCAGGTCAGGTCCCAGCCTCAGCCTGGTCCCACCTACAGCTCTCCGGGTGTGGAGGCAAACTTCTAGCAGCCGGTTGTGGGCAGGCAGAGTCAGAACCACACAGAAACTGGAGAAGGAGAACCCAGAAATAATACAAGGGATCCAAGGGTGTCTGGGCAGAGCAGCAAATAATGTCTGCTACAAAGTCCCCGTGGGTTGGTCCAGTAGGAAACGTGAGCAGACAATGGGATGTTTGAGGCCGGAGACTGATGGTTCAGGACCTGGGACGCTGACCCAAGACTCTGCACGCAGGTGGAGGTTAAAGCCGCTGCTCGGAGGAGACTGTCATGGGCCAGAATGTGTGATAACGAGAAGGTGAAAGGGCTAGACGTCTGGGGAGCACCAACGCTTGAGAGTTGGGAGAGAGATGAGACAATGAGCAAAATCAAGAATGAGCATCCGGGCTTCCCTGGTGGCGCAGTGGTTGGGGGTCCGCCTGCCGATGCAGGGGACGCGGGTTCGTGCCCCGGTCCGGGAAGATCCCACATGCCGCGGAGCGGCTGGGCCCGTGAGCCATGGCCGCTGAGCCTGCGCGCCCGGAGCCTGTGCTCCGCAACGGGAGAGGCCACAACAGTGAGCGGCCCATGTACCGCAAAAAACAACAAAAAAAAAGAATGAGTATCCAAAGAAGCAGAAGAACCAGGAAAACAGGAGTCGCCTGTCTCAGAGGCGTTTTAGAAAGACAAGGACCAAAATTAAATCTGGGCATCAGGAACCTGTTCCCTGTTTGGGCAAGAGCAGATTTCCTTTCACTTTGCCAAACATCTCCTGTTCCTTTATTTAAAAAAAATTTTTAGTTTTTGGTTCTGATGAACCTAGGGGCAGGACAGGAATAAAGATGCAGATGTAGAGAATGGACTTGAGGACATGGGGGTGGGGAAGGGTAAGCTGAGATGAAGTTAGAGCAGCATGGACGTATATACACTACCAAATGTAAAATAGATAGCTAGTGGGAAGCAGCCGCATAGCACAGGGAGATCAGCTCGGTGCTCTGTGACCACCTAGAGGGGTGGGATAGGGAGGGTGGGAGGGAGACACAAGAGGGAGGGGAAATGGGGATATATGTATACATAGAGCTGATTCACTTTGTTATACAGCAGAAACTAACACAACACTGTAAAGCAATTATACTCCAATAAAGATGTTAAATAAAAAAATAATAAAATAAAAAAAGTGTTAAAAATTTCTTTTTATAACTTTGTATTTTATTTGGCAATGAATACCAACTTTGTTGTGACTTTGTAGGAAAATACCCTAAGGAAAGGGTTAAATAAATATTTTGGCTTATTATTAATACTCAAAGGAGCTCACTCTCTTGCACACCTAAGATATTTTATCATCCCGCAAGATAAGGGCTCCTCATTTCAATTAGTGGAAAGCTCGCCATTAGCTAACTAATTAATGCTATTCCCTTACATCTATTTTCTAATTACAGTCACCACTGAGACTTTTTTTACCCAAGTGGCCAGTGATGCTGTGGATTTATTTTAAATTTAGTTTGACAATAACAAACACCTAATTAATGTTTATAAATATAATACAATCCCTCCCGACGAGTTGTGGGTATTGCATACACTAGCAACTGGTTTATTAAAACATTAATTGCATTTGGATTTGTTTTGGGATTCACACATAATCCATTTAATACATAGCGGGACTAACTCATTTTGAAGGGATTATGAATGAAATCCTCCACAAAGTCTATCGTTTAATTCACATTGTAGTCAAGGAAGGGGAAAGTTTGCCTTCAGAAAATTCTGTGGCTCTTCTGGGATCTTCAGTGTGGTCCTCCCTCCCTTCCCTCCTTTCTTCCTTCCTTCTTTCCTTCCTTCCTCCACTCAGTATTTATCCAGCATCTATTGTGTACATAACTCTAGGAAGGTAGCCAAAATGTGTTCATGCGGTGTACAGACGAAAACTGCAAAACTCAATCAAACTTACACTCCTGGCTGTATTGGAAATTGGCACCCCCATGTTGGAAACGTGAAAGCATTCCTTAAAGCCGAATACATGCCTACCTTATGACAGCAATTCTACTGCCAGGTACACACAGAAACGTGCCCACATGTTCACCCACAAGACACTTATTAGAATGTTGGTTGCAGCACTATCTGTAATAGCACTAAAGTGGAAACTACCTGAATACCCACCATCAGTTGAATGGGTAAATAAATGATAGCATATTCCCATAAAGGAATACTGTATGGTGTAGCAACGAGAAGGAACAATCCACAAAGCTCAGAAACAAGCAAGACCAATGCACGATGCTAGAGTTCAGAAGAGCAGCTATCCTTGGGATGGCGAGTGAATGGAGCTTTTGGGGTCTGGCAATGTTGTCTCGATCTGGCTTCTGGTTATGTAAATGTGCTCAGTTCGTGAAAATTCATTGATTGATTATGATGGATGCATTTTTACACGTGTTATATACATTTTTAAAAATTAATTAATTAATTTTTGGCCGCTTTGGGTCTCTGTAGCTGCACACCGGCTTCCTTTAGTTGCGGCAAGCAGGGGCTACTCTTCATTGCGGTGCTCGGGCTTCTCATTGTGGTGGCTTCTCTTGTTGCAGAGCACGGGCTCTAGGTACGCGGGCTTCAGTAGTTGTGGCACGCAGGCTCAGTAGTTGTGGTGCATGGGCTTAGTTGCTCTGCGGCATGTGGGATCTTCCCGGACCAGGGATTGAACCGGTGTCCCCTGCATTGGCAGGTGGATTCTTAACCACTGAGCCACCAGGGAAGTCCCACACGTGTTACATTTTAATAAAATTTGCAAAACAAATGAAAACTCAACACATTAGCTAGAGACTAGCCTTTGTTTTTGTGTGTTTGTGCTTATCCTAAAATAAGTGGCTACATGGTATTTTAAGTCTGATTATTCATTCATTCCACAAGCATTGATGGAGTATTTAATTATTTGTAATGCTGGTGGGGGGGATGTGTGAAGATACAAAAGCACATCAATCATGGTCTCTGTCCCCAAGGCTTTTACAAGGCATTGGAGGAGAGAATCATGTCATCAACTATAACCACACAATGTGGTGAATGCTAAGGTCACAGTGGAAGGGCATTTAGTCCAAGCTGGGTGGGCGTAGGTGAGATGGCTAGGAAAGGGGTAGAGGATGCTTCTGCCTGAGTCTCTCAGCATCCCCTGGCTCTGTTTAGGCAGCAGCCCTGAGTTTTACCTGTGGACCAATCCATCCCATCAGCCATTGTTTCAGATGAAGCCCAAGCCCCAGGCTCCAGGGCCAGAGCATATGACCCAGGCCAAAGGCAGTGGAATATTCCTTCCTCTGGCTACACTCATTGGTTCAGAGATGAGCATGTAACCTAAGCTGGTTTGATGCTAGCAAATTGCAGGAATTGTTTGAGAGCTGCTGGGAAAAATACCTCTTTGTTCTCCCTTGAAACTGAGAAGAGGGTAGTCGGTTAGAGCAGTAGCAGCCATCTGCCATTATTTGGAGCTTGAGAATGAAGTCAGTACATGGAGGTGAGCAGGGCTGAATCCAGAGGCCAAGAGAAATTATCTTCTGGTGACATCAACTGAGCCTTGATCAAGCTGAACCTGAAGCCTGAAAACTACAGGACTTTGCACTTTAATGAGTCATAATTTCTCTTCTGTTCAAGCCCATTATTGTAGTCTTGTGTGTGTGTGTGTGTGTGTGTGTGTGTGTGTGTGTATTTTAATGTGTAACTGAAAGGGATTTAACTGATACTGAGAGTTTCCAGTAGGAGGTAATGTTCAAGCTGATCTTAGAAGGTAAGAGGAGTTAGAATGATGAAAGGGGAAGCAGTACCCCCCCAAAATGCTACACTATGCCAGGAGGAAAGGGAAAAAACCAAGAAATTTGATACGGTTGTGGGTTTGATCAGAGAAAAGCATTAGGAGCTGCACACTGGGGCTGGAACACGTAGCCTGTGGCTACTGCTGTCCTGCTCAGAGCCCCGGGCGTCACCTTTCCTGTGCATGTGACAGCTTCCTCCGACAAGCGCCAGCCACTCTGGCTGTGGGCGCAGCACTGCTCTCACGCGGGGATGGAGTTCACACCCCAAGGAGCAGCCCTTCACCCAGGATGATGGCTGTTAGTGAATAAACACCTCTCAAGTCAGACCGCTCCCGGTCAAATTCGACCACCTCCCAGAGGCCCCGACAGACTGATCCCAGGTACCCAAACAGGACCTGCTCATCCGTGCATCTGGAGCTGAATCCTTTAGCCAGCGATCTCCGTACAAGTGCACCCCCTCCAAACGCCGGGGCTTCCAACAACACTTAGGCACTATTTCTCCCGATTCTGGGCTCGGGAATGTGTGGACTCAACTGGTTCTGCAACAGCAGGCAGGTTGGCTGGGGTCCTCACGGGGCTGTGCTCTGCTGAGCTGGAAGGTCCAGCGGGTTTCACTCCTGCCCGGCTCTGCCGCCCTGCTGCACCACGTGGCCTCTCGCCCCTGTGATGCTGCGTTGTCAGTGGTCCAGCCAGAGGGGCCTTAGAGCTGGGCGGCAAGACTCCCCAGGTGGAGAGGAAGCAGACACTGCCAGACCTCTACACCCTTGGCTGGGCGACATTCCTGCCATAGCAGGTGGCTGGGCAGTTACAGAGCCCGCCCAGGTCCAGAAGCGGGGCACAGACTCCACCAGTGAGAGGAGCGGCGTGCTGCCCAGGCAGGGGAGCATGGTGGTGGCCGTCCTTGGAGATGACACAAAGGCCTCTGCCACAACCCACCCCCAACTCCTCCGCCAGCACTACTTGGGGCTTCCTCCCAACCCACTAAAAGCCTTGCCTCGTGGGACCCCAACCTAAGGTAGCCCAGTGTTGCTTTTAGACCTAATCTTTATTTTGCATCTTTAATCTCAACCTTGGAAGGCATGTGTTTATATATAAAACTGATTCTAGTGTGATGTCGGAACTCTAAGATGGAGAATTTGCCATGAATAGTCACCAGTCACCAGGAGGCTGGTGGGATGACAGGTGGCCTCTGGGGCTCCTGACCACTGACCTGCCTGAAATGTCTCTCTAAGGCAGCTCCCCTGTCAAGAGCATTTAACACAGTCTAACTTCCTTTTTTTTAGGCCACACTGCGCAGCATGCAGTATCTTAGTTCCCCAGCCAGTGATCTTAACCACTGGGCTGCCAGGGGATTCCATCGTCTAACTTCCTGATGGTGGCAATGCATCTTCACTTCTCTTTTTCTTGATCAGTTTTGCTCAAGGTTAATGAATTTAATCAGTCTTCAAATAGCCCACTTTTGGCTTTATGGATTTTCTCTACTGTACCTTTATTTCCTGTTTCATTGATTACTGCGCTTTTATTTCTTTTCCTGTACTTTGTGGTTCTTCTGGCTTCTAGACGTGGTAGCTTAAATCATGGAGTTTCAGCCTTTCTTCTTTTCTAATTTATGAACAAAAGCCTTCAGCTGCATCCTCCAAGTTTGATATTTCTTGGCTTATCTTAAATGCCACCAAAAGGTATCTCAGTTTCCCCCAAGTATTGATATTTCGTGACATAATTTTACCCACACGTAGTCCTACAGGCTCAGGTCTGGAGGGCCTCAGAGGAGGTTTCCTTGTCTTGCTTTCAGAATGGTGGTGTCTGGTCTAGACCACAGCTCACTTGTGAGACCCACTTACTTGAACAGAAACGATACCACAGAACTTCAGTGTTCAGGTTGTTTTCCTGCTGACTTATTTGATTCTATTCCAATTGTTCTTTTTTTAAAAAACACCTTTATTGGAATATAATTGCTTTCCAGTGGTGTGTTAGTTTCTGCTGTATAGCAAAGTGAGTCAGCTCTATGCATAAGTATATCCCCATATCCCCTCCCTCTTGGGTCTCCTTCCCACCCTCCCTAACCCACCCCTCTAGGTGGTGGCAAAGTGCCAAGCTGATCTCCCTGTGCTATGCAGCTGCTCTTTTTGATGGTCTGGCCCAGCCTGACCACCAACCAACCGCCTGGTTCATGCCTCAGCTGAGCTACTCTCTTGGAGGGTTTTGTGCCACCCTCTCTGGCTCTTGTAACTTGGGTGTGTCACAGCCTCACCTCCGACTACAGCTGGCTTGTGTCCACTCTTGACTTCTTTCCTTGGCAACAACTCCTCTTTACTTGGGATGACTTGAGCCCCACTGCCCTTTCAATACCCTGCCTGGCCCCGCCCCGCCCAGCCCCGCGGCCCCCGGCCCCCCGCAAAGGTCGCCGTGGCTCACAGCAGGACTCTGTTCAACCTGGTCTTGCTGGCTGGTCTCAAACAATGGCAACCCTGTAAAACTGACAGACCAGGAAGGAAAACTGTCTTTTAAACTGGGTCCTCCAGAAGCGGAGCCCAGGGATGCTGGTACACGTGAATTGTTGAGGGAGGGGGTGAAGCAGGATGGGGCAGAGGGAGGAGGCCCCAAGGATGTGGTCCCAGCGGTAGCCTGATCCATGTGGTAGCAATGGGGTATTCAAACACGAGCTAGGCTGCACAGGTGCCCCCCCGGGGCCAGGAATCCAGCCTTTTCTATGGCAGTCTGTCATAGCGGGGGCTGTGTGGGGTGGGTGAAAGGGGGCTGTAACTTCCCAGGTGAGGCAGAGCCGTAGCTGAGGGCTGGTCCCCGCTTCCAACAGCGCTGAGGATGGGTGGGCTGGGCCAGCGCCGGGATCTCATCTACTGCATGAGCCTGTTTTGCTGAAGACAAATCCAAGGTTCAACAACTGTCGTGATCACAAGGCTAGTAACTTCTGAGGCAGGACCCATGCCTTCAAGTTCGTGTTGTATCGCACTGCTCTTCCCATAACACCCTGTCAGCACCATGGGACTGTGGGTCCCTCAGCTGTTCTCATCCGCTCTGAAAACATAGCCTCACCCTCCTACTGGTATGCATTTCAAGCTAGTTTGGTATTTGTGATGCAAAATATCGCCCTCAATCCATCATTAACTGTAACCCGGATGTCCCTAGGTCTCGGAGGCTGTAGGTACAAATGAGGTCACGCTGACGTTAGCAGCCAATTAAAGCAGCTCCTTAGGCCTGTGTCTTCAGTGGCACCACTCTCCCTGGGGCTCCCGGTGGAGGGGGGCGGGTCTCATACGTGCTTGTCAAAAACTCCAGCTCACTCTGTGACTTACGGTCAGTGACCCCACTGCCATTGGTACCACCACCCGTGGGTTGCTGTGGATTGAAGTGTTGATATTTGAGGGTAATTCAAGATGAGAGTGAAACAACTTATGTTGGGACTTTGCTCATTCGTCAGGGACACGAGCGACTTCTTCCTGAGTCAGATAATAGTTTTTGAACGATGGAAGAATAGCTCCTCAAGTTTTTACCCAATGTCATGGCTACAGACACAGAAGAAGTTCCATGTGCATTATTCACATTTTCTCGACCACTTTTCAAAGTTTAAGCCCCAGTATGAGCTGCAAATATTTTTTTCCCTTTTGACTTACTTTGTCATGCAGATGTTTTTCATTACAGTCATTTCAGTCTTTTCCTTTATAGCATCTGGGTGTTGCGTCACCATTAGAAATGTCTCATCTCTTCTAAGTTTATTTTAAAAATCCTCTAGTGTTTTTTTTTTAGTATTTGAAGTTAAAAGATTTTTCAAAACATTTACATCTTTGACCCATTTGGAATGAATTCTGTTGTAGGCAAGGTGAGGGATGGATTAAGCTTTATTTATTTTTAGATGGCTACTTGGATAGCCCAGCTATAGAATCGTCTGCCTATTCTCCACTGATTCGAAATGTCTCCCTTACCGTAGGTCTCTTTCTTTTACATTTTGGGGTCTATTACTAGATTTTATATTCTGTTCTATTGGTCTGTGTGCCAGTACCACACAACTTGAACATTGAGGCTTCATAAGATATCATCTTTGGCTCTAATCCCCCACTAATATAATACTTTGTAAGATTCTTCCAATTTTAAAGCTGTCTTTCCATGTAAACTTAAGAACTAGCGGGATAATCCAGTTTTTAAAACCTGAATATTTTGATTTGCTTAGTGCTAAATTTCTAAATTAATTTGAACAGAAATGACATCTTTATAATATTGACATTTCCTGCCCAATGACATGGTGTGTCTTTCTTTAAGTTTTCTGCAGTGATATTTTAGGGTTTTCTTCATATAGGCCATGCACAGTTCCTGTGTAGGTGCTTCACTTGTACTGATGTTTTCACAAGCAGGGCCTGCTGTCATGTCTTTGATCTGGTTGGTATTTGTATTTATGAAAGTTGTTGGTTTCTATGTAGTATCAATTTTGCATCGCACTCCTTTGCTGAATTTTTGTATTGTTTGTTGTAATTTTTCAAGTGGTTCTCTTAAGTCCCTTAGGGAAACAATAATGTCATCGACTAAAGAGTTTTACATAAGAGCAAAAGCAAAGCCACTTGGAAATGGCAGCAGGGAGCTGGGTAAAGCCCCAGCCGCCTCCCAGGTCCCAGCCTGGGAATGCTGGGAGAAAGCTTGGTGGTAGGCAGTATCTTTGGAGGAAAAGCAGTTATCTGTTCAGGCAGGAGGTGGGGCTGCCTTGGGGCGGTAGTCAGAGTTTCTCTGGGGGAGACTGAGGTTACAGGAGAGTTTCCTTAAAATCGAAGGGACATTTAAGGGGTCCAGGGAAGTTGTCAGTGGACAGTGGCTGGGGGCTTGGGAAGCCTGGAGCATCATGGGAATGAGAAGATGGGCACCTGGGGAGCTTGTGTCTTGGCTGCGGACACGGTGGATGAAGCGCAAAGATTCAGCTGGTCCCAGAGCGTTGAACAAAATGTTCGCTTAAGTGCGTCCTCATTTTTTCTCTAAGTTTTTTGGTTAATCTATTGTTTGTCTCCACTGTCATCCAGTAGTCAGCTGTGAGGTTAAAACATCTGGCAAATGCTACCCTCTTCTGCTTCTCTCTCAGAGGTGTTTCATCACTGGGTGAGTTCAAGGGAGGTCAAACAAAGACAAGTCTTTTGAATGGGGTCTTCCAGTGAAACACTAAAACATATGATGACAGTTACTTGGAACTGAGGCCCATTTTTCTCCCTCTTTTATTTTTCAAGGCTACCATTGAGAGCAAGAAATTGGACTAAAGTACTAAAAATGCCACAAGCTTTCTGTTTTTGCCAAGTTTCAGCCATATTTCTAAATGCTCCCAAGGATGCTAGAAGCATTTGGTTAATTTTCAGAGTTCTGAAAAAGTTGGTTCTGACCATTTTGGGCCATTTTCCATGCTTTAATGGAGGGCTGAATTTTCAGAGGTCCTTACTCCACCATTTTCACGGATGTCATTCTTGTCTCTACTTCCCAGTATACATCTGCCCGCTTTCCTGTTGTATGTGCCCACGTTACTGTCATGATTTTATAATTCTCAGGCCAGTCATTCCCTAACCGGACTCTCTGAGTCTCTTAGTTCAAATTCCTGTGGGAGAAAATCTGATTGTATCCAGCAGCCGACAGAATGATGCATCCTGCACCAGCCATCTGGATCTGGGCTGGAAGGCCAGGTGGCGTAGACATGGCCACCTGGCTCCTTCTCCTAAGCAGGGGCTGTGTTGGGAGAAAATGCAAGAGAAAGGGAGACAAGTAGCTTTGTATCGATATTTCTAGAACAGACTTCACAGTAAATTTCTCCCTCTGTGCCAGTGACCCCGTTCTCTCCTGCCTACTCTGGAAACTTGTTTCCAGCAATGCGACTCTCAAAGGTACTGCCCTCAGGGCTAGGCCGGCTCTCCCCTCCCATCTTTCCATCTTCCCCCAGGCCTCAGAAATGTGGCTTTTCCCTTCTTTTATTCTGCCTCCCTGCAGACCTGCTGAGGACCAAGAGAAGCACTTCCCCCTTCACTGTAGGGCTGCTTCTGAAACAAGCATACAAAGCCCTCCTTATTTATTTTTTTGCGGTATGCGGGCCTCTCACTGTTGTGGCCTCTCCCGCTGTGGAGCACAGGCTCCAGACGCGCAGGCTCAGCGGCCATGGCTCACGGGCCCAGCCACTCCGCGGCATGTGGGATCCTCCCGGACTGGGGCACGAACCCGTGTCCCCTGCATCGGCAGGCGGACTCTCAACCACTGCACCACCAGGGAAGCCCCGCCCTCCTTATTTTTTAAGAATGTTTACGCTTTTCAGCAGAAGGAGACAGTTTAATAAAAATTAAAAATTCAGGCAATTTTCTTCTCCACCTGCATGTTTCTTCCCCAGTGTTGTCCTGATCTTTGGGTGCTGGATACACTTTCGCTCCCATCTGCTTTGTGTCTTACTTTTTTACCTTGGTCTTTGATTCATGTGGCCTCCCAGCTCTCCAGTGGGTGGTCGATTCCTTTTGACTTTGCATTATGTCCTCGTTTTTCTAAAGTTCTGTTCTAAGAGTAACATCTGCTGCTGTTTCCAGGGTCTAAGGTTACACATTGACGCATCCAATCTTTCACAATCAAACCATTCAGTTATCAGAAGGGATAGCATGTGATGTCACATCCCACTGGCCCACAACAGAAGTCACCTGTATCTTGAGTAAACTCTTCCTGTACAAGTGGATGGCTTTCTACTTCAAACACCTGAGTTTCTCTCTTCCTGAGGATGATGTCTGATCATAGGACGTGCTTGGCTACCAGATGGCCAGGCTGAAAGTGCTGGGGAGTGAATGCTTCCAGGAGCAGCACCCACCAATGATAGATGGAGGTTGATAAAAAAGTGCCGCGGCTTCCTCTGTTGGAAAGGACAACTCTGAAGTGTGTGTTGGAGACAGTCTCCCAGAGATCCCCCTGGGACTGAGCCCCCATTGCTCACAGCATTATCCTCCTCATGAATACCCTGAATTGGCGCTTTCCCCTCCCTCCCTTCTTTGCTTCCTCACAGTATTTCTTGGAATTGCCTCCCAGGTAAGTTACTTGTTCCTAAGTTCTTGTTCCTGGGTTGGCTTTTGGAAGAACCCAAACAAAGACAGTTGGGTAAATGGCTTCACTCAAAGTCACTGAAGACCTGATGCTTGGCAAGGGAGCCATGGTGGAGAAAAGGAGGCTGTGATTGCCCCTTTGCCCAGGTACAACTCTGTCTGAAAGTGTTGCCCATATTCTAGTATGGGACTGAGTTGGGGAGAAAACCCGAAGTTTGGAGAGAACTCAGGGGACCAAGATGGAGCTCTAAGTGCCTCATGAAGCCACGAAGATCTTGGCAGGGGAGGACTGCATCTCATCCGAGCCTGCAAAGGGGTTTTCACAAGGCATAAACTGCAGGCGTGCCAACCTCATGCAAGAACCCTGCTGTACAAAGAGAAAATATGTCTCTCCTTTTAGGACAACGTAAGGGACGCTGATGTGGTCTCACCATGAGCCAATACTTATCACATTCAAGTCAACAGCCAGTGAAGAGTCCCATGTTTTTGTAAGAGCTTGAAGTTTGGAAGGTGTTGATGAGAACAACTCTTACCGCCATGGTGAGTTGTAAGTCCAGTCGGGGGTGCCCCCTTGGACACAATGGCTGATTAAGTAGTTGAAGAGGGAAGAGTATCATGGGTGCCCATCCAGGTGGATAATGGGGTTAGAACAAGCACCAGCTGCTGGGGAGTTAGAGACGCTTTGGAGGAAATGATCTGGGCCCTCAGACACACTCGTGGAGGAGCAAATGGAAAGTTACTGACGCATTTATGTGTTCAGCTCCTTCCTGCTATCTTCAAAGGAGAGATTCTGCAAGCACATGCTGGTGTTTCTGGAGAAAGAACCATGGGCAGGACTGAAAAGAGAAAAGGCACTGCAGTGCTACAACTAGTGTCCAAGAAGTAGAGAAATACATAACAAGAAGAGAAACTCTTTTGTCATGTCTTATGTACAACCCTGATTTTGAAATTTCAACCAGTTATTGCCTCATGTCAGGAAGGCACCCTATTAGAGAAGATAGAGGGTGATCTGATATATAGTTTCACATGGCTTTTCTCTAATATAATGAGTCTATAAGCTATTATCCCCTATTTATTGATAAGGGAATTGAGGCTCAGAGAGAAGGCATGACAGCCAAGATGTGAGGAGTAACAAGTACTGGTCCCCTCTGGTTCTATCCAGTCCTGAAGGTGCACTATAATTTCCCAGAGCTTGGAATTTCCTGGTAAAGCAAGAAGACATGTGGCCTGTTCAGGAGTGGCTGACTTCACAGGTGTGATGGTGATGATGGAGGTCAGCGCTGGCCTCCCCCCTCCATGCTGAGTCCTCCTCTCAGCTGGGGTCCCCAGTCTCCATTTCAGCCCAGCTATCTCACCCAGTCCTGGTTCTGCCTGTGCTCTCACAGCACAGTTTGACTGATCTTCATGCCCTGTGTTACCTCCATCTCCTCTAAAATGAAAATTTGCTTATTTTCTAAAGGAGATTTGGAACAAAGTGTTTCAATTTGTAGATATGAAAATGGAAAACCTGAATTAATCTGGTCCTCCTCCCACCTCCAAGAGGAGAAGAAACTCCCTTCCTCCAAGTTTTTGACTTTAGTCTAATTCTATGTCCCACCTTCCACCGTATTATAGAAACTAGAAGTATAAAGACTAGACTCCCTTGCCTTTCCCGGCTTCCTTGCAGCTAGGATCCTAGACTCAGGTATTACCAGTCAAATGTGTTCATGCAGAATTTGGAGCATGGAAGGGAAGTAGAGGCCACCTTTCTGCATAGGTGGTGGCTGACGGGCAGCCTCTGATTGGCCTCTGTGTTTGCAGTGATGGGTCTAAGGGGGCCGTCCTGGTGGCACTTGTGAGTGTAGAGCCAACATAGTTTCCTGACCTGCTGCTGCAGTGGTTTGGTGCAGCCGCAGCCCCTGACTCCTGTGCTTCCAGCTCCTCCCGAGATTTTGTAGGCACCATAGTCCCTTTATTAAATGTATTTTTACTTAAAGTACCTGGAGTGTTGTCCAGCACAGAAAGTGGCCTAGGGAAGGAATGGGGTGGTCACGGAATAGCAGATTCACGGTCTGTGTCTGGGAGTTCTTCAGCTACCTATGAATTAATTAGCTTGCTGGTATACCTTCCCTCACCTCCCTCAACCCCAGGCTCAGCCCTACCCCTCTCAGTACTTCTAGGAATATCTGTTTACCAGTCCTCCTACTGGCCCTCTGTCCTGGTTGCTGTTTCTGTATAACAAACCACGCCCAAACTTAGTGTCATGAGATAATTTTATTATGCCCACAATCAAGGCATAGTGAGTATGCCCTGTCTCTGCTCCACGATGTCTGGAGTTCTATCTGCAAAGACATAATGGCCAAGGGTGACCTCACAGCTGGGGGGGTGGGAATCATCTAGAAGCCTCTTTGCTCACAGGTTTGGGAGTTGATGCGGGGTTGGAATGTCAGCTGGGATTTTCCATCAAAGCACCTACAGGGGCTACCCCACAGAGTCAGGGCTTCCTCACAGCTCAGCCATGCAGGGCTCCCAAAGTGAACTCCCCAGAGAAACAGGGGAAACTGCTTGGCCTTTTCTGAGCCTAGAAGTCACGCATCGCCACTTCCACTGTATTCTTTAGATTGAATCAGTCACAAGCTGGCCCAGAATCAAGTGAAGGGAACATCTCGGGGTACGAGGCACTTCAAAGAATAAATAGACATAATGTAAAGTCCCTTGACCCTCTCTTCACAAGGTATTCTAGTAATTGTTTAATGGTGGTGTGGATATAGTCAGACACTGAGGTTTTATTAGGATAATGACATCCTTGCATCTACGTCTGTTTCCCACTCAAACCAACAAATTTCAAGTTAGAAAGGAAGATAAGCACCTCTAGAAGTAAGAAGAAAAATACACCTGCTTAGTATTATAATCTTTGAAGAGTTTTCTACCAAAAAAAAAAAAAAAAGAAAAATGGCTTTAATAATGCATTGCCAAAAATGATACTTTTAAGTAAAGATAATCAATACAAAAAAGTAAACACCCTTCAAGGAAGTGGAGAAAAAGGAACCCTGATACACTGTTGGTGGGAATATAAATTGGTGCAACCACTGTGGAAAACAGTATGGAGGTTTCTCAAAAAACTAAAAATAGGGCTGCCCTGGTGGCGCAGTGGTTGAGAGTCCGCCTGCTGATGCAGGGGACACGGGTTCGTGCCCCAGTCCGGGAAGATCCCACATGCCACAGAGCAGCTGGGCCCGTGAGCCATGGCCGCTGAGCCTGTGCGTCCGGAGCCTGTGCTCCACAACGGGAGACGCCACAACAGTGAGAGGCCCGCGTACCACAAACAAACAAACAAACAAACAAAAACCTAAAAGTAGAACTACTGTATGACCCAGCAATTCCACTCCTGGGAATATACCTGAAAAAAATGAAAACACTAATTTGAAAAGGTACACGCACCTCAATGTTCATAGCAACATTATTACAATTGCCAAGACATGGAACCAACCTCAGTGCCCGTTGACAGATGAATGAATAAAGATGTGGCATGTAAAGACACACACACACACACACACACAATGGAATATTACTCAGCCATAAATAGAATGAAATTTTGCCATTTGCAGCAACATGGATGGACATGGAGGGCATTATGCTAAGTGAAATAAGTCAGAGAAAGACAAATACTGTATGATATCATTTCTTTGTGGAATCTAAAAAACACAACAAACTAGTGAATATAACAAAAAAGGAACAAACTCACAAATACAGAGAACAAACTAGTGGTTACCAATGGGGAGAGGGAAGGGGGGAGGGGGTTACAGGTGTACAATACAGTAGTGATTCACAATTTTTAAAGGTTATACTCCACTATAGTTATTATAAGATATTGGTTCTATTCCTTGTGTTGTACAATAGATCCTTGTAGCTTATTTTATACAAACTAGTTTGTACTTCTTAATCAGCTGATTTCTCAGATAACAACAATCTGGAAGGGTCCCCAGTGGCCTGTGGAAGCACAGCAGCCGTTTGTGACAGCTGAGGGAGACCTTGGGGTCACTTCAACCTGGATTAGGGTCCTAATGCCGTCATTGGCTGACTGAGTGACCCTGGGCAGGTAGTTTAAACTCTTATAGACTCAGTTCCCTCATCTGTGAAATGGGATCCCACTGCTGGCTCTGTGGGGGTGGTGTGAGCGTGTGGCCGACTCTTTTGGTGCTCTGATCCTTTCACCTTAGCCTGTTCCTTTGTCTTTCTGTCTGAGGGCATTGTCTGGCCCAGCTAAGATGCAGACCTACAGTGCTAAAGGTCTGACCTCCACCCTCCCAGCTGCAAGAATCCTCAAACAGGGGACACAAGAAGGATACTAGTTGGTGAATAAATACTCTCAGTAGGACAGTAATAAGGTGTGTTCCCCACTGTGTCTCCAAGGGTCCTGATGAGATACCGAGTTCCCATTGCCCATACGTCCTGCTGCTCTATTTTCCCTCCCTCCTTCCACACACCCTCACTCTGCTTCTGGGGACCACCTCCCAGGGAACCATGTTCACCCAGCGCTGTACTCGGGCTCCACTTTGAGATGGAGCATCAAATGAAATGAGGGATGAACAGTATTCAGGAGACAGGGCAAGAGCCAATAGGTATATTATCTATAAAGGATGGCCAAAGTGAGAGACGTGGCAGACATTTGCAAATTAGAAAGGAATTCAGAATCACCAAGATTGGTGAAGATGCAAAGTCGAGGCAAACTTCCCCAGATGGGGGGCTGAAATAAGTCACAACTCCAGAACTGTACTCAGAACTATAGCCAGAGCTGCACTCCAAGTCATCAGGAATTGCTTGTATTATGATCACTGTATTTTCTTTGAGAAGGAGGAGATTGTGAAATCCATTTAGGAAAGAGTTCCCTCAAAAATGGTTACATCTTTTTTTTTTTTTTTTTTTTAAAGTGGGCCCTTGAAACAGATGGTGAGCTCCTATTATTTTGGAAAATTCACCAGTGCGGATGGGCTCCTTTCTGGACAATGGCAGATAAATGAGCCGTGGTTGTTTCAGCACCTGTGCGATATTTGTCTTGCCTCTGACGCAGCGTGGAAGCATTGTCAATGAAGTGGGTTCCTCATTATCCTGGCTATTGTTCCCGGAATCAAAGCTATTATCAGTGCCCATGCTTCATCCTGCATAGCTCAGCCACAATAAGGGGAGAAGTGAGAAAATAGGTGATGGAGTGAATAACACATTCTCAGGACCACATTTCCTGCGAACCACCGCGTTCCCCAGCTGATTCTTTTTATTTTAACGTTTTCATTACCAAGGTAATACATGATCATCATACAACCGTGAACAATGAGAAGTGTATCAGGTGACAGCCCCTCTCCCATTCTCCAGCCCCACTTCTGGGATGAACCACGATTTCATTGTGTGAAACAGCCAGAGAGCTGTACCTGGGCACACACGTGTATTTAAAAATGACACTCGAGCATCTTGTTTTGCCTTTTCCACTCTCTCATCTATCCCTGCACTCTTCCTGTCACCAACATTCTATTCTTTGGATGGTCTCACAGAATTCCATTGTATGGATGTCTCATATATTATCCATTCCCCTTTCAGAGAGTTAGCCTGTACAAATATTTAAACAGTGGACATCTTTGTACATAACTGTGCATTTATGACACAATCACTGCAAAAATGAATTGCTAGAATAGGAATGACCAGGTTCAAGTGCATGCACGTTTTTCCCTTTGGCTTAAATATTTTCAAACCGCCCTCCAAATCAAGCCAAAAAATATATTTCATTGTTGTTTTAATTTGCATTTCTTTTAGAATTAGTTAGTTAAGCTTTTCCCCTCCCACATTTATTGGTGCTTTGTATGTCTCTATGAACTATGTGGAAATAAACAAAAACTAGCTGAATGAGAACAAGTAAAGCCTATTTATTCAGAGCTTTCAATAGCAAGGGAGTTGGCCACCATTATTTGCATTTGTCAGAGACTTGAAGGCAGGTAGGAAGATGGGAAAACATTACAGTGAAGAGAAGAGCCAGCTTCAGTTCAGGTGTGCCCGGACCAGGGCTGCTGGGCTGGGGAAGCAGGAGGCGGGCTGACTAGCCATGAGCGTCCTGTGTGGCTTGTTCGGTAGTGTGTTCGGCTCCTCTGCTTGGTCCCGTGTTGGATTCAGGGGCATAAATCAGGGAAGCTGTCTGTCAGTGACTTGCTCTTTCTTCCCGGCAGTTTGTAAACTCCGAGCAGGGATGCCAGCGTGTGGCTTCAGTCTTTGGGATTTTGCTGTATAATTAAAGCAAAGCCCATTTCTGTTGGCTCAGGGGAGACTTTTCAACCCTAGGGAGCACGTGTCACTCCTGCAAGGCAGTTCTGCGTTACTCGGGAGGAAAGGGGGAATTTCAACCCTGTAAAATGAAATGCTCTGCAGAACCAAGTCAAGCTGCCTGGTGCTCGTAGGAGGTGTGTGTAAGGTTGGGGTGGGACTAGGGACGGTTTATGGTGGCTTTACACATTGGGACAGGATGGAATCCCCAGAACACTGTGCCTTGTGGTGACTCCAGGATGAAGATGCCACATGACCTTTCTTCTTGTCGTTGGTTCTGCTGTGCACAAGGCTTGGAGGTGGAGGTCTGGGAACACTCATCACGCCTTCAGACTAGAATTGAACGTAAATATCACACATCCATTAATCTTTCGTCTTGGGATAGTGAGCACTGAGTCATTCACTGAAAAGTCTACATGCATCTCTTTTTTTGGGGCAGCAGCAAGGGGTCAGAAAGGGTTGGGTCTGTCACATAAGCTGCCTTCTACCTGGCAGCCTGGAAAGTCCCCTTTGACCAACATCTGCTGTTCTTTTGTTTGTTTTTTTTTTGGAGGACTGCCTTTGGTCGACTGGTTTCTGGAAGTTCACTGCCCCATCCCTCTCAACTAACGGTGAAGGGTGTGCAGATACGGAAGCTGCCAACCCGCTCTTCGGGTGGGGCTTAACTCCAGGTCCCTGTGGAATCCCCCCACAGGTGTCTGCCTGAGAGGGCACCCCGCTTGACCCCCTCCTCTTCTCTTTCCTGCCACCTCCACTCCCTTCTGATACCCCTGGGATCACCTCCTTCTTACGTCACCTTCCCACCAATCATTGTTCAGGGTCAGCTTCTGATGAAGTAGATGTCGATACCATCCAAATCCCTAGCTCTGTCACAAATTTGTTGCGTGGCTTTCGGCAAGTATTACTGTCTCCTGACCTCTGCCCGCATCTAGAAAATGAGAGTGAGGACTAAATTATTTCTAAGGACTTTTAAAGAGTTAAAACCCCACAATTTCCTTTAAATCATGGCTCCATGTTATACTTCCTGTAGGGAAGGGCTTCTTAATGCGGGACTCATGCATAACTTTCAGATGGTCAGTGAACCCCTGGAAAGTGTATGCAAAATTGTGGATGTGATTTTTTTTCTGGGGAGAGGGTTCACAGCTTTCATTAGATTTCTAAAGAGTCCATACCCCCCACCAAACGTTGGCGAGCACTCTTTACAGTTTGTTGTTTATAAACATCAGAAGGGATATGGCAAGAGCATTGTCACATGAATCTGTTCAGAAGAATAATGATCTCATTAAGACCACTTAATACTTAATTTAAAAGGGTATGAAGAAGTATGTGCTACGTGTAGTTTTACGACTAACTCCATCCCCCTTGCTCAGTCTTCAACAGCTTTGTCTCTCAAGCCCAGTCTTTTGTAGGTTCAGGCTTTTTTGACCTTGCAGCCGGGATTTAATATAAACCACAACTTTTTTTTTTTTTTTCAGACAGTGTTGAAGCAACCAGCTGGGCTTTGCTAGAGAAGAAAATATGTTTTGTCTGTGATTAGCAAAGACTATGAAATGCACTTACTTGAGTTTCTCCCCACGTTCCTCTCTTTTCATTGACAGACAGACAGGTACACACACAATCTTGTGTGTCAGAAAATCATCCTTGAGGCTTTCCCCAAGGGCAGGACTCAATATCTGATAGCAACAAAAATAATCCCAGCTGATCATAGCTCTGTCCCACTTGTTACGCACACAGTAGGTCAGTAAATTATGAGCCGAGCAGCTGCTTCGGTTTTTAGAACCATTAGGTCCCACGGGGAAAGCACACGGAGGAGGGAGGTGTCAGGAGGCACAGGAGGCTTTTCTTGAGAAATGAAACATTTCCTCTTGTGCATCTGGGTCAGCCATGGGTAGTTTCTCTCATAAAGGCTATTTTATGAATCCGAATGATAAGAATTTATATAAATAAACACACACAAACTCACACAATGTATATGGAGGTCATAAAGAACAAGTAAGTAATGGGGAATTAGATGCATTGAAGGGTTCAGCCAGACTTGTCATAAACCAAGAGAGAGGAAGGCTTGAGCATGTGTGACGTCCCCTTGATATTGAAGGGTATTTGTGTGTTTCAACAAGCTTCTGTGGGCTGGACGTAAGAGTTGAAAGCTTTGGAGGGGGGCCGGACCCTAACACTCTGCTATAGCCCAACTGCACACATACCTTCGTGATTTCACTCACTCTCTCTTGAGTTTGTTCATTAATTTATTGAATATGTATTAAGTAGATGCCAGGACCCAGACTCGCTGCTGTTCGAATGCTGATTACTGCCTCATGGGACTTACGGTTCGGAAATGAGCACTGAAATAAACCAGTATTTATTTCTCATGAATCTCTAGCTACTGATTGTGAAGAGAGTGATTTATGAGGGTGGTGGTCCCTGGAGAAATCAGCAAGGATGAGAGAAGTAGGACAGGGAGGGAGAGGGAGCCACCACGGGGCCGTCAGGTAAAGTCTCCCAGAGGACGGCTGTACCCGATCCCGCCAGGGACTCCGGAGTGTTAGCTGCGGCTGGAGTTTGTGCTGCCCAAGGAGAGGGGCTGGGCGTTCACACAGGTCCATGGGGATGTCAGTTCCCAGGCACACTGGCTCTTGGGGGACAAAGTGCTCCAGTAGCTCGATGGTTATCCTCTGAAGAAGAGTCCCAGGCGTGAGCCATGGGTAGAAGAGCTCATCCAGGCTGGGGAGAGACACACGGACACCATGGAAGGGCTGGAGGGAATCTGTTGTGAGTGCCGACTGTGTCCACCCCAGGAGTGAGTGATGCTCAGATATGAAGGTGGTGAGAATCAAACATATAAGGCAATGCTGTAGGTTGAGGGTGGGGTGGGTAAGAGCATTTGAGGTGGAGAATAAAGCCTGTGCTGGTGCCTGAGGCAGGAGGAGACCCAAGCAGCCCTAGAACGGGTGGCTGGGTGAAGAACAGGCACTGACGGAGGTGAAGTGAGGTTGACGATGCAGGTGAGTCTTCTGTTCAAGTTGGGCATGGAGTCCCAGCTTCAGTAATCCCCCTTCCTGCATATACAAGGCAGTGATGCACGAGGTATGAGGAAACAAGCCATTGGCTGGGCTCAGAAAGGGATCGTCATCTCTGCAAACAAGAAATGGAAACAGAAAACAGCACACGTAGAGAGCGAGCCTCCGGCTTGCTGGGCTGCTGTCCTGACAAAGGCAGTGACAGCTGGGACTCCAGTTCCTGGGAGGCCTATAAGTGGCCCCTTGAACGACCTGGACCTGATGCAGGCTCACTGCTTGAATAGAGAATTCTATACCCCGAGAAATAAGGGCAGGAACCAAATAAGACAAAAACCTGAGTGGTTACGTTGTATGCCAGGCAGAAATCAACAAAGTTACAAACATCTGGCTTCCTCCTGGCAAGCATTTTGCACCACAGGGAAGGGAAGGCACTGTAGTCAGTGAGCCTGTGTTGTGGGTAGGCACGTTTATTGTTTAATACTCACAGAGACCGTGTGAAGTAGATTTTCATATGAGATCACTGAGGCTCGGAGAAGTGAAGTAACTTGCCCGAGGTCAGAAGTCATAACTGGAATCTTCCAGAACCCATGTTGTTAAGCGCTTTGTGATCTCCTTCAACCATCCAGACGGGGAGCAAAAGACCTCGTGCCAGAGAGGTTCTACCAAAGGTTGAGGGAATAAGCCGTGATTCACTCACGTCTTCCTTCACAAGGAAGTCAAAGAAAGGGACTGTCCATCACACGTGCAAGGATAAGAACAAGTCCAATGTCCTCTTCTCTAAGGACTACTTGAAAAAATGTGCTCTGGGCAACGAAGAGAGGGAAGGTAGAAAAGGAAGAAAACGGAAGGGAGGGAGGTTGGTGGGTTTCAGGATTTAATTTGTGTCTTTCACTAGATTCTCAGGTTGAAGCAGTTTTCTCCACCAGGGCACTATCAAATACCTATCATCAACTTGTAAGATGCACTTTCGCACTTTCTAGACACCCGTCACGTGAGCATGTGCACCGTGATTCAGAAGCCAAATTCTGATGCTTGGTGTCATCTGCGACCCTAGCATCACCAAAATGATCTATTAACTTAATTAACTTAATGATCTACCAAAATGATCTATTAACTTAACAAATATGTATTTTTAAGTGAACAATAGGGTTCATTTCAGGAAGATTATTGAGCACCCGCTCCAGCTTGGGTGTTGTACTAGGTGCTGGGAATTTCACAACGAAGAAGCCAAGGTCCCTGCCCTCATAGAAATCACATGCCTGCAGGGAATAGGTCAACAATGGACAAACAGGCACATTGATCACGAGATCCTTGTTGGTTTCAGCAACTTGGTGGCTGGCAGTGCCATTTACTAAGATGAAAAAGACCTGGAAATTCTCAAATTAGGGAAGCCAGAAGCTTCTCATTGGACATGTTGAGTAGGTAGGAATAGATGCATCTAGAGCTCCAGGGAGAGGGGTCTGTTTGAGCTGGAAACAAAATGGGAGGAGCATCAACATATACTTGGTGTTGGGATTTGTGGGCAATATTATACTAAAGCTATATAAGATGTCACCATTGCAAGAAACAGGGTAAAGGGTCCATGGGACTCGCTACTGTTTTTGCAACTGCCTGTAACTCTGTAATTATTTCAAAACTAAAAGTTAAAAAAAAAACCCACAAGGCCGGATAAGATTCCCTAGGGATAAATAAAGAAGGGATCACATGATAAAAGACTTAAAATTTACCCCATCCTGGAGTATCCAGAAATGGAGATTCACAGTATCTCTGGTCTGTGTTAGCTCAGGTCTTCCAAGAAGTGGACGCCAAGATGACATGAGATGAGCAGGACATCTGGGGAGAACACCTGAGAAGGATGAAGGGGAGCCAGGCCAGGATGCGGAGAGCGGGTTTGGACCCCGATACAGGTCTGAGGGGTGAATGAGGCAGGGGAGGGAGGAGGGCCGGCCAGGAGACTGAAGCATGCGGCTCAGGAAATGTCAGCCATGCCCATGGGGAGGCCTTGAGCCAACATTACGGTGAAGCACATCTCACTGGAAGGAGCCTGAATTAGCACCCCACAGAGCTCTGTCTTTGGGAGAAGCCCTGGGAAGCATGGCGTCTTGGGGATGTGCCTGGAGCCTTCCCCCAAGACCATGCTCAGGATAACAGGATTCCAGAATTTGCTGTCTACACAGCCCCGAGTCTGCTTCCAGGGTCTGTGCAGGCCCATACCAGGCCTGTCCTGCTGAGGGGACACTGGGCTGTGATGCACCACCCAGGACTCAGAGGTACCCAAGGAGCAGCTGTTTTCAGGGGGTCCATGTCCACATCTGGGCATTTCTCAGTGAAGGGAGGTTGGAGGCAGAAAGAGGAGATGGCCCGGTGCTGAGACTGGGGACCAGCTCCCCCTGCATCACCATGTGCCTGGGGGAACGCAGAGGGTCAAGGATCCTATGCAAACCTGGCCTTCCAGGTCATTTCACAAAGAATATTTTCAAGGTAGGAGGATAAACATGTTTTATCAAAAACTTGATGGGTAAGTTTTAAATATTTAGACAATGATACTGGCTTTCATTTGTACCTTGAGTTCGGCCCAGCCAATGTTAGGACCACTTAACAGATGCCCTGGTTATACTTTCCTGAAAAATCCATATATAGACAGAAGATGACATTCAAAAGATTTAAGAATTTTAAGAAATGGCAAGTAACAAAAGTGTGTGTGCATATATATATACACACACATAATACACATACATAAATCTTTTTAAAGTTCTAAATAAGATATATATGTGTACCTTATATATATCATATATAATTATATAATATACTCTATATCTTATAATAAAATTGCTCACCAAGTAACATAATTGTCATTAGTCAAGTTATTCTAATAATTCTGGATTAATTTTAGAAATTGTTAATATGACCTTTTGTCTAACTCAGCTGTCACCAGCTAGGTGACGCCTTGACTGCGTGGCTTAACACAGGAGAGCTCATCAAACTCTCCTTATTAAATTGGAGGTCATTAGGTTCCCAGCTCCTGGGCCATTTTCTTCAGCTACAAGGAGCACTGCATTGTAGCCTGCATATCCGGCATGGCAAGGACCTGGAGCTGCAGCTCCTGACAATGAGGCTACTGACTTCTGAATCCCCCAGGATAAAAACCCCAGTAGAAAGAGTCAGTGACAAGCTAGTCCATATGGGGCATGGGTGGAACTCATCTGTGCTGTCCGAGTTGCCCTGATTTCCACAGCCTGGCATGGCACTGGTGCTCAACACATGTTGACTGATTGACACAACTCTCGCTCTACCAATTCAATGGCATCAAAAGGATGATTTAGCTACAGGTCTGCCCAAATCCTCAAGTTCACCCAGCTCTGGGAGCATAAACAAAAGGACTTCATGGGGGTGAGGCTGCCAATACTCAATGGATTGGATTATGCTTCTCTTTTTTCCTTTTGGACACCCCCCCTTCTTTTAAAAATTCTTGCGTTTGTTGGATTAAGACTTTCAAGTTCCAATGAGAGCTCTAGAGATGCAGACTGAAAGGAAGTAATACAGCTGAGTTTACAATTTCAGAAAGGAATGGAGCTGAGATGGGGATTTGATACAAATATTTCTTCCCCCAATCTTTGTCAGAGAGCACAATCTTGGAAAACTCCTCAGGTTAGGTGGGTTTGGGTCTGAGCTTGTCTCGAATGTGGCCAGTAGCCCTATGAGTTGAATGTTTTCGGTAATCTATCCTACTCACAAATTAGATGCAATAATTTTAAGGTTGGTGGATCAACTAATCAAGCATGAGAAACGGTTCCTAGTTAGGCAAAAAAAAAATTAAAGAAAGGAGAGTTCATAAGGATGCTTCAAAAGCTCAGGGACAATGAATTTTCAGCTGAGGTGTCGTAAATGTATCAGACATTGGGACCCAGGGAGGCCCAAGATGGGAGGGGTGGGAGAGAGCAGAGCATCCGTCCACTACAGCAAAGCCCAGAGACCTCTTCCAAATCAAAGCCGGCAGATCAGATAACACACAAAGGAGGATAGGAAAGCAAACGACCCCGTCTATTGTTCACGGCTCAGCCTGCATTATTCAAAGACAGATTTTTAAATATGTATCAGCATTCCAGTAAACAGGGTAAGCTTGCTAATAACACTGCAATTCAGCCATCCATCGCTAACCCAAATAAATACATTATAAATGTCGCTACTCTAATCAGATTAACCGTTGTCCTTCATGTTATGCTTTGAATAATCATCAAGATTATTCTTAGTGAATTTGGTAAGTACATTGTCTGGAAATGAACTGAAGAAATAGTGTTTCTCTAGTATTTTTCCTCCTTAAATACATGTCTTAAGCACTTTTAAATGCATTGATTTTTCTTCCTGTAAAGGCGACTTAATTTGGTAAGACCAACTGTGTTCAGTTTCACAATTTCTAGCACCAAGATGTAATTTTTATGCTGGTTTTATTATTCATTACAGTAGTTCATGCCTTTTATGAGAACAATTGCTATGATAGGTTAAATGCCATTATTTTCAAAACTACCCTCAGAGATTAGCTGCAACGTCACCTTCTGGACACTTATACTTGAATATCTGAACCATAGCCCATAATTGTATTATTCACTAGACTGATTCTTCCTGCTAATAACGCCTGTAAATGCTTTTTTCAATAGCCAAGGATCCACTCCTGTGAAGCAAAACGTCTCTACCCATTTTGGCTTTGGGTGACAGCTGGGATCTTTTGTAAGTAAATTGAGATCTAGTGATGAGTTTATTTTCTATTGCAGTTAATTCGTGATGTGAAGGCCATTAAAATTCAGACTTGTGCTGTCAGATGTTCAACATTTTTTAACTCATGGGATTTAAGAGGGAGAAGTACTGTAATCATTCATTAAAATAATTTTTCTTACCAAAAAGAAAGTGCTCTTTTATGCTAAGAAAATGTTAAGGAGCATTGATACTTAATAAATAGTTATATTGAACTCAGCTTCAACAAACATCTAATGAATACTTACCCTCTTCCAGAGTGGAGGTAGGAACTTGCACACATGCTAATAATCCGTCTAAGAGGTGGACCTTTGGCTCTAACTTGACTTTATTTATTGGGCTGGCCAAAGAGTTCTTTCAGGTTTTCCTGTAACATCTTATGGAAAAACCCCAACGAACTTTTTGGCCAACCCAATATTCCGCTTTGTCTGTTTGTTTGTTCCTTTCTTACGCGGGCCTCTCACTGTTGTGGCCTCTCCCGTTGCGGAGCACAAGCTCCGGACGTGCAGGCTCAGTGGCCATGGCTCATGGGCCCAGCCGCTCCGTGGCATGTGGGATCTTCCCGGACCGGGGCACGAACTCGAGTCCCCTGCATCAGTAGGCGGACTCTCAACCACTAGCGCCACCAGGGAAGTCCCTGTTTCTTTCTTTTTTGTAATCACTTGACCTTTTTTTCCATCATTCTTTTCTATCTTGAAAATATCAAAAGTCATGATCTATCTATATATGGGGAAATGGAAGGAAATAGTTGGATATTCAGCCAATGGCAGTTGCCCCAAAGTAGCGATAGAACAAATCGCACAGTCCTGCATGGATTGTCTATTTCTTTCTGCCTCGTTCACCTCTCTCCCCCATGCACTGTCTATTCCTCAGCTTCAATGACGCCATTTCTTAGTAACTGACTTTCTCAGGTACTTTCGCCTCTGGTGGTCACACCTGTTCCCAATAGGAGTCCCTGCCATCCTACAATGTCTTGAAATGTGTAGGCTTTTCAAGGACAGGCTTCTCTTTCAAGAGAAACTGGTGTGGATTTAGAACCAAAGCTGTGGCCAAATTTACAAAATGAAGTGGGGGAGTACAACTTGGTCCCTAGAGTGAGTTTCTGATTGTGGAAATGTTCAGAGAAGAATAGACCCATACCTTACTTTTTGCAACTTACAGCACCATAAAAAAGAAACATTGACTCTGCTTTTTGGAATGTTTAAGATTTCTTTGAATGGACTATCCATTTTCCCAGATTGGCTAAGATAAAAAATTATAGGTGGGAAGGAAAATTTTAGTTCATCCAGTCCCTTAATTTTGCACATAAGAAAGTGCCACATAGGGACTTCCCTGGTGGCCCAGTGGTAAAGAATCCGCCTTCCAATGCAGGGGATGCGGGTTCGATCCCTGGTCAGGGAACTAAGATTCCCACATGCTGCAGGGCAACTAAGCCCACGCACTGCAACTACTGAGCTCGTGCGCCTCAATGAGACAGCCTGCGTGCTGCAAACTACAGTGCCCACGCGCCCTGGAGCCTGCACACCACAACTAGAGAAGAGAAAAAACCCGCACACCACAACTAGAGAGAAGCTCGCACGCTGCAACGAAGAACCCGTGATACAACGAAAGATCCCGTATGCCTCAACGAAGATCCCACATGCCGCAACTGAGACCCAATGCAGCCAAAAATAAAAATAAATGAATAAATATTTAAAAGAAAAAAATAAAGTGCTGCATGGTTCAGCAGAGGCAGACCTCAACCAAAACCAGGTGCATCCTTGAATGCAGTTCTGTGCTCTTCATCCCACTATTGTCTGTGATTTTCTGCTACATCAACTCCCCCATTCTCTCTTCCTCTTGAAGTCTGCAAAAATGTACCCTCAAAACATAATTAACACATCCCAGGTGGGTTTCCTAAGTGGTTGGGCCCCCCAAGCAGAGGGCCCAAGCTCTCAGCAGCCGGAGCCAGGAAGTCAAATGGAATTAAAGTGGAGGCAAGGGCCATGCCAGCCACAATCTGTGCTGCTCCGGCCACTTCCCAACGAGAGGGTGGCAGATCTCCTTTCCTCTTCTTTCCCTGCCAAGCCAATCGAGTTTGTTGCTCCTTTTCTTAATTGGAGGCAAGCAGCAGCATTACTGGATTCCTTAAGCTTGTTCCTGGAATGCATTCTTTCCTTTTCCGGGATTGTCTAGTCAAGTGGGTTCTCATAGCTGCCCAAAGCAACTTTTCCGAAACACTGGTCTCAGGCGACGTTTGTATTCCCCTTATTTTCAAGGCAAGTATTTCCTGCTCCTAAGTGGTAGCCTCCCACTTTTCCCAAAGCTTTGAGTTTTCCTAATTGATTCTTCCAGGCTCTAAAGCCAGGCTCCGTCCATCCAATCCTCATTCCATGACCTTAGAACAAAGAGGAATCGTTGAACCAGAATTGCAACTCTGTCAAACCAGGATGTTCAACTAAATCTAAAGACATACTCTGCATGTGAGCTAAACTAGCATATATGTGTCATTTATATATATATATATATATATATATATATATATACTACTGTATGTAAAACGTGAAGTGTCCTCTGGTTGAAGTATTCTTATGTTCAGTGCCAATTTATAGACCATCAATTACTTGGGGCTCTGAGCTGCGAGCTAGGGCTGCAGCAGGGAAGACCGTGGTTTCTGACCTCCCAGAGCTCACAGTCCAGCAGAAAAGTGGGTATAAACCTCAAGAATCCTGCTGAGTAGAAACTATCCACCCAGTAAATAACTGATGTTAAAAGTACTTCGTTGGTCAAAATGTCAACTCCTCTGAATTCAGTGGAAGCCACTCAAAGAAGGACTTTCTTGAAGTGTGTTTATTGCCATGAAAAAAGAAATAGCATATAGAATTAGCATGGGATTCATTTTATTGCTTTGTGTTGAATTCAAAGACTGTGTATGGGGAGAGTCAAATGATAAGATGAAAACCAGGAGAATTGTAAATTATCTAAGAGAACAAGGCGGACTCAACATATACAGGAAAACGAATACAAACAGCATTTATTTGCAACTAATTATTGGGAGATTGGGAGATTCATCAGAACTAGCTACGAAGATCACCTTGCAGGCTTCCCTGGTGGCACAGTGGTTGAGAGTCCGCCTGCCGATGCAGGGGACACAGGTTCGTGCCCCGGTCCGGGAGGATCCCACATGCCGCGGAGCGGCTGGGCCCGTGAGCCATGGTCGCTGAGCCTGCGCATCCGGAGCCTGTGCTCCGCAACGGGAGAGGCCACAGCAGTGAGAGGCCCGCGTACCGCAAAAAAAAAAAAAGATCACCTCGCATATTTTAACCTTGGACCTCAGTACATGAATTTTGCTGAGGGCCCACTTTGAGCATGACCCCGTCATGCTGACACCACCGACGTGACCCTCAACTCAGTTTGTAATAAATGGCATCATATCACACCTGTGAAAGGTCATCCTGGTGTGATTCCTCTTACAAAGTAGAGAATCCTTTTTGAAAGTAAATCTGCAGCCCTGTCTCGGTTAGAGGAGACTCTCTGCTGCAACAAACCACCCTCACATTTCAGCAGCTTAACACAGTGGAATTGCTTTCTCGCTCAGGTAACTGTTCCATGTGGTTATTCTGAGGCCAGCCTTCTTCAGCTGGAGGTCCCACCATCTCTTGGAACCTGGAGTTCCTTCCTGAGACCTCTGTTCCCACTGGCACGTGTGGGGAGGGAGAGATCATGCGACAGACCCAGCAGGCTGGGAGGTGTGGTCCAGCTACTTGTCAGAGAGAGGGAAACTGAGTCGGTGAAAAACTCACCTGTCTGCCAGAAGTCCTGAATGTCTCTGGTGTGGCTTTCATAAGAGGAGAAAATGTATCTGCATATTAAAATCATAACAGGACAGATTTGTTTATTAAGTATGTGCTATTGAATGTTATCTTAATCTTTAAAGGTCTTCATTGATTTGATCTTCAAACCAATAAACCAGCTAATAAAAATAGAAAGATTGGGAAATAATTTTGGCCAAATTACTTTTGCATCATTTAGTTTACAGCCCAAGTCCATCAGCAAGTATTGCTGGTACTGAACTTTGATCCATGAAACATAACCTTCTTTAGAAAAGAACTCAGTGGATCAAACATCGAATAGTGTTCATAAGCAGGGCTAAAGGGGACATACTGATTTAGAGTTATCTCCAAGATGGACATTTAAGTGGAAAAAAAGCTACAAAGCAGTATATATAGTACACGACTTGCATTAGTTGTTGTTTTTTTTAAAAAATATAGTTGATTTAAAATGTTGTGTTAGTTTCAGGTAGACAGCAAAGTGATTCAGTTATACATATATATATATATATATTTTTTCTTTTTCAGATTCTTTTCCATTATAGGTTATTACAAGATATTGAATGTCATTCCCTGTACTATACAGTAGGTCCTTGTTTATTTTATATACAGTAGTGTTGCATTAGCTCTCCATCACTGTGTAATAAATGACCACAAATGTAGTGGCTTAAAACAACACAACTTTATTATTTCACAGTTTCTGGGGTCAGGAGTCCAGATACTGGCCAGCTGGCTCCTCTGCTCAGGGTCCCAAAAGACTGAGATCAGGGGCTCAGGGCAGGGGCTGCGGATCTCACCCGAGGCTGGGGGCTCACTGGTTGTTGGCTGAGCCCGGTTCCTTGCTGACTCTCAGCCCGGAATCGCCCTTGGCCCCCGTGGACCACACTCAGCCTTAGCAGCGTTGCCCTCCCACGCACGGCAGCACTTCTTCAAAGCCAGCAGGGGCACCTTCCTCCAGCCCGTGGTGGCGAGTCTTAGGTGAGGAGACTTACCTAATCACGGGAGTGACACCCCAGCGTCTTCACTGTCCGCCACACTCCAGGGGGCATTTCAGAGGAAGCAGGAATCTCAGGGACCTCCCACACTGCTGGTGATTTTTAACAAATAGGACAAGCAGACGTGAGTGCAGGAGGAACTCACCCCAGGCGTGGCTCTTTGTATTATGCTTGTTTGAATAGTTGTATCTACTGAATAGTTGTATGTTGTATCATATTCATGAATTACCTGTTCCCTTGAAGCAGTCAGTGAGAATAAGAATAGCTGGCTGGTGCTTCTCTGGAGGAAAGCTGTCCTCCCCGGAGCCCACAACGCAACATCAAACTGCCCCAGAGAAGATATTGCAGGAGGCTGGCCTGGCCTCGGCCTCTCCCGGTGGAGGGACTCCTGCCTGAGCCTGGAAACGCCAACCCCCGGGGACAAGGAAGGAAGCCTCTTGTCAGGTGAAGGCTCCCCTCTGAAAAGTCCTTCCGAGTCCTTACATGTGGAGCCTTCAATACAGACTGAAGTAGTAAACTATACGTCCATATGCCTCAGCTCACCAAAGCTGGCTGGGAGATACCTTAGATGATCAGGTGACTCATTTAAAAGAGACCATCTTGCAAGACACCCATCGTTTCATCCAGTTCTTTTTTCAGTATCTATTTTAAAAATGTTAAGGTCCTTGATCCAACTAGGGTACACCTAGGAAACTATATACTGACGATGCTCTGCCGCTATTTATTCAGTTTCACCTCTGGCCTTACAGTGGTTTTGCCGACGATGAGGTGAGCCAGAACATGGTCATGCAGGTAATGCCACCCTTGAGTGTCTTTCTGTAGCTCAAAAATAGCCCGTAAAGTAGGAGCGTAGTCTCCCTACATTGTAAATCTAATCACTCTTAAGAAACAAGGATTTCTAACAACTCTGCCCTAAAAGGCCTGTAGGCATTCTCATCTCAGTAAATTAGCATCCGATAGAAGGATCTAACATTATTGGAGGATGGGTGCCATGTGTCTGAGGATACCTAGTCAAGAAGCACATGTGACTCTGCTTTTGGTCTCCATCATATATGGTGGGAGATGGGATCCAGCAAACAGAAATGCTCGCCTGCGTCTGCTTTCCTCCCAGATGCTGATGGGAGTGGGAGACGGTCACTGGCAGTGAATGAAAGAAACATTGGGAGACCCTGTGAACCAAGGAAAGGAAAGGATTCGACAAAGGGAGCCTTAACAAGCCGGTTCCCCCCCCCATGGGCAATGGATCTTCATCCCCCGGGGGCCCTGGGGGAAAGGGCAGACCACGCGGAGCCCCTGCCCCGGGGACGTGGAGTTGGCATTCCTGTACCAACACCTCTCAGCCATTATTTGAGGGCTGATCCCCGAGAAGGGGTGCTGGCTTCCTAGTGCTTCTGCCTGACCACCAACTGTGGACCAGAAAATGCCCCAGCAAAGTGGAGAAGTCACAGGGTGGGCGGGTGAGCTGTGGAGAACGCGGGGGTGGGGTGGGGTGGGGATTACGGGCAGATGGCAGTGGTGTGCGCTGCACCTGTGTCTACAAATTAAAAACAAATGCTCCACCTTGGCTGCAATTCAACCCCATGCTTTTTGTTTATTTGCTTTTATTTATTTTAACTGGATTCGCTTTATGTATTTATTTATTTTTGGCCACGCTGCGTGTAGCATCTTAGTTCCCCAACCAGGGATTGAACCTGTGCCCGCTGCAGTGGAAACACAGAGTCTTAACCACTGGACGACCACCACCACCAGGGAAGTCCCTCTTTGCATTTAAATTAATAGATTAATTTTTAAAGAGACTTTTACAGACAGGTTTACAGAATCTTTACAGAAATTTAGCAAGCTTATAGAAAAAAATACTATACTTCCGAAAATATTATTACTGTATCCTACAGAGTTCCCAATGCTTTTTAAAAACCTGTCGTTTTTAGCAATTCATGAAGGAAAATCCCCATGCACATTTGAAAGCCTTATTACAAATTCAATTCTGATTTGTCAAAGAAGAAATCAATGAGGCAATTATTTTGGTTGAAGAAGATGAAAGTACCCTCAATTCTTCTAGGATTGCCAGGATGTGCCTGGTTCAAACCTTTGTGGACAAGGGTCTGTTATGGATGGAATTGTCTCCCCTCACCCGCTCCCCTGCCCAAATGTATATATTGAAGCCCTAACCCCCAATGTGACTGTATTTGGAAATGAAGCCTTTAAGGAGGTAATTATGGTTAAATGAGGTCATAAGGGTGGGCATGACAGTTGGATGGTGTCCTTAAAAGAAGAGGAAGGGGCACCAGAGCTCTCTCTCCCCAGGTACCCACAGAGGAAAGGTCACGTGCGAACCCAGTAAAAAGGCAGCGTTTACAAGCCAAGGAGAGAGGCCTCACCGGAACCCAACCCTGCTGGCACCTTGATCATGGACGTCCAGCCTCCAGAACTGTGAGAAGATTAATTTTTGTTGTTTAAGCCCCCAGTCAGTTATGGCAGCCTGAGCTTTGGGAAAAAACTCCAAGCAGAAGTTGGGGGGCTGCACATCCTGCTTTTCTGTTTGAATCAGGAGGAGATAGCCAGGGGCCCAAGGCGAGGCCTAGAGCTAGGCATTTCTGAAGCGACAGGGAGACACTGAGAGCACCGCACAGGCCCCCAGGCTCTCTGCAGCTGCCGGTCCTGGAGGGGGCCCATCAACCAGTTGTCATGACAAATCCGCAGCTGCGAAGTGAATCATGGAATAAGGCTGTCAGTCATCCTGACTGGATGACACGTGGCCCCAAAGGTACGACATTGGAGAAATGTCACCGTGTGATGGCCAATGAGCCCCACCGAGCCCCCTGTCAAGTCCCCGCACCTCCTCCCGCGCCCCCATCACCGGCACTGCTCTGGTCTCCGTCCCGGTGTGGGTGCCGTTCTTTTACAGACATGTTACCTAAGCAACAATTTGGGTGACAAGAGCTCACCCCCCTGCACCTCCTCACCAGAGCACCCTGTGGTGTGGGGTTCCTCCCCACCCAGAGCTCGTCCCTCCCCCTCTACACGGTTTCACTGCAAACATGCTCTATGAACCCCAGACCCATTTTGCAAACTCCCGAGAGGAATTTTGTGGGGCTCTGTTTTTAAAGTGAAAAGACATTTGCGAGAAGAAACCGTGGGCCGTCTGGCTTGGAAGCAGCATTATTGACTAGTTAGGGGTGAAGTAAGATTAACAATATGCCAGGAGCTGCTTGCAAGGGGCGTTGAGGTTTTTTACCTGAATCCGTCGAGGGGGCAGAAATCAGCATCGTCTAAGTAAAAACTGGACCAGGAGATTCAGGTTCAGACATAGAGCTTACAAGCGGCTGGGAACACATCCCACCCAGGCAATTCTCAGTTTATTTCGTCATTTCCTAGGGTCTTGGTCAGTCATTAAGTTTCTCCGAATCAAACAAGTCTCCCCATCATGATGGTCCCGTAAAACCAACCTCCTGCTGCTCTGAGAACGGTGGAGAATGGCCCCATACTCGGAAGTCTGAATACACGCTGATAAAAATCAGAGTTTCCGCATTTGATGGATATTAAAAATACCAAACTTTTATGACGTTTGAATGTTAAACAGCGTCCACGGGGCCAAGGTGACCCCGAGGTGTGCAATACGGTAAGAAGAAAGATGGGGCAGACGGCCTCGCATCTCTCATATCGAATAATTTCCCTGTTCAGCCTCCAACCACTATGGTGTCTGAATACAGAGGCTGCCTGGCCACAGCTGTTTTTTGTAAATATTCCTTAAAGCCGCCGCTTTCCTGGGGCCTCGTGGAGCCCAGTCAACTTGCCTGCATCACAGAGGCCCAGCCAGACCACCTTCCATTCTGGTTTCCCTCCTGACACCAAGTTAATCTAAATTCAAGGAGACCAAAGCCTTCCTAGTGGTCCTGGTACATCAAGGATTACCACCACTGAAAGGGTTTTCTATGATCAGCTTGTCACTGTCTTTGCTACTTAATCTCTTTCTTTCTGTAGCTCAATGGCATCTTCGTACTTTCTCTCTGACTGAAGAAACAGGAGGGTTTTTTTGTTTTTTGTTTTTAATCTCTCTCTCTTCCCTTTTTAACAACTTAGGAAGTTAAAAGCCCAGCTCAGCCTGACCACCTGGCAGGGCGGGAGGCGCCAGCAGCCAGCTGAGACATTGTGCCCGGCCAGCTGTGTTAGGGCCCAGCCCGTGCAATTGTCCCGGCTCCCTCGGCAACCCCCCAGCCAGGGTCCCATCCCCATTGTCCTCAGCATCCCTTGTTTAATGCTGTTTTGCATATTATGGACACTGGAGTCCGTTAATCAAGTTCACGTCCCTTGTAAGGCCACACAGGAGAGGCCGCGCTGGGTGGACAGCCCACTGGCAGGGCCGACTGTCTTGGCCGTGGCCCTTTCACATGCCTAACGAGATCATCGTGGATCACGAAATACAAGCCCAACCTCGTGACCCTCTGCGGAATCACAGACCCGTGTAGGACACCAGTATTGTCCCTCAGCCCCTGCTCCGCTGCCTTCACACCCCAGAAGCTCAACCTGTGCTCAAACGCCTCTAAACCTGCTCTGGTCCCCAGTCCCCGAGCCTCAGGCACCCGAGTGAGACCCCCCCACCCAACCTCAAGCGCTTGGGAACCAGCAGGGCAGCACATTGGCCAACCTGACCACCACCTATCCAACCCACGTTCTCCTCGCCCTCCCGTGAATTTAAGCCCACATCCTCTGAGCATCTCACTGCCAACACTGGCTCTGACCATAAAAAGGAGAGGGGGAAGCTCATGCCCAAAATGTCTCTGGGGTCTACCCTCTGGGAGGAGAACGGCAGAGGGCCAGGCCTTCCCACCTGAAACATCGGATGGTGGCGGATGGAACCGCTGTCCCTTCAGGCCCTGGAAGGTCCCCAGCACCACTCACCCATTTACCCTCGCACCTCGCCTCCCATGCCGCCCACACCGCACGGTTTTCACGTGGATGACCAAACTGGACAGAACCTAAAACTGAAACCCTTCCTTCCCAGAACGTGAGCCTCACTCTCTCAGGTTACGACAGGGCCTTCTCAGCAGCTCAGACCATGAAATCGCCCTGTCGCCTGGGCCTCTCCACTCTGCCGTGTGGGATCTCAGGAAGCCTCTCCCAGCAGAAAGTCACACGTGCTTTATATCATTATTTCTTAAGTAAAAACCGAGGTTTTCACCACCCAAGAGCAGCTTTCCCCCATGACCTAGCAAAGCAGTGTCCCTCTTCCAGAGACCTGACGTTTTTAAAACATTAGTTTTGCTTCCCCTGCTTGCCTGACAACTCCGAGGGCACGACTAAAGCTGGACAGATAAGGAAAGCAGGAAAGGTTTTTCATTAGATCCTTTGCAAATTTTATCTCAGGAGCAGGAATTTTCATGAAACACCGATTTCAGGTTCAGGGAGCCGGAATATTTGGGTCTGTCTTTGCAGAATGTGGCTTCGTCTGAGAGGCTTTACTGTTTGTTGATGACATATTCCTGCTTAGCACTGGGCTCTTCCTTGTTCATTTTGCTGTAGCCACACAGCCTTCCTTCGGGCTCCTAAACACCCCAGGGCTGATCCCGCCCCAGGCCCCTTGCACATGCTGCCTCCTCTGCCTGGCTCTCTTTTCCCTGTGCCTCTTTCCCTCAGATCTCAGCTCAAATGCCTTCTATTTGAAAAGGACTCTGACTATCTTAGTACAAGCAGTTCCTAAACCCACTCTGTTGTCTGAGAGGCGTCTTTTCCTCTTTGCGTTTGTCTCATCTGACTGTCTTCTGTTTGATTGCCTGCCTGTATGTGGACCTTGCCCTTTGCTCTCCTGGAACAAAAGGCCTGGTACACAGTAGGCACTCAATGAATGTCTATTGGAGGAACTCTGCTTGGAAGATAAGGGAAAGTCACATGATATTCTTGTTGGGGCCCATTTGGATATTTCTTGCTTCTCTTATTTTTTTTTTAATTTAAAAATATTATTTACTTATTTATTTACTTAATCAAAGTATAGTTGATTTATAATGTTTCAGGTGTACAGCAAAGTGATTCAGAATATATATATATATTCTTTTTCAGATTCTTTTCCATTATAGGTTATTACAAGATATTGAATATAGTTCCCTGTGCTATACAGTAGGTCCTTGTTGTTTATCTATTTTATATATAGCAGTATGTACCTGTTAATCTCAAATTCCCAATTTATCCCTCCCTCCCCCATCTTTCCCTTTGGTATAACCATAAGTTTGTTTTCTATGTCTGCGAGTCTATTTCTATTTTGTAAATAAATTCATTTGTATCTTGCTTCTCTTTTAAGATTATATTTTATGATAGCACCAAGCAACCTGGTCCACTGGATTTACCCCCATTAAAAAA